>NC_140076.1:78643780-79243780 GCF_964194135.1 Talpa europaea
GTAGATCTACTAAAATACACTGCTGAGGGAAGCAACGGGCAAGACAGGAGACTGCTGTGCTATGTGGGTTAGTTCCCTGGCCTGGATCTATCTCATGCTGCAGTGGTTAGCAGTAGCTTGATAGCGCTGTGTCTAACTCCTGCACTACTAGGGAGGCCCCCAATAGTATACCATTAAAACAAGTTCATCTAGGGCCTCCCCGGTGGCGCCGCGGTTGAGCGCTGGGTTGCCAAGCTGCCTGAAGCCTCCAAGGCGCTGGTTCGATCCCTGGCTGCTTCCCGGTCACCGGAGGAGGGTCCCGCTTGGTGCGCAGACTTCTCCTGCCGCCCGCTGCTCCCCTCAGCAGTGTACTTCGGTCCTTCTGCCTGCTCTGCTCCCCGCTCTGGCTCTGGTGAATTCTCTCACCCTCCGGTGCTTCTGACTGTACCCAGTGCTTGTATAAATAAATAAATCTTTTTTAAAAAAAAGAGAGATTGATAAACTTTAAAAAAAAAGTTCATCTAGGCTCTTCTAATTGAGGATGTGAGTCAAAGATTTGTATAGTAAACTCAGTGATATGGAGAAGACTGTTAAGAGCAAGTGAATAACAATGGTTTGTCTGTTTTTATTTAGAATTATTGTTCTACAATTTGGATCAAAAAATCAAATGCAATTTTGATAGCATAGCTTGATGATTTAAGAACATGGACCTTGCAGCTCATTCAGGTGTAATCATTTGCAGACTAAAATCTTGGTAAATTAACTAGTTTATCTGTTTCTGTTTTCTCCCCTGTAAAAGGAGGATTAAAAAAAATTTTTTTAAGTTATTTATTTATTTATGTATACAAGCACTGGGTACAGTTAGAAGCGCGGGAGGGTGAGAGAATTCACCAGAGCCAGAGCAGAGAGCAGAACAGGCAGAGTGACGAAGTACACTGCTGAGGGGAGCAGTGGGCGTGGCAGGAGAGGTCTGCGCACCATGTGGGACCCTCGCTGGCAGCCGGGCATTGAACCAATGCTGCAGAGGCTGCCGGCAGCTTCGCACCACGTCGCTCATCCACTGCGCCATCAGGGGAGGCCCTTTAAAAATATTAAAATCTTGCCTTTAAAAGAAGTTAAATGAGATAATGCCTTATAAAGCACTTTAGCACAGTGTCCAGCAAACAATAAGAGCTCAGTGAATATAGTGACTATTACTAATATTCCTGTTGGGTTTATTTACTGCTGTTTCCAGTGTTCTTAGTAGTTTCTTTTAGCCCTGTGCCTACCTTCTTTTTATAATTTTGGCAGTTCCATTTGAGTTAGACTAGGTTGATTGACCTGTAGGTTGAAAAGGTCTAAATCAGGAATCAGCAAACTACAGTGGCTGCCAGTTTTTATAAAGAAATTTTCATTGGAACACATCCAAACCCATTTGCTTACAATTGCAGATGAATAGTTAGCCCACAAAATTTAAGATATTTACTATCTGGCTCTTTACAGAAAAATTTACAGACCCCTGGTCTTGATTGTCTTTTTTTTTCCTGGAAAAGTGAGCCAGGAAGCAAGTTCTCAAAATCAAAAGGGAAGTAATTAGACTAGATTTAAATGGGCCAGAAGGAATTAATCATTTCAGTTTTTTAGGAATGGGATTTTGTAGCCTGGGGAATAGTAGGAAGAGGGTCCGTTGACATAGCTAATGAGTTAAGGGAAGAAAAGTTCCATTTGGAATTGGTTAGGCAGTAACAGTACTTATGAAGTGTAAGTGGGGGCATTTCATAGTAGTGGGTATTAAAGGAAAGTAAGGTTTTCTTCCAGGTAGTTTGAATTAAACCTGGAAAACAATATGGACTGATAGGTTGCCTACTAAGCAAGTATATTAGAATAGATTATCGATTTTATTTTTTGGAGTGGTAGCAATTTTCAATGTGTGACATGTGGACTACTGAGGGTACCCAAGACTCTTCAGAGTCTTCAGATAAAAAAGTTTCATTATGATACAAAGTAACAAGCCATTTTCACTGTGTTAGCATTTTTACTATGATAAAAAGCTGTGGTAACTGCTGGTACCTTAGTTTGAATCAGAGTAGTAATACCAAATTATACTAATAGGCATATTCTTACAGCCATACAGCTCAAACTTGAAGTTAAAAACAAAAATGGGTCCTCCCAGTGGCACGGTGGTTGAGTGCTGGGTTGCGAAGCTGCCTGCAGCCTCTGCAGCGCCAGTTCGATCCCCGGCCACCGGCGAGGGTCCCACATGGCGCAGCAGACCTCTCCTGCTGCTCACTGCTCCCCTCAGCAGTGTACTTCGTCACTCTGCCTGTTCTCTCCGCTCTGGCTCTGGTGAATTTTTCACCCTCCCGTGCCTCTGACTGTACCCAGTGCTTGTATAAATAAATCAATAAACCTTAAAAAAAAAAAAAAAGACCAAAATGATTGGGCGAAGGCCCACCATGATGCATGAGTTCAATCCCTGGACAGGGAGTTAACCCACATGGTGCAGCAGGCCTCTCCTGTTTTGCCCATTGCTCCCCTCAGCAGTGTATTTCAGTATGTCTGCTTGTTCTGCTCCCCACTCTGGTGAATTCTCTCACCACCCTACCTCTGGCCTGTACCCCAGTTCTTGTATCCAAAAATAAAGCATTCATTCATTCATTCATTCATTTATTTTTAAGATTTATTTATTTTTTTTTTTTTAGAGACATTTTATTTATTTATTTGTTTGTTTGTTTGTTTATACATGCACTGGGTACAGTCAGAAGCGCGGGAGGGTGAGAGAATTCACCAGAGCCAGAGCAGGGAGCAGAGCAGGCAGAAGGACCGAGGTACACTGCTGAGGGGAGCAGCGGGCGGCAGGAGAGGTCTGCGCGCCATGTGAGACCCTCCTCCGGTGGCCCGGGAGCAGCCGGAGATCGAACCGGCGCAGCAGAGGCTGTGGGCAGCTTTGCAACCCAGCACTCAACCACTGCGCCACCAGGGAGCCCCAAGATTTATTTATTTTTATACAAGAACCAGGGTACATACAGGCCAGATGTGTGGAAGGGTGAGAGGATTCACCGGAGACAGAGTGGGAACAGAACAGGCAAACTGAAAAAAATATACTGCTGAGGGGAGCAGCGGGCGACACGAGAGGTCAGCTTCGTCTTGTGGGATTCTCGCTGGCTGGCTGGCTGGCTGGCTGGCTGGCCGGCCGGGATTGAACCTGTGCTGCTGAGGCTGCGGACAACTTCACAGTGTGGCACTCAACCGCCTGTGCCACCGGGGAGGCCCCAATAAAGTATTTTAAATAAACAAACACTACATCTCTTAAAAATAGTTTTACTTAAGAATTTTTTTTTTTTTTTTTTTTTTTTTTGTACAAGCAGTAGGTACAGTCAGAAGTGCGGGAGGGTGAGAGAATTCACCAGAGCCAGAGCGGGGAGCAGAGCAGGCAGAAGGACCAAAGTACACTGCTGAGGGGAGCAGCGGGCTGCAGGAGAGGTCTGCACGCCATATGGGACCCTCTTCCGGTGGCCGGGGAGCAGCCGGGGATTGAACCGGCGCTGCAGAGGCTGCGGGCCGCTCCGCAACCCAGCGCTCAACCGCTGCGCCACCGGGGAGGCCCTACTTAAGAATTTTTTTAGGGCCTCCCCTGTGGTGCAGCGGTTGAGCGCTGGGTTGCGAAGCGGCCCACAGCCTCGCAGCGCCGGTTCAATCCCCGGCTGCTCCGCGGCCACCAGAGGAGGGTCCCACATGGCGCGCAGACCTCTCCTGCCACCCGCTGCTCCCCTCAGCAGTGTACTTCGGTCCTTCTGCCTTCTCTGCTCCCCACTCTGGCTCTGGTGAATTCTCTCACCCTCCCGCGCTTCTGACTGTACTCAGTGCTTGTATAAACAAACAAACAAATAAATAAATAAAATCTTTAAAAAAAAAAGAATTTTTTTAAAAGATTATATTTTTGCATAGAAGAACTGGGGTGCAGGCCAGAGGAGGGGGTGTGTGTGAGAGAATTCACCTGAGACAGAATGGGGCACGGAACAGGCAGATCTATTAAAATACACTGCTTAAGGGGGAGCAGTGGGCAAAATAGGAGAGGTCTGCTGCGCCATGTGGATTAGCTCCCTGGCCAGGAATCGAACTCATGCAGCGCATCAAGGTGGTAGCTCTGAGACTTACCCGCTAGGCTGCCAGGGAGACCCCCAAGAATGTTCTTAATGAAGCAGTAAAATCAGTTGTATTTAATCTTGATCTTTCCGTATGACTTCTTAGTATTTTGAATGATAAAATGGGAAATACTTACAAAACTACATAGTGAAGTATTGGTTGTCTCAAAGAAAAGTATGGTTGAATTGCAAGCTAACTGCTTTCTTTATAGAATAATACCATTTAAAATTTTAATTTTAATGAAGTACTCTTATTTCACATCCTTGTTAATTTTTTGATAGTATAGAATTCTTCCTTCAGGCATACAATGCCATTTTTACTTGACGAACAATCAGCAAACTGGTCTTTCGATTTGGGTATTTGGCAGATAGCCTCTTGAAATTTTTTAGTGATAAAATTCAATGAAAATTAAATTTTGAAAAGTTTTTATACACCTCAGTGAGTTTGACAGCTTCCCAGAACATGAGTGCTTTTATGATGAAATGAATGGCAATACTAACAAATGTGATTTTTTTTGTTTTTTGGACATTGTATAATGAAACATATCACCATTGGAAATCTGTGTAGATTTTATGTGACTTAGTGGATCACAGTTTTCCAGCTGACCCAATGCATGATGTAACAAAATAGTGTTTGGGGAAAGATTCATTCAAAGTACAAAATAGACCTGAGTATTTAAATGTAATAGTATGAAAGGTTCATTGATAAGGTTTCAGATTTCACATTGCAACTAGCCTTTAGAAAACTGTTCATTTTTAAAATTGAGCTAAAATTCCTGTAACATAGAATTAACCAATTTAAGTTGGACAGTTTGGTGGCATGTAGTACATTCAATGTGTGTAACCACTCCCTAAATCAGTTCCAAAACATTTTCATCACCCTTTAAGGAAATCTGTGCCCGTTAAGCAGTCACTTCCATTTCTCCTTTCTCTAAAACCTGTCAAGGCAACCAATGGATTTATCTGTTACTGATATTTCATATAAAAGGAGTCATACAATATATGATCATTTTATGTTTAGCTTCTTTTACTTAGCATAATGTTTTTGTATGTATCAGTTATGTATCCATGTTTTATTTTAGTATGTATCAATGTTTTAGTATGTATCAGCACTTTATTAATTTTTACAGTAGAATAATCTTTTGCTTTTTGCTTTTCCATTCATCGGTTGATGGATATTTGGGCTGTTCTCAGCCTTTTGGCTGTCATTACTAGTACTGACATGAGCATTTGTATACAAGTTTTTGTTTGAATACCTGTTTAGTTCTTTTGGATACTTACTAATAAATGGAATCACTCAGTCATTTGATAATACTGACTTTTTGAGGAACCATCAAACTATTTTCTAAAGAGAACTGTACTGCTTTACATTCCCACCAGCAATATACTAGGATCCCGCTTTCTCTAACTTTCTCCTACTTTGTCACCAACACTTGACATTTTTTGTCCTTTCTGTATAACCATCCTAGTGGGTATGAATTGGTATCTCCTAGTGGTTTCTTTTTTTTTTTAAAGATTGATTGATTGATTGATTTATACAAGAACCGGGGTACAGGCCAGATGCGTGGGAGGGGGAGAGGATTCACCAGAGACAGAGCGGGGAACAGAACAGGCAGACTGACTGAAATACACTGCTAAGGGGAGCAGTGGGCGAGACTGGAGAGGTCTGCCATGCTATGTGCGACCCTCACCGGCCGGCCAGGATCAAACCAGCCTGGCCGGGATCAAACCAGCTGCAGAGGCTTCGGACAGCTTCACAGCGTGGGATTTGCATTTCTTTAATGACTAAAGATATTGAGCATCTTTTCACGTGCTTTTGATTACCATTTTATCTTCTTTGGGTAATGTTTCAGATTTCATACAGAAACATTTTGATTATTAGTTTATCTTCTTTGGATATATTAAATGTCTATTCAAGTCCTTTGCCCACAGGTACTGAATTTCCAGTATATCAGAATGAAGATGCCCATAGTTCTGATCACTTGAAAAGTCCGTTAGGCTACCCCTATTTAGTATAAGTATGAACTCGTGAATTTTAATATATACACATATTTTTGCACACAAACACCCATATGGAGATACAGGGTGTTTGTGTGTGTATGTAATTATGTATTTCCTTGTGAGAGTGCTTGGAAGCAATGACCGTGTCATAGAAATGAGCATAGTTGGCACTAGATTTTGGTTACCATTCTATTGGAAAAATAATGAGAGTAGAGAAATAAAATATAAAACACCCTAAAACGTGGTGTACCAGAAAGCAATGAAATATTTTTAAAAATAATTATGGCACTTGAAGGAACTTCCAGTGACCAGTGCTAGGACAATTTGAAGAACAAAATAAGTAATGACTGTAATGGATTATAACCTGTGGGATTAAATATCCATAAGTCCATACTGCTACAAGTAAACATTTGAATAAATTTTTAAAAGTGATATGTGGGCTTCCCCTAGCGGTTGAACGCTGGGCTGCAAAGTTGCCCACAGCCTCTGCAGTGCCAGTTTGATCCCTGGCCACCGACGAGGGTCCCATATTGCGCACAGACCTCTCCTGCCGCACCCGTTGCTCCCCTCAGCAGTGTATTTTGTCGGTCTGCCTGTTCTGTGCCCCGCTCTGGCTCTGGTGAATTCTCTTACCCTCCCGCGCTTCTGACTGTACCCAGTGCTTGTATAAATAAATAAATCTTTTTTTAAAAAAACGTGATATGTAACAGGGGCCTCCCTGGTGGCTCAAGAGGTTAAGCATCAGTACTATAAAGCAATCTGCAGCTACTGCAGCATGAGTTCCATCCCCGGCCAGGGAGATACCCACATGGTGCAGCAGACCTCTCCTGTCTCGCCTGCTATTCCCCTCAGCGGGGCATTTCAGTCAATCCACCTGTTCTGCTTCCCACTCTGTCTCTGGTAAATTCTCTCACCCCCCCCCCCACCTCTGGGCTGTACCCCAATTCTTGTATGCATAAATAAATCTTTTTTAAAAAAGGTGATATGTGACAGCTGTCAAATACAGTAAAATTCAAAATTTTAAATACAGGAGAAACATTAGGCAAATACTGCAGTAATAAGTATTGCAGACAGTTGTTGTCTATGGATGCTAAAATTAGTGAGTTAGAAGTTTGTTACTGAGTGGGATTTACATAGCCTTAAAGTATTTCCTTGTAATAACTTTTCAGTGGGGCAGCTTGGCAGATACCACCCCAGTTGAGTGATTAAAGTTAACTTGTAGTACAACTTGTTGACATTATAAACTTCCTGATGGGATACATTGAGATGGACACAACATCACTTTTGTGATATTCTTGCCAAAAAAATACAGCCTCAATCTGATAATGAGGCAACTGATAATCAGGTAAATCCAAATTGAGGGGCAGTTTACTAAATTACCAGCCAACTCCTCAAAAATGTGAAGGTAAAGAAAGACTAAAACTGGGCCTCCCCTGGTGGCGCAGTGGTTGAGCGCTGGGCTGCGAAGCTGCTCGCAGCCTCTGCAGTGCCAGTTTGATCCCCGGCCACTGCTGAGGATCCCACATGGTGTGACAGACCCCTCCTGCCGTGCCCGCTGCTCCCCTCAGCACTGTATTTCATCAGTCTGCCTGTTCTGATCCCCGCTCTGGCTCTGGTGAATTCTCTCACCCTCCCGCGATTCTGACTGTACCCTGTGCTTATATAAATAAATAAATCTTAAAAAAAAAAAAAAAAGACTAAAACTGTCACAAGTTGGAAGAGACCAAGGAGACATGACAACTAAATGCAGTGTGGGGTGTGTCCTGGATCTGAAAAGGACCTTAATGAGAAAACATGAAATTTGAAAAGGGCCTGTAGAGTAGTTAACAGTATTACATCAGTTTATTCATTTCCTGGTTTCAATTGTGTAACTATAACAATTTTATATAACTATAGTTGTATAAGATGTTAACATTTGGGGGAGCAGGATAAAGAATATATGGGACATTACTGAGTTTTTCTGTAAGTCTAAAATTATTTCAAATCTGAACAAAATTTTTTTATGATGAATTCATTAAATACTTAAATCTAAATTTAAAAACATACTCCACCTTTTCTAATTACATTATATATGTAAGACCAGATTTTTTTCCGTACTTCAGCTCAAACAACCTCTCACAGCAGATTGAATACAGAAGTAGCTATGATAATTTAGCTGTTTTCTATGAAACCAGACATTTAAGAGATTTATAAAATAATGCCACTTTTTGTGAAATTTTAAAGATTTATTTATTTTACACATACAAGAGCTGGGGTGTAGGCCAGAGGTGGGGATGGGGAGTGAGAGGATTCACCAGAGACAGAGTGGGGGAGCAGAACAGGTGGATTGAGGGCCTCCCCTGGTGGCGTAGCGGTTGAGTGCCGCGCTGTGAAGCTGCCCACAGCCTCTGCGTTGTTGGTTGGATCCTGGCCTGCCGGCAAGGGTACCACATGGCACAGCAGACCTCTCCTGTTGCGCCCACCGCTCCTCTCAGCAGTGTATTTCGTCAGTCTGCCTGTTCTGTCGTCCCCCCACCCCCCTTCCTCCCCTGCCCCCCTCTGGTGAATCCGCTCCCCCTCCCACGCATCTGGCCTGTACCCCGGTTCTTGTATAAATAAATAAATCTTAAAAAAAAAAAAAAGAACAGGTGGATTGACTGAAATCTCTGCTGAGGGGAGCAGCAGCAGAGTCAGGAGCTGTCTGCTGTGCCATGTTGTAGCTCGCTGGCTGGGCATGGAACTCCTGTTTCAGTGGCTGGTGATGGCTTGGTAGTGCTGTGTCTTTAACCCTGTGCCACCAGGAAGGCCCAGAAAGTTTTGTTTTATTTTTTTAATGAAAAATTTGTTTTATATTACATAGAATGTGGGCTGCTTATTTTTAATTGTTTTTGATTTCTGTTTTGATTTTAATATTATTGTTGTTATTTCCCACAAGCAAAATTTCTTTTAAGTCCTTGATTTTTAGAAGTGTCCTCTTACAGAGATCCTAAGACCAAAAAGTTTTGAGAACCATGAGGGTGCCTAATCACTGAAACAGATCCCCAAATTCAGTGTCTTAAATAAGACAAAGTATTTCTTTCATGTAATTGCCTGACTTGGGTGATTCCTGTTGCTCTTTTGTTCCATGTGGTAATTTGAGGACTTGTTCTTTTATACCGATTTTTCTGCTGATCCCTAGGAAATGGGTCTCACACTTTTTACACATGAGAGTCACTTGGAGGGCTTGTTAAAACACAGTTCTTAGTCCCCATCCCTAGAATTTCTGATTCATGCTTCTTTGAGATTCAAGAGTTTATATACCCTCCAAATTCCCAAGAGATGCTAATGCCATTAACTGGGGGATCAACTTCTAAGATATATTTCTTCCTCCAGGGTTGAAACAGGGTTGTAGCCATTAGGAAGGGAAAGGAGGAGAGCATGGAAAAGTTTGGCTTCCTTTTACAATTCTTAGGCAGGAAATGGCACATATCATTTCCTACTTCATGGTAAAAATTTAGCCTAATAATCATCAGGAATGTCTAGGAAATGTAGTGTAGCTCAACACCTATGTGGCCAGTATTTCCATTACTGTGGAAGAAGTGGAAAGTAATTCTGATGGACAATTAGCAGTATTATCAAGACATTGAAAGAATAAATGCTTGGGGAGGATTAATTAACTAGGCAATATATTTTATCAGATAAGGAACAGGAATTTACTTAGAAGTGACAAGGAAAGTTCTAGGAGGGTGATAAATGCATACATGGAAGTGAGACTATGTCTTTGAAGATTGATCTTGGACAGCGTAACTTGGTTAGAGTAGCTTAGATCAGGGTAGAGGAGGCCAGGCAGTACGGAAGTAACCACAGAAACTGTTACAACATATCACATATCACAACATATATCAGATTGTGTTTATCAGATTTATGTGATAAATTGAAATAGCAGGAAGTCCTCTGAGAAACTGTTCTTTCCCACTGTAAGGATCTTGAGGTTCTTTTCTGTTACCTATACTGTTACTTTGCTATAAAAGCCATTTTAGGTGTTTTTAGTGCCATGTTACTCAAATATGTATATCTGATCCATAACCTTTCCTAATGTGAGTGGCATGTGTATCTTCTCATCTCCTTGGCCCACAAACCCAAATGAAAAATGGAAAGCAAAAACTTATCCAACTACTTGAAATAGGGTGGATTTATTCTATATGGGAATTGAGATTTCTTGCTTCAGAAATGGAAAGATGTGTACATGCAGAATAACTATCAGAAAATCTCCATCTAGGGCCTCGTTGGTGGTGCAGGGGGTTAAGTCTCAGCACTGTGAAGCTATCTGCAGCCACTGCAGCATGAGTTTGATCCCCAGGCAGGGAGATACCCACATGGCACAGCAGACCTCTCCTGTCTCACAGTGTATTTTAGTCAGTTCGCCTGTTCTGTTCCCCACTCTCTCTGGTGAATCCTTTCACCCCTGCACCTCTGGCCTGTACCCCACTTCTTGTATACATAAATAAATTAAAAAAAAATCTCCATCTAGTGAGAAGACTGAATAGTCCTGAAATAGCAGAAAAGAATCAGTTCTGCCCTTGAAATTAGAATCCGCATTTCCTCAATCTTTTATCTCTCCTCCACCCCCTACCAAAACAGCATGCAAATGAAGGGCCCCAGTAGTGTTTATAGTAATCTGCCAGTGCCTTCCTTATTTATTTCAGCTTATTTTCTCTGTCCTTTTTTGGGTGGGCGGGGTTAGGGGAACCTGGGTATAGTTACTTTATTGATGGTACATGATAGGGCTGGGCTCCCTAAGCCCCTCCCCTTCTCAAAGGGGTCTGGGATGGAATTGTAACAGGTCAGGAGATTTTTAGTATGTTGGGATGAGTGGGGAAAGGACTCCCCAGCAACTGAGGGTGCCTGTTATCCCCTTGTGCCCTGCTCTTACTCCTTGGAGGACCAGGTCTACCACCCTGTTGCTGTAGCCATATTCATAGTCATACCCGGAAATGAGCTTGACAAAGTGGTTATTAAGGGCAGTGCCAGCCCTAGCATCAAAAGTGCTAGAGGAGCGCTTATCATTGTTAAAATCACAGGAAGTAGTCTGGTCTCCAATATAACTAAGGATTCCTTGGGAGGGGGGGTGTCCTGTGATGTTTGCTCCACCATTTTCTTGATGTCATTGAAGTTGGTTTTGGAGAGGTGTTGGGTTGGAGAGCAGTGGAGTCCTTGGGGTTACTACTGTGGGAAAAATTTCACCAGAGATCCCCTTTCAGCAGCACTAGTGAGTTTCCCAAACAAGTTTCTCCATGAGGCGGAGATATTTCTTATATCCAAAAGGGCAGGTTTATTATAAAAAGGGGGAAAATAATAAAGGACACTTGCACAGACACAAGGGCAGAAAAAGCTGTCCCTGAAAGGGACAGGTTTTTGAAGAGACACACCTGCATAGTCACAGGTGGGCAGAAGGGTTGATGCCCCTTGCCAGTGCACAAATTGTACTAATAATAGTCTTCTCCTTTTTTCTTTCTTTTTATTTTAAGATTTTTTATTTTACATACAATAACTGGAGTATTGGTCAGAGGTGTGGATGTATAGGGCAGGGAGAGGAGCACCCCAGAACCCCCAAACTTGTCTGCTTTAAATATATTCTGTCATCCGCTGCATCAAGACAAAACATGTAAGACCTTTAATGGAAAGGAATTTTAATACAATTAGTGTGCAGTACAGAAAAGACAAAGAATATAGTTTTTAAATCAAGTACCCATCCCCATGTGGGTAAATGTCCAGCCAAATGGGATTGGCCCAGAGCAAGGTCTGAACGCCTGCCAAAAGTCTCAAGTACCTCCTAGTAGGGCCCAAAGAAAAGGGTCAGAAACAGCCAGACAAGTCTGGGAGGAAAAAAAAAGCAAAATCAAAATCAAGATGAAAACTGCCATTGTTAACTTCCCCCATGGGTCTCTCACCCACATCTCTTTCAACCAGTCCAGGACCAAAAGGCAAGTGCAGTTTCTTCACACGTCTCTCTGCTCCACGAGCCTCCTCCAGGTCTCCTGGCTCCCATCCTGTTTCTTTCCTTCTTTCAATCTCCTCTCCAGCTTCTTCTCCTCCCTGCTCAGCTCCACCCTCCTTTGGGTGGGGCAGGGAAACTGGAACCTCCCCTTTTTTCTGGGCACCACCCTGTTATAGGGGGAGTGAGAGGATTCACCAGAGACAGAGTGGGGAACAGAACAGGCAGATCTACTGAGATAACACTGCTTAGGGGAGCAGTGGGCGAGACAGGAGAGGTCTATTGAACCTTGTGGGTTAGCTTCCTGACCAGGGATTCAAGGCAGGCCAGTGGTAGTGTTGAGACTTAACCCCTAGGCAACCAGTGAGGCCCGGCTGCTTTTTTTTTTGGGAGGGGCTCATTCCTTTGTGCAGTTGACTTTTGTTAACCTAACTACTTCTAGGGTGTGACTAGGTTGATTTGTAAGGACTAATGATTCTCTACAATGGCTCTCAATCTCCATATCCCTCTGGTCTAGTATGTGCTTCATGATACTTTCTATAGCATCTGATAATAGCAGTTGGTGCCTAAGGCTTTTTCATTTTTATAGCTGGTTTAATAACTGTTAATCACTTCTACTTCCACCTCCAGCTTTTGGCCTTGTATGAGCCAGGTTGCTAATCTTGTGGTGCCTCCTTTCCAAATTTTCTACTGTTAACCTCCATCATCATCACATTTGTTTGTGGGTATTTTTTTTAAAGGATTTATTTATGCATACAAGAACAGGGGTACAGACCAGAGGTATAGGGGGTGAGAGGATTCACCAGAGACAGAGTGGGGACCATAACTGGCAGACTGACTGAAATACACTGCTGAGGGGAATAGTAGGCTAGACAGGAGAGGTCTGCTGTGCCATGTGAGTAGCTACATGGCCGGTTGGGCCGGTCAGGGATTGAAATCGTGCTGCAGTAACTGTAGATAGTTTCATAGTGCTGAACTTAGCCCCTTGCACCACAAGGGAGGCCCCAATCATATTTGGCACATTTCTCCTGGCAGCATATTAGATCCACAACTGACACATGGAGAGATACACAGAAGGTCATGTCAGTCCTGGTCATCTCAGGGATCACCTTGCCCACAGTGCTGGAGAATCCAGTTGAGGACGGGATGGTGTTCTGAGCAGCCTCTCAGCCATCAGCAGTGATGGCATAGACGATGGTCATGAGTCCCTCCATGATGCCATGGATGACCTTAGCCAGAGGAGCCAAGCAGGTACTGGTGTAGGAGGCATTGATGACAACCTTGAGGGAATTGTACTTCTCATGTTTCATGCCCATCACAGATTGGGGGTGGGGGGGGCATTGGCAGAGAAGGCAGAGACGATGGCCCTTTTGTTTCCACCCTTCAAGTGAACCCTTGCCTCCTCCAAGGTAGTGAAGACACCAGTAGACTCCACAAGAAATTCAGCACCAGAATCATTCCATTTAATGTTGGTGGGATCTTGCTCTTGAAATGGACTTGATGTAATGACAAGCTTTCCTTCTCAGCCTTGACTGTGCCGGTGAACTTACCAGGGGTGGTGATTATCCATATTATTTTTTAACCTTCTGGTTGATTATTTTGCCAGGAATATCGTAGTATAATAAACACTTAAGAGTCTGATGTGTCTTATATGCTTCTGCCCTATACAGATATCATGGTAGTCTCTTCTGATTCCATGTTATCTAAATCTCTTTGGAGAAATAGTTAATAAAGCTCACGTCCACTTTGATGCATACATAAGTCCTTGTACACATACTTTCTATTCCACTAATTGCTGAATTCCAGAGATTGCTACCTCTAGGGCTGTATAGAAGTAACTTCTAAGATGATCTATAATTGTTGGAGATAATTTCACTTTTGAAGCTATGGAAAGTGTTCTATATAGCATTTTGCTTTCCTTTAGGGACTTGTGCCCCTATTTCAGGAATTTGTTTTGCAGTTTGGGAACTGTAAATTTCTTTAGGGAACTGAAACCAGAGTAGGTACATCCTTGGAAAGTGCAAAGTTAATTGCTGGGAATGATTGACAGTAGGAAGCATTAGGTAGCATGAAAGCAACTCAGCTGTCTGGTTTGTATTAGGGTAAGTTGGAGATGTGCAAAACAGGACTTACTGCTTTGTTACTGAAACCATGCAAAGCCAAGGGGATGTCATAGTTCATGGGTCCTCACCCGTGTACTTATAACTGCAGGACACAGCTCAAGCTCAAGGTACAACAATGGGGTTTATTAACAAAAGGGAAATTGGAAGAAAGGAGAGTTTCTAAGGTCATAAAAGGCCTACCCCAGATACTTTCTGCGGTGACCTGTAGTCCAAATCAATAGCTTCTTATGTAAAATGTCATTGTCCCTTCGACAAGAGCCTAGAGCTGGTGGCACACTGGTAAACGGTGGATCAGGATCCAGCTCACAGTGGCAGCTAGAAGTGATTACAGGTGATGCTGCTGAGGTGGCACTGCAGCAACCAGCAACACCTACCTGGAGGCCAGGCTGGATAGCACTGGGCACCAAACTGGACAATACCAGAAAGTGCTGCTGGAGGATCATAAGTGCCACCACTTCTGAAACATGCTGGGCATAGGCCAGTCAGCAGGCAATGTTGGAGGCAGGGTTAGGTCTCAAAGGTCTGCAAAGATCTTTCCAGGACCTCTCCATACAAATCTCTGAGCCATCTGAAACCTCAGCATATAGGCTCTCCAGGGTAGCTGCCTTTCAAGCCAGATTGGTCCATTTACAATTCCAGTTCTATTTCTAAGACTTGATTGGTCCTGATCAAGCTCGAACCTCATTGGTCTGTTTCAATTTCAGTGCAGTATTTAAAACTGAAACCCCAGCCTGTGTGTCCAAGCTTGACCTACACTGAAGTAGGGTGGTCTAACATCAGGGGTGAGCTCTGCAGCAGAGCCAGGCATGCAGTACACCCAGCTGCTGAGGCAAGCTTTATAGCAGGGAAGTGTCCCAAATAGCCAGAGCACAGGTTGCCCTGGTGTGGGCACTGCTGCTGTCATAGCCCCAGAGGTTGACCTGCAGGCTATGCACTGAACTCTGGTTTCTGGCATGCCATGGTTCTCTCCCTGAGGCTTGAACTGGCCGTGTGTGGGAGTGGGGTGTGGGGGGAGGCAGAGGAACACTTGACTGTAATAACAACTCCCTAACCAGGAGCCATAGGGGTGTTCCTCTTATATTATCTTTGACAGGACCTGGAAGTGCTGTTTACTTCCAGTTTGGTGGGAGACAAAAAGTATTACTTTTAGCTGTATAGTGGCAAGTGGATGGCACAATCTCTGAGGACCATTGAGATAGAATTTATTTGTATTGTTATGTTTGTCCCTTTAAAGTACTTGTCAAGGGCCTCCCTGGTGGCGCAAGGAGTTAAGCACAGCAACATGAAGCAATCTGCAGCCTCAGCAGCCTCTGCAGCATGAGTTCAGTCCCTGGCCAGCCAGGGAGCTACCCACATGGTGCAGCAGACCTCTCCTGTCTCGCTCCCTGCTCCCCTCAGCAGTGTATTTCATAACAGTGGGGACCTGTTATGGTCCCCACTCTGTCTCTGGTGAATCCTTTTGCCCTCTGCACCTCTGGTCTGTACCCCAGTTCTTGTATGCATAAGTAAATCTTTAAAAAATAATAAAGCACATGTCAAAACCTTATTACTAGGCTTACTCTTTGTGGAATACATTTCTAGCTACGCTGTTACTTCTGACTTTCTCCCTTCTCTCTTGACTAATTTCGTATATAGAACTATATGGATGTTCTTGCGGAATAGTCTAGAGAATTTTTTTTGAGGCCAAAAAATGTTCTGAGACTGAGATTTGTAGATCACTGCTGTTTCCATGTTATCACCATCTCCCAACCCCTGTTTCTTCTAAGAAATATGGTTAACTTTATAGGCCACTGAATTCAAATGTCTGTGTCTTTATTAGATTGTGAGTGTGTGGATATTGTAAATACTAGGGTTATATGTGTGTTGTTTATATACATATATTGTACCAGTGGCAGGCAATATTTGATTGTCTGATAGAACAAAATTTTAGTTGATGACTATTAATAAAATGATGTTGGCATGAGAAACCCACTAACCGTCCTTGGTGTGGTTGGTGAGTGTCCTGGGCATTGAAATGAGTTCTAAGTTTTAATTATGATTCTCCTATTTATTTATTAAGATTTATTTTTTATTTATACAATAGCTGGGGTACAGGCCAGAGGTGCAGGAGGGTGAGAGGACCTACCAGAGACAGAGTGGGGAGCAGAACAGGCAGACAGACTGAAAGCACTGCTGAGGGGACCAGCGGGCGCCAACAGGAGAGGTCTGGCGCGCCATGTGGGAATCTCCCTGACCCACGGGGAATCGAACTGGCACTGCAGAGGCTGTGGACAGCTTCACAGCTCGGCCCTCAACCCGCTGGGCCACCGGGGAGGCCCGATTCTCCTATTTGTTGTATGCTCTTGGATAGACTTAGTCTTTTTGAGTCTATTATTTCTTTCATAGAGTGGGAATAATAAGGGTTTCATAGGAATGTTCTAACACTTAAATGAAATATTGTTTCTGTTCTTTACAGTTTCGGTATTTAGCCATCACTCAAATGTTGTCATTTCCTTATTTCCCATGTCCGCAATACACACCTTGTTACTTCTTCCTGTTGAAGTACACTTTCCGTCATCTGTTCTCAGATTTGTGTGATGAATAAATCATAAGAAAATTGGTTTATCTGAAAAGATGCTCTCCTGAGTATGTTTGAATATGTGAAATGTACCTTAGGAAAGTATGTTTTCCAGAGCCATGTGAAAGATCACAATCTTCCAAACTCTTCTGCTGCCCATTGTTACTAATGCCCTGTTATAAGACATGAAAAGGAATTTTTTTGTTTTCTTCAAATATTATTTTAAAAAGACTTCAAAGGAAAGCCTGTATTTGTTCTACTTTGCACAAAGAAAAATGTAGTTTTATAATTCTGATGGAGGTTGGGGAAATGGCCTAGCTCATATTTTTTTAATTATATACTACATAAATTGCTTACTTGCCTGTTTACGTAAGTTTTAGGGCAATTATTCTTAAACTTATAGGGTGTCCAGTAATCACAAGGAAAACATCAGATGTGGAGTCCCATGACTGCATCCTAAGAAATTTCAGTTTATTGTTTGAAATGGGCCTGGGAAGCTGCTTTTAAACACGTACCTGAAACACTTATGATGTAGATGGCCCCGAATGATGCTTAGAGAAGCAATGATAAGAGTAAAGGAAAAATGACAAAACTAAATTTATTGGGTTCTATCTATGGGAGGGGGGTCACATGTTGATCTGCATTATTTTTTGCAGCCATGCTTTCCTCAGTTTTCCATGGTGAAGAACCAGTTACTTTGCTTTCTGCTACATGCTGTAGCAGTAGTTTTGTGAATAAATCGAAATTAATTACTAGAAAAAGGGGATCAAAAAGATATCAAATACAAGCCTGTTGTTTTGGGTTAGATTCAGAAGGCATAAAATTACTGTTAAATTAAAAATGTCTTAAATTCTTGATTTCAACTTCTGTGCTTATTTTGTTGCCGAGTGGTAGCAAATAGTTTACTGACCAGCACTAGTCTTATAGCATTGCTCTTCAGAAAACAATTTTTTAAACTGGCACACCAGAAACTTAGTCACTTCTACAAATTCCTGGAAGCCTGATTTCTTCATCTATAAAAGTAAAACAGGTTTACTACTTTGCCTGTCTTGTAGTGATGTTAAGAGGATCATGTAAAGTACATTGCAACTGAAAAAGTAATGTAAGTTATATTAATAACTTATTGAGCATTTATTGAACATATTACTGTTGAGCAGGTACTTTGTTAGCAACTAGGGAGCTTACTGTTCAGATAAATATTTGCTACATAAAATTGACAATATGCAGAGCCAGTTAAATTCAGCTTCACAAAAATTTTCCTAGACTTGTGCATTCTTTCTCTGAACTCCAGTAGCATGCTTATGTTTTTAAAATATATAACTGTGATTTTTTTGGTAATGCCTGAAATAAGGACTTTCTGAAGGTGTATAACATTTCTCTAATATTGGAAACATTTTGGAAGAAGACACTCTTGAGTTGAAGCTTCTGGTATTCCTTGTCTAGGGGTCCATTCCTATTAATCCTGAAACAGAGTATTCCTTCTCCCAAATGATTCATGTTGCCCACTTGATACCCAGCTCCTTACCTTTTTCTCCTCTGCCTAACTCCTTTTTCAGAGTGCTTGCAGCAGAGATTTTTGAAGCCAGGAGTTCATTCAACCAAAAAAAAAAAAACTTTTTTTATTTTAATGTGGAGGGGCATGGGCAAATAGGTTTTCATAAATTTAATTATCAACAAGGGCCTCCCCAGTGGCGCAGTGGTTGAGTGCTGGGTTGCGAAGCTGCCCACGGCCTCTGCGGCACCAGTTCGATCCCGGCTGCTCCCCGGCCACGGGAGGAGGGTCCCACATGGCGCGCAGACCTCTCCCGCCCGCTGCTCCCCTCAGCAGTGTACTTCGGTCCTTCTGCCTGCTCTGCTCCCTGCTCTGGCTCTGGTGAATTCTCTCACCCTCCCGCGATTCTGACTGTACCCAGTGCATGTATAAACAAAACAAACAAACAAATAAACATGCCTCTGTTAAAAAAAAATAATAATTATCAACAAAAAATTTTTTAAGTGCCTGTTATGTACAGGTTAGGTCCAGGAGATAAGAGAATGAATAATACATGTAACCACTTCCTGGAAACTCCTCATTCTTTAAGAGAAATGGACAAACTAGATAGGTGCTAACTCAAAATATTTTGAGAACACACAGGGAGGAAAAACTGTCTAAGGGAACAGGGAAGGTTTTATAGACAGGGTGACCATCTAATTTATCCTCCAAACTGAGAAACTATTTAAAAGGAACACTGTTAATCATCCTGAGGAGGCAGCGGAGTGTATAAACTGGGACTGTCCCAGGCAAACTTGGATGTATTGTCTGTTATCCGAGTCAAAAGGTTTTTTCATAGTCTTTTCTTTCTTTCTTTCTTTTTTTTTTTTTTAATTTTCTAGAGGCATGTCTTATTTATTTATTATTTGTTTGTTTGTTTGGTTTATACATGCACTGGGTACAGTCAGAAGCACGGGAGGGTGAGAGAATTCACCAGAGCCAGAGCGGGGAGCAGAGCAGGCAGAAGGACCGAAGTACACTGCTGAGGGGAGCAGCGGGCGGCAGGAGAGGTCTGCTCACCATTTGGGACCCTCCTCCGGTGGCCGGGGAGCAGCCGGGGATTGAACCGGAGCCGCAGAGGCCGCGGGCATTTAGCAACCCAGCGCTCAACCGCTGCGCCACCGGGGAGGCCTGTGGTTTTTTTTTTTTTTTTTTTTAATAAGAGTTGGAGGACTTACTAGCTAAAGAAGATAGCACATAGAAAAACTTAGAAACATGAAAGAATGTGTTGGAGTGCCAAGCTCATAAAATACCTAGGGGTAGGAATAGCAGAAGATAAGGTTGCAAAGGTAAATTGGGATCAGATGATATAGGGACCTGTATGCTGTTATGGGTAATTGAAGTCTTTGATATTAAGGAAAGGATGGTAAGAATAGATATTTTTAAGATCACTTTACTGGCTACATGCAAGATAAATGTGGGGGTGGCCTTCAGTATTGTTCATAAGATCATTTAAAGTATTTGTTATAGATTAGAAGATAAAAGATGATACTCTTTCTTTTTTTAAGATTTATTTATTTATACAAGAACCGGGATACAGGCCAGATGCATGGGAGGGTGAGAGGATTCACCAGAGACAGAGCGGGGAACAGAACAGGCAGACTGACGAAATACACTGCTGAGGGGAGAAGCAGGCATGACAGGAGAGGTCTGCCACACCATGTGGGACTAGTTTGCGGGATGGAACTGGTGCTGCAGAGGCTGCGGACAGCTTCACAGTGCGGCGCTCAACCGCCTGCGCCACCAGGGGAGTCCCAAAAGATGATATTCTTAACTGGGGAAGCAGTAATGCTGAAAAAAAAAATGGAGACATTTCAGAGATATATAGAGCTTTCAAGATATGAATTATTGGGGGAAAGGCACTTGGTTTCAAGGACACCACGCTTCTCTGGTTTACTTCTTCCTTCACAGACCATTCCTGGGTCTTCTTTGCTAGGTGTTCGCTTCAGCGGGTTTTTTTTTTTTTTTTTTAAAGATTTATTTATTTATGCATACAAGAATGGGATATAGGCCAGAGGTGTGGGGGGGAGGGGTTTGAGAGGACTCACCAGAGACAGAGTGGGAAACAGAACAGGCAGATTGACTGAAATACATTGCTGAGGGGAGCAGCAGGGGGGTATGTCAGGAGAGGTCTGCTGTGCCATGTGGGTCGCTCCCTGGCCGGAGATCGAACTCGTGCTGCGGTGGCTGTGGACAGCTTCATAGGTTGTGTCTTAACCCCTTGCGCCACCAGGGAGGCCCCTTCTTCTTCAGTTTTTAAATACTCAGGTTCAGATCTCTGTTGGCATTCACCATTTTAAAAATTTTTTATTTTTTTAAACATTTTTTAAAAATATTTCATTTAGGCCAACAGGCATATGAAAAATGTTCAACATCACTTGTCATCAGGGAAATGCAAATCAAAACTACCATGAGATACCATCTTACACCAGTGAGAATGGCACATATTAAAAAAACTAGCAACAACAAATGTTGGCGAGGGTGTGGAGAAAAAGGAACTCTTCTGCACTGTTGGTGGGAGTGCAAACTGGTCCAACCACTGTGGAAAGCTGTATGGAGATTTCTGGACCTACTAAACATAGAGCTTCCATATGATCCAGCAATTCCACTCCTAGGTATTTACCCAAAGGACACAGAAACATCAATTCCAAAGAACACCTGCACCCCTATGTTTATAGCAGCACTGTTTACAATAGCTAAGCTTTGGAAACAACCCAAATGCCCAAAAATAGATGCCTGGATCAAGAAGATGTGGTACATATATACCATGGAATATTACTCAGCATTCAAAAAAGATAAACACATGCAATTTGCAGCAACATGGATGGCGCTGGAAGGGATCATGCTCAGCGAAATAAGCCAAAAAGAAAAAGAAAAATACCGGATGGTCTCACTCATAGCAGGAATCTAGAAAACTTAAATAAGGGACCAGGAAAATGAATAACTATAAGAAAGTGAAAATCAAAATCAACAAAAAACTATGAACCAGAGACACTTTTAGGGGGGCGGGGGTGGGAGGGGAGGGATTGGGGTCAGAATGGGGGGGCTGCAATTGTATGGGGAATATAACAATAAAATTTATTTAAAAAAAATAAAAAAAAATAAAAATATAAAGCAAAAAAAAAAAAATATTTCATTTATACATAGAAGAGCTGGGGTGTAGTCCAAAGGTGCGGGAGTGGGGTTGGTGAGAGGATTCACCAGAGAGAGAGTGGGGTGCAGAACAGGTGGACCTACTGAAATACACTGCTGAGAGGAGTAGCAGGTGAGAGAGGAGAGGTCTGATGTGCCATGTGGGTCAGCTCCCTGGCTGGGGATTGAACTCATGCCGCAGTGGCTGGCCATGCAATAGCTTGATAGCACTGAGACTTTTTTTTTTTTTTGGTGGGACCCTCTCCGGTGGCCCGGGAATGAACCTGCGCTACAGAGGCTGCCCAGCGCTCAACCGCTGCACCACCAGGGGAGGCCCTTAATAGCATTGAGACTTTAACCCCTGTGCCACCAGGGAGGACTGTCATTCACCATTTTAAATAATTTTGCGTACACTCCCCCATGTTTTAAAATTCCATTTTATATATTTGAATTCGTATCTACAACCCAAATATCTCAGTGCTAGACTTAATGTCTGATACACATTTCAAACTTACCATATTAAAACTATACTTTTCATACTTCACTCCATATTTCATATTTCACTTCAAATGTTCTATTATTTTTGACCAAGGCATCATCATTTATTCAGTTGTAGTGATAAAAGCCCTTGTGTCATCCTAAGCTATTCTTTTTCTCATATTTCACATACATCAACGTTTTTATTGACCCTTCTTTCAAAGGCTATCCTCACTGAGCCTCATGATTCAGGGCCATATTTGTTTTGCCCCTAGATTACCTTTCTTACCTCATTTTCTATCACACTCCCTCTTGAATTTGGCACTTCCTCTTTACCTTTACTGTTCCTTATACATAGTAAGTACCATTTTGTTCCAAGCAGTATTCTTGCTATTTCCTCTACCTGTGATACTCCCTCCCAGATACATGCATAGTTCACTTCGTCACTTAATTCAGAACTCAACTCAAATGTTCTCTCTTTACTCAGGACTTTCCTAACTGTGCTTTTAAGAAAAGGCTCTTCTAGCTTTCTCCATCCCCTTTTCATGCTTAATTTTTTTCATGGTACTTAGATGGGTGAGTAGTACTGACTGCTTTATACATGTGTGTATGTGTGATTCGTTTTTTGTTTCTTTTCCCTACTAAATATTAAGTCCATGAGGATAGAGACTTCAGTATTGTATCTCCAATGCCCAGAGTAACACTAATAAGTGATAGGCTTTTTATAAATACGCTATGAAATATAATAGGATTATATTTTATGAATGATGCCTTCAATTTTAAGATGTATCACTATTTTATGAACCAACATGAAAGAAAAAAATGCTGGGCCTCCCTGGTGGCACAAGGGGTTAAGCACAGCACTGTGAAGCTATCCGAAGCCTCTGCAACAGAGTTCAATCCCCAGCCAGCCAGGGAGCTGACCCACATGGCACTTTCTTTTCCTGTCTCGCCCACTGCTCCCCTCAGCAGTGTATTTCAGTCAGTCTGCCTGTTCTGCTCCCCACTCTGTCTCTGGTGAATCCTCTCACCCCCCCGCCCCCCGCACCTCTGGCCTACACCCCAGTTCTTATATGCATAAATAAATAAATCTTTTTTTTAAAAAAGAAAAAATGCTGTCAAATGTGGGATACCACTGATTATGATACACCCTGATATCAGAGGTTAAAGTCAAGGAAAACATGAGCAGAGTAGAAAGGAGTCATCACATGACTTTCAAAGTTTTTAACTTAATCAAAGGAATGATGCTATATTAACAAGTATGGAAAGAATACCTTCCCACTTTCCTATTACTCACTAGGTAAAAGCAAGAAGAACCTTATAGGAATGAGAAAGAAATAGAAATCAAACTATGTTCTCAGAGACTGCCATTCTGTTCTTAAAGTCATCTACATTTTAGCATTCTTACTGTTAGGTCTCTTCTCTGTTGGAGGGTAAATGCATCTCTGTTTTTCTCAATTATATCAGCCTTTTTCATCCTCAGATTACTTGTATTAAAATAATGTGTACATACTAGGTGCTGCAAAACTGTTGGTATTAAAAAAAACTGTTGGGATGATTCAGGAGAATCTTCACTTGACCTCTTCAAGTATATGAAATTTCTCATTTCTGCCAGCCTTTCTTTGTTGTTTGGCTGTGTATTCAAACATGACAGACATTACAAAAATGTCTGGAGTTACTTCAGACATTCCTTAGGAGTAAACAGGTCTTAGACCTCTGACTGACTGATAGCTCCCATTTGCAGAAAGCAAACCAAGAATTGCCTCTTGTTAAATATTAGAAAGGGTGATAATTTCAGTACTTCCTATTTATAAATGGCAGTAGGATTTAAATGTACCGGGACTATCTCATTCTAAATGCCAGGGACTTTTGTAGTGTGAATTCTTCTGGTCTCTCTTCCTTTTTACCACTGTTTCTGACTTGAGAGATGACTATGGTAAAATTGGTGACTAATCTTTATAAATTTTATCAACATGCAGATTTTATCAGTTGTATCTAGTACCTTGAAAAGGTCATTTTTTTCATATAAGAGAACACTAGCAAAGTCAAGCCAGAGATAAGTTTTTATGTTACATTGATTTAAAAAATTATAGGGGGCCTCCCCAGTGGCGCAGTGGTTGAGAGCTGGGTTGCGAAGCTGCCCCCAGCCTCTACAGCACTGGTTCGATCCCCGGCTGCTGGGTGAGGGTCCCACATGACACGACAGACCTCTCCTGCCGTGCTCACTGCTCCTCTCAGCAGTGTACTTCAGTTCTTCTACCTGTTCTGCTCCCCGCTCTGGCTCTGGTAAATTCTTTCACCCTCCTGTGCTTCTGACTGTACCCAGTGCTTGTATAAATAAATAAATAAATAAATAAATAAATAAATCTTAAAAAAGATAAAAAATAAAAAATTATAGGGCCTCCCCTGGTGGCGCAGCAGTTGAACACTAGGCTGCGAGGCTGCCTGCAGCCTCTGCAGTGCCGGTTCGTTCCCCTGCCGCTGGCCAGGGTCCCACACACACACACAAAAAAAAAATATATATATATATATATAAAAAGATAAGACATAAGGAGTTTGGATTTCTTATCTGATGTATTTTTCCCCAAGGCAATTAGTAGGACAGTGATAACTAACCTAGAGAATGATTTCATTTGCAATCAGTCATCTTCACGTAAAGAGCAACTTAATCCTTTACAAGACCCTCTGGAATCTACTATAACCATAGTATCAGAAGGGAACGGCTACATTAACTTTATATACTTTTTTAAAGATTTATTTATTTATGCATACAAGAACTGGGGTGCAGGCCAGAGGTGTGGGGGGTGAGAGGATTCACCAGAGACAGAGTGGGAAACAACAGTTGGATTGACTGATATACACTGCTGAGGAGAGATCTGCTGCGCCATGTGGGTCACCTCCCTTGCCGGGGATTGAACTTGTGCTGCAGTAACTGTGGATAGCTTCATGGGTTGCGTCTTACGCAACCAAGGAGGCCCCCATGTACTTTACCTTAATATTGCTATTCAGTTAACTGTCACTCACTGTCCATAGTCTTCTCTCAAGTTACCTTTCAGTTCTCAAGTTAACAGACCACCTTTTTAAAAAGGAATCTGTTCTTTTTATTACTGAATGTGTTTAAATATATAGAAAAATATAAAGGATAGCACAAAGAACAACCTATGTTACTACTATCTTGAGGCAGCAATGAATGTTTTGCCATATTTCTTCACTAATATGTAATACATTCTATTATGGTAGGCAGAATAATGCCCCTTCCCCCAAGATGTCCACAACTTAATCCCCAGAATCTATGAATATGTTCAGTTTCTTAGCTGAGGGGAAGATAGAAGATTGAATTAAAGTTGCTCATCAGCAGACCTTAAAATAACTATTATTCTGGGCCTCCCTGGTGCACAAGGGGTTAAAGCACTGCACTAAGAAGCAATCTGCAGCCTCTGCGGCACGAGTTTGATCCCCGGCCAGCCAGGGAGCAACCCACTGCTCCCCTCAGCAGTGTACTTTGGTCAGTCTGCCTGTTCTGTTCCCCACTCTGTCTATGGTGGGTCCACTCACCCCCCACATCTCTGGCCTGTACCCCAGCTCTTGTGTGCATAAATAAATTAATCTTTAAAAAAAATAAACTCTTATTCTGGATTATCCAGTTGTCCTTAGTGTAATCACAAAGGTCCTTAAGATGAAAAAATGCAAATGAAAGTCAAAAATACTATAGCCTGAGAAAGAGTGGGCCCAACATTAATGTCATTAAAGGTAGAGGAAATGACCATGAGTGAAAAAAACAGGCGGTCTCTAGCTTGAAAAGACAAGAAAATGGATTTTCTTCTAGAAACTCAAGAAGGAATCTGGAAGCCCTGCCAGTACCCTGAATTTAGTTCAGAGACTTCTGATTTCCAGATTATAGATGAATTTTTATTGGAGTGAAAACAGGAGTTAATCCAGTGAGTTTGTGGTAATTTGTTACATTAACCATAGAAAACCAATACAATTGCTTCTCTCAAAAGTAAGGACAGGGCCTTCCCGGTGGCGCAGTGGTTGAGCGCTGGGTTGCGAAGCTGCCCACAGCCTCTGCAGTGCCAGTTCGATCCCCGGCTGCTCCCCGGCTGCTCCCCGGCCACCGGAGGAGGGTCCCACATGGCGCGCAGACCTCTCCTGCCACCCGCTGCTCCCCTCAGCAGTGTACTTTGGTCCTTCTGCCTGCTCTGCTCCCTGCTCTGGCTCTGGTGAATTCTCTCACCCTCCCACGCTTCTGACTGTACCCAGTGCTTGTATAAATAAAGAAAGAAATCTTTAAAAAAAAAAAAAAGTAAGGACAATTTCCTATTCAACAATATCTTTATCACATGTAACAATAAGAGCAGGAATTCCCTATTATGTAGTATCTAGTCCATTTGAAAATTTCCCCAGTTGTTCTCCATAGTATTTTCTATAGCTTTTCATTTTAAACGAAGATCCAAAGATCATACATTGTATTTTGTTATGTCTATAAGCATCTCTTAATCTAGAAAAGTCTGTATATCTCCCCCCCTTTTTTTTCTATCAACTTTTAAAGAGATCAGACTCCTCAATTTGCAGTATGTTTTACATTATAGATTTATCAGATTGTTTCCATATGGTATCATTTAACTTGTTTTTTTATTCTCTGCATTTCCTGGACTTCACTGTAAAAATTATGTTTTTTAGCAAAAATACTTCATGGGATATTCTGTGTACTTCATACTGTATTACATCAGAAGACATGTAATATCCAGTTGTCTCACCATTAGCAGTGCCAATTTTTTTTTAAGATTTATTTATGCACACAAGAACATGGTACAGGCCAGAGGTGTGGGGGATGAGAGGATTCACCAGAGACAGAGTGGGGAACAGAACAGTTGGATTGACTGAAATACACTGCTGAGGGGAGCAGTGGATGAGTCAGGAGAGGTCTGCTGCCATGTGGGTAGCTCCCTGGCAGGGGGATCAAACTTGAGCTGCAGTGGCTGCGAATAGCTTCATAGGTTGCATCTTAACCCCTGCGCCACCAGGGAAGCCCAGCAGTGCCAAATTTAATCCCTGGTTAAAGGTAACAGCAGGATCTTTATTTTTTTATTTTTTAAAAGATTTATTTATTTATACATACAAGAACTGGGGTATGGGCTAGAGGTGCAGGGGGAGGAGGTGAGACAGAGTAGGGAACAGAACAGGCAGACTGACTGAAATACAGTGCTTGAGGGGAGCAGCGGACACAACAGGAGAGGTCTGCTGCACTAGGTTGGTAGCTCCCTGGCTGGGATTGAACTCGTGCTGCAGTGGCTGCAGATAGCTTCACAGTGCTGTTATGCTTAAGGATATTAAACTAATTACTATAAAAATAAATTTTAAACTTCAAGGCTATTATTTTTTACTCTGGAGTATGGCAAACCATATAACCTTAAAATCATTTTCATTTCATTGTAAAGCACCTAGTAATGCTGCATAAAACATAGCAAACTTTTTTTTAAAACAAACTTCCTTTTAAATGTATAGTTGAGCCTGAAAGAAACAAGAATAATCCTCAGGGGCCACAAATGAAAGGGGAACTGAAAATGAGCAGTATGCATGTGACTTAATGTTATTGCATTTCTGGGGGCTTTTCTAGTTATACTGACTGAAAGGTTTGGTTTTACTTGCTCATGAATGGGTTGGGGGGAAGGGAGATAGGGGACCAAAGACAAAGCCTTAGGCCTGTAAGGAGCAGAGTTACAGATGAGAATCTCTGTATAAAGCTGTGAGTCTTAAAGGCTCCACTCAGGGAAAGGAGGCTATTATATTAAAAAAAAAAAAAAAAAAAAAAGTCCCAACCCCACTATGTCAAGGAAACTTCTGTTTCAGCCTATATTCTGATTGGTAGTGGGTGGGAAAGTTTAAATATGGGCCAGTTCTTGTATAGGTTTAAATTATCGTCTACATGTCCAATATCCTCAAGTTAACTTAAGAAATAAATATTAAAAACTATTAAGGGCCTCCCTGGTGGCGTAAGAAGTTAAGACGCAACCTATGAAGCTATTCACAGTCACTCCCTGGCCAGGGACTACCCACGTGGCACAGCAGACCTCTCCTTACTCTTCTGCTGCTCCCCTCAGCAGTGTACTTCAGTGAGTCTGCCTGTTCTGTTCCCAACTCTGTCTCTGTTGAGTCCTCTCACCCTCTGCACCTCTGGCCTGTGCCCCAGCTCTTATATGCATAAATAAATAAATCTTAAAAAAAAAAAAAAAGCAAAAGCATTAAGGAAGGAATAAATGAAAGTAAAATATAGCCTTTAAAAAATAAATAAAAATAAAAACTATTCAGAACCCTTTATACCCTTTGGGTATCTGGCAGAAACATATCAAAAAAGGCTCTGGAGGAACACATATATAATCTAAGCCACATAGTATTCCTACAGATAAAGTTCCAATGAAGACTCAAATCAAAAATGATGTAATGCTCAATAAAATACTTCATTTACCATGAACAATAATCACAGATGTAATAAGCGGCAGAAGCTGAAATACTCATAATAAATTCATTGATTACAGTCCATAAAGTATTTAAAATTATTAAATATAGATGGTTCCTGACCTATACTGGTTCAACTTTGTGATGGTATGAAAGCAGTAAGCATTCTATAGACACTGGTACAGTATTCTCTCCTTAGGCAGAGATAGCAAAATTAAGCCACAATTCCCAGTAAATATTTTCACCTTACTGATATTTTCAACTTTCAGTGACGTTACCAGGATGTAATGACATTGTAAATTGAGGAAGAGCTACACAAAGATTAGAAAATATATTTTGGGGGAGATAAATTTGAATAAGGAGCCAAGTAGATTTTCTAGAAATGCGGAATACGGTCTTTAAATTCAGCAGCTATTTATCTGATACATAGGATGCGAAGGCACTGAATTCCCTCTCCCTCCTACTCCTCCTCCCCCAAAAAATAAAGAAACCACAAATCTGTCCCAAGGAGGTTTGAGATGGGAAGGAGGTTTTAATGGATGGGAAACAGTCTAGCAAATTAAACACAGTATGCCAGGTGGTAATGGTTACAGTGAAGAGTAAAGCATAATAAGGGGTAACATTAATGATGGAAAGTGTATAGATGCATTAGGTAAGGGCTCCCTGAGATATGGAGGAAGGGAAGCAAACCACTTGGCTATCAGGGGAGAACAGGGCAGCTAAACTGATTAAAAAGTGAGCAATTAGAGGGCAGATTACGTAGGACTTTGTAGACCATGTGTGAAGACTTGGAATGCTGTTCTGGTTGCTATTGCCGAGTAACAGATTACCACAACTGTAGTAGCTTAAAGCAACTATTTGATTACACTCTTGCATCTGTGGATCAAGAATTCTTTCAAATTGGGCATTGCAATAAAGACTTGTTTTTGCTCAGTAATGTCTGGGACTTGTTGCTGAGAGGATGCAAGTACTAGGAAGACTGGCTGAACTCATCTGAGGGCCTATTCACTTGCAAGTCTGATGCCTGCCCTGTAATAACTAAGATAGAAGTGTCTGCATATGACCTCTCCTGAGGCTTTGTTTCTTCACATGGCAGCCTGGGGTAGAAAGCTAAATGTCCATCAGTGGATAATTTTTGTAAATGTGGGGTGTGAGAGAAACCTTGAGAGCATTATGCTAAGTGAAATAAGTTATACAGGGCTTCCCCGGTGGCACAGCGGTTAAGCGCTGGGTTGCGAAGCTGCCCACAGCCTCTGCAGCGCCGGTTCGATCCCTGGCTGCCAGGCGAGGGTCCCACTTGGCGCGCAGACCTCCTGCCGCCCGCTGCTCCCCTCAGCAGTGTACTTCGTCATTCTGCTTGTTCTGTTCTCCGCTCTGGCTCTGATGAATTCTCTCACCCTCCCGTGCTTCTGACTGTACCCAGTGCTTATATAAATAAATAAAATCTTTAAAAAAAAAAGTTATACAAAGAAAGACCAACACCATATATCTTGTTTACATGTGGAATTGCATACAAACAAGGAACTCTAGATACAGAGATGGTGGTTGTAGGTCAGGGAGCAAAATGGATGAAGGTAGTAAAAGGTACAAACTCCCCAGTTATACAATAAACAAGTCATGGCGATGTAATATACAGCACAGTAACTAACTGTAATAATACATAATATTGCAAGTTGCCAAGAGAATAGATCTTAAATGTTTTCATCAAAGAAAAAATTTGACTCTGTATGATGATGTTAACTACACTTGGCAATAGTTATTTTACAATATACACAGATATCAGATTATGTTGGACACCTGAAATTGAGAAAATGTTTTAAATACCTGTTTTTAAAAAATGGTCATAAATGCATGGTGAGAACCCAGATGTAGAAGTCCTGCAAGCCAAGTAGAAAATGCATTTCAAGAAGGAATATTGGTTTGGTTAAATGCTGCTAAAAGCTCAATAAGATGACAATGAATTAAAAAAAAAAAAAACAGCTTTGGCAGCATGAATTTAATTAGTGACTTAAAAAAGATGATACCTTATCATGCTCAGCGAAATAAGCCAAAAAGAAAAAGAAAAATACCGGATGGTCTCACTCATAGCAGGAATCTAGAAAACTTAAATAAGGGACCAGGAAAATGAATAACTATAAGAAAGTGAAAATCAAAATCAACAAAAAACTATGAACCAGAGACACTTTTAGGGGGGTGGGGGCAGGAGGGGAGGGATTGGGGTCAGAATGGGGGGGCTGCAATTTTATGGGGAATATAAAAATAAAATTTATTATTTAAAAAAAAAAGATGATCCCTTTATATCAATGGGAACAAAACCTGTACTGACTTATTTTGAAGAGGAAATTTGGAGGGGAGAATGTGGAAACAGTGAATGTAGATAACACTTTCGAGGAATTTTGCTGTAGAGTATACAGGGAAATGGGACAAAATGTAGAAAAGGACAAAAGGGTCATGGGAAGATTTTCCTAAAGTGAGAAATTCAGCAACAAATTGGTAGGGAAATGGGATGATTTTCAACACTGACGTAATAATGGAACCAGCTCAGGAGTTTATTAAAAAGTATAGATGCTTGAGTTCTGTGGCAGATCAGTTAAATCAGAATCTTTCAGTGGGACCTATGGTATCAAAATTTTTTTTCACTGTTCATTGGATGGTTCTCATGCATTCAGTGTTGATCTGTTTTGTAATAGATACATGAATTAAAAACCCAGCAGATGTGTTTGTTAAACAGCATATTCAATACACCTGAAGAGAAAATTAGAAACAATATGAGGAAATTAAAGTATGGAGAGTAGAGATACACAGGATGGAAAATATGAAAAAAAAAAGATGGACACTTGGAGACCAGACAAAGGTCCAAGATACATCTCAGAGTTTTCTAGGAGAGCATAGAAATTTTTTTTTAAATTTATTTATGCATACAAGAGCTGGGGTACCAGGCCAGAGATGCAGGGGGGTGAGAGGATTCACCAGAGACAGTTGGGGAACAGAACAGGCAGACTAACTGAAACACACTGCTGAGGGGAGCAGACCTCTCCTGCTTCGCCATGTGGGTTGCTCCCTAGCCGGCCAGGATCAAATTTCGGGATCGAACTCATGCTGCAGAAGCTGCGGATTGCTTCATAGTGCAGTGCTTAACCCCTTGTGCCACCTGGGAGGCTCCAAAGAGCATAGAAATTTTCGAAGAGATTATGACTGAGAATTTTCTAGAATTGTTAAATGTATGAATCTTCAACTTCAGGAAAAATCTGAGAATCCTGAAAGAATAGATAAAACTAAACACATTAGTGATGCTATACTTTTATAGAACATGAAAGACAAAGAACTTAGGAAAGCAACCAGAGAGGAAAGAACAGACTGTATATAGCAAAGGAATGAGCATTAGACTTAAAGGCTTCCCTGGTTGCACAGGGGTTAAAGTCACAGTGCTACCAAGCAGTCACCAGCCACTGAGGCATGAGTTCGGTCCTCAGCCAGGACGCTAACCCACATGGCATAGCAGACCTCTTGTTCCCCTCAGCATTGTATTTCAGTACATCTGCCTGTTCTGCTCCCCACTGTGTCTCTGGTGAATCCTCTCAACCCCTATCCCCGCACCTCTGCCCTACACCCCAGTTCTTGTTTGCATAAATATATAAAAGTAAATCTTTAAAAAAAGAAGAGGGCCTCCTGGTGGTGCAGCGAGTTGAGCTCTGCGTAGTGAAGCTGTCCACAGACAGCCTCTGCAGTGCGGGTTCAATCCCGGCCAGCCAGGGAGATTCCCACAATGGCATGGCAGACCTCTCCTGTTGCGCCCGCTGCTCCCCTCAGCAATGTCTTTGGTCAGTTTGCCTGTTCTGCTCCTCGCTCTGTCTCTGGTGAATTCTCTCGCCCTCCCGTGCCTCTGAACTGTACTCCAGTTCTTGTATAAATAAATAAATCTTTAAAAAAGAAAAGAAAAGGGCCTCCCAGGTGGCTCAGCGGTTAAGCGCTGGGTTGCAAAGCTGCCCACAGCCTCTGCAGCACCGGTTCAATCCCCGGCCACCGGGTGAGGGTCCCACGTGGCGTGCAGACCTCTCCTGCCGCCCACTGCTCCCCTCAGCAGTGTATCATCAGTCTGCCTGTTCTGTTTCCCGCTCCGGCTCTGGTGAATTCTCTCACCCTCCCGTACTTCTGACTGTACCCAGTGCTTGTATAAATAAATAAATCTTTTTTAAAAAGAAAAGAAAAGAAAATTAGACTGCACAAGAAGATGCCAGGAAATATTTTCATAGTAGAGATAAAGTAAGTTGATTAGAACTCCATTGTCATTCTAGAGTGAGGATAAGATGAAAATTTCAGGCAAAGTTGAGTGTTTACCACTTAGGTTTTCTAAAAGAATGGATAAGGAATGCGTCAAGAAAAAGGAATTTGAGTCCAGTATGAATGGCAAACAAAAAGAAAACTTGTGGGAAAATCTAAATTATCTTACTGTGTGTACACACTAATGATGACTCATTTGATAGGAGCTAAGAAAACAAGATAGGACTGAAGTTAAAGAGAAAAGTGAATAAAGAAAGCGTAAGTCAGTCTAAGCATAAATAAAGCCAGGTAATAGAATGAACAGAACTTGGTAAAAATGAAACCAAATATATGTAATGATGATAAATGTAAATGAACTAGCTAACTAAAGAAACAAATTAACAGTTTGAATGGAAAAGTAAATTATAGTGAATATTGCCAAAAGTCAAGTTAAAATTAAAAATGGAAAAAGTTGTTCCAAACACCCGAAAGTTGATGCCTCCATATTAATTACAAGCAAAATAAGCACTGAAGCCATAATTTGGGGAACTTTTAAGATACAAATAAATACATGTTGAAAGAAGAAAGAATTTTAAAGGAAATTTAAAATGACTGAAAAGATCTTTTTTTCACTTTGTTTTTGAAAGATTTTCTGGCAGGTATGGTATTCTAGGGTGTCTGGTTTTACTTTCAGCATTTTAAAGATACAACTGTCTTCTCCTTTGTATAGTTTTTAACAAGAAATCTGATGTTGTCTTTATATAACATCTCTCCTTCCACCATTGACTGTTTTTGATTATGTACTAATTTTGAGCAATTTAATATATTTTTTAAAGATTTATTTGTTTATGCATACAAGAGCTGGGGTACATACAGGCCAGAGATGCCAGGGGTGGGTTGGGGGAGTGAAAGGATTCACCAGAGACAGAGTGGGGAACAGAACAGGCAGACTAACTGAAATACACTGCTGAGGGGAGTAGCAGGCGAGACAGGAGAAGCTTCGCCATGTGGGTTTCTCCCTGGCCAAGCAGGGATTGAACTCGTGCTGTAGAGGCTGCAGATTGCTTCACAGTGTGGTGCTTAACCCTGTGTGCCACCAGGGCGGCCCCAATTTAATGTTTTTGATGTAGTTTTCTTCATGTTTATTGAGCTTTAGGGGTTTGTTGAGTTCTTGGATTTGTAGATATATTATTTTTATCAAATTTGTCATTTTTGACCATTACTACTTTGTGTATTATTTGTCTACTCCATCTCTTTCCACTCTTTGAAGGACTCCAGATGAGTCATGCACTACATCCTGCATGTATGACAGTGGTTCCTATATTTAGGTTCATATACCCTCGGACATTTGCACAAGGACAAAATCGTTAATGATGCATTTCTCAGCTGGATGGTTTCACTTAGAGAAGGAATGTAGGGGATCCAAATAAGGGATGTGGTGGGGGGGGGAGTAATTATAATAAAGTAAAAATCAAAATCAACTGGCAACTATAAACCAGAGACATTCTGCAGGAGGGGTTGGAAGGAGTTGGATCAGAACAGGGTGGGAAGAGCACAAGGGACTATGGTGATGGTACACAAGTGATTGGGTGGTGGGAATTCCATGGGGACTATACTCAAGATGATAAAGCATACATTGTATGAAAATGAAGAAGAATATAAAAAAATATATAAAATAATAAAACTAAAATTAAAAAGAAAAGACATGAAGAGGTATAGAATGAAAGCATCTTGGAACTAGGAACATGTCTCGAATACACAATCCCAGTGAAAATTCTCTACCGTCAGAAAACTGTGAAAGCCTATAGTTTTCACAGATTGGTGATAAATTGGTGCGGTCTAAAACTCTCATTAAAATAGCTGAAGGCCTTTGTCATGCCCTCGTGCTTACATCTCTATTGGCTAACCATCCCAAATTTCTCTGTACAATATCTGATTTTGATAGAATTTATCAATGTGGTCCATTTTCTCTGCTTAATCAAATGTCTATGTCATGCTCAAAAATGAATGTAACCCCTTTGATATAGTCTAGCAAAGGCAGTACACAGCAGGACTGTATTTTTGCTAATTCTACATAATAAATATTTTGACTCTCAAAAAAAAAAAGGAAAGATACTTGGTTTGTTTCCATTTTTTGGCTGTTATGACTAATGCTGCTGTGAATGTTCATGTACAGGTTTTTGTGTTGACACAGTGTTTCCAGTTATTTTTGGTATATACCTAGCAGAATTGCTGTATCATATGGTAAATTTTGTTTAACTTAGTGAATAACTGCCAAAGAACTAACATAGTGAGTGACTGAAGATTGGTTTCTTCTACATGCTCCCCAAAACTTGTGTTTTTTTTTAATGATAGCAATCTTTTTGCAGTTCCCACTTGTATGGTACTTCATTCTTTTTAAAATCTGGCCTTCTTTGTCTTACTATACCCTTGACTCCATCCTTTGAGTTTAGGAATCTGGCTCTACCTTACTTCCCCCTCTTCACACCAAATCCTGGATCTCTTATGCAATAAAATGAGGGCAATTGTAGAACTCACCTTGTTTGTTTCTTGCTCCTGTAGGATCACTGTCCTTTGTTGCCTATTGTTTAGTGTCTTGAAAACCCTCATGTGTTGTGTTTTGTCTGTTTTCTTTTTCCTTATTGCAGAGGGCAAATCTGGCCTATACCAGACCATCTTGGCCAGAAGTGGAAATTGTAGCATTGGTTTTTTTTTTTGTTTGTTTGTTTTTTGTGGGACCCTTGCCGGTGGCCAGGGATCGAACTGGCGCTGCAGAGGCTGCGGGCAGCCTTGCAACCCAGCGCTCAACCGCTGCGCTATCAGGGGAGGCCCCTGTAAGCGTTGGTTTTAACATCAGCAAATTGATGCCTAATGTTGAGTTGGAGAATAGGGAACTATATTGTATGTTTTTGCTGTGAAGTTTTACACAGCAATTCAAACAGATGAGCTAGAACTTCATGTATTCACTTGGATAAAACTATTTTTTTTTTAGGATTTATTTATTTATGCAAGAACTGGGGTGTAAGCCAGAGGTGCAGGGAATGAGAAGATTCACCAGAGAGTGGGGAGCAGAACAGGCAGATGTACTGAAATACTCTGCTGAGGGGAGCAGCAGGCAAGATAGGAGAGGTCTGCTGTGCCATGAGGGTTAGCTCCCTGGCCAGCGAGGGATCAAACGCATGTCGTAGTGGCTGGCAGTAGCTTGATAGTGCTGTCTTTAACAACTGCGCCACCATGGAGGCCCTTCAGTAAACTTTAAATACTAAAAAGTTGAACATTGAAATGCAAAATAAGAATATGTACAAGGATTATTTTTAAAACATAATTTCTAAAAATTATAAACTAGTACATATTTATGGATACATTATAAGCAATAAACTTATAAAATATTCATGTGAATGATAACAAATCCATTAATACCTTTTAGAGGGTAGGGTAGGAGGGAGGGTAGAGAATTGGAGGTGAAGTTACTTATTCTGCAATTATATAATTTATTTCACTAAAAATAAATTAGGAAGCCACTTATGACAAATGACCATCTCGAACATGTAGAGAAGGCTCAAAACTCAACAGAAGCAGGGAAAAAAAAAACTCCAGGTAGTTATTAGAAAATGTGCAAAAGATATGAACAGAAGTTTCACTAAAGAACATTTACAGGGGCCTCCCTGGTGGTGCAAGGGGTTAAGACTCAACCTATGAAGCTCACCACAGCCACTACAGCGCAAGTTCAATCCCCGGCCAGGGAGGTGACCCACATGGCGCAGCAGACCTCTCCTGTCTTGCCCGCTGTTCCCCTCAGCAGTGTATTTCTGCCAGTCTGCCTGTTCTGTTCCCCACTCTGTCTCTGGTGAATCCTCTCACCCCCCAAAAAATTCTGGCCTGTATCCCGGTTCTTTTACGCATAAATAAGTAAATCATTTTAAAAAAGAAAAAAGAACATTTACAGATGACAGACACATTGAAAAATGTTCAACATCATTATACCATAGGGAAATGCAAATTAAAACCATCAGGAAATATCATTATGCACTTATCAGGATGGTTTAAATAAAAAAAATAGTAACACCAAATGCTAGTTGAGGATATGAAGAAACAATTTCTCAGACATTATTTGTGGGAATATATGATGTTATAACTACTCTGGAATACTTACTGGCAGTTTCTTACATAGCTAGACATTCATTTGCTATATGACTCAGCAGTAGCACTCTAAGGCATTTATCCGACATAAGTGAAAACTTAGGTTCCTACAAAAACCTGTATATGAGCATTCATGAAGCTTTATTTGTTAACAGCAAAACACTAAAACAACTCAGTTGTCCTCCAGCAGGTGAATAAATTGTGGTACATCCATACCTTGGACTACTAATTAGCAATAAAAAGGAAAAAACTATTGCTACATGCAACAACTTAGGTAAATCTCAAAAGGATTATGCTCAATGAAAAAAAAATCCCAAAATTTATATCCTCTGTGATTTCCAGTTAATTTTTTTGAAAGACAAAATTTTAGAAATGGAAAACGTTAGTGATTACCAGTGATGTGATGGGAGAATGGGAGGAAAAGGGTGGATGTGATTATGAAAGATCATCAGGAGGGATCCTTGAGGTGCTGGAACTATTCCTGATTTTGACTGTGGTGAATCTCTATAAATGTGATAAAACTGAATAGAATTAAATACACAAGTGAAAACAAATAAAAATTGGGGAAATCCGAGTGTAATGTCAGTTATATCAATGTTGATATCCTGGTTGCAGTAGCATATAATAGTTTTACAAAATGTAACTGTGGTGAGGAAATGGAATCTTTATGTATTACTTTTTATAGCTTTTGTGAATCTCCAGTTATCTCAAAATTTAAAATTGAATTTAAATATTAGAAAAAAAATCAGTAAAAAAAATAAAATAAAATAAAAAAATAAATATTAGACAATATTAAAACTTGACCTTTGTCCTCTACACTTTCCTACAATTTGAAATATTTCATTGTAAGTAGAACTTGCCATCTCTTCATTGTGTACAACAATAAAATTCTAGTGAATTGTATTCACTATATAGTGAATGCAGAGAATTGGAGGTGGTGTTATTCAGGCTACAACTATATCTTTGATATGAAAGATGTGTCCGAAAAAAAGAAATCATTAAGAAATATTTGTGGAAACATAAAATATTTTTGTTCATGGGCTTCCCCTGGTGGTGCAGTGGTTGAGCGCTGGGCTGCGAAGCTGCCCACAGCCTCTGCAGCACCGGTTCCATCCCTGGCCGCTGGCAAGGGTCCCACATGGTGCACAGACCTCTCCTGCCGCCCGCTGCTCCCCTCAGCAGTGTATTTTCATCCGTCTGCCTGTTCTGTTCCCCACTCTGGCTCTGGTGAATTCTCTCACCCTCCCGCGCTTCTGACTGTACCCAGTGCTTGTATAAATAAATAAATCTTTTAAAAAATATATTTTTGTTCATGTATTAATATTTAAAGATCTGTAGATTTTTGAAAGAAATATTAAGATTTTTTTAAAAGATTTATTTATTTATGCATACAAGAACTGGGGTACAGGCCAGATGTGCAGGGGGGTGAGAGGATTCACCAGAGACAGAGTGGGGAGCAGAACAGGCAGATGAAAACACTGCTGAGGGAGTGGCGGGTGAGACAGGAGAGGTCTGCTGCTCCATATGGGTCCTTCCCTGGCCGGCCAGGAATTGAACCAGTGCTGCAGAGGCTGCAGACAGCTTCACAGCGCTGCGCTCAACCCCTGCGCCACCTGGGAGGCCCTCCTACCTAGAATTTTTTAACCAAATTACTTTTTAAAATTTATTTTTTATGTGTTAACAAAATACTGTTTTGCTTTGTAAAGTATGTTTATATTGGGGTCAGTTTAAATACTGGGAAGGGACCTCCCTGGTGGTGCATCCTCCTAACACTTAGGATCCTCTTAGTCTTTGCTACAGGCCTGGATTTTGACTTGGGTGTCACAGTGAATCAAAATCTTGACTGATCGAGATATAGAGCTATATTACTACCTGGCCATTCTTGTTTTTCCCAATAGTCAACAGTAAATTTAAAGCTGGGCATTTTTCTGCTTCAGTTGTTGGAGAGTTTTCTTAAAGCTGTCTTAATTTGTTGAGTTGTTATTCTTTCCTAGTTTTCCCTTAGCTTTCTAATCATTTCTTCATTTCCTCCAACCAGCCAACCAACCCATAAATGTTAATTATTGTCTGAGATTCTATCCTTGGCCCTTTTCCTTCTAACTATATATTCATTTTTTTTCTTGTCATTTTCACTCATCCCTCTACTTTGCTTCAATTACCTCCTTTAACTGTTCAAGTATGTATTCTCAGCGCTGGCCTAATGCTGACTCTTTTGTTTGTGTGCCATGTATCTACCTGTTTACTCGCTGTCTCCCTCCACCTTTATTTCACATGAACACTTCTGACATCTTTCCATTGAGATATTTTCAGTTTAGGTAACAGAAAACTCAGCTTATGCTGACTTTAACATTAAGGGAATTTATTAACTTGTATAGCAGGAATCCAGAGACCAGCTTCAGGTAGTTTGATGTGGTAACACAGCTATGTAATTAGCTCCCACCTCAGTACCCTACTGAGTGTCTGCTTTATCTGCAGCTTGTGTTCCCTCATGATCACAAGATGGCTGCCTGTAGTGGCATGCCAGGGCTACATGTTTTCTTATTTAGAAAAAAAGAATAGGGTCTCCCTGGTGGCACATGGGGTTAAGACGCAACCTATGAAACTATTTGAGCCACTGCAGCATGAGTTTGATCCCTGGCTGGCCAGGGAGCTACCCACATGGCACAGCAGACCTCTCCTGACTTGCCCACTGCTCCCCTCAGCAGTGTACTTCAGTCAATCCATCTGTTCTGTTCCCCAGTCTTTGTCTGGTGAGTCCTCTCACACACACCCCCCACCTCTAGCCTGTAACCCAGTTCTTGTATGCATAAATTAAAAAAAGAGAGAGAGAATAGAACTGATAGTATTCAGGACATCCGACTCAGTAACTTAGATTTAAGAGTCAGGAAAAGTGAAAGATAATTTTCAGGCCTCTAGCTTTTGCTTCTGGATGAATTGAATTCTCTCCACTGAAATATTAGGGGGTGGGGGGAGAGCAGGATATAGGACAGCAGAGAAAATGAGGTCATGTGAACTTCAAGTACTCATTAGTTATGCAAGCATCTGTCTCCTATTAGAATGGAATTCTTAAATACCCATTTTTTTTTTACCTTATTCCTAGTGCCTAGGAGAAATTTAAGAACACATGATAAAGTGCCTAGTGGCATGTTTGTCTTTTAAGTAGGTGCTTAAGACATATTAGTTGCCATTATTAGCAACTCAGAGGAAACAAAAAAGCTTCGGCATTAAAAGACAACATACAACATTAATTTTATAGCATTTGTATTTTGGGAAGGAATTTTTGTTTGCAGTGTTTACATTGCATATTTTTACAGCTTTATTGGAATATAATTCAAGTGTAAAATTCAGTGATTTTTGAAAGGAAACTTAAAATTGTACAACTGTCAAAACAATCCTATTTTATAACATTTTCATCTCTCCATAAAGAGTACTTATGCCCTTTTTTCAATTGGTCTGTTATTGATTGGATTTTTTTTATTGTGGCAAAATATACATAACATAAAACTTGCCTTTTAACTCTTTTCTCTATGTACAATTCAGTGGCTTTAAGTACCTTCACAGTATTGTACTGCCATTACCAGTCTCCATTTTAAGAACTTTTTCTCTAACTCCGGAGACTCTGTTCTCATTAAATAACTCCTCACTCTGCTGCTGCTCCACCACCAGCCATTGGGAGCCTTTATTCTACTTTCTATCTCTGTGAATTTGCCTTTTCTAGGTAACTCATGTAAGTGGAGCCATAAAGTATTTGTCCTTCTGTGTCTTTACTGATGTTTTCGGTATTCATCGTATTTTCATTGGATTTTTTTTAAAGATTTATTTATGCATACAAGAGTTGGGGCACAGGCCAGAGATGCGGGGGTGAGAGGATTCACCAGAGACAGACTGAGGAACAAAACAGGCAGACTAACTGAAATATACCGCTGAGGGGAGCAGCGGGAGAGTCAGGAGAGGTCTGCTTCGCCATGTGGGTTGCTCCCTGGCTGGCTAGGGATCGAACTCATGCTGCAGAGGCTTCGGATTGCTTCATTGGATCTTGAAGCAAACATGACTGTGAGCACAAAGTTGGGGCATATAGACCAGTAAAGTTAGGGTAGACCAGGAAATTTTGACCAGTGTTCTCAAGCCCGCTACTGGTAAAGATGACTTAACCTTATTCAGATAATCGGGTTTTGATTTATTCCCACTTCCAACATACCTGTTTGTGTCGTTGGTATATAATAAGAGAATTAATTGAATTGCTTTTAGCTATTGAGTTGAATGTTCAGAAAGTCAAGATCATGGCATCTCAACTCAATTCACTTCTAGGTCATTAAGTTTTGTCATATGCTTTTTTTTTATCTTTTATTTTTTAAGATTTATTTTTATTTATTTATATAAGCACTGGGTACAGTCAGAAGCGTGGGAGGGTGAGAGAATTCACCAGAGACAGAACGGGGAGCAGAGCAGGCAGACTGAAGTACACTGCTGAGGGGAGCAGCGGGCGGCAGGAGAGGTCTGCGCACCATGTGGGACCCTCCTCCGGTGGCCGGGGAGCAGCCGGGGATTGAACCGGCGCTGCAGAGGCTGTGGGCAGCTTTGCAACCCAGCACTCAACCACTGCGCCACCAGGGAGGCCTTGTCATATGCTTTTATTGCCCTTGACTATAATTTTCTCAATACTTAGAAACTGTACTGTATTAATTTATATTTGTATGTCCTGCTGTGTACTTTTCTGAAGTACTTTTCACTTAGATTTATAATCAGTTGATTGATATACTTTCCTCACCCTCCTCAACTCCCCATGACATTCTCATTTATACTCTCAGTATGAGGTGTTGATCTGTTATCCACAGTATTGTTATTGTGGACTTAGGGCTTAACTTTTTTTTTTTTAAGATTTATTTATGCATACAAGAACTGAGGTACAGGCCAGAGGTGTGGGGGGTGAGAGGATTCACCAGAGATAGAGTGGGGAACAGAGCAGGAAGACTGACTGAAATACATTGCTGAGGAGAGCAGCGGGCGAGTCAGGAGAGGTCTGCTTCGCCATGTGGGTTGCTCCCTGGCTGGCTAGGGATCGAATTCGTATCACAGAGGTTGCAGAGAGCTTCATAGGTTGCATCTTAACTCCCTTTGCCACCAGGGAGACCCAGGGCTTAACTTTTGATGTTCTGTAGGATTCAGCTTTCCAATTACTCTGTTAAGGATATTTTTTAGAGATAAACCACTCTAGAAGTAACACATGTCAAAATAACAAATTTTGGAGGGGAGGACCTCTAGGTAAGAAGTGTATTTATTATATATGCTATAATATGTCTCATATCTGAAGCTGTTAAAAGAAAACTAAGAGGGCATCCCTGGTGGCGCAAGGGGTTAAGATGCGACCTATGAAGCGCACCACAGCCACTGCAGCATGAAGTTCGATCCCCAGCCAGGGAGCAACCCACATGGCACAACAGACCTCTCCTGATTCACCCACTGCTCCCCTCAGCAGTGTATTTCCATCGATCTGCCTGTTCTGTTCCCCAATTTGTCTCTGGTGAACCCTTACCCCCCACATTTCTGGCCTGTACCCCAGCTCTTGTGTGTATAAATAAATAAAATCTTTTTTGAAAAAGAGCGAGAACTAAGATAGGAGGAATTAGAGCCCTCATATGCTGCTGGTGGTGATAAAAATGGTACAACTGTTTTGGAAAACAGCCTAACAGTTCTTCACAAAACAGAGTGTTAACATAGGACCTAGCAATTCTACTCCTAAGTATATACCCACTAGAATTGAGAACATAGACAAAATTATGCACAAAAGTTCACAGTAGCGTTATTGGTAGTGGTGGTGGTGGGGGGAGAATATCCATCAACTGATAAATGGATAAACAAAGTATGCCATAAAAAGAAATGAAGTAGTGATGTGTGCTATAGCAAGAATGAACCTTAAAACTAATACTAAAAGAAGTCAGTCACAAAAGACCATATACTGTATAATTCACTTTATATTTAAAAAGGCAAATTCAGAGACAGAAAATAGTGGGGGACAGGTAGAGGGAGGGGAAGAGGCATGGGAGAATGACTACTGATTGGTATGGGTTTTTTAGAGGATAGATGATAAAAGTTGATTATGGTGATGGTTGCACGACTCTGAATATACTAAAAAAAACTTAAGTAGGTGAATTGTATGCTGTGTGAATTTGATCTCAATAAAACAGTTCTTTTAAGAGAGAAAAAAAAATGTTAAGAAACATTACCCAGGGCCTCCCTGATAGCGCAAGGGGTTAAGTCTCAGCGCTATGAATCTATCAGCTGCCACTGCAGCAAGGCCAGGGAGCCAACCCACATGACGCAGCAGACCTGCCCTGTCTCACCTGCTGCTCCCCTCGGCTATGTATTTCAGTCAGTCCACCTGTTCTCCCCATTCTGTCTCTGATGAATCCTCTTCTCCTCCCTCCCCCAGCACCTCTGGCCTACACTCCAGTTCTTGTATGCATAAATAAATATTTTTTTAAAAAAAGAAAAGAAATATTACCCCAAAATTCAGAGACCTGGGTTTTGACTTTTCTCTGATCTCCAAAAGATCTGTTTTCTTTCATTGGAAATTCTTTTGTTGATTACTGTCTTTCTTCATTATAAACAGAAGAGTCAACTAGTCCTTATTTTACTCTGTAATACAGAAAGGATGATACCTCAAGCACATACATACTTTTCTTTGTAAGAGCACCAGTTAACATTGGTAGTCATCTTTGTCCTATTACTTGAGTCTATAAATTGTCAGACTGATCTCCATATCTTAAGTATGGAAGTCATAACCTAAGGTACAGAAATTAAGTTTTATTGAGCACCTTCTGAGCACCCTCACTTTTACAGATGAAGTTGAGACTGAGGTCAGTAAAGTAACTTATTAAATATTTGACATTGTGAAAGTAACAGTTTGGGGCCTCCCTGGTATGGCGCAATGTAGGTTAAGTCTCTGCACTATCAAGTTGCCAGCCACTGCAACATGAGTTCCCCGGCTAGGGAGCTAACTCACATTGTGAAGCAGACCTCTCCTCAGCAGTGTATTTCAACAGATCTGCCTCTTCTGCTCCCCACTCTATCTCTGGTAAATCTTCTCACCCCCAGCACCTCTGGCCTACACTCCAGTTCTTATATGCATAAATAAGTACAAAGAAATCTTTTGTTTTTTTAAAAAGTAAGTAACAGTTTGTACCTGTATTTCTATGATTCAAAAAATTTTCTTCCCAGGGCCACATTGCCTTTTCCTACCAAGAATACAACCTTGGATTTAAAGGTGTTGGGAAAATTCTGTATTTAGAGTTTGTTAGTGTAAATTAAAGTGATAATTAGTTTGCCTTTAATAACTTTTTCTTTTTTTTTTTTTAAGATTTATTTATTTATGCATACAAGAACTGGGGTACAGGCCAGAGGTGTGGGGGGTAAGAGGATTCACCAGATATGGAGCGGGGAACAGAACAGGCAGATACTGATGTACACTGCTAGGGGAGTAGAGGGTGAGACAGGAGAGGTCTGCTGTGCCATGTGGGCTAGCTCCCTGGCCAGGGATCAAACTTGTGTTGCAGTGGCTGCCGATAGCTTCATAGTGCTTAGACTTAACCCTTTGTGGCACCGAGGAGGTCCTAATACAGAAATTCTGTTAAGGTGTTAAGGTAGAAAGTTAGTTCAGCTAACTTTCAACTTCTGTGTATAAATATGTGATTCTTTTTAATACCTTTACCACTCACCCTCTTTCTCATGAATTACTTAAGGGACTTGATTCTGATGTCGTATTTTCCTTTCTATAGGATGGATAGAATGACAGAAGATGCTCTTCGCTTGAATCTGTTAAAGCGGAGCTTGGACCCAGCAGATGAGCGAGATGATGTCCTGGCCAAACGACTCAAAATGGAGGGGCACGAGGCCATGGAGCGTCTAAAAATGTTGGCACTGCTCAAACGGAAGGATTTGGCAAATCTTGAGGTGTCACATGAGTTACCCACTAAACAGGACAGCAGTGGTGTCAAAGGATATGAGGAGAAACTCAATGGGAATCTCAGGCCTCATGGAGACAACAGGACTGCTGGGAGGCCAGGCAAAGAAAACATCAATGATGAGCCTGTGGATATGAGTGCTAGACGGAGGTAGGGCTTGGTGCAGCGACCTCAGGGAATAAGGTCTTTTCATAATCTAAGCCTATGAAAATGGAATGAGTTCCAATGATAGGATGCTTTTTATCCTAAACCACCTTGGAAAAGACATATCCAAGCCATTTGACTTGACCGTGAATTCCCTCATTTCTACTTTTTTTTAAATTTATTTATTTATGTATACAAGAGCTGGGGTGCAGGCCAGAGATGCGGGGAGTGTGAAGATTCACCAGAGAGTGAGGAGTAGAACAGGCGGACTGACTGAAATACACTGCTGAGGGGAGCAGCGGATGAGACAGGAGAGGTCTGCCTCAGCATGTGGGTTGCACCCTTGCTGGCCGGTGATCGAACTCATATTGCCAAGGCTGCGGATTGCTTCATAGTGCAGTGCTTTAACCTCTTGCACCACCAGGGAGCCCCTCCCTCATTTCTAAATGAGACTATGCCTCAAAAACTTCAGCATACAGAGGAAACTCATAGTCTTTACCCTTAAGATAAATTGGATGTTTCTGGATAAAGGAGGCACTGTAAAGCTGATACTATAGTTAGAAGTCAGTATACAGGGCCTCCCCGGTGGCGCAGCGGTTGAGCGCTGGGTTGCGAAGCTGCCCGCAGTCTCTGCAGCGCCGGTTCGATCCCCAGCTGCTCCCCGGCCACCAGAGGAGGGTCCCACATGGCGCGCAGACCTCTCCTGCTGCCCACTGCTCCCCTCAGCAGTGTACTTCGGTCCTTCTGCCTGCTCTGCTCCCTGCTCTGTCTCTGGTGAATTCTCTCACCCTCCCGCGCTTCTGACTGTACCCAGTGCTTGTATTAATTAATTAATTAATTAATTTTTTAAAAAGTATTAAAAAAAAGGAGTCAGTATACACTTTAACGCTAATCTTATAACCACTTTAGGAGGTAAAAACTATTTTCAAATCATTCCAGTAATTTTAGGATCTGTAGTTATGACATCACACACAAGTACACATTTTACAGGTGTTTATAGTAGTGTATGTCAAGGTTGAATACTTGAAAAGTGGAGCACACACTAAGAGGAGTTATAGAACTGACTGAGGATAGAACCTACCTGAGTCGTGAATTACATCAAGCAGTACTGACTAGGTGCAGACAACTCTAGTTTTAAGAACATTTACATTATTAATGGTTCTCATGATAGACATGAGAATTACTCTGCAGTGTTCAGATATCCTCCAACTGACCTTACTGATTTTGTCCTGGAACTGATCCAAAGCAGGATCTCTAAGAAACTGAACAGTAGGAGAAGGAAGGAATGGTTATAACCTTACCTGCATTTTTCTGCCTTTTAAAACGTTTATTTGCTAGTATTATCCCAGGATAATTTTTTTTAACCACACCCAAGGAGGGGACTTTTTTCTTGCTGATAACGTTAAACACCCTTAGGATATTTCAGACAAATCCCCTGGTGGTCCTAAATGAGGAGGGAAATCCTTAAAAGATGTAGGTAGGTCAGCAAAATATTATGTAAGTAGGTTAATACTTAGATCCTTTGGAGGGGGAAAAAGGAAGTGGGTGAATGACTTCTTGTACCTGAGTAACCCACTTGCTTCAGAATCACCCTTACTGTAAATTAAGGAGTAACTATTTTATTGAGTAGAAAGAAGAGGAGAGATACTAGGTGGATTCTCTCAAAATGTACTGAAAGTACATTTTTGACAGAAATATTATTGATCATTTTGGTAAGATCTTACTATTGGAAGTCTACTGTACCACAAAGTCTGGGTTAAAAAGTCAGACTAGGACCTCCCTGGTGGCAAGAGAGGGGTAAAGACTCAACCTCTGAAGCTATCCATAGCCACTGCAGCATGAGTTCGATCCCCAGCCAGGGAGGTGACCCACATGACACAGCAGACCTCCCCTGACTCGCCCACTGCTCTCCTCAGCAGTGTTTTTCAGTCAGTCTGCCTGTTCTGTTCCCCACTCTGTCTCTGGTGAATCCTCTCACCCTCCACACCTCTGGCCTGTGCCCCAGTTCTTGTATACATAAATAAATAAATCTTCAAAAAAAATTAAAATAAAAAGTCAGACTAGCCTGAAAACCCTTTAACTTTTTTGCATTTAAGTTTATTTTAGAAGGGTAAACTTTTGGAACTTGACCCTCTGAAAAATGGAAAAGTATTTTTAATGGTCTTCAGGGAAATAGACCTCATTGATGTAAACCATCTAAATCTTCATTCAACATGGGAAAATAGGCATTGTTGGCCCCTGTCATTCTTCTCTTTTACCAGATATACTAACAGCTATTTCCACTTAGCTCCAAGCTTTTTATAAGAATGCGTACGGTTAATAGGGTCTTCATCTTAGGCAGCAGTAGTGTCTTTGGTATGGATAAAAGGAGAGAATTTAGGGCCTCCCCTGGTGGCGCAGGCAGTTGAACGCAGCAGCTGTCCGCAGCCTCTGCAGTGCCTATTCGATCCTGGCTGACCGGTGAGGGTCCTACATGGTGCGCCAGACCTCTCCTGTCTCGCCTGCTGCTCCCCTCAGCAGTGTATTTCAGTCAGTCTGCCTGTTCTGTTCCCCACTCTGCCTCCGGTGAATCCGCTCATCCTCCCGCGCATCTGGCCTGTACCCCGGTTCTTGTATATATAAATAAATAAATCTTAAAAAAAAAAAAAAGGAGAGAATTTAATAACACAAGGGAATGTGGTGATGGTTCAGAGGTGATGTAGTGGGAGAACTATGGGGAATACAACAATGTAAGGAAAAAAATTAATAAATGAAAAATTTTAAAAAAGAAAAGGTACAAAGATGGAAAGAAAACTCATAGATCATGTGATTGAGAAAACAAGGAGATAATTTAAAAGCATGAAGAAGGAAGTAGTTCTTTTTTTTTTTTTTTTTTTTTTTGAAGACTGATTTATTTATGCATACAAGAACTGGGTTACAGGCCAGAGGCGTGAAGGGTGGGAGGATCCACCAGAGACAGTGGGGAACAGAATAGGCACACTGACTGAATTACACTGCTGAGGGGAGCAGTGGGCCAGTCAGGAGAGGTCTGCTATGCCTTGTGGGTTGCTCCCTGGCCAGGGATCGAACTCAAGCTGCAGTGGCTGCGGATTGCTTTGTAGGTTGTCTCGCGTCTTAACCCCTTGTGCCACCAAGGAGGCCTGAAGCAGTTCTTGACATTTATCATAATTCCTTAAATATCTTTTTCTTTTTGGCCATCAATTGAACATGTGATATCTAGGAAATAAGGTGTACACGAACCCAGTGATACTGTATTTTGGAACGCTAGACATGTTGGTTTGCTTTTTACTACTAAGATAAGGATTAGGAATTTTATAGCTTCTGGTAATCTGCCAATGTAAGTCACAAGTGATACTAGCAGCAAGTCAGGCTTTTATTTATTTATTTATTTTTGAAGATTGATTTATTTATTCATACAAGAGCTGGGGTATAGGCTAGTAGTATGGGGCATAGGTGGGGGAGGGGGGAGTGAGAGGATTCATCAGAGAGAGAGTGGGGACCAGAACAGTTAGGTTTACTAAAATACACTGGTGTGGGCCTCCCCAGTGGCGCAGCGGTTGAGCGCTGGGTTGCGAACCTGCCCGCAGCCTCTGCGGTGCCGGTTCGATCCCCGGGTGCTCCCAAGTTACCGGAGGAGGGTCCCACATGGCGCGCAGGCCTCTCCTGCCGCCTGCTGCGCCCCTCAGCAGTGTACTTTGGTCCTTCTGCCTGCTCTGCTCCCTGCTCTGGCTCTGGTGAATTCTCTCACCCTCCTGCGCTTCTGACTGTACCCAGTGCATGTATAAACAAAACAAACAAACAAACAAATAAATAAATAAAACATGCCTCTATTAAAAATAAATAAATAAATAAATAAAATACACTGGTGAGGAGAGCAGTAGGTAAGACAGGAGAGTTTTGCTGGGCCATGTTGATTAGCTCCCTGGCTGGGATTGAAATCCTGCTGCAGAGGCTGCTGATAGCTTCATTGTGCTGAGACTTAACCCCTTGTGCCACCACGAGGCCCACATCAGGCTTTTAGTATCTTTCTAGTAGATAAGGTTTCATACTTAAGAACCAATACAGTAAAGCATATGTTTGGAAAATAATTTGTCTCTAGAATATTTAATAAATGAGGGCAGAATCCAGGTCAAGAGTGAAAAAGAAAAAAAATGATGAATGAAAGTTGACTTGGACTTTTGCCTTTAGCTATGCTAGCTGTGGATCTGATTATATCTGAAACTAAAATACTGTTTAGCATTGTTCTCAGCTACAACTTCCTGATGAGTGCCCCTCAATTCTAAAATCTTGTCCTGAAAAGTCTTGGTGCTGGGCAGTTCCTATCCAGTGGATGGCACCCACTGACACTAGGAAGAATTACTTAGTTCAGAAGTAATCTGTGATTTATGTATTTAACCAGGACTAGAATGGAAAGTGCATCTGACTGTTGATCTAAACATTGAGGGATCAAATAGAAGGGATACATACCAGACCTCAAGATTTTTCACTCATGTTAGTTTACAAAAGGAATGGTGGGGGGGAAGGAATATAGAAGAAATGATAAAAACACCAAAAAATTGGGCTGCCCTGGTGGCACAGTGGTTAAAAACAGTGCTATCAGGCTATCACCAGCCACTGCAGCATGAGTTCATCCCCAGCTGGCCAGGAGCAACCCACATGGCGCAGCAGACCTCTCTTGTCTTGCCCTCTGCTCCCCTCACCAGTGTATTTCAGTAGGTCTGCCTGTTCTGCTCCCTGCTTTCTTTGGTGAATCCTCCCCCTCCCCATATTTATGTATGCATAAATAAATAAATCTTAAAAAACAAAAACACCAAAAAGTGAATTTAAGCACTTTATTTAGACTTGACCATTATTCTAAAAACTTGGGGTTGGTAAATGAAAGTTCTTTTCTCCCTCAAATGGCTTCTTTTTCTATAACCCCACATTCTCAGTTCACTATGTCTATGATCTGTAATTATATAGCAACCCAAACAAACTTAATAATTTCCACAATAGTAATTCTCATCACTCTCCCCCTATTTTGTTTTCTCAGTTAAATTTGGGTAATTTTAGGGCTTCCCTAAAATTATACCCTCGTGGTGAGCAGGTTGAGTGCTGCGCTGTGAAGCTGTCTGCAGTCTCTGCAGTGCAGGTTTGATTCCCTGCTGACCAAGGGGGATACCCACATGGCGTAGCAGACCTCTCTTGTCTCTCCCGCTGCTCCCCTCAACAGTGTATTTCAGTGGATCCGACTATTCTGTTCCCCACTCTCTCTGGTGAATCCTCTCACCCTCCACCCCCCATGCGTCTAGCCTGTACCCCAGTTCTTGTATAAATAAATAATTCTTTTTTAAAAAACTGGATAATTTTAGTAACTCCCTGTTGAGAAATTGAAGGTCTAGCCCAACCATCGGGGTGGGATTATTCAAAAACCACACGTGTCCCAACAAGATGTCCAAAGAAATGGTAGAGACTTTCAGAACTAAAGATCTATGAATTACATGTTTAAATAAGACCTGAACACACAATGCCCTTGTGCTGTATACTCCTACTCCCCTGAAGTCCTCAAGGGAACAGAACCTGGGAAGTTATCTTTAAGAGACCAGAGGAGAGTGGAAGATAATGGTCAGAATTTCTGTTCTTAAGCAATAAGTGTCACTTTTTATCATCTTGGAGAAGCAAATGTGATACTTTAAGGGTGGCCCCAGAAAGACAGACAAGAGTTGTCCAATAAATAGGATTGGGAACAAGGGGAGCCAATGTGGAAGATTCAGGTTTCAAAGTTTTTGTTAAGCTGTTTCCACCTCATCCGCCTGGGAGATGCTGAGTAGAAGCGTGGCAAGTAGATGCAAGTTCCATATATTTAGTTCTAGAGTTTCAGTCTTCCAGAAGGCAGCAGACGTTATACCTAGCACTATCTATTCCTTCAAGCCACTGACAACAATACCTTCTTTTGCCTGAACTTTTTTTTTTTAAAGATTTATTGTTTTTATTTATTTGTGCATATAAGAACTGGAGTGTAGGCCAGAGGTGCAGGGGATGAGAGGATTCACCAGAGTCAGAGTGGGGAAGAGAACAGGCAGACTGACTGAAATACACTACTGAGGGCAGCAGTGGGTGAGACAGGAGAGATCTGCTGCACCATGTGGGTCACCTCCCTGGCCGGGGATCAAATTCATTCTGCAGTGGCTGGTGATAGCTTGATGGTGCTGAGACTTTAACCCCTGCACCGCCAGGGAGGCTCCTTTTGCCTTAACTCTGGACAGGATAGTCAGTTACTGGAGTTGTCACTAACTACTTTTCTTATATATCCTCAGATAACCAGCACTGTGTTGTTATCAGTATAATCAGCTGCCTGTTTAGCAGTTTATCATCTATATACCTGAGGTAGACAATGAGGGTCTACTGCTTTTGCTCTTCTTCCTCTGTCTTCTTAAGCCTCTGTATGAGACAACCCAAAGGAAAGTTATATATAGGAAAAACATTGAGAATTATATTAAACTCAGTGTAAGAAGATGAAGTCTCGGGCCTCCCCGGTGGCGCAGCGGTTGAGCGCTGGGTTGCGAAACTGCGCACGGCCTCTGCGGCGCCAGTTCGATCCCCGGCTGCTCCCCGGCCACCGGAGGAGGGTCCCACATGGCGCGCAGACCTCTCCTGCCGCCCGCTGCCCCCCTCAGCAGTGTACTTCGGTCCTTCTGCCTGCTCTGCTCTCCGCTCTGGCTCTGGTGAATTCTCTCGCCCTCCCGCGCTTCTGACTGTACCCAGTGCATGTATAAACAAAACAAACGAACCAGCAAACAAATAAATAAAGCATGCCTCTATTTAAAAAAAAAAAAAAAAAAAGATGAAGTCTCATATTCCCATTCCTTTTTTTTAAAGATTTATTTATTTATGCATACAAGAACTGGGGTGTAAGCCAGAGGTATGTGGGGCTGAGAGGATTCACCAGAGAGAGTGGGGAGCAGAACAGGCAGATCTACTGAAGTACAATGCTGAGGGGTTCTGTGGGTGGACGAGGCAGGATAGGTCTGCTGCACCATGTGGGTTGCTCCCTGGCAGGCTGGCAATAGCTTGATAGCAGTGTGTTTAACCCCTGCGCCACCAGGGAGGCCCATATTCCCATTCTAAAGCCAGTTAGTGTCTTTGTCTTTTTGTATCCTCTGTAAGAAATTTAAATGGGAAAAGTACTTTTGTTTTCACTGACATCATTATTTACATATTGGTGTCTTCTTTATCCTAGGACTTAAATGTCTCTTCTGGGTGAATTAGAATAGACCAAAGTTCCCTGAGGTTTCTTCATTCTAAAGAAGTTTTGACTTTGTATGAATCATCACTATTAGAAACACCTTAATTTTTCCTTTCCTTGCAGTGAGCCAGACCGAGGAAGACTGACACCCTCCCCAGACATCATCGTTTTGTCAGACAATGAGGCTTCCAGTCCCCGGTCCAGCTCCAGAATGGAAGAAAGACTCAAAGCAGCCAACCTGGAGATGTTTAAGGTGGAAAAAAAAGAACCAGAAACAAAAAGAATTTATTTTTTTGTCTTAAATTCCTAGGTGTCTCACTTGTGTTACTTTACAGTTATTTTTTGGGTCTAAATAACTGCCCATTGGTGAAATTCTTTATAAGTGATTCTCAACATTAAGGCCATGCCTTTTTTTTTTTTAAATAAATTTTATTTTTATATTCCCCATACAATTGCAACCCCCTTATTTTGACTCCAATCCCTCCCCTCCCCCTACCCCCCATAGAGTGTCTCTGGTTCATAGTATTTTGTTGATTTTGATTTTCACTTTCTTATAGTTATTCATTTTCCTGGTCCCTTATTTAAGTTTTCTAGATTCCTGCTATGAGTGAGACCATCCGGTATTTTTCTTTTTCTTTTTGGCTTATTTCACTGAGCATGATCCCTTCCAGCGCCATCCATGTTGCTGCAAATTGCATGTGTTTATCTTTTTTGAATGCTGAGTAATATTCCATGGTGTATATGTACCACATCTTCTTGATCCAGTCATCTATTTTTGGGCATTTGGGTTGTTTCCAAAGCTTAGCTATTGTAAATAGTGCTGCTATAAACATAGGGGTGCAGGTGCTCTTTGGAATTGCTATTTCTGTGTCCTTTGGGTAAATACCTAGGAGTGGAATTGCTGGATCATATGGAAGCTCTATGTTTAGTAGGTCCAGAAATCTCCACACAGCTCTCCATAGTGGTTGGACCAGTTTGCACTCCCACCAACAGTGCAGGGGAGTTTCTTTTTCTCCACATCCTCGCCAACATTTGTTGTTGCTAGTTTTTTTAATATGTGCCATTCTCACTGGTGTAAGATGGTATCTCATGGTAGTTTTGATTTGCATTTCCCTGATTGCAAGTGATGTTGAACATTTTTTCATATGCCTGTTGGCCATTTGCATTTCTTCTTCAGAGAAGTTTCTTTTCAGCTCTTCTGCCCATTTTATGACAGGATTATTTTCTTTGTTGTTGTTGAGTCTCATCATTTCTTTGCAGATTTTTGTGATCAGTCCTTTATCATTAGTGTTGTGTGCAAAAATGTTCTCCCAGTTGGCGGGGTTTCTCTTTGTTTTTGTTATTGTCTCTTTTGCTGTGCAGAAGCTCTTTAATTTGATGGAGTCCCAGCTGTTTATCTTTGCCTTCACTATCACTGCTTTGGGTGATGTGTCTGTAAAGATGTCTTTGATGTGCAAATCACGTAGTGTTTCGCCTATATTTCCTTCTATGTATTTTATGGTTTCAGGTCTTATGTCTAGTTCTTTAATCCATTTTGAGTTGATTTTTGTGTATGGTGTGAGGTAGTGGTCAAGCTTCATTCTTTTGCATGTAGCGACCCAGTTTTCCCAGCACCATTTATTGAACAAACTTTCTTTGCTCCAATGCATAGTCTTTGCTCCTTTGTCAAAGATTAGTTGACCATAAATCTGTGGGTTTATTTCTGGATTTTCTATTTGATTCCATTGGTCTGTGTGTCTGTTCTTGTTCCAGTACCATGCAGTTTTGATGATTATGGCTTTGTAGTATAGTTTGAAGTCTGGGAGTGTGATGCCTCCATTCCCTTCTTTTTTTTTTTCAGGAGAGCTTTGGCTATTCGGGGTTTTTGGTGATTCCATATGAATTTCATCAATAATTGTTCTATTTCTTTGAAGAATGAAATTGAAATTTTTATTGGAATAGCATTGAATCTGTATATTGCTTTTGGTAGGATGAAGGCCATGCCTTTTTTGAGGGATCTATTGGAATCAAATGGAGAAGATAGCTTGGAAAAGAATTTTCAATATAATTTTTCTTAGGAAAATAAAAACAAAACCTCACAATTCAGGTCATATGAAGTAAACTCTTAGTTGGAAGGCTGTCTTCTGCATTCTATCCTGGGTCCCAGAAAATGGAAGAATTTCTAAGTTTTACATATGTATTGGAGAATATACGGTTTAAAAAGATTTAGAAGCATGTTTTTAACGGAAAGCATGTAGTTACTTTTTGGCCATTCTTCTATGTTTCCAGGCATGTGATTGATTAACATTTGTGTACGATCTCTCCTTTTATCCTATAATTTTTTGAGTACCTACTACATGCCAGGCACTGTACCAGGCCCTGGGAAACAAAAATAGTAGTTCCCTAGCTACTTCTGCTACTTGTGGAAGTTGAAGGTTTCATACCTCAAAGAAATCAACTTGTAGGAAGGAACTCTGAGTACCTGCTGCTATAACTGACAGTTTCCATGTTTCCTTAGGGGAAAGGCATTGAGGAACGGCAGCAGCTTATCAAGCAACTGAGGGATGAGCTGCGATTGGAAGAAGCCCGACTGGTGTTGTTAAAGAAACTGAGACAAAGTCAGCTACAGAAAGAGAATGTGGTCCAGAAGGTAATGTGCCCTGAAATAAGAAACATGGGGAAAGGAAAGAAAAACTCTTATGACAATAGGCGACCCAGGTAGGTGCAACTGGGTGGTTCATCTGGCTCCATGGATTTTTACTCTCTAAGAATAGTGATTTTTTTTTTTTAATCTTATGCCTTACTGAAGAAAATCTTGATTCCATATTCTTCATTACCAGAGCTTTATAAGTGCTCCCACTAATAAGAAATTTAAAAGTCTAGAAGTGTGCCAGATTTCTACCCCTAATCATTGCCTTTTCATAGTCTCATTTTCTCTTCTTTTCCTCAGACTCCAGTTGTACAGAATGCAGCATCTATTGTTCAGCCATCTCCTGCCCATGTGGGCCAGCAGGGCCTATCCAAGCTTCCCTCCAGGCCTGGGGCTCAAGGAGTTGAACCTCAGAATTTGAGAACATTACAGGTATGTGACCCATGGTAGGATCTTACTATTGAAGGACTCTGTTTATCCTATCTCTGTTTTGGGACTTTTGTGATGATATTAGAAGACTTAGCCATCATAGAGGTGTTATTACTACAGGTAGTTCTGTTGGTCCTTTATAGCATAAGTCAGTCTGCAATAAAAAGATGAATAACCCTCATCTTTTCAGTGTAGTTACTCTCTAAAGATTTCTAACTTAGCCCCTTTCCATATAGTGTTAAAGAGCTTAGACTAGAAAAGCAGGGAATCTCTAGCCATTCATCAGGGTATCCAGTGATGGTAGATCTAGCCCATAGATTACTAGACAAAACTACCAAATCTGACTATGTTTCTATGTTTTTATTTAGCTATGTATGAGAGAGAATGTTTTCTCTTTAGCATTTACCACCTACAACTAGTTTTTGTCCTCCTCTTCTCCTCAGGGTCACAGTGTCATCCGTTCAGCAACCAATACCACCCTCCCACACATGTTGATGTCTCAACGTGTTATTGCACCAAACCCTGCCCAGCTACAGGGTCAGAGGGGCCCACCTAAGCCTGGCCTTGTACGTACCACAACTCCCAATATGAATCCCGCCATCAATTACCAACCGGTAAGAAAGAGGCCTAATGTGGAGACAGGGAAATTTTCTTTATTTGCTTTCCCTGTTGAAAGGGATTTTAAGCTTTGGAACATGGAGAAATTCTAGGACAGCAAGGGTAATTTAGGTGAAACTTGGATTGACAGCAGTTCCAAAAATGGAGGCAACAATACAACAATAATGGTGGGAAAGAGAGGTTATACAGCCAAGCAGCAATAAACTAAAACCTACCTAGAAGAGGTAGAAGGAATCTAAGGAATAAGCATAAGGATGTCCAACAGGAAGTATCTGCAATTTTAGCTCATAGCCATTGTAACTCTCCTTTTGCCAGAATTGGTTTTCAGTGAAGACATTGGTTTTTTCCTAAGGTTTGGGGAAAACCGAGTAGCCCACATTAGGTCACAGTGTTCCCTGCCACAAATGCAAAAGTTGGCCCTATCTCCCACATATCATCACTGACCCCTATTCTAAATCTATTTCAGCAATCAAGTTCTTCTGTTCCCTGTCAACGCACAACATCCTCTGCTATCTACATGAACCTTGCCTCCCATATGCAGCCAGGAACCGTGAACAGAGTGTCCTCACCACTTCCTAGCCCCAGCTCCATGACTGATGCTGCCAACTCACAGGCTGCAGCTAAATTGGCACTTCGCAAACAGCTGGAAAAGACACTCCTGGAGATTCCACCCCCTAAACCTCCTGCTCCCTTGCTTCACTTTCTGCCTAGTGCAGCCAATAGCGAGTTCATCTACATGGTAGGCTTGGAAGAAGTCGTACAGAGTGTCATCGACAGCCAAGGTAAGGTTCATTCTTATGGTCAGTCTTTGTATTTAAGGAAGAGATTACCAAGCCTAATTAACATGGGCAAAATATCACAGTATATTGTGTAATATTTAATAGCCTCTTCTTATTATTGTCAAACAACCTCCCATTCCTTGTTCAGAGGCTGTTTGGGAGCTGCATATCAGAAACTTTTTAATCAATCTGTATATCTTAGTTAGGCTTAATATTTTTATTGTCTATTTTGTGTATCTTGTATATTTTTTTGTTTTTCTATATATCATTTTGTTCTTTCAAACACACACCTGCCATAGTGCATGCATTATTTGATGACTGAAACTCTTATTTTTAATGTCACTGTGTGTGTGGCATTACAGTGCCTTATTACATTCATTCCCTACCTTTTCAGTGCTTGTAGTTGAGAAAATAGATATACTGATGTAGATAATTAAGTATGATCACATAAAGACTGTAAACGAACACTGCCCCAGACTATAAAATGTTAATGCCATGTTATAAGAGAATTCTGCATATCCAAACCTGTGGACTTTGGGGAACACCTGACAATAAAGGAAAATACATAAAGGGGCCCAGTTTTGGCTATAAATATCACAAAGTGAATAATTAAAGACACTGATGACTAAAAATTATAAATGTATATGAAAGGAATAAACGCAGTCTCAAGGTGAAGAGATGTGAAGCAAAAGCATGAACTGAATTAGATGGAGTCCTTTGACTCTGAATTAACACGTTCTTTTTTTCTTTTTGTTATTTTTGTTTTGACACACTTCTCAAGGTAGTATAATAGGAAATCAGAGAACTTGCATTCCTATCCCAGCTTTGTCATTTAGGAACTGTATTTCTTAGACTTAGTTTTCTCATTTGTAAAGAGAAACGATACCATCGAATTTATGATAAACAATACCATCGAATTTTCTGATATTGTTATAAAATCAAATAAAATAAAAGTATTTTATAAACTGTAACATACTCTTTTTGTATAGTCTCTTTCTTAATTCAGCAGAATAAACACCTGGATAAAGATTCATTTGCTGAAGAGAAGTAGGAGATAGGTAGGAAATGTAAAACCACTGATTTTTCTTTTTGTTGGCATCTAGGCAAAAGCTGTGCCTCACTTCTGCGGGTCGAACCTTTTGTTTGTGCCCAGTGCCGCACAGATTTCACCCCTCACTGGAAGCAAGAGAAGAATGGTAAGATTCTATGTGAACAGTGTATGACCTCCAACCAGAAGAAGGCTCTAAAGGCTGAACACACCAACCGACTGAAAAACGCTTTCGTTAAAGCCCTACAGCAGGAACAGGTAAGAATTCTGATTTCTCAGCAGCTGCCTCCCCAGTTTTGGTTTTCCTAGATGGTATTTCTTGTAGCATAGAGGAGTTGTCTATGTGATTCCCACAGTCCTGGTGATCCAGGTGTCTGGATCTAAGTTTTTCCCTCCTTAGCATTCTGTTTTTCTCATTTCTATTTGTTTCTGACTGGGTAAGAGCTAGTGACATATAATGGCTGAGGTTAAGGGAAAGGGACAGAAGATTTGAGGCTCTTGGTTTTCCATAATACAGTAAACAAATCCTGTTCTCAGCTTCATTTCCTCCTCAAACATGTGGATTTCAATGGAGGGAGTTACATTTATACTAGAATTGTCTCTGAGAGAAGTGATAGTCTAAGAAGTAACAAATGAAAGGAAAGATTGTAGTAGCCTAGTAAAGATTAGTGAAGTTTAAACATCTCCTATAGTATTAATAGAATGAGACTATCTTACAGAGGGGGATGCTCAAATTCTTTTTCATTATCTCATTTCCCACCCACTCCCACCCATATCAGACCCCTGTAGTTAATGTCATGGACCATTTAGAAAATGTGTAAGTAAGAGTCAAAAATAAAATCACAGTAATTCAACTGTAATTACTTCAGTCAGCTCATCTCCAGAACCCAGATCTCTCCAGCCAACTCACGAGAAGCAGCTTTCCTGGAGAAAAGGGGATCCCTTAATTCAGTGAAGCAGGTTGGCTACCTGTACCTACCAGATTCTTTGCCTTTTCCATGTCCCTCCAACTAGCTGCCAGCTTTAGAGATAAGAAGACCTCTAGGTTTTATGGTGAGGAGATTGGGTGCTCTGCTGCCTAACTTGACCTGGTGACTCCCAACAGGAAATTGAACAGCGATTACAGCAGCAGGCAGCCCTCTCCCCCACCACAGCACCAGCTGTGTCCAGTGTCAGTAAACAGGAGACCATAATGAGACATCATACGCTTCGGCAGGTGAGGATTTCTCTTGAGCATTTGCCAACCATTTATCCAATTCACTTTTCTATGGGAAATCATACCTCTCTTCTGTACGCCCATATCCTACTTCCCGCTTATATCTTATGGAAAAGTTATGATCAACTATCTCCTCATCATTGCAGGCTCCACAGCCTCAAAGCAGCCTCCAGCGTGGCATACCCACATCTGCCCGTTCTATGCTTTCCAACTTTGCACAGGCGCCCCAGCTGTCTGTGCCAGGTGGCCTCCTTGGTATGCCAGGTAAGAAAAGTTGATCTAAGAACTTTTTTCAGGGATCAGTTAGCTAGTATGCAATTTTTTAGCAGCCCCTTTAGGAGAATTGTTCCTTCTTTTGTTTTCTGCTCTTTCTTTAGGCTCTACTGCCTTCACTCTTGTTACTCAGCAAATGTTTACTAACTTCATATTCTGTGCCAGACACAGTGAGTGCATTAGGGTTTTGGTCATAAGAATGGCACATTTTCCTTGCCATTATAAATTTAATATCTAAATGAGGCTATTCATCTCTCTTGGCCAAATAGGGCCACCTGTCCTTACTGTTTAAAATGCAGGTATGGGGCCTCCCCAGTGGCGCAGCAGTTGAGCGCTGGGTTGCAAAGCTGCCCGCAGCCTCTGCAGCGCTGGTTCAATCCTTGGCTGCTCCCCGGCCACCGGAGGAGGGTCCCACATGGCGTGCAGGCCTCTCCTGCCACCCTCTGCTCCCCTCAGCAGTGTACTTCAGTCCTTTTGCCTGTTCTGTCTCTGGTGAATTCTCTCACCCTCCCGTGCTTCTGACTGTACCCAGTGCTTGTATGTATGTATGTATGTATGTATAAATAAATGAATGAATGAATGAATGAACGAACAAGTAAATGAATAAATAAAAAATAATAATAAAATGCAGGTATGGAGCCTCCATGGTGAGGCAAGGGATTAAGCACAGCACTGTGAAGCTATCCACAGCCTCTGCAGCACGAGTTCGATCCCCCAGCCAGGGAGCTACCCACATAGCACAGCAGACCTCTCCTGACTCGCCCCTGCTCCCCTCAGAAGTGTCTTTCAGTCAGTCTGCCTGTTCTGTTCCCCACTCTGTTTCTGGTGAATCCTCTCTCACACACACACGCACCCCACCCCACCCCTCCCACACCCCCACACCTCTGGCCTGTACCCAGTTCTTGAATGTATAAATAAATAAGTCTTTAAAAAATAATAAAATGCAGGTATGGGGGCCTCCCTGGTGGTACAAGGGTTAAAGTCTCAGTGCTATCAGGGGCCACTGCAGCAAGATTCAATCCATGACCAGGAAACTGACCCACATGGTGCAGCGGACCTCTCCTGTCTTGTCCACTGCTCCTCTTAGCAGTGTATTTCAGTAGACCACCTGTTCTGCTCCTCACTCTGTCTCTGGTTAATCCTGTCATCCCCCCTCCCACCTCTGGCCTACACTTCAGTTCTTGGTGTGCATAAACAAACAAATCTTTAAAAAAAAAAAAAATACAGGTATGCTTCTCCATAGTCAGTAGCCCTAAAGCCAAAGGAGATTCAGTGATGCTATCTCTTTTAATTCTTCTCTTCTCACCAGTATTCTCTGTCTCTCCTATATTGTCAGGACCATGTTCATTATTCCTGGTAGGTTCGAAGTTTCAGGAAGATCTCATTGCCTATCACTTGGGAGCAGAAAGGTAGTTGCCACTGAAATGAAATGAGTCTGGACAGATGCAGGCAACTTACAATGTTTGCTCCCTGTCTCCAGTTCTGCAGTCCAGCAAAGTGCAGAAGAAGGTGTCATTTCCTCTACTGATACATCCCCTGTACTTTTGTTTCCTGGGTCTAGGTGTCAACATTGCATACTTGAACACCGGCATCGGAGGACACAAAGCCCCCAGTTTGGCAGACCGACAGCGGGAATATCTTTTAGACATGATCCCTCCCCGGTCTATATCGCAGTCTATCAGTGGACAGAAATAACGCCTGTTCACTTGTACTGCCCCAACTGAATCCTTTATCCCTTTCCTCTCCCATTGCCCCCAACTCCGTCGCATGCAGTGCCTGTACTGGTGCCTACCATACACGGGAAACAAAACAGAAGACAAAAACTAGAAATCAACGAGAAAACACACGCCCTGCCCCGCCACCTCCCCTTTATTTACACTGCTGCGATCTGTTCTTCTGCCGCTCTGTCTTCTCTCTTCGGTTTTCTTTTAACAGTGAGGTGGATCTTCGCCTCGGACAGAGGTCAGAAAGAGGTCCTGGGGAGAAATCTTGAAGTCCTCTGACGTGTGTTTCTAAAGTTTGTTTTTATGCTATATAATTATTATCATTTTTAATGATGTTGTGTGTCCTCCCTTTGTTCAGTAGACGGTTTAATCTTTTTTCATCCCTCCCCCCAATATTTTTCTTTGTCCTTTTCCTTTGACATAAATGACATTCAGTTAAATGATAGGATCACTGCAGTAGGGTCCCCAACTGCCAAGTAGAACATGACTAGGAGTGTTAGGGGCAGAAGTTTTTAATGCACTTAACCTGGGTGGGAGGGAGGTGGCGGCATCTAACAAGGAGGAATAGCGCACCAACTATGGGTGTTTCTGGGCTGGACAGTTTGGGGGGCAATGTTTCGTATTAAAGTTAGGCTCTAAAAATGAGGGGAAAGAGCCTGGAGAGAGAAGCTTTAAGACTTAATCACCCTGGAATTGACTCATTAGAGAAGGGGGAGAAAGGAGTATGATGAATAACATAATGTTGAACCAAGGACTGAGACCACATCCTGGCCTTCTGGATGCTGGGGGAATTAGATTGATCTCCTGACCCCAGAGGAGACACAGAAGTCTGTTCCAGGCCAACTAGCCCAAAATTATTTTGTCATATTTTCTTTGTAAAATTCTCCCGTTCCCCCATTCGTGGTTGTATTCTTCCCCCATCCTAATCTGTCCCCTGTAACCAAGCCCCATCTGTAATATAGAGAAATTACTATTCCCAGCCTGAGTTTGTTGGGTGTCCTAAAAGTTGGGATGGTCATGAGTGAGTGAAAGAACAAAGGGAAGAAATAGAGGAAGGAAGAAGGGCTTTCTCCCATCAATTTATCCTCTCCCTCTGTTGTCTGAGTGCCAGGAAGTGAAGATGAGGGCCCCTAATCAGGTTGGAGTCCTGCGCTGACCCTGCTGCACTAACTGCTCTAAGCCAAACAACTCATGTCAAAACCCACTTTGGACTTCAGCTATAAAAATAGTTGTATTTTTCCCCCAGAATTCTTTTTTTTTTTTTTTTTAAAGCGCTACTAATGTAGAAAATGAATTGAATTGTGCAATGTTGCTGTTTGGGGGGTTGGGAGGATTGTGTCCCATTTGCCCACATTGTAGGGGAAGGGAACCAGGCTGTTTTTGAGGTAAGGAAAAACCCCTGAGAGGTGAGGGTTTCTGCTCTCCTCATAGTGTATACCCACCTGCCTCTTCAGCTCCAGAAGCTGCCAGAGTGCACTGAAGGATACCCTCAGCAGAGAGGTGTGAGGAAGAGTTTAGCATTTTTCCCTTGAAAGTCACCTGGGAAAGTTCCCCCACTTTTATTTTTAAAAATAATTTTTTAAAGTAAGGCACTTTTAAATTTAATACACACACACACACACACATAAACTGCACATCTTCCCTGTAAACTTTGGGGATGGGATGGAAGAAGGAGCTGGAATCAGGCTCATTCCCCCCACTCTGGCCACTATTCCCCGTACCCCAGCGCCACTGTGGGTGATTATACTGGCCCTACGGGCCTTCCTGGCTTTTTGTGTCTCCTCCCTTCCCCCAAATTCATTGAGCACTTAATAAAGGAGCAGAGATGCAGCCTGTGTCTGGGCTCCCCCAGTGGTGAAATGATCTGGAAGCTAGACGCTAGTAACAGGTAGTGATGGGGTTGTTTGGAGTATTTTTCTGGGGAGTGTGGTACCCCTGACTGTAAGTGGTGGGAGAGGGAGGGACGGGTAATGGAACTGGGTCTGGGGTTATTTTAAAATTATATATATATATATAAAGATATATTCTTACATCTTTTCTTTGCCCTTTGTGCTTTGAAAGCACTGGATGAATCGTTTGTTTTGCTTATCTCTTCCACGAAATTGGAAGCTTTTTTTTATTTTAATACTATTTTCCCTACAAATCATCTTGCCTTGTGGCAAATCTGTCTAGCCTCTTCCTCCCCCCATGATGAAGTGCCATTTCTGTTATGTCTCCCTCTCCCCCAGCTCAGAGGTGCTCAGAGGTACGAGGTGCCCAAGTTTGTCAGTTGAGATTAAAAGTAAGGAACAGAAAATGTGCAATACCGTCTGGCTGGGGGCCATCCCTGCCCTGAGCTGAGTCCCTTCCCTGGGAGCCAGGCCACCTTTGAATGGGGTTTTGAAAGTAAGATGTGTAGTGATGGGGAGTGATGGGGAAGGAAAGCCTATATATATAGTCAGTGCCTGCTAAGGTGCTGAGGCGTTAGGGGAGAGGGTGGAGTCTTCCCTGTTTTTATCCCCTCAGGGTCAATTACATAGAAGCTGCTTGTTGACTAGTATAGCTCCGTGACCCTTTGCTCAATCGCTGAGATTTGATTTCTTACCCTCTCTCCTTACCATTTTCATACCCTTCCCAGGGGTTGGTTATGGGGGTGAGGTTTCCCTAATCATGGTCAAGTATTAACCTTCCACCCCCTTCCTTTCCCCCATCCCTCTGTCTTCCTCATTTCTCTGCTTTTTCATCACGAATTGCCTTGTGTCCCTCCAAGTCTCTTGTTGCTGTCCATCCCCAGGCTTTGGCCCCATAGACACTAAACCTCATGCCCTAAAGATAGAGGATAGACCCTTTGTTCAGAGTTATCCTCTATCCCTGGAGCCCTGAAGCCCAGGGTACTGCTAGAGTAAGGATGCCACCAGTTCTGCCTGGCTTCTTTTATCCCCAGAGACTTCAAAAGTAGTAGTTTGTGGACAGCAGCTTACCTGGAAGCCTGAAACGGGTGGCTTAGCATTAAGGCTTGGGTAAAACTAGGGGACAGAGGTCCTTATTTGTCAACTTTTTAATTTTTTTCTTTTTTGTCATTTGACCACAGCATCTGGACTTCCTCCATCCCTGGAATGAGTATTTTTCCACATTTTTGGATGTATGTATGGTAGACGATTTTTTTTAAGACACAGATAAATGTTTTCCTGCTTTGGTTACCTTTCCTTTCCTGTTTAAAAGGAATTAGCTATAGAACTGCTTTGTAAAGATGCTTCTTGATATTTTACTTTTGTTCCTTTTTCCCAACCACTCCCTTTTCTCCCCTCTCCTCCAGAAGGCATAACCCTTCTCTCCACAGTCCCCACCCCCACCCCCACCCCTGTCCTAGGCTCCTTTCCCCTCCAGCAAGACCTTCATTAGCTTATGATATTTGCTGCCGAGATGTTACAACAAGGACTCATTCGTGTATATAAGCTATTTCTTGATCCATTTAAAAGGAATTGTACATTGTGTAGAAAAAAAAAAATGAAAAAGAGAAAAAAAAAAAAGCCCTAGCCATGGATATTGTGAAACTGTGTTATGTCATTTTGTAATGTGCCCGTTTGTGTATGATCCGTGCAAAAGGGTTTCTGGGGAAGGGGAGGAGGTAGGGAGGCAGGGCTGTGGAGGGTGGGTAGGGGAGTGGGCCGGGCCCAGCACACTGAGACTGGCAGCTGCTCCAACCCCATCCCTCCTTAGAGATGCCACCTCCCCCACCACCCACCCCTAATTTGTGCCTTGCCTCCCCACCCTGGAGTAGTCCCTCCGGGTCACCAGCACTGCCTTGGCAGAGCCCACTCCCTACCCTAACCTGCCCACCCTCCCTACCCCCCAGCATTAGGTTGATACTGTGGGGAAGTGCTGGGGGTTGGGAGGTAGCCGAGGAATGGGGCAGTTCCCGGGGGCATTGAAACCAAGTATTATTATGAATTGTAATTGTATTTGCACTGTTTTTTTCCTCTGATTGCATCAGCATATATACAATATACCTATATAACGAAATTCAGTGTCAAGCTTTCTTATGCAAGGGATTTCCCCCCACCCCACCCCCTAAAATAGAACCTAATGTCATGGGTCATTGAGGGTGGATTGTCAGGGGATGATAGAAAGTAAGGATTTTAGCAAGTCATCCTAAGAAAGGCTCAACCTAGGATGAGCCACATCATCTGCACACAATTTTAGGCTTCATACACTGAGGTTAAGACTGGGCTGCTGTGAAAGCTGAGGCTCCTAGTCTGGGTGGTGGAAAGCAGAGAACCACAGACAAAGGGGCAGGGTGGTGGCACAGCCTGGAGGCTTTGGGGTCTAGTCCCAGGCTTTCCTGCTAACTTGCTATGTGATCCTTGGTACAGTTAATTTTCCAGATCTGTTTTCTTATGTATGAGGGGGGAGATAATCTGGCCATCAAGGTGAAAGTTCAGATCCATGCTTGCTTCCCCCACCTACAAAACAGTAACTTGAGGTGAGAAGTGTTGGGCTGAAAAACTAGGGAGGAAACCAAAGTGACGGGTGTCGAAGTGGTGTTGCGGTGTCCCTATGTGACGGTGCCCTCACAGAGCTGCCAGGCCCCTGCTGTTATTTTTGGCTTGGGAAAGGCAGCGGAGTCCTGTCTAGGCTATCAGTTAGACCTGTGACATCCTTGCCCCGTGCCTCTAGTCATCCCAGGACAGGGGCCAGGCCCCAACAAGCCCCACCCCACAAACAGCCACAGGGCCCTTTGGAATGGTTGATGGGTTAATGCCCCAGGTTGGTGGTCTAGTGACACCTTTCGTGAGCTAGAGATGTGGACTTGCCGTCTTACCATGTCGGAGAGCTGAGCTGTATTCCACATCTTGTCTCCTTTCCCTCAGATCTCATCTGAACCCCTAAAAGCAGCTGTCTTACAGTCTGCCTGCTTCAGTGGTCCCGTTTCCCCATGACCTGGGCTGTTACTCCCACACTCTGGGTTCTTGGCTGGCAAAGCCTGGAGAGGATACAGGATGATGGGTGTGGCCCTGGTGAAGGCGGAAGGGTAGATTGGGGGTGGGGGGTGGGCGCAGGGAGGTGGGATGGGGAATGGCCTTCTCTGAATGGGGTGGGTGGGAGGGGAACAAGACCCTTTTGCACAACTCTCTTTAAGTTTCCTTTTTTTTTTTCCTTTAACTCATTCTAATTTTCTGCATTGTGTTTGGGAAATAAAATGAAAAAACTTAGACCAACAGAAACTGGTTTTCAAAAAGGCAAATACACTCCCATCTGTTTCAGATGCTGCTGAGCATTTCAGCAGTGACAGATTCAAATAATAAGCTAATTTTTGGAGAAAGGATTAAAAGAAAAAAAAACTTTGTAATATTTATCACTTGCAAGCTATGTTTAATAAAGAAAGGAATGGTTTCTAAACTTGCCTGTGGTTTGTGCTTTAGTCATGGGGGGTGTGGGGAGGCAGTTTGGTGGGGGAATTTTAGGGGTAATTGGGAGATGAGCTGTGACTTGTGCTCTCCACCCACAGGGTGCCTTCCGCTTTTGTGATAATTAAAAGCCCTTAACTACTTGTGTGTTCTCATTCCCCGCCACCTTTATGTGGAGCCAGTGTCTGTGTCCTGAAGCCACTGACTCCACTTTAGTTAGCTGATAAGGGTGTAGATGAGCAAGGAAGGAGGCAGGGGGAACCCAGAGGCGGGCTCTATTCTGTCCCAGGCAGAGGGGACCCTAGCTGTCTTGGACCCTCCCCATTACCTTGTCCTAGTCTCCAGAGACTGAGTTCTTGGAAATGTGCTGGTTTCTCCCGGCGGGAGCCTTCTAACAGCAGTGCACACTGCTTTTTTTCTTTGCAAACTGCAGAATACAGTTCCTTAGTCCAAACTCCACATCATGTAAAGAACTGGAGCTATAGCTGCTGTACCTTAACACCTCATCACCCTATTCCCCCAAGTTTTTCTTTCAACATTAAGCAGATCCTAATTAATTTTTTTTCCATTTTGGTTTTTTATTTCCAACAAAGCAAGGATGTCATTTCCTCAAGGATATGGAGTTGGGGGCTGTCCTTAACCCCATGATCTCCTGCTGCATTTCATTAAAGCTGCCCATGCCCCTTCTGCGGAAGGAGCAATTGTAGAGGGGTCAGGGCCCAGCCTTGTTGGAGTCATTGGTACTAGCATCATTCTACAAGAGGACAGAAGGGACAGTGTCTGGGGTCCCCTAAGCCCTGGGTTTTAGGCTAGCCAAGACCCCGCTCCTTTTTTGGCACCAAGCTGGACAGCCCTGGAGGGAGAGATTGATTGAGGGAGAGACTGGGGCTTTGGCTTTAGGATATGGTAGAGGTAGGTGAGGAGGGACTTGGGCGACCCTGGATGCCAGAGGCCGGCAGGGGAGGATTGGGACAGAGGCATTCTTTGGATACCTAGAATTGAGGGAAACATGGGTGGGGTGCCCCACAACCTCTGTGCTCATTCTAAGAGGGATTCAAGACCACCAAAACCCCAACTCAAACTAATAATGTCCTGTCAAAAATAGAAATCAAATAGGGAGTTGTGCCCCCTGAATGGCTGGGGGGGTGGGGGGGGGTGGGCCAAAGCTTTGGATCCAGAAAGGGGAAGATGGGTATTTGGTTGCTCAGAGGAGCAGCTTCTATGAGCTGAGATGTTCAGGACCTCTATGGCCCTGGGCAAGGAACTCAGCATCTCCGTTCCCACCTGCGCACTCAGACCACAAGAAATTCCGATTTTCCCTGGGTCAGACCTCAGCTTGGACATGAAAGCAGAAAGATTCCAGAGTGGTTGTGAGATGGAGGTGATGTCAAAGGCCTTCGCCCTGCCTCCCTGCTTTGTGGGGAACGCTTAAAGCTCTGTATCTTTGGGTAAGTTCATATTTGGATCAAAAGGACATACTGGGTAGGGCTAAGAGACAAGAGTAATGGGGTTGGGGCATCTAGCTGAGCCTGGTTTAGTTTGAAGTTATTTGGTGTGTTGGGGAGCACACAGATTGCTCCATTTCTTGAGGAGGGAGAAACAGAAACCCCACCCTCTTCTCTTGCCCTGTGGTCAGATCTGCCCCTCCCCAGAGAGGGGCTGAGGGAACTTTGGTTCTTCCTGACTAGGATGACAGGGGCAGGTGAGGTAGATTCTTTGGTGGGAGCAGACATAATGGCCTCTGGGAGGGAGCTGACTTGCAGGGCCCTAGGCTGAGGGCGGCTGTTCCAGGGTCACCTGAGAGAGAAGGAGGTGATCAGGCCTGAGCCCCAAGACCTCTGCCTCCTCCCTACACCCTCCCATCCCTCACTGAATCCCCTCACCTGAGTGATCAGTTCAATCTTCTCCCCTGGCTTCCTTCCACTGGGAGCCTGGCCTTGGCGGCCTGCAGCTCTGTCTGAGTCAGTCTGAGGCGCTGCCCAGCACACTTGAGCCCCCTGTCTGCAGAGGAAGCTGTCAGAGAGGAAGGGTCAGCACTGTGATGTGTCCCCATCCTCCACGTAGCCACACGGGCCCAGTCCTGCATCCTGCTCCATGCTCCTGGAGACGGGGAGCCAGACCCCTCCCTTGTGTGCAGGATGACAGGGACTATCACCCACATCTGCCACCTCTGCTCTCTGCCTTGGAGCCCCAGTGCTCTCTACCCTGCTCTTCCTGCCCTCCAGGCCTCCTCCCATTCCCCCCCCTCCTCTGAGAATTGGCTCTTCCTCTCCGCCTCAGTCTCCTCTTTTGTCAAATGCGTAGCCGTGGATAGGGACTCTTTCCTGCGCTTTGGCCTAGGCCACGGGATGCGGACTGTCTTCCTAGCAGGTTCACATTCACCATACTGGCCCTTACCTATGTCTCCAGCCCAGGAGGAGACAGAGGAGGCAAACGATGAGGGCAGCCAGGCCCACGTGGATGCCCACCACCACCCCAGGCAGTGGGCTCCTCTCATCCTGGCTGCAAGGGCACCCAGCCTTGGACTCTGTGGACACAGTGCCATCTGTCAGGGGAGCTGGACAGAGCAAAGCCAGCCCCTCCTCCTGGCAGCCATGAGTCCTATGAGAGGCTGCTTGGATCCCAGGCCTGCCGCCTCCTACTAGTTCCCACTCACCAGGGGTGACCAGGGGCACATCACGCAAAGAGACGAAGCGGGCACTGCTGCTACCATCCCCATTGCCATTGAATGCCTGGAGCTTGATCTCATAGAGGGCGGCTGGCTCTGCAGGGAGCGGGAGATTGTGACAGGGAACAGACTTTCTGGGCCAGTAGGCTAAGTGTCTGGGGCGAGACTATTGAGAAAGGAGTCCGGGGGGCATGAGAATATGCAGGCCCTCACCCAGGTCTGTGTAGAGGAAGGAGCTGACACTGCTAGCCAGGAGCAGGGGTCCTTCAAAATGGGCAGCGGGCAGCTTGCGGTGAAATAGTTTGAAGCCCTGGATGGGCCCCAGCTGGGGTGGCAGCTCCCAGGACGCCTGCACAGAGGTAGCGTTGAGCACTTTGGTGGAGAAGCCTAGGGCGGCAGGGGCTGCAGAGGAAATGGGGTGAGTTGGCAACGGCCTGGTCCACCGGAGCTCTGCAGGACTGGCAAGGCCATCACTCACTGCTGCCCATGGTGGAGGCATGGATGGATGCAGAGTCCCGGCTGGCACCCTCTGCTGAGTAGGCCCGCAAGTGGATGGAGTAGGCTGTGGCAGGCTCCAGGTCGGAGAAGACATGCTCAAAGGTGCCTTTGTCCACCGCCTCTTGGAGCTCTGGGCCACCTGGCTCTGAGGAGCAGAGCAGTGAAGCGACTCAGCCTCCGCTCCCTCACTGGCCGCATCCCACCCCAGTGTGGACATGGAGCCCTCCTGGTGCCTGGCTGGCCCAGCAAGGCCTCCGAGGAGAGTGGGAGGGGACTGCAGAAGCTGGAGCTAGGACAAGAGGCGCACAGGGATGCACCAGAGCCCCACATGTGTCCACACGGTCTGGACATCACTGAGAGTGAAAGGAACTCGACCAGTGGACCACCAGCCGGGGCCAGACAGCTCCTGTCTACCTTCCCGCACCCACCTCCCGCAGGCCGGAGGTGCAGCACGTAGCCCACGATGTCCCTGTTGGAGGGGGGTGGTTCCCAGGACACGTGAATGGCAGAGGTGGAGAGAGCCATGGCACGCAGGCCTCTGGGGGCAGGGGGTGGCTCTGGATACCCTCTCACCGCCAGGCGGGCACTGGCCTGGTTGGAACCGGCGCTGTTCTCTGCCACGCACTGGTAGATGGCCTCGTCCTCAGCGGAGACCCCTGCCAGCATCAGGGTGCTAGGGAGAGAGAAGGCACAGCTGCTGCGGTGGAGAAAGGATGTCCTGCCCAGTGGGCCGGCCGAAAGGGCGGAGGCTGCCTATCTCAGAGCCACACAGACCCCCGGGGCAGGGCACAGCCCTGTGTGGGCATCGCCTCTCATGGGGCAGCACCTCCTCGGGAAGGGTACTCACGGAGGGTTGTGTGGGCTTAGCGTGGAGCTGGACAGGTGTTCTGGTTGTTCGGAACCTACCTTCAGCTTTCGGGCCATGGGTACCTGTTGTTGTGAGTCAGCCGAATGTTCTCCCCAGGACTCAGCACCTTCCCGTTCTTCAACCAGACCAGACGGGGCTCAGGGACACCCTGGGCCACGCAGGTGAAGATGGCACTGCTGCCGGGAGGCTTGGACAGGGACTGCGGCCACTGGACAAACTCCGGTGGAGCTGGGAGGGCGAGGGCAGGATGGAAGCCTCCTCACGTCCTGCTGGAGCGCCCCTCCTGGCGCTGCCCCCTCCCCATCCAAGTTCCCATCAGAGCACCCCCGGAGCCGCCTGGCCCTTGGGCTCACCTTGCACGAGCAGGACGCCCTGGGCCGTGCGCCGCACACGGGTCCCGGGCCGGTTGGCGGCGCAGACGTACACGCCCGAGTGCTGCACCGACACGTCAGAGATCATAAGGTTCCCCGTGCCCAGGACCTGGATGCCCTCCACGCCGATGGAGCGGCCATCTGCGGGGAGGGAGGGGTCAGCGCGGGGCGGCCGAGGGTGGGGGGCAGCGGGGGGGGGGGCCGGGGGGGTTGGGGGGGTGCGGAAGGGCTGGGGGCTGGGGCGGGGCTCAGCTCACCGAGGCGGCTCCAGGAGACCAGCGGCCGCGGGTGGCCCGTGGCTATGCACTCCAGCACCGCGGTCTGGTGAACCGTGAGCGTCAGGTTCTGGGGCCCAGACAGGATCTCAGGTTCCTGCAGCAGCCGTGGGGATCCCACTGCGAGGTGGAAACAGCAGGTTGAGACATCCGGAAACAGAATCTTGCCCCCATTCCCGGTTTGCTCCCGCACAGCCCCTTTCAAGTCCGCAGGTGACTCTTCTGGGAGCTGAGGCTGAGCAGTTGCTATTTTATTGCTGATCTATAGATAAAGAGAATGACTTTCCCAAGGTTCATGGGTAAACAACAGAGTTTAGAAGATTTGGGGTACTCAGCAGCCCCAAGTTGAACTAGTGAGGAGACAGTAAGCATGCCCCCCACCACATCTGTCTCACCCAATGGCCTGCAGCCACATCTGAGTGCGAACTGGTCCCCCAGAGCCTCCCTGCCAGGGGTAGGGCTACTGCCCTAGTTCCCTTCCCAGAATCACCCACAAAGCTGTAAGGAGATGCAGGAGGAAATCCAGGCCTGCTAAGAACTCAGCAAGCATGTCAGCTGTTGGGAGGGCTCTAAACATTTTTGACATATACTAATATTTGGATCTAAACTGCATCTTCATTTTTTAAAAAAAGATTAATTTATTTATACAAGAACTGGGGTACAGGCCAGAGGCACAGGAGGGTGAGAGGATTCACAGGAGGGTGAGAGCGGGGAGCAGAAGAGGCAGACGGACCGAAAACACCGCTGAGGGGAGCAGCGGGTAAGACAGGAGAGGTCTGCTGCGCCATGTGGAATCAAGCTAGTGCTGCAGAGGCTGCGGACAGCTTCACAGAGCTGTGCTCATCCTGCTGCGCCTCCAGGGAGGCTCTGCATCTTCATTTTATGCCCTCCCTCCATTTTATTAGGTTATTCAATAAACCTAACCCATCAGGTCACTCATTACTGGGGGATGCCATGCCAGGCACTGTTCTCACACAGGGGTGACAGTGAGACATATAGAGTAAAAAGACTTTTGTTTGTCCTTTGTCTTGTCACCCCCATTTTTGTTTTGCCACTTCTCATTTTGCAAGACTTTGTTCATCAGTAACCCTTTCATAAATAATCTTTATTAAGAACTTGTGCAGGGTCTCCCTGGTGCTCAGGGGTTAAGACACAACCTATGAAGCTATCCACAGCCACTGCAGCACGAGTTCGATCCCCGGCCAGGGAGAAACCCAAATGGTGCAGCAGACCTCTCCTGTCTCATCCACTGCTCCCCTCAGCAGTGTATTTCGGTAAATCTGCCTGGTCTGCTCCCTACTCTGACTCTGGTGAATCCCCTCACCCCCCACACCTCTGGCCTGTACCCCAGTTTTTGCATTCATAAATAAATAAATCTTAAAAAAAAAAAGAACTTGTGCAAAATGTTATGTCTCTAAAATAAAAGTTCCTCGAGGACCGGTATAAAGTCCTACACATCCATAATTTTCCCCCTATTTAGAATATTTCATTCATTCATCCATTCATCAGCAACCATATTGAAGACCTAATGTGGTCCAGGCATTCCTCAGTTGGCTTCTAACGAGCTCTAGTTCAGGCTGTGAACTGCTCTGGAATGTCCCCACCCTGGCCAAGAAGGCCGTGTTCCATCTGGTCAGATTGTTGAGTGGGGGAGGGCCTGGGCTGTGGAACCACGGTCAGCCAGCCTTCAGGGAGGCTCACTTAATCCTTACCGCGACCTGTGAGGTGAGTGCTGTTCCTTCTCCCGTCCACAGATGAGCACACCAGGTGACAGAGGTTAAGAGGAACCGGCAGAAATGGACCTCAGACCCAGATCCTGGCAGCACTGGCCAGCTGACAGAGCACACCCCTCCTGCCACTGTGCATTGCCTGAAAGTCTGGGATCCCATAGGCCGGGTGCCTCCCAGGTGGGGCCTGCTTGCCTAGTGCATGGTTTGGGGCCTCAGTTCCCAACTCCTGACTCTGGAGAAGAGCCTGCTGACCCTAGCTCCTTTCCTGGAGGGCCCTCAGTTACTGCCCGATCCTCTGCCCCAATGGGAGCTGCTCCTCTTGAAGCCCTCTGGCCACGAAGCCGTGGATGCTTTCCACCTCCGCGGCCAACAGGATGACCCATAGCTCGGCATCTGGCCAGGAGCATGGAGCTTCATGGAAGCCTGGCGTCCTGCCCTCCTGCCCCAGATGGCTGCTGGGAACTGGAAGAGGGAGGGAGGTTGGAGCACAACCCCCCTCTTTCCAGGGCTCCCCTCCTGCCCTCTGCTCCTGGGAGGAGCCCCATCCCCACCCTGTGCTGCCAGATTCTAAGTCAGTTCGCGATCAGAGACAAAACCGCCCCCCTCTTCCCCTTTCAGTCCTCATTTGAAAGATTATATATTCTTTATGACATGTCAGATGTTTTGAAAGTATTTGCGGAGGCGCCTGCGTGCTGCCCCACAGCTCGCTTGCTTGTTTGTACTGTGGGGCCCCCTTGTGGCTGGTTCGGGCCTGACGCCTGCAGACACCTGTGGCTCTTGGCCTGCTGGGGGCCGGGGCTCCCACGCGGTCCGCTGGGCACGGGTCACAGGTTCTGCTGCGACCCTCCTCTCGCTCTGGGCGCAAATCCCCACCACCCGACTCGGGCTGCATTTGGGGGCGTCCTAGGTGTTTCAACTTCAAAGCGACTGATTCAAGGAGGGAACACTGAAGTGGGCGCACATGCACACCCGTCCTTGGGCGGCGCTGAGATGGGCTGGCTCTGAGAATCCCACTCTAAACCCATCAAGGCTCTCACAGCCGGCCGCAGCAAGACTCTTCTCATGATGCGTTGTGCCTACCTCTCCAACAATTCCTTCTTACCCTGAGTCCTGCCCATTTTAGGGTTCAGCGACATGGAATTTCCAGCATGAACCACAATTCTCACCCTAGCACTTCTGCCTAAGGAGATGCTACGAATGCCGGCCTGACCTGGCCTGCTTCTCTCCACGCACCTCCAACATGCAGCTCAGTACAGCTTACTCCTGAGGCCCCTGACCATCCCTTGCCCGCAGCCCAAGCCTGGGTTAGAGGTCCTGCCCTGGGTTGCACAGCACCCCTCTCCACCAGGAGCCAAGACAGAGCTGGCTCCTGCTCTCCTACCACACCCTCGCAGGCCCCCTCCCGCACCCAGGATATCCCGTGCAGTAGGGGCTCTAAATGGCTGTTTATACAAAATGTCTGTACACCCTGGGGCCTCCCTGGTGCCACAGGGACTAAGACACAGTGCTATCAAGCTGTCTCCAACCACTGCAGCATGGGTTCGAACTCTGGCCAGGGAACTACCCACATGGTGCAGCAGACCTCTCCTCTCTCACCTGCTGCTCCCCTCAGCAGTGTATTTCAGTCAGTCTGCCTGTTCTGTTCCCCACTCTGTCTCTGGTGAGTTCTCTCATCCCCCCACACCTCTGGCCTACACCCCAGCTCTTGTGTGCTCCCAGAGACAAAGTGGGGAGCAGAACAGGCAGACTGACTGAAATACACTGCTGAGGGGAGCAGCGGGTGAGTCAGGAGAGGTCTGCTGCGCCATATTGGTAGATCCCCGGCTGGGGATGGAACTCATCTTGCAGTGGCTGGCGATAGCTTGATAGTGCTGACACTTAACCCGTTGCGGCACTAGGGAGGCCCTAAAAAATAAATCTTTTAAAAAAAGCGTCTGTACTCCCACATCAGCCACACCCACTCCAGCAGCATCCTTTCCCACACCCTCCTTAGCCGGCACACACTCTGATTCTCCCACTCTTGCTTACCACTCAGGGTCAGCTGGGCGTCCTGGCTGTGGCGTGTGTTGGCCACATTGCAAGCCACACAGCGGTAGGTGCCCACGTCGGCCTGGCTCACGCTGGTGATGTGGAGAATGCCACCAGGCAGCAGAGTGACCCTGAGGATGCAAGTCAGGCGTCCGTGGCTATGCCTGACCCCTCGCCCACATCCTGCCACACTCCTGGCCAGGGGCTCACCGGTGGTTGGCAGTATTCAGGGCCGTGCCGTTGTGCTCCCAGGAAATGGAGGGCTCAGGCACCCCCCGGATCAGGCACTGGAAGCGAGCGACTCCACCTGGCTCCACCTCAACAGACTCCGGATGCTGGTGGAAGCGGGAAAGACCTAGAATACCAGGATCGCCTGAGCATCACAGAGCCAGCTCTTCGGCCCTAGCAAAGCTGTCACAGAGCCGGAGCTCCCTTCCCTGTGCCCACAGCTGCCGGTCCCACGGGTCTCCTAACTGTGCAGCCCGGCAGCCTGGTGTCTGGTGTTTCTGGGTCGGAGCACTTTGCTTCCCTCCATACATGCAAAATTATATTTATAATGGCAGTGCTATAAGGACAAATAAAATCCAGGCTGGACTCATGGTTATGTAGTCATTATTATATTCTTTTCTTTCCTCTAGTTTTAAAGAATTTAGCATAAAAATATTTTCATGGCCCCTGAAAGTGCCAGAGTGCGTGCCCGGGTGTGCTGTGTCCATGGCTAGGCCGGCACTGCCAGGTGCTCTGGGGACAGATGCCTGCTTCTCTCCGTGGTGCCCACTGTGGGCGCCCTATACACAATCCCCGGCCCCGGGAGCAGCTGGGTCACTTACTTGCCAGCTGGACCCGGGCCCGTCGGCTCACCAGCCGCCCATAGCGGTTCTGGGCCACACAGTGGTACTCGTGGGTGTGGAACGGAAGGCTCCGGTGGGTGGGCAGGGCAGCCAGATGCAGGGAGCCATCAGGCATCAGGGTGGCCCCGCTGTCATTGGTTAGCGCCAGCCCATCCCGCTGCCAGGAGATGGACACGGGCGGCTCCCCCTCCACCTGGCAGGGCAGAACCAGTGGGTGCTCCCGCACGGCCACAACGTCCCCCGGCTCCTGCACGAAGGCCAGCTCAGAGCTGGCAGCCAAGCCTGTGGGGACAGCAATGTGGCTTGGATACAGCCTTGTGTGGCCCACCAGTGCCCCTCCGTTTTAACTCCCTGTCCAGGCTGGGCAAGGTACAGGAGATAGGACTTGACTTTAAGGGGAACTTGGGATCTCAAGGGACGAAGGACCAGGGAGAGGAGACTGTGGTCTGAGGAGCAGGCCCCGAGCTGGACGCTGTCCGGCTGGCGATGGAGACCAGGCCTGGTGGGCTGAGGGCTGTGGTGATTGATGGCCCCTTTCAGCCCGGCCCTGGCAACGGGGAGGGGGCGGGACAGGCACAATGACGAGGTCAGGGGCCTAGGCATGGGCATTGTGCTCCCCCCCACCCCAGCCCATCTGCCTGTCTGCCCGCAGGGTCAGCTTCCCAGGACTCCTGGCTCTCCCCTCCCCCTCCCATTGCAGGACGCCAGCCCCTGAAGAGGGAGGGAGCATGCTCACACGCATACACACATGCACTTGGACTGAGCATCCAACAGCCACTTCTAGACTCGGGCTCCATCCTGCACACAGGCAGGTCGTCTACAGAGGGGCCTGCAGGCTCACAGTCGCAGGTGCACAGTGCAGGGCAGCCATGCAGGGGCCCAGCGCAGCGCTGTGACCTCACCTGCATGTCCCCGACCGTCTCACCTTAAATAGGGTTACTCAGCCCCCTAAGGTCAGCCGGATGCTGCCCAGCAGATGGGGTGGATGGATGGGCAGAGTGGCCTTTGGCGGGGCGTGGGTGGGTGGACCCCAGAGCCAGCTGTGGGGGAGCTCTTGGTCCCTACCTCCCTAAGACCCTCTGCTGGCCCAGCCTGTCCTTACCACTCACTGGTGTGACCCCAGCTCCCCTTCTGCTGGCGGGGCCCCAGGACTATAGCCAAAGTCTTTGCACCCCCAGAACCTCCCTCCACACAACTCCATGCCAAACCCAAAGGCTCGCGCTTCCCATCCCCCCCCCCCCCCCAGCCTGGTCCCGCAGGGTTTCTCCGCCTCTGCTCCCATCTCAGTCTCTCTGCCCTTCCCTCCTCCATTTCCTCTCCAGATCTCCATTCCTATAGATCTTCCCCGTTTTTTTCCCATCTACCTCTTGCTCCTGGCCTCCCCCTTGCCCCCCCCCCCGCCTCCCCCCCACCCCCTGCAGCCTCATCCACTCACCCCAGTCTTGGAGCAGCAGCAGCAGCAGCAGCAGCCCCATTTCCTGGCCAGGCTGGGCCCCCTCAGCCTCAGTTACTTTCTGAGCAGCCCCGTCCCTTGCCTTCAGCCTGGGGGCTCGTGGGCGGTGGACATTCCCCACTCCACACCTGAGGGGCTCAATGTGGGGGCTCTGGCGTTGCTTTGGGGAGCCCGGAGACTGGGGGTCCAAGATCTGGGGTTGAGCCTGGAGGCTGCTGTCCTTTGCTCTGTCCTCCCTGGGCTGGGTCTCTCTCTGCTTCAGACTGAGCCCCCTCCCCCCCATCCTCACTGTCCCCTCCTCCCAGGGCCAGGACCAGACACCGAGACAATTGGGGCGGGGAAAGAGTAGGGGGCGGAGGCCAATGAAAGCAGGGCAAAGTTGGGGGGTCAAGCCCGCCCCTTTCCCAGCCTCCAGAATCCTCTCCCAGCCCATTAGACCCACCCCTTACTCTCTCCCAAACTTTGATTGAATGAGAGCGTTCTGGGGAGTGAGGGGACATCTGCTCCCCTAAACCCATCTCTGAGATCCAGGGCCTGGACAGGGATGGTTTGGAGTCTGATTTGGGGGTCCCAGGAAGGTGTAAAGGGCCCCCACCCACCTTGTAGAGTCGCTGTCCCAGGTGCTGAGCCAGGGCCCAGCGTGGGGAGATCATCCCATTAGTTTGGCCAAGGCCCCAGCAGCCCTCGCCATTCATAGTGTCACTTTCCAAAGCTGTTCTCTCTATTCTTGCTGGGACAATGGGTTGGGGCCATCAGGGGCCGGGAGGCAGCCTGCCGGCGGGAGGTGGGAATCCAGCCTGCACTGCCCCATCCTGAAGAGAAGAAAGAAGCCTAGACCCCTCCCCTAGCTGGGCTGACCATGTAAAATGTGCAAAAATGGGGGCACCCTTTGCCAAAGGAATCTGGGACTTAGAAGACTTTGAGACTTGCCATCTGCAAGACCTTCTTCCCCTGCACTACAACCTCCCCCCAATAAACATCTTCTAGAAAGATGAGAGAGGAAGTGTGGGGTGGGAGGTGGCTCTGCGAGGGGGACAGAGATAAAAAGCAGGAGTGGGGGATCTGGTCAGAGCACAGTGTGAGGCCACAGGCACTAGGTTTCTGCCCCCAGAAGCTCCAGCCTTGCACCTGACTCAGTCTCTCCCTGAATCCCCGTAATTTCCCCCTCGCCTTCTTTTTTTTTTTTAAGATTTGTTTAGGGCCTCCCTGGTGGCACAGCAGGTTGAGCGCAGTGCTGTGAAACTGTCCGCAGCCTCTGCAGCACAAGTTCAATCCCTGGCCGGCCAGGAAGATACCCACATGGCATGGCAGACCTCTCCTGTCTCGCCCGCTGCTCCTCTGGAGCAGTGTTTTCAGTCTGTCTGCCTGTTCTGCTCCCCACTCAGTTTCTGGTGAATCCTCTCACTGCCCCCCCTACACCTCTGGCCTGTACCCCACCTCTTATGCACCCCAAGCCTGGGCTACCCCTAAAAGAGGCTGCACTTGGGAAGAGGACCTGAAGCCTCCCCATGGGCCTTCTCTCCCAGCCCTGCACCTGTGCTGGAGCCCCGAGGAGGGTTCCCATCCCTGCCCCAGTGGCCCTCCTGAGTCAGAGCAGCCTGGATGGAAAAAGGACCACAGGCTCTGAGGCCGGGGGATATGAGCCAAATCACATATGGGCTGTGTGTCTTTGGGTGAGAAAATTTACCTCCCTGGGCCTGCATCTTCTTTAGAATAGGGGCGTCTGGGCCTCCCCAGTGGTGCAAGGGGTTAAGCACTGTACTATGAAGCAATCCGCAGCCTCTGTAGCACGAGTTCAATCCCCAGCCTGCCAGGGAGCTACCCACATGGTGCAGCAAACCTCTCCTGTCTCGCCCGCTGCTCCCCTCAGCAGAGTATTTCAGTCAGTCTGCCTGTTCTGTTCCCCACTCTGTCTCTGGTGAATCCTCTCACCCTCCCGCACCTCTGGCCTGTACCCCGGTTCTTGTATAAATAAATAAATCTTAAAAAAAAAAAAAAGGTTTATTTATTTATTTATGGGTAGAAGAACCGAGGTATGCCGGGTGAGAGGATTCACCAGACACAGAATGGGGAGCAGAACAGGGGGATCTACTGAAATACACTGCTGAGGGGAGCAGACAGGAGAGGTCTGCTGCTGTGGGTTAGCTCCCTTCCCAGGGATTGAAATCAGGCCTTGAAGATGCTAAGACTTAACTCCTAGGCCACCAGGGAGGCCCTGAAGCTACCAGTTTTGGGCACTATTGACTAGTTTTTTCAAGCTCTGAATAGCCATAGGAATCTCAGCAGGGGTTGGAGGAACCAGTTCAACTTTGGCATCTTTCCAAAACATGGCCTCTTAATTGAGGCTTCCAGTAAGTCACAGAAGCGTTTACCAGGTTATGGACAAATTGGGCCATGGTTCTAGAATTGAAAGTCCTTTTTTAAAAGTCAGGAATAAGGTCTATAAGCTACATTTGGTTGTTATATCTCTCAAGGATTTAATTGAGAGCAATCCCCCCACCCCAAGTTAAAATATCATTGAGATGTTGAAAAGACTGGATACATTTTCTGGCAGAATCTCCTATTTTCCAGATGCCTGTTTGATTTCATTAAAACTATTCCTCTACAAAAGAATGCTGGTCTGGAAACTTGGTTAAGGTTAGGTTCCACTTACAGGAAAGTAAACGTATAGCTGGGTCACGCTGCATGTCTTCAAGAGGGACCCATGTCTCCTTGTCCCACTCAGTTATTCCGAGGTTGATTTGGGGCTTCAGCTGCTGAGACCTGATCCTTCCCTTGCAAAATTCCCCGACAGCCTTTCACTAATAGTTTTATGCAGAGATAATTGTTTGACTCTAGTGTTTCCTTAGGGGTTACAAAATGGTGATTTTCTAACTCTATCATTACTTTCTCATTTATTAATTGGAAGTCCTCTATCAAGAAGAATTTTTCCTCATTAACTAGGAAAATTTGGTAACCCTGAAATACAGCTGACACAGGAAAGAAGGGACACATGCTTAGGTCTTTCTTTAATTGCCAGTTTTCAGAGTAGGGAGTTCAACGTATTTCTTTCAATGTATTTCTATCTTGCTCCTTATCCTCCTGGCCCCTTTGGTATCCCTCTGAACTGCTATCCTTTTTATATTCAATGTATTAAATGCATTCATTAATCTTGCGGACATTCAGCTTGCCTTATCTCAGGGAGGGGGGACTCTGCGTATTTTTGCTGTAACCCCATTCTTTGGTATCTGTTTCCTGGCACAAGAAGCCCCAAGGCTGAGTATTTCCTGACTTAGACCTGGAATCAACCTTTCCTCCAAGGAGCCTGTGCCAGGACATCTCAATGCTGTCCTATTGTTCTTTGTTTCTCAGCTTTTCCAGAGCGTCTACAGTAGATACACAAGTGGCCAGTAAGCACGTAACAAGATGTTCCACATATGAGCCATCAGGGAAATGCGAATCAAAACCACAATGAGATATCACCTCACACCAGTAAGAATGAAACACATTTAAAAAAAAAAAACCAACAATAGGGGCCTCCCTGGTGGCACAGGGGTAAAAGTCTCAGCACTGTCAAACTATAACCAGCCACTGCAGCAGGAGTTCTATCCCCAGCCAGGCAGCTAACCCATAAGGCACAGCAGACCTCTCTCCTGTCTTGCCCTCTGCTCCTTCAGCAGTGTATTTCAGTCAATCACCTGTTCTGCTCCCCACTCTGGTGCTGGTGAATCCTTTCAACTCCTCACCCCTGGTCTGCACCCCAGTTCTTGTATGCAAAAATTAAAACAACAACAACAAATGCTGGCAAGATTGTGGAGAGAAAGGAACCCTCTTACACTGGTGGTGGGAATGCAAACTGGTCCGACAACTATAGTAAGCTGTGTGGAGGACCTTCAAATTGTTAAAAATGAATCTACCGGGCCTCCCCTGTGGCGCAGCGGTTGAGCGCTGGGCTGCGAAGCTGTCCTTAGCCTCTGCAGCGCCGGTTCGATCCCCGGTTGCTGGGCGAGGGTCCCACATGGCACGCAGACCTCTCCTGCCGCCCGCTGCTCCCCTCAGCAGTGTACTTCGGTCCTTCTGCCTGCTCTGCTCCCCGCTTTGGCTCTGGTGAATTCTCTCACCCTCCCGCGCTTCTGACTGTACCCAGTGCTTGTATAAATAAATAAATCTTAAACAAACAAACAAAAAACATGTATCTAAAGTGAAATAGGTAGGAAAACCCTGTTAAAAAAAAAATTAATCTACCATATGACCCTGCAAATCCACTCCTAGGAATCTACTCAAAGGACACAAAAACATTAATTTGAAAGGCAACCTGCACTCCTATGTTTATTGCAGCACTATTTACAATAGCTAAGATAGGAAACAACTTAAATGTCCAAGAACAGATGACTGGATGAAGAAGATGTGGTATATATATCTAGTGGAAACCTACTCAGCCATCAAGAAAGATAAACTCATGCCATTTGCAGCAACATGGATGGAGCTGGAAGGGATTATGCTCAGTGAAATAAGTCAGAAGAAGGGTCTCCCTGGTGGCACAGGGGTTAAAGTCTCGGTGCTATCAAGTTATCACCAGCCACTGCAGCACAAGTTCTATCCCTGACCAGGGAGCTGACCCACAAGTCACAGCAGACCTCTCCTGTGTCGCCCGCTGCTCCCCTCAGCTGTGATTTTCAGTCAATCTGCCTGTTCTGCTCCCTACTCTGTCTCTGGTGAATCCTCTCACCTTCCCACACCTCTGGCCTGTAGCCCAGTTCTTGTATGCATAAATAAATCTTTCAAAAAAGAAAAATGAAATAAATAAAAGAAAGTACTGCTACATGTCACAACATGGACGAATGTTTAAAATCTTATGCTGAGTGAAAGTTATCAGATACAAGAGGGTCACACATCGTGTGATTCCATTTATTGGAAATTTCCAGCATAGCTCGATCCAGAGACAGAATGAAGATTGATGGTTGCCAGGGGCTGGGGTTATGAGAAGCTACTTATGAATAAGGGCTTTTATTTTAATTTTTTTAAAGATTTATTATTTATGCATGCAAGAACTGGGGTGCAAGCCAGAGATGCAGGGGGTGAGAGGATTCACCAGAGACAGAGTTGGGAACAGAACAGGCAGATCCACTAAAATACACTGTTGAGGGGAGCAGCTGGTGAGACAGAGGAGGTCTGCTGTGCCCTGAGGGTCGCCACCCTGGCCATATTAGAGGGAAAGGATGTCCTGAGCTAATCCCATACAGGCTTTGTGGACCCCACCCCCACTCCAGACCAAAGCCATCAGGACATTGGGAAAGACAAATCCCGTCACCACCAAAGGGAAGGTGGCTGGGACCTGAGGGTGGAGATAAACAGCCAGGGTTGGTATAAAAAACCAAACACGTGGGCCTTGGGCTCTCTCGCTCTGTCCCTCCCCTCCTGGCTTCACGGCTCCTGGCTCACAGCCGGCTCTCAGGGTGCCATTTGGGATCGGGTAGGACGCATTGAAAACTTTGTCTCCTGGGCCTCCCCGGCCGCCGGGCGAGGGTCCCACATGGCGCGCAGACCTCTCCTGCCACGCCCACTGCTCCCCTCAGCAGTGTACTTCGTCAGTCTGCCTGTTCTGCTCCCTGCTCTGGCTCTGGTGAATTCTCTCACCCTCCCGCGCTTCTGACTGTATCCAGCGCTTGTATAAATAAATAAATAAATCTTTAAAAAAAAAAAAACAACTTTGTCTCCCACTTTTCTCCCTGAGCTGTACATTTCCTCATTTGCCCCTCCATTGTAAATAAACCTTTTATTAGCCTTTCGCGTGTGCCTGCAGTAGAGCATTGATAAGTCCTTTAAGCGCGCGGGTGAGGACCCACAGTCAGGCACCCCGTTTTGTATCGGGGTTGCCCTATAACAGTTGGGGTACAAATTCATGCTTCAGTGGCTTCAAATTGCTTCACAGCGCTGTGACTTAACCCCTTGCACCACCAGGGAGGCCCAAATAGGGGCTTTTACTTGAAATGTTTTGGAACTAGGGGTAATAGTTGCGTTATGGTGAATGTACTGAATGTTGCCACTGTTCACCTTAAAGTGGTTTAGTTTATGTTATGTGAATTCTACCTCAACAAAATTTTAAAATAAAAAAAGAATAAAGTGTCAATAAGTTACAATACGAATGAAAATCAAAAACCTCACTAAGTAAAAGTTAGACTGCAAAGACCACAAATTCTATGACTCCATTGATACGTCCAGAATAGACAGATCCATAAAACACAGAAAGCAAATTAGTGGTTGCCAGGGATTGGGATGAGAAGGGAATTGACAGTGACTACTAATGAAAAGGAATTTATATGGTGGCGATGAAGAAAATGTTCTAAATTATATAGTAGGTATGGGTGCAAATCTATAAATACACTAAAAAAAAAAAACAACCACTGAACTTTACACTTAAAGTGGGTGAATTTTATGATGTGTGAATTACATCTCACTTAATGATTTTCTGCTCTGTGCTTGACCCCCGCCCCCCTCCCCCCCAGAAGTCCAAAGGAGAGAAGCTCAAGAAGTCTGGCCCTCGCCCTTGCCTCAGGGATCCTGGGGCTGGGGCTGGCCTTTCTGGGACCACATTGATGATGGTGTGCGCTGTTAATTTAACTCTTGAACCACCACAGGTTCTTGTCTCAAGAAGCTGTAAAAAGGAATTCGCAGACTTTTTAGATAAGTAAGCGAAGAGAAGCAACTTTTATTCAAGAAAAAGGGCCTCCCTGGGGCCACAAGGGATTAAACACAGCACTATGATGCAATCCACAGCCTCTGCAGCACAAGTTCCATGCCTGGCCAGCCAGGGAGCTACCCACATGGCGCAGTAGACCGCTCCTGGCTTGTCTACTTCTCCCCTCAGCAGTGTGTTTTGGTCGGTGGGGCTGCCTGTTCTGCTCCCTGCTCTGTCTCTGGTGAATCCTCTCTCCCTCTCTCTCTCACACGCGTGTGCACACACACACACACACACACACATACACACCCCTCTGGCCTGTACCCCAGTTCTTGTATGCGTAAATAAATAAATGTTTTTTTTTTTTTAAAGTAAGAAAAAGTTTATTTAGAGGACAAAGAACAAAAGCAAAGACTCCAAAGCAGCATTGCCAAGGAGGGGCAAAAAACTCCTTTATGGGCCCGTGTCTAGGGGATACCTGAACCCTTTTTTCTCTATTCTGAAATCTCATCACCCTATTTTGTGATTGGCTCTTCCTTCTAGCGCTGTACTCCTCAGGGCAGATGTGCCCATTTCCCCAGCCCTTATCTTAGAGTGTCTTTTTTTACCTCCCCTGTCCAAGATCTCCTAAAATTTACTGTCCCAATTAGCCTCAGATTTTAGCCTTAAAATTTACTGCCCTCATTAGCCCTCCTGAATTTCTCTGCTGTTATCTCAGAGGCCTCTTCTAACTCTCCGGAAGCCCCTGCCCGCGCAGTCCCCGAAGCTGCCTCATTAACCCCACCGTGCCCCGGGGCTCCGCGGGCGAGGGCCTGGCCCCCCCTGCAGGCTGCTCCGCCCCGCGCGGGTTGGTCCCGCCTGCATGGGCGCCCCGGCCCTGCCCCCGGAGGCCGGACCTTCGCGGAGGCGCCGCGCCCCGCCCGGCCCCTGCCGGGGGAGCGGTGGGGGGCGCGCGGGCGTGCGGCCCCCGCTGCGCCGCCCCTGGACACCCCGTGGGCTCCCGCGGTGCCCGCGGCCCGCTGCTTTCTGCCCCACTGCACCAGGCACCCCCCGGGGGTCGCTCGACCCCCCCAAAGGAACCTCTCCCAGAGGAGCCTCTCCCCTGCGCCTCTCCCTCCCCCAGACACACAAACAGCCACAAATAACATCTATTGAAGGAATGTGCGTGGAGTGCTCCCATAAAACGACTTGTGGACACCGAAATTTGCGTGTCCACAGTCATGAGATGTTCTTCTGGTTTATTTTCAACCACGTGGAGATATGAAAACCATTCTTAGCCAGCTTGCTATAAAAACAAACACCCAGACCGCGTGGAGGGACTGCTGCCCCAAGGCCACCCCACTTCATGGTTCCTGGATTTGCCAAGGACAGGGGACCTGAATACCGGGGGAATCCACAGACCAAGCCGTGATTTGAGGTCCTGTAACAGGGTGGTCCCCAGGAAAGGGGGAGGTTCCCTGCCCCACCCAAGGGAGGGTGGAGCTGAGCAGGAAGAGAAGCTGGAGAGGAGGCTGAGGAAGGAAGCAGGATGGAGCCAGAAGGAGACCTGGAGGAGGCGCATGGAGCCTAGAGACACGTGAAGAAGCTGCGCTTGTCTTTTGGTCGTGGACTGGGTGACACAGATGTGGGTGAGACCCGTGGGGAGGTGACAATGGCAGTTTTTATCTGGATGTTGATTTTGCTCTTTTCCTTCCGGACTTGTCCGGTTGTTTGTGACCCTTTTCTGTGGGTCCCCACTGGAAGATGCTTTAGACTTGTGGCAGGCTTTGGGGCCTTGCTCTGGGCCGATCCCATTTGGATGGACTTTTACCCACGAGGGGACGGGTAACTTTGGGTGCTTCACTTAGAAACTAGACTCTTTGCCTTACCTGTATTGTTTCCTAGTTTTATTAAAGTTCCTTCCCATTAAAGTCTCCTATGTTTTGTGTTGATGCGGCGGATGGCAGAACCCATGTAGAATAGGCAGGTTTGCGGGGTTTTGGGCTGCCCCTCTCCCTGCCCTATAACAGTCCGGCTGAGACAATTCTCTGGTTCCACCACCTCCTGCTCCAAGGCCAAACCACCCAAGTGGCTTTCCAGTCTCTGAGAAGGAATTCAGCTCCTGGGTGCCAACCCATCACATCTTTGCAAATTCTCTCTCAGTTCCTCTGAATTTTATTTAAGTGGATTTTAAATTTTATTTATTGATTTATTGATTTTGCATGAAGAACTGGGATGTAGGCCAGAGGTAGGGGGGTGGGAGTGGGGTGTGTGTGTGAGAGGATTCACCAGAGACAGAGTGGGGAGCGGAACCGGCAGATCTACTGAAATACACTGCTGAGGGGAGCAGCGGGTGAGTCAGGAGAGGTCTGCTGCCCCATGTGGGTCTCCCTGGCCAGGGATCAAACTCCTGCTGCAGTGGCTGGTGATAGTTTTTGCTAGTGCTGTCTTTAACCCCTGCACCACTAGGGAGGCACCCCAAGTAGATTTTTTTTTTAAGTAATCAGGTGTTTTGGTTTTTTTTTTAAGATTGATTTATTTGTACAAGAACTGGGGTACAGACCAGAGGCGTGGGAGGGTGAGAGGATTCATCAGAGACAGAGCGGGGAGCAGAACAGGCAGATGGATCGAAAACACTGCTGAGGGGAGCAGCAGGTGAGACAGGAGAGGTCTGCTGCGCCATGTGGGTATCTTCCTGGACAGCTTCACAGTGCTGCACTCAGACCGCTGCGCCACTGGGGAGGCCCCTAAGTGGATTTTTTAAAAGCTGAATTTTGAAAACTAAATTCTTTGAAGATGTATTTTCTTTCTTCTTAATTGTAGTAAATGGAAGCAATTCTTTTCCATCAAAAAGTCTTAATTTCTACCACTGGCAAGAGCCTCTGTGTCAAAGCTGCTTCATGGAACTCAGGCTCCCCTGGAGGACGCACCTCCCCTGCCACCTGTTGAACAGAATCCCACCTCCTGGCTGTCCTTGCTAACATGCACTCAAGCACAGGTATAGCGATGCTCAGTAGATAGTATGTGGCTCACATGTAATACTAAACCTCCTAGCCGCCACATATACAAATGTAAAAATGGGGCTTCCCTGGTGGTGCAAGGGGTTAAGACGCAACCTATGAAGCTGTCCTCAGCCTCTGCAGCACAAGTTTGATCCCCCAGCCAGCCAGCAAGCTACCCATGTGGCGCAGCAGACCTCTCCTGGCTCACCCGCTGCGCCGCTCAGCTGTATGCTTCGGTCAGTCTGCCTATTCTGCTCCCCATTCTGTCTCTGGTGAATCCTCTCACCACCCCCCCCCCAGCTGTGGCCTGTGCCCCAGTTCTTGTATGCATAAATAAATCTTTTTTAAAAAAGGAAAAGTGAACAAGTGAAAAGTAAAGTGTATTTTAACATATTTTATTTAACCCAATATTCCCAAAATGGTTTTATATTGCTTACATGTTGAAATGCTAACAAGGGGATATTTAAACTTTGGGCAGGGGGTACTAAGTCTTTGCAACTTGGTGTGGATTTATATTTACAGTGCCTCTTGCTTCAGACTAGCCAGCGTGGTTCGAGGCTGCTCTAATGGACAGTGCAGATTTGGATCAAATGAAACAGCCAGACTGTAGGGGCAGGAACTTGGTCTGGTTACATTGTGAAATGGCTTGGCCTGACTGTGGGTGCTCACCTGCGCTTACAAGGGACTTATAATGAGACTCAACTGCAGGCACACACAAAAATGCTAATAAAAGGTTTATTTATGAAAAAGGGGAAAATGAAGAAAGGAATAACTCAGCGAGAAAGAGAGAGAGAGAAATTGGTGAATGTGTCCTACCAGTTCCACTGAGCTGGACCCCTAACAGCACGCTGAAAGATGGCGAAAAACCCTACATGTTCTGTACCAAGCCTGGCTGCTTAGCTCCACAATCCTCGCTTCTGTGGGATGACATTATGGGTTCTGTAGTCCTTGGTGTCTTGGCTCTCCTTGGTCTGGGGTGGGGGTCGCGTCCATAAAACCCATTTGCAGAGTTTGTTCAGGACATCCTTTCCCCCCAACAGTCTGTGAGTCCAAAAGGGGGAGGTGGCTGTTCAGCTCACAGTTCTGGGAAATCAGGGCAAGTTTAGGTTGTAAGAAGGCAGTGGCAGGAGGTGCCCCCGCCAGCCAGGTGAGGCACCCATGCCCTTGATGGAGGATAAGGATTGAAAAGTTGGAAAGGAGGTGCCACAAGACCAGAAACCTGGCTCACACAATGCCAGGAGCTGGAGGTGGGGATAGAAGGGATTAACATAACATAACATAACATAACATAACATAACATAACATAACATAACATAACATAACATAACATATAGGAACTGAAACATAACATAGGAACTGAAAATTGCAGGCACCAAGGCACAGACTCAAGCATAGCATCAGGGTGCAGTTAGAGAGTCAAGGGTTGCAGACCAGGGAGGTAGAGATATGGAGAGGGAGGGCCACTGTAGAATCTCTGGTCTCTTTCAAATTGTACAGTTATCCAAAATCAACAGCCAATAAGCCACTCCACAAAGGAATGAGCCTCTCCCAAAGAGAAAACTGTATCTGCAGTCTCTGCAGTGGCATGGGCAGCAGTCTGCCTGTACAGGCCAGAGGTGTGCCTGTGCAGAAGCTCCTCACCACCAACTCTCTCCCTCCGCAGGGCAGCAGCCTCCTGCCTGCCTGTGACCAGGGCCTGCCGGGGCTTCTCTGCACTGACTTCCCTCAGCGGAGGCAGCTCTCCTCAAGGCGGCCTGCCGTGACCATGCAGGCCTCTCTCAGCAAACCTGTTCCTTTCAGGGCAGCTCTTTCTGCCCGCTTGTGTCTGTGCAAGTGTCCCTTTCCTTCTCTCCCTTTTCGTAATCAATCTGCCCTTCTGGATAACTAACATCTCTGTCTCATGGAGAAACTTGCCTGGGAAACTCGCCAGTGCTGCTGAAAGGGAAACTGGTGAAACTTTTCCCAGAGTGAACCCAAGGACCCCACTCTTCCAACCCAACATCTCCAAAGTGACTTCACCCCCACCCATACTGCACCTGTGGCCTCTTCCCCAGCTGGATCAGAGAAGAGCAGAACAGGCCAATTTCCTCACCGTTGGGGCGTGGGGTGGGGGTGGGGTGGAGGGGAGGTGTGCCTCCACCAGCCTGTGGTGCTGCTGCAGTGGGTTTGCTGCAGGAGGGTTACCCATGGGTGTGTCCCTGACCTCTCATGGAGGTCAAGGCCTTGGAAGATGGGGGGAAAACCCTTGGCAAAGTAGAAAATGTTTGGACCTACAGCTTAAAACAAGAGAGGCCCCGTTCTGGGAGAAGCAGTCTCATCATTTCAAGCTTTTAGATGATGCACTTTTATTTTTCTTTTTTAAAGATTGATTTATTTATGCATAGAAGAACTGGGGTACAGGCCAGAGGTGTGGGAGGGTGAGAGGATTCACTAGAGACAGACAGTGGGGAGCAGAACAGGTGGATCCACTGAAATATACTGCTGAGGGGAGCAGCGGGCGAGACAGGAGAGGTCTGCTGTGCCATGTGGGTAGCTCCCTGGCTGGGGATCAAACTCATGCTGCAGAGGCTGCCAATAGCTTCATAGTGTTGAAACTTAACCCCATGTGCTACCATGGAGGCCCGAGATGATGTTTTTTGAGGCCTGATCCAGGGCTAAGAGGGGGCCTTTTTCCCTTCGGTTCCCCTCCCTCCTGCCACCATGAAACACATACACTCTGAGAGGCTTCTATGAAACTCTCCCAGAACCTGAGAGGCCCTGACCTGGGTTGTACTTTTGGGAAGCTATAAGATCCGGGTGATCTGAGTTAGGGGGGCTGAGAGGCCCTGCCCTTCCCCTCACTGACTGGCTCACAGAGAAAACTACGAGGGAAGAGGGAAGTTGAGAGCACCCTTTTCCCCAAAATCAAACCTTGCTTATTGCCTGGCTGAGACGCTATCCACACCTGAGTCTGTGGAGACGCTTGGCTGGCCATGGGGCCGCGTCCTGTGGCTCGGCTACCCAGACAGAGAGGTGGGGGCCAAGCCCTCGCGGGTGAGGCAGGGGTGGACGCACAGGTACCCGCCAGTCACCAGGGTCGCTTCAAGGACCCTCTGGGTCACCTGAGTGGAAAGACACTGAGACCCAGACAGCAGAGACCCACTGGGTCAGGCAGGAGTGAGTGCCAGCAGCTCTATGCCAGGAAAAAATGTCAGCAGGCAAAGCAGTTCCACAGACAGGGAAGACCAGCACTGCAGGTCAGAAGACAGAGCCACACCAGCTCTGGACCCATTTATTTACAAAATAATGATTACAAACTGGTATAGAAAAGACCCCGACTTCTGCTGTACCCCTGTAAATAACCCCACCCCACGAAGTCCCTCCCACTAATGCCTTGGCTGCGGAAGACTCTCAGATGCGCAGGTCCCCGGCCAGGAGGGCGCCGTATCGGGCAGGGGTGAGGGGCAGGTAGGCAGCGGCCGCCTGGTCCAGAACGTAGAGCGGGTCCGACAGCGCGCCTGGGTCAAAGCCCTCCTTTGCCATCCGAACCTTCTGCTGCTTGAAAGTCTCTGTGGTGGCCAGAGACTCCTGGGGAGAAGGGCAGGAGTGGGTGGAAAAGGAAATTTTGCTAAGGGGCAGGTCTGGGGACAGGGGTTTTGGTCAGGGTTGAGGGGCGGGGGCGACAGGGAAGAGAAGGAGCCAGGAGGAGGGGGTGCAGCAACGACTGGGTGACCAGCGGTCTGGGCAGGAACTGCTTTCTTTCTTTTCACATGCATGATGTGGGGGTCCCCTCTGTGGGAGCCAGGAACTGCTGAGATATGGGGGGGCGAGGGGCGGATTACCTGGAGCCTCAGGAATCGAGGTCGGGCATAAGGCGGCAAGTTCTCACAGACGTGGGCGAAGAGCTGCACGAGGTCCAGGGAGTGGGGGGGCCGCAGAACCAGGGCTGCCATTCCAGCCCGACCTTCATGCCCTGATGGGTGTGGGGGGCAGGGTCAACCCAGGCAGACCACTGCTGGGCCTTGTGTCCCCCGGGCCCAAGTATTAAGCTCAGGGTGGCGGGCTGGTGCCTCCCCACCTCCCGCGCCCGGGCACCTGGCACGGCGACTCCATAGACGTTCACCTCCTGGAGGAAATCCAGGGCCTCCAAGACCTCCGCCACCTCCGTGGTGGCCACGTTCTCCCCCTTCCACCTGCCAGAGAGCAGGGACGGGAAACTAGGGGGCAGGGGCCAGAGCCTTTTGAACTTGGTGGGGAGAGGGGTCAGGGAGCCCGGGGCGGGTGCCAGGGAAGCGGTGTTAGGAGGCAGGAGAACCAGCCAGCGCGGACGGGGCGCGCGGAAGGCGAGATGTCTGGGGTGGGCACCTGAAGGTGTCTCCGGTCCGGTCATGGAAGCGAAGGAAGCCGTGGGTGTCGCAGACCAGCAGGTCCCCCGTGTTGAAGAACAGGTCCCCGGGCCGGAACACGTCCTTCAGCAGCTTCCCGCGGGCCAGCTCTGCGCCCCCCGCGTAGCCCAGGAACGGGGACTGCGGGCTCACTGGGGCCACCATCAACCCGGGCTCACCTGACAGAGTCGCCGGGTCAGGCTCCTGCCCACCCCGAGCCCCCATCCTCCCTGGGGCTTTGCCATTCCAGCCCCCACCACCACCCTGGCCTAAGCACGGACCTGCAGACGCGGCCACACAGTGCCCCTGGGTGTCCCGAATCGGCTCCCCTGTGGTGACATCATAGCGAATCAAAGAGAAGGGGAAGACATGCTGGGGGAAGGGAGACCCGGCCCTGGGTCATTTCAGTTGCACAAGGTCCTGCCCCACCAGCCCCCTGTTTTTCCAGGGGGTCTCCTTCCCGCCCACCGCCTCACCTTGTAGAGCCAGGAAGCCCGGCCCACGGCACCCCGCTGTCCTGTGTAGTTGAAAGTGGCCACGTTGCCCTCCGTCAGCCCGTATGTCTCCAGCACCTGCAGCGGCCCAAAGCGCCGCACGAACCGCTCCCAGGTGTCGGGGCGCAGCCCACTGCCCACGGCCAGGCGGACCTTATGTGCCCGTTCTGCCTTGTTCTGGTGGGGGGGGGTGGGCAGAGCTTCAACACCAAGAAGTCCACTCCCAAGGCCAAATCCTTTTCCCCTCTCCCCAGAAGCCCCTTCCACGGCCACTTCCTTTGGTGGCATGGGGGGGGGCGCCCCGCCATCCCAGGCTCCTCCCCTACCCTGACGTTTTCTCTTCTCTGCTTCCTCTCCCTCCAACGCCCAGACAAGCATCCCCGCCTGGTCTCCCACCCACGGCCCATCTCCGCGCCCCAGGACCTGCGCCCACGCACCGGAGGCTGGTTGACGAGGTATCGGCATAGCTCCCCGATGTACTGGAACACCGTCACCTCGTGCTGCTGGCAGTCCTCCCAGAACTGACCAGCGGAGAACTTGGACTTCAGCACCACTGTGGCCCCTGCCAGAGCAGGGAGCGGAGGAAGGAGGTGAGGTCCTTCCGCGACACTAGCCCTCACAGCAGTGCCGTCCCTGGGACTGCCCCACACCGTGAGCAGGCCAAGGTGGCCCCTCATTTTCCCACCCAGGGCTGGGAAAAGCTAATGGCCCTGGCCCCCTTCCTCTGCAGTCTCTGCCCAAAGGACTCCAGAAGCACCCCCAGCTAAGCACACCACCTAGTAAATGCTTGTGGGAATGACATTGCTGGGGGTCTGAATGGAGGTTTGTGGGGGTACTGACCAATACCCAGGCAGCCCACAATGCCCAACAGGGAGCCAGACATGTGGTAGAGAGGAAGGGCCAGGTAGATGACATCCTCTTGGTGGGCACCACACAGCTGGTAGAATGCTTGGCACTGCAGGATCTTTAGGTGACTGATCCTCGCAGCCTTGGGGAGGCCTGTGGGGTTGTAGGGGGGACAGCAGGGAAGGGTGTGAGCTCCCAGCCCTGCCTCCCTTGCCCCTGCTGGGCTTCCCACAAAAAGATGCAGAAGCAAGACTGAAGCTGAGCAGGGAGCTAGGTTGCCAGGAAACGCGGGAAGTTTGGGAAAGATGGAGAAATGGAGAAGTTAGGAGGGCTGGTGAGCGGTGCCTGCTGGGACCAGCAGTCTTTCTGGGGTGGTCCGGGAGCCGAGGTCACAGCTCCTGTTCCCTGGTCCCTGCCTTACGCTGCCTCAGTTTCTGGCTGCTGCGTCCAGTCCTCACCTGTGGTGCCAGAAGTGAAGATGTACAGACACGTGTCCGTCATGCTCTGCGGGGCGGACAGGTACCCTGGTACGGGCCCATCCTCTTCCGCCAAAGCTTCCACCAGCAAATCGCCGATTCCAGCAGGGTGGGTTCCAGGGCCTGCAGCCCACAGGTGAAGCCCCATGGCTCTCAGAGCCGGCAGGTCAGGCTCCAGAGACTCCAGAAACTCTGGATGGGGTGGGAAAGCACAGGTCGGCGGCTCTACCGCTACCCGGACGCCGTCCTCGCCCCTTAGCCCGTCAGTGCACTCCGCCCTCCGCCCGCGCTGCTCCGGGCGAGGGGAGAGGGCTTGGGCGTCCTAGCACTGCTGGGGGCCTGGAGCCCGACTCTGAGAATCCCCAGGGGAACCAAACACCCCCGATCTAGCTCTTCGCAAGCCCAGAGACTCACGTCCCCTCCGGGCTCGGGACCGGCGAGGGTCAGTCCGCCCTCGGCGCCCGGCCCCTTCTCGCCCCCCGCGGACACGCCCCTTTCCGTGCGCCCCGGCCTTACCTGGCGCGAGCACGAGCGCGCGCGCGCCGCAGCTGCGGAGGCAGTGCAGCAGGGGCCCCCGGCGCAGGGCGGTGGGCACGAAGGCCGTGCGCAGCCCGGCCTTGGCCAGCCCGAACCAGAGCCACAGGAACTCGGGGCTGGCGGGGAGGAGCAGGGCCACGGTGGCCCCCGGTGCCAGAGGGGCCGCGGCTTCTCCAGCTCCGGCCGCACCGTGTCCTTCCCGCTCGGCCCGCGCCTCGCCGCCTCCGGCCGCCGGGCGCCCATCGCGGCGCGCCGCCCGCTCGCCCTCCTCGCCGCTCGCCTCGACGCCGCGGGGCCCCGCGTCCCAGCCCCGCGCGCGCAGGAAGGCGCGCGCCGCCCGGTTGCTCTGGCGCTCCGCCTCCGCGTAGCTGAAGCGCCGCGCGCCGTGGACGAGGAAGGTGTGCGCCGGCCGCTGCTGCGCTAGCTGCGCGAGGCGCCAGGCCAGGCTGCAGCCCCCCTCGGGGCCTTCCGGGTCGGCGGCGGCCGCGGCCAGGGCGCGCGCCCGAAGGGCCTGTTTGCAGCGTAGTGCGCGCACGGCGAAGGCCAAGTCCGCGGCGAGCCAGCGCAGCTGCGGCCAGAGGGGCAGCCTGAGCAGCAGCAGCGGGAGCAGCAGCAGCAGGGGCAGCAGCAGGAGGGCGGCCATGGTGCCCTCTTTCTTGCCTCGGTCCCGTCTGGCCCCAGCCGCTCACAGCCAGCCCCGATACTTCCGAAAAAGTGGGGCCGCTCGCTCTTGCTCTTAGACCTCTCCTTTCCGGGAACGCGCGTGCGCCGGCACACGCCCCTTCCCACCCAGCCGGCCCCCCCACCCCCGCCCCCGCCCCGTTCCCCACGGGCGGAGAAAAGCGGCCCTGGAGGAGTGCGTGAGGGGGGCGGCCTCGCACTCCTGGCCCTTCCCAAAGCTATGCTCCGCCCTAGGCGCGCTCCCTCCTGGTCTCCTCGCTGCCAGCACCCTACCAGGGGCAATCCCCAATCTCGAGGTTAAGTCCCCTATTAGGTCCTTTCTCCTCAAGGGCTGTTCAGACATGTGGCTGGACTTTAGAGTCCCAGAGCCAGGGCGCCTGGATCAGCCCATCTTTTCCTCATATGTCCCATTTTCACCGTGATGGAAAGCTGCCACTGCTCTCGCCCGAGACTGAAGAACTGGCCCCTTGCCTATAAGGGTGCTGGTGCTGCAAGTCCCGGCAGGAGACTCAGACCCGTGTCCTCTCCAGTTGCCAGCTGCAGCAGCAACCCCCAGGGCATGGGTGGGGACCCGCGTTAAGTAGGGGAAAGGTGGAGGCCACATTTCTGGAGGGGCCAAGGCGGATGCCCCTCCCTTTGGGCAAGGGTACAATAACTGGCCAGCCAGCAAATGCTTTCCATTCTGGTTTTAATTGGGGCAGAGGAAACTGGGGAAGGAGAAAGGAAGGAAAAAGAAGAGCCTCTGGTGGTTTAGACTTTGAAAATGAGGGGCAGCAGCTTTGATGGAGGGGAAGACCTTGAGTTGATCAAAGACAAATTTGCAGGCTGAATAGGAGCTGTCTGCAGTCAACCCAAGTGTCTCCTCTCAGCAGGCCGCCAGTTGCCCTGGACAGTGGGGAACAAAAGCAGAGCCAAGGAGCTCTCCTGCTGGGACACCCATGGGCAGGTGGCAGGCTGTGGAAGGAACAATTTCCTTTTCCTGGTGTTTGAACACCCCACCAGGCACATTTCTGTCCACAATCTGGCCAGGTGGCCCTCTCGTAGTTGCTAAGCATGCAGACTTGGCATAGACAAATGTTAGCTTTTGGAAGCCTCTAGCTTCCAGAGGAGAGATGGGTGAAGACTGACCCCAGCCTATAGCAGATGGCACAGGCATCATTTCTGCTCGGAAAGGTCAGCGCCTGCCTGCACCCCAGCAGTGGCATGAAGGGGCAAGGCACAGCCAAGCCTCTCCTATACTAGGCAAGAAATGGGGCAGAAAAGGGAAGTTGTTCAAGTCACGAGGAGGGGTGCCAATTCAATTGCGACTACCTGGGCATGCACAGGGTAAGTAGGGGCAGCAACTCTGGCATAAGAGAGGTTGTGGCTTCTTTTATTCTCATTTAAAAACAACTTTTAAAATTCCATTATCTCTGCCAAAAAAAGCGCAACAAAACCAAGGAAATGGAAACATTTGACAGTTCTGTGGCACGTGTGACCTGGACTCCCCGGGGCTCTAGCCCAGCTTGAGGTGCCAACATCAGGCCAACACAAGCCTCCAGGGCACAGCAGTTTCCTTCCTGAACACTTGCGGCGGCCGGACCACGCACGCAACAGATGAAATACCCACTTTGTGGTGGTGTGTGGAGAGCGCCTATAAAATGTCTGGAGTAAATCAAGGCCTGGAGGGGGTGGGGCGGGTGGCACACTATCTTTACTTTCACCCTCACCTCTGGCCAGCTGCCCTTCTCTGTGGAAAGAGCTCTTTGGGTGGCTGGGGGAGTGGCGGGGCCGGTGGGCTCCCAGCAGTCCTGGCACCCGGGTTGGGCCCTACGCAGCCCTCATGGAGCCCTCGGCCCCAGCGGGAAGCCGGAGCCGGCAGGAGCAGCGGCAGGAGCAGCAGCGTGACGGCTGGAGTCCCCAGAGCCGGGGAGGAGGGCTAGCCGCACGGCAGCTTTTCAGGCTGGCTGGAGAAGGCAGCTCATCCTTCCCACAGGCTTTGGGAAGGGGAGAGGATGCTTCCTCTATCTCCCAGCCCACCAACCTTTCATTCACCAAGGAGGGGGGCAGTCCAACTGGGAATAGGGTGGGGAACATGGGGCCTCAGTCACTGTCAGATCCCACGGCAGAGGATCCCTTCCGTTTCCGCTTGGTGGGCTTCGGTTTTGTGTCTTCCTCCTCCTAGAAGAGATTGAGGGGGCTCACTCACTTGCGCAGCTACCGGGCCCACCTCCACCTGCCCCTGCACCCCCACTCCTCCTCCTGTACACTGGCTGGGGGCTGACCGAGGCACTGCTGGAGCCGGACTCTTCCTCGGCATTGGGGGGCTGAGTGGCGTTCTTTCGACTCCGGGGGCTGGACAGAGCTGCTTTTCGACGGCTCTTGGGTGGCTTCGTGGAAGAGTCCTCATATTCCTCGGCCAGGGAGAAGAGGTCGCTGAACCTTGGGGACAGGAGAGTGCGATGAGCTCTCAGATGGCACCTCCCTGCCCCACGGTCACCCTCCCATCCTTTTCTCTGCCCTCACGCCTAGGTCGCCACTTCTCCGCATCCGCAGTCTTGTTGGTCACTAAATTTGTGTCCCCAGCACGCCCCTCTCCCCTAGGTCTTCCCCGGCTACTTCCCGAGGCCAAAAGTACAAGGAGTCTCACTTCATCTTATGGGCTTCGTCACAGCTTGCCTGGACGTGCTGCAGAGCCTGGAGGATTGGGGTCTGGCTGAAAACTAGAGGGAGAAGCGGAGAACAGGGAAGGAGACCAGTGAGGTGTCTGGAGCTTATTACTTGGAACCCAAGGGCTGTTTCTGCAGTGGCTTCTGCAGTGGGTCTGGCCTGGTGTCTGGCCCCACCCCCACGGGCTCCACCACGGGCCAGTGGTGGATGGATGGGCCAGTACCACACAGGCCAGACTCAGAGGGTGGGAGCCTACAGTTCTGTTTGGTGTTGGTCAGGTTGAGACGCAGGTTGTCCAAGTGCTCCAGGATCTGCTCCAGGGTCAGTTGGGCCAGCTTGCTGCTAGAGCTCCTCAGGCTGCAGAGAAGTCACAAGAAAGAGTGTGAGACTGCGGCAAAATGCCCTCCGCTCCTAAGGACAGGGGTAGCCTGGACAGGAGTGGAGGAGTAAGGGGTAAGAGAGGGGACCCAAGAACTGGAAAGGGGGAGGGTCCACAGTGGTCCCGCATGTCATGTACCCACAGACCACTAGATGTCGCCCACAGACTAGGCAGGGACAGCGCAGGCCCTGGTTATTGGCCTGTGGGTAGCTGGTGGCCCTGGGCCCAGAAGGTCTCCACAAGGCCCATCCCACCTCTGCCTCTTTCGAGGGAGGCTGTTGTTCTTGATGAGCAGGGACTTGATGTGCTCTGCCAGCAGCTCGTCGTGCTTCATGCACCAGTGCCGCAGGATGCTGGTGGTGAACTGGTCATCGGGGTGGCAGGGCCGGCTCAGCACCATCTTCACCATCTCCTCACTGGGCCTGGGCATGAGGGCACATGGGAGTATGCTCACACCCTGGCCTCAGGGGTGGCTCAATTTCTCCCACTTATTTCCCAGTCCCAGCTGTGCCGACACTGTCCCTGCCCCACCCAAGTCTCTCTAGCTTCCCACTCTAATATTCCTCTCCCTCTTCTCTGTGAGCCGAGGAATGCCTGCCTGGTTTCATTCTCTGCAGTGCCAGGAGACAAGAAGTGAGAATCTTCAGTTACTATGATAGCAAAGGCACGTGCATGGATCCATGGGGGAAGGGGGGAGGGAGAGGGAGATAGATAGAGAGAGAGAGAGTGTGTGTGTGTGTGTGTGTGTGTGTGTAAAGGGACCCACCAAATCTCCTTCACTTCAATGAGAACAGTCAGCAAACGGCTGGGAGGCAAAAGGACAAGCACGTGGAACGTGAACGCTGCCCACCTGCCCCACTAGAGCACTGGGCTACCCTGTATCCAGCCAAGGAAGACACAGGGCGGGGGACTGGGAAGTCACAGCCCCCACATGGTCCTCACTTCCTTTAGAAGGCTCTGTACCATTTCTCACCCTCAGGCAAGAGAAGAGGGGGAAGGAAGGTAAGAAGGTGGGAAGGAAAAGACACATAGCCGCGCAGCTGCTGCCCTTTTGTCTGGGGCTGCTGGGAAAGTGCCTGTGAGGGGGATGGCGAGTGACCCCTCTCCTCTGACCCTCCTCTTAGATGGGCCATGTGGTAGCCTCAGGGGAGTGGGGAGGGCCCGGTCTCCAGGGACTAGAATTGCTGTGGCAGCAGGAAACAGAGATGTCCGGTCCCCACCTCTGAGGGCAGCTCCTGGTGGGCAGGGGGTAATGGCCAGAGGAAGTCTAGATCCCAGGGGAGCTGCTTATTTGTAAATCACTTGGGGGGAAGGGCAAAATGAGTAGATGTCGACATTAGGAAAAAACATGGCCAAAGCGGCAGAACAGAAGCTTTTATACCACAGCAGCTCTTGCTAAGCCAGGACTGAGAGCTAAAGAGCTGCAGGGGGAACTCACTTCTCTCTTCGGAGCTGAAGCAGCAGGCAGGACAGGGCCTCCGGGTGCTCTGTGGAAAAGGGTAGAAGTTGTTCAGAGGAATGCATAATTCCAGGAAAAACCCTGGCACCTCTCCCATCCCCCAACCAAGAGACTCAGGAAGGAGCAAGGACAATCTTGGACCAGGAGCCAGGAAGAACAATCTCCTATCTCATTCCTATGAAACCCTGAGACTATAGCTTGGCGCACAGTGGGCCTGTAATATTCATCTAAAGACCAGAGGTGACTGACAGGGAACCTAATCCTGGGCACCTGGGTGGGGACTGGAGTGATGAGTCCAGGCTCACCCTAGAAGCCTAGAGACCTCAGCCAGAATGGGATTGTCCTCTCCTCACACTCCCAACCTACCACCCCCCTCACCCTTGTATTTGAGGTGCTGCAGGATGGGGATTATGGTCTCCAGGGGGATGTTGTGGGCCAGGAAGAGCTGCCAGGCACAGTACTGTTCAAAGGTTTCCCAATCCAGGCTCTGGACTGCAAAAGAGAAAAGAACATATTCTCTCTCTGTCTCTCTCTCTCTCTCTCTCTCTCTCTCTCTCTCTCTCACACACACACACACACACACACACACACACACACAGCTATTCAGGTGGGGAAAGTGATCCTAAGACCACAGTCACTTCCTTCAAACAAAGCTTATTTCCAGTCTTTACACAGCTTCTCTATTCCTGTCGGCCCTGAGGCTGGAGAGGCAAGTGCAAATCTTTCCACTTTACAAAGCAAAGCAAGAGGCAGACCCAGAGAGACACTGCCCACGACCAAACAGCGGGGTGGACTGACTTTCTAAACCCTTCTTAGTCCCAGAAGTAGCTTTCCTGTTACTAGAAAATACATGGGGTGGGAGACCCCCAACCCTACCTGCCGCCCCATTCGCTCACTTACTGAGGATGTTGAGGACAGAATCTTTTCGAAACATGACCAGGTTCCCCATCATCACATGGCAGACCAGCTCCTGGAGCTAAGGAGGAGAAGGAGGAGGAAGGCAGAACCCATTAGTTCTAACAGAGGCCAGGAAGCTAGAATGGAAAGAGAAGCAGGAGGCTCATGTGGGCAAATATCACAGGAAGTGAAAGTTCAGTTTACAGAGATGGGGAGGAAAGGGCACACGGGAATGCTGGGGTCTCTGAAGGATAAAGGGGGCTAGTAAAGGAGCAACACTTCTGAGAGGGAGCCACAGGCCTATCTGGAACAAAAATACTCATGGCAAACCTGCCCTCATACTCAGATGGCAGAGGGAGAGGGGGCAGCTGCTGTCCCGGCCATAGGCTGGGTCTCTGACCGGTCCCTTTTGTGCCTGAGGTGGAGGGAAGGGCTGAGGAGGCCGGGCTCTGAGTTAGAGATGTGGACAGGAGGAGGCAAAGAGAGAAGGACCCTCTCTCCTCTATGGACAGGGCAACAGCATGGAATGCAAGGGCAAAAATGGGACCCCAGTTCAGGCCTGAGAATAGACACAGCAAAGCTACAGAGTCATGGAGACCAATGTGTGGTGGGAAGGTCAAACAGAAATGGTTTGACCATCTTCATTCTGAGTCAAGAGGGAAGGCCAGCTGAGTTTAAAAAAAAAAAACCCACAAAAACAGCCCCCTGGGCTTTCCCAGTGGGAAAGACTGCCCAAAGAACATGGAGAATCAGGGGAACTCCAGGTGGCCTGGTCTGTCCCACCCCACCTCCCTTGGGCTCCACCCTCCTTCCACAGCCCCAAGTGCACACACTGCTGCCTGGGCATGAAGTGGAGGCTGATTCCCAGTCCTGCCTCCTAGGCCTCTCCAGGGCCCAAGCTCTCTGTTCACCTGCGCAGAGTCAATAACAGCCACAATCATGTTCAGCAGTTCCCCGCTCCGCAAGGTCTCATCTGGAAACTGAAAAGAAAAAGGGAAATAAGGGCAGGAGTCCATGGCTCTCACCTCATAATCTACGACGTGCTCAGGGGAAGGCTGGGTTAGCCAGACATGGAGTCCTAGCATAGATTTTTAAACAAAGACCGAATGCTAGAAAACCAGGCATCTAATCCTTGAAGAACCCAAGTTTTGTCATTTGTATATGCACACCTTGAGGAGTGTAAAGAATGAGTAGGGAGTCATTCAGACACAAAGCTACAGCCAACAGGGACTGGACATGATGTGGAGTGGGTGCAGAATAAGCACCCACACCCCTGGCAGCAAAGAAATCCAATCCATACCGAGCCTTGGCCACAGAACAGGTGTACAGTGCATGAGAGTTACCTGACGGTGGGGTGGGTAGAGGAAGGCAAGATCCCCCTAGAGAGGCCAATCCACCAGGGAGGGAACTGCCTGCCATCTGCCAGGCACCTGCTCCCCTCCCCGCTCCAGTGGTGAGCTGTCATGCCCACACCCGTGCCCTGGTTTCCCTGTTCCTGGGAACTTCCACCAAAAGGAGGAGGAACCGATACTTCCTCCTATATTCCAGTTCCTAGAGAAGACTCTAAGTGAACCAGGGAAATGAAAGTCGAGTTTCCATTGCAGAGGCCCCGGTCTCTGGGAGTCATTAAAAAGAATCTGAGGCTGAGCTGTCAGAAGGCAGAAGGCTGGGGCACATGAAAATGGCCTGCTGGGGGGCGGGGGGTCCTGTGCTGGGTACAGAGGATGGGACAAAAGCCGAGAAGCCAAGTATTTAAACCTAGACCCCAAGTCACACCACATCAAAGAGGACTTCTTGGGGTTCAGACATTGTTCAACCTTTAAAAAAGAAGGTGGAAGGAGGGGACAGCTGTGGTGTGGGAAGTGGCTTACTGAGGTGAGAGGTGTACAGGAGGGTCAGGGCTGTGTGCGATGAGAAGCCCCCTCCTTGGCCACCCCACTTCACAGCTACAGCGGAGGCACCGACCTCTGTGTAGATGGAGGGTGTGAGGTGACACAGCAGCCGCACGTCGTCCTCCTGACAGGCCTTCATGTCCATCATCAGGCAGGTGTGCAGATCGCCCAGCTGGGTGGCCTGGGCAAAGGACTCGTACAGGTTCATCTTCCCTGCGGCGGCTTTGCTGCAAGACCAGTTGGGCCTAAGCCAGCAGCCTGACCCCCAGCACCCAGTACCCGCCTCGGGCAGGGCACTAAGGGGGTTAGTTAGTACCTAAGGGGTACTAGGGGGTCCTGCTCTAGAATTCCTTTGTTGCCCAACATGCCCTGGAACCAGGAGACACTGCTCTTTCTCTGAATCCCTTCCCAGAGTGCCAGCCAGGGCTGTGAACACCATCAGTGAAGCCGCTAGTTGGTGAGTCAAAAACAGAAGGAGGCTCAGGTCAGACCCTCTGGGCTCTGAGCAATCAGGGCAATAATTCAGGGAACCTCCCACACTACACCACATATAAAACGTAATTCAAAATGGGTTAAAGGGCTAAATGGAGAAGTAAAACTATACTACTGTTAGAAGAACACAAAGGAGTAAATCTTCATGACACCACAAACACCAGTGATGAAGAAACAATAAATCAAACTTCAGCAAAGCTGAAAAGTTTTATGTTTCAAAGGATGCCAAAAAAAGGACAGCCCACAGAATGGGAAAAAATATTTGAAAACAACATATTTAATAAGGGATTTATGTTCAGAATATATAAAGAACCCCTAAAAATCAACAAAATGATAAACAATTTGGTTAAAAATTAGGAAAGGATTTGAACAGACGCTTCTCCAAAGAAAATATGCAAATAAGTACGTAAAAGGATGCTCAACATCCTGAGTCATCAGGGAAATGCAAATGAAAGCTACAGTAAGATACCACTTCACACCCTGTAGGATGGCTAGAATCCAAGAGCTGGACATAAAAAGTGCTGGAGGGCTCAAAATATTTCAAATTAATGATAGTTGCACAACTTTGTATACAGAGTAAAAACCTCTGAACACTTTATTTATTTATTTATTTTAAAAGATTTATTTATACAAGCACTGGGTACAGTCAGAAGCGCAGGAGGGTGAGAGAATCCATCAGAGCCAGAGCGGGGAACAGAACAGGCAGAATGACGAAGTACACTGCTGAGGGGAGCAGCGGGCGGCAGGAGAGGTCTGTGCGCCATGTGGGACCCTTGCTGGTAGCCGGGGATCGAACCTGTGCTGCACGGGCTGTGGGCAGCTTCGCAGCCCAGTGCTCAACCGCTACGCCACCAGGGGAGGCCCTGAACTGAACACTTTAAAAGGGTGTATCTAATGGTATGTAAATTATATCATAATAAAGCTGTTACTTAAAAAAAAAAACAGGGCCTCCCTGGTTGTACAAGGAGTTAAGTCTCAGCAATATGAAGCTATCCGCAGCCACTGCAGCACCAGTTCAGTCCCCAGCCAGGGAGCAACCCACATGGCATAGCAGACCTCGCCTGTCTCGCCCACTACTCCCCTCAGCAGTGTGTTTCGTCAGTCTGCCTGTTCTGTTCCCTACTCTGTCTCTGGTGAATCCTCTCGCCCTCCCGCGCATCTGTCCTGTACCCTGGTTCTTGCATAAGTAAATAAATAAATCTTCAAAAAAATTAAAAAATAAAAAAAACAAAACCAAAAAACAACTCCGGTGATGACAGGATCCCCCACAGATACGGACTGAGTGGGTGGTAGGAGAGAGACTCTCCGGGATGCTTCCTGACACCCACTTACATGTGGGGACCATACTTACCTGGCCCTTAGGTAGTAGAGGAGGTGGTAGCCAATCTTGGGCTGCTTCTGATATAGCTCAGAGAGGAGGTCCAGGAGTAGAGAGAAGCTGCTATTGTCTTCCTGCATCTGGCAGAGATTCCTGGAGGCGAAAGGTAGGAGGAAAGGCACAGAGCTCACTAGGGTGGACAACCGGGTGGCACCTCTGGGGTGGCCTTGCGGCAGAGCTCTCCCTTCTTGCAGAGGGAGTCCCATTTCCCCAGGACAGAAGTGAATGTGTGCTGAGAGAAGGGTGGATGGCAGCTCCACACTTACCTAAATATCAGATAGAGAGGCTTCCCCACAGACTCCTCCAGGGACCTACAAGAGAAGGGTGATATATGAGAGTCCACATGAAGGGAGGGAGGGTAGACAGGTAGATACTATGGAGGATGGGCTTGAGGTGAGATGCCAGGCTGCTCTTTTCCTAACCAAGTCAAACTTCCTACTGTCCCAGAGAAAACATTCCTATATTAACAACCACAATCTGGGCTGTTAATGCCATTCATGAAGATTCCTGCCCTTCAAGAGGGTCCACACAAGAGTCAATCCCATTTGAAGCAGCAAATACTGGGGCTACTGGGCACAGCAACCAGGCGGGGACCTAGGGAGGAGAGCAAGTCCACTGCCCCCATGTGCTTGGCCTTCAGTAGGCAAAAATAAATCCTTGTTTAAATGAATCAGTAAATGTGAGAATAAAAACAAGTGAACATTATTTTTCTCAAGTCCATGGCAAGGCGTTTCTTAGACTCAGGCTGTAAGAACATACTTTTGGCTCCCTGAACCTGGGGTGGGTGGGGGGCTGTCAGGAAAGATGAGCCTTACTCCTCGGTGATCTCCTCTGGCAGCACCTCCCCTCGGAAGTGGGCTTTAAAGAGCTCCTGTAGGCAGGAAGCAAGGACAGACAGCTGCTCCGAGTCAAAGTCTTCCTGGGTGGTGAGACAAGGAAGGGCGTGTCACCCTTCAGACCCAGCCTAATTGCTCCCACTCCCCAGTCATCTCTGAACTCATCTGCTTCCATCCCCAGATGCACCCATGGTGGGGAGAGGGCAGCTCTCTAAGCTGGGCCGGCTAGGCCACTTCCTCCCTAACGGGGTGGGTTCCTCCTCACCTCTAGGACCTGGTCCACGATTTCCTGCATGACCTCACACTGGGCCTCTGTATCGCTGCAGTACACAAGTGAGAGGAAATTTCAGGGACATGAATGATAGCAGAGGGCAGGACATACACCCAGAACAGTGTGCACAAACACTCTCTCGTGCAGACAAAACAATGGAGCTCTGTGAATCCAGCTGGCTCTGGGAGACGTTAGGACAGAATCTGCTGCTCTCTGGGCAGAAGCCTAAAGAGGAGGGAAATCCCCACCCTCCTGCTCCAGTTCTTAGGCTCTTCACCCAGAACCTAGGGAGTAAGAATCTGGAGTGCTGGGGAACTGACTTGCCCCCTCTCAGCCCATAATCCCAAACTAGATTGCAGATGTCTCTCACGCAGCTTCAACTGGTTCTCCGCATGCCCCATTGTGTCCCACCGCTCTGCCAATCCTCTAAGCACCAGGGGTGAGTCCAGAGCTGGACCTTCCAAGGTGGAGAAGAGATCTGCACCCACCTGCCCTTCTGCAGCTGGAGTACTTTGTCCCTTAAGGACTCATCCAGCTGGTCAAGGTAAGGGGTGATGTCAACCGGTTCTTCCACCACAGTCTCCTTGATAGGGTGGAAGCGGAACTCTCTCTTCTTTCCTGAAAGCAGACATTTAGGAAAGAAGTCACTTTTCCCAGTCACCAGCACCAGACAGTGCCCCCAACATGGACCCTCGCCTGTGCTTGGTACTGCGCACTGTGCACTCAGTACTAGGTGAGGGCTGACGCACTGCCCAGTGTGCACGTGCCCTGGCCCTTAGAAGCAAGCAGGGCAGAGGCCACCTCTCTCCCTCCTGCTCCAGGGTCACGTGCAGGGTTCTGCACCTCAGAGTCTCATCCAGTAATCCTGTTGACAAAACTGATGGGACAAAGGGGACTGACAGACCAGAGGGGCTACTTCCGTCAACAAGTGCTCTTGGGGTTGACACCACCCTGAGCTGTCTCTGCTGCTTGCCTCACCTTTGCTGTTGAGATCCTCCTCATCGTCACTGAAGGCTGCCTCTGCATTGTCATAGCAACTCTCATCCTTATCTGACATATGGTTGTCCATCTCCATGGAAACTGGCTCCTCAATTTTGACTTGGGAGTAAAGACAGACAAGGCATTTAATGACCCCCTGTGTCCTCTACTATACTTCATGCCTTTGGGAAGGGGAGACTGGGGGACCAACGGGAGAACAGGGACTTCACGACCTAAATAGAATACTGACCCTGGAAGGCCAAATGTCTTGTCCTCATAACACTTCAGATCCTGGAGCGGGAGTTTTTCCAGGAATAAAAAGAGGATAGGACATTAACCCTTTATGTTCATTTCAGGATAAGTGGGCAGACTGGACCAGGAACAGTCCCCCAGGCTTTTAATTTAAAACCAAGTTGGGAAGTTCTCCTTGGCTTAAATCCTTACCTCAAAGCAAGAGAGAGCGAGCGAGCGAGAGAGAGAGAGAGAGAGAGAGAGAGAGAGAGAGTCTCTCTCTTTCTCTCGCTCTCTCTCTCTCTCAAATTGGGAGTAAGATCTTAGACCCCAACATGATAACCTCTCATGAGGGCCCAGGGCCTAAAGCTTAGAAGAGAAAAGACTGGCAAAGTTCAAGTGAGATAAACACATGTTCCATGAAAGCCTTTTACCTACTGAGGAGAGGCTAGTAAGAGAAAAAATAAGAGTTATGAGAACAAACGAGATCAGTGAAAATAAGATAAGATTAGATGGAGAGGGAGAACCAAGGAAGATGACATAAAAAGGTGAAACAGATGCTGGAATGGGAAGATTCTGTACCTTCCACAGGTGGGGATGGCGAACTGCAGAACTCAGGAAACTTCTCCCTCAGCATTGCCCGCAGTTCCTTATCCAATTTAGGGTTGTCAAACAGTGGAGCCAGATGCCTGTGGGGGAACATGAAAGAAGGTCAACATCAAAGCTTCTCCCTTCTAACTCCACACAGAGTCAGAGATAGGGCTAAGCCAGCCAGGATAACTGGCCCACACTCGGAGTCTTGGAGTCATGAGGGAACAGGGGAGGCCCCTGAAGCCCCTTGTAAAATGATGGCAGGACAGAAATTCCTATAAGAGTCATGAGGACATGGGCCAGGCAGTCTAAGGGGAGCCAGCACTTTTTATACCTTGAGAGGGAAAGGGTCAAGCAGCAGCACGCCACACTGGGATGTGCCTGACGTAGTGAGAGATGAGAACCCTTCCCCCACTCCAACACATCAAGTCCTTACGCCAAGACTCGTTTCTCCACAATGTGATTGAGGGAAGAGAAGACGCCCTGTCGCACATGGCCCTCCAATGGTGGATAGAAGTTGGGAATGATCTGGAGGGGAAGAATGGGAGGAGAGAATGTGCACAAAACCTTCCTTTCAGTGTTCTGCCGAACTGCTTAGGTTTTATTCCGAGGAGATTGGGGAGTATGGCTGCAGAAAGGACTAGGTTGTTCCTGGCCATTTCAGGCTGCTAAAATGGGAAATTCTTATTGGGCCTGGCTCAAGGAGATGGATCCAACTTGAGTCATCATCCTTGGGGCTGAGCGAGCCCAAGGCACATGGAAAGATGCAACTGAAGGCAGCAGGACTATGGAAGGGAAATGTTCACTAACTTGGGGCATGGGACGCAGGACCACCTCTGTGTCTGCCCCTGAGGGGCACTGGGAGATCAGGTCAGAGGGGATGTACAGTGAGCTCTGCTTGGCCAGGCATGAGAGCAGCACGCTGTGGTACTTACACGGCACATGAAGTCCAGGAGTGTGGCAGTGATGGCTGGGTGAGGCTTCATGGAGTGGTGCATAACCAGGATGGCTGGTTCTGGAGAATGTGGAATTAAAGGGTCCCCCCCCACATCAGACCATTTGTCCTCAACTCCACCAAATGGGGCATCAATATATATGAATGGCTGTGGAATGAGCTGTGTCTATGTCTACCCCATACCCCAATTCCCAATGAGCAGACACCCCCCCAGAACAGCTGGTAGCTCTAGTCTCCTTTTTGTCCTTTAAGCATTCAGCTTGAAGGAGAGGAAAAGCAGGACTCAGTACAGCCTTTTGCTCTGCTAGGCCCTCCCCACCCAAAGCCCAGCATAAGGCCTCGGGGCAAGGGGGTGGAGCCATCGCTTGGCCTCATCAAAGCAATTTTCCTTCTAGGTCAAGGGAGCGCTGATGAGGCACAACGGAACTGCTCCCAGATAAGCTGCCTCCACTCCCAGCTGCCTTGAGATTTATGACTGCTATCACTGGAGACAAGGCGGTGGGGCTTGGGGGATGGAGAGTGGCGCTGCCTGGTCTGGGTCACATACCTATGTTCATAATGCTATCCTTGTCTGGGCTGAAGAACAGCCAGTCATAAAACAAAGCCAGCTTGGCATTTGAGGCGGCAACATTAGACTGGAAAAGAGAAAAAAAAAAGTGGGTTAGTTTCATCAACGGGCTCCCTCTGAGATTCAGATGTCCAAGGCAGATTCTAGGACCCAAGTGACTGTTTCATCTATGAAATTCAGGTCCTAGTGAGACATGGGGGAAACCCACAGAGCTCGGGGCCACCTGAATCTGTGCTGTATCGGAGTCCACCCTGAGGTCTTCCCAGCCAAGGAACTAGGGATGGGCTTGGCTTCTCACATACAGTACAAAATGCCCCTGATCCCAAGCCTACAGGCCTGGGAGTCCCCTGACCATGCCTGAGCCCAGACTGCACCTGGACTAGCCCCTGGGTTGCCCTTGCTAGGCTCTAAGGCACATTTCTAAAGGACAGACCCCTAAGAACAGCCTGTTGTTACATCTAAATCAGCACATTCCAAGGACTCAATCAGATGGGGGAGGGAACCCTGTCAGAAGAAGTGAAAGGGCAGCTAGATGCCAGAGAATGGAGTATCTGCCACCCAGGACATAAGGAGGAAAATGCTGGAAAGGAAACAGCTTCACTGTGGATTCATGCCATTTGGGGAAAGGAAGGGTCCAAAGCTAATGCCAAAAGGCTTAAAAGTGTGGGTCTCAGGAACACAATAACTGAATTTGAAAAAGGAACAATTCAGCTGAGTAATGATATGTGGCTTCTGGAAGCTAAAAGGAAATTCAAGGATGCTGGGCTTCAGGGATTCAGGGAAATTCAGGGATGCAGTAAAGACACAGATGAACCTGCTTAACTTCAAACCGAGATGGGAAATAATGAGCATAAGTACATTTCTAGACATAAAGATTGAGACATTTAGGAGGAAGAGGGTGAAAGGATGTTCTAAGGAATCAGGTAGCCTAGAAAATCAGGTTGGAAATATGGGGAACACAGAGATGATGTACCCTTCACCAGTCACAGCCTCTATCCCATGGCCCATTCCTTACCGTGCACGTTGTCAGGAGCCAGCCAATGATGGCCCATCGGGGTAAGATATCTGAACTCAGCACCTCATTAGAAGGGTGGACAACCCCACAGATGTAGCGAATGAGGTCACAGCGCAGAGACTGACTGTCTGGAGTTGACAGGTACTGGCGCTGGAACCAATCCTGATATCGCTTTTGTTGGCCAAACCGTACCTGGGAAGGGGACATTGAAAAGAGAGACTTGGAAGAGAGCGTGGGGTCTCTGGGCAGAAGATAATGAGCACCATTCAACTCTAGGCTGGATCTAGACGTCCATTCATTCATTCATTCATTCATTCTCTCATGCCTCTCCTCCTCTGGGAGGATTTCCTGATTTAAATCTCCCTGGATTTTAAAAGATGCTGAACAAGGTCTTCCCAGTTTACCTAGAATACCAGTGTGCATTCATTCTTGCCACGGACCTGCTGTCACACTTACCCCTCAACTGCCATCGCAATTCAATTTTGGCCCCTTATTCATTACTGATCGCTGATTCCCCCAGTCCGAAACATAATCTTATTTCGTTGAGTCGCTGGTGGACAGCATGGAACTTCTTTGAGAACAAGAGCTGAGCCTGTTCACGGCTCAGCAACAACTGAAAGCTTCCTCATGCTGAATAAACGAACAGGCCCAGACTCAACAAATCTTCCTTCAGCAAGTCCTTACCCAAAACAGAGTAAGTGGTTACAGATATCAAGACCAAGTAAGGGGAAAGACCTGTTTTTCTTCTCCTTTCCCCCCCAATTAAACCAAAATAGAAAGCAGAGAGAACAGAAAGGTTAAAAATAAAAACAAACAACAAGATACATGTATGGAACGTTCTGCAACGATGGTGGCAATCGAGCACTTAAAATGTTGCCTTAGTGACCAAGGTACTGAGTTTTAGTTTTATTTAATTGAAATGTGGTAGCCACAAGGCTAGTGGCTACCACATGGGAAGGGACACATCTGACATTTCTCTTGGATGATTAGGGAAAGGGAAAGTTGGCTAGAGCAGTAACTCCCTAACACCAGACTGACTGCAGAGGAGCTGTTGCCTGGCGTGGGTTAAACATACAGATCCCTCCATCAGATTCTCTGGAAGACTGAGATCCAGGGAGATTCATTTTTTTACATGCTCCATTAACAATTCTGCCATAACTCAGTCATGTTTGGAAACCAAAGGGCGTTTCTCAGATGAACATCCTCACTTTAGCCTATCTATATGCACACGCACACGCACGCTTACACGTTCTTTGTTTTGCGGTAAGGACTTCAGCCAAGCAGAACTTCCTGACTTGGTTTTAAATTAAACGAGCCTGGAAGGCTGTTCCTGTTCCAATCTGCTATCCTTTCATAGCACATTTCACGCCTGTAAATGACTTTATTTGTACACAGTTATTGGTTTAATAACTGCTTTAGATAGACTGAGATGCACCCCAAATTCTTAGCCCTCTGCCTAATGTCAGGTAGATGGCCTGACCACGACACTAATGGCCAGCACTCAATGGTAGCCGCCGCAGGCTGAAGGAAGAAGCCCAGCTAGTGTCCACAACAGCTCTTCCTGCTCCAACAGCTTAGCTTACCCGGGACGTCATGAAAAGGAGCTTAGTCTCCATGTCTGGGGTTAGCCGACATGCTAGAAATTTTCGGGACGTTCTTGACTGAAGAAGTTGCAGGATACCTGAACCAAGTGTGGGAAGGGAAGAGAAGAGAGAAACCTGAGGATCAAAAGGAAGGGAAAGCAGGTGGGGAACCTGGGTCAGATACCGATGGCCATGGTCCTACTCATGGGGAAATTCTAAGACAAGACCACGAGAGGTCAAAAATAGGTACAACTGAGGGTTCCGACCAGCATCTATATGTTCTGCTCCAACCAACCCATCCCCAGGACCCAGATATATTAATTCTCTTCTGCTGGCCTTCCAGAGCCCTCTCACATTATTCCAGTTGGGAACAAGTGGGAAAGTTAGGGGGCAAATATGGGAAACCCTAGCCTCTCTCTCTGCTCCTGATGTCCCCTCACTGGGTCCTGGGATCAGTGTGGTGGTGTGGCATAAGCACGAGCTCTGGAGACAGACCTGGATCCAAATCCTGCCTCTGACACTTACTAGCTGTGTGGCCTTGGGAAAATTACTTAATCTCCTTGAACCTCATTTTCTTTATCTGTAAACATGGAAAGTAAAATATCCATCTTACAGGAGTGTCCTGAGGATTAAATGAGTTAACATACATGTGTCTAGCACAAACTAGCACGAAAAACAAATCAATACATGTTCAATATAAGACTGGTACAACATAAGTATAGCTAGGACTTTCCTGACTTCCCAGCTCCTAGACTATTGCTTTCGTGTTGTGTGCATGCACCCAAGCATACACATGCATGCTGGAGTGGGGCAAGGAGCAAAGCAAGATACTGTTCAGGCCATAGTTAGGACCCTGAGAAGGGGAAAGGGATATGAAGAGAACCTGGTGAAGGGAGGCACGCAGAGATTTTTTCCTTCCCTCGAAGAGGATTTTGGCCAAGCAGATCCTCGGAATTCAGAGGCGAGACTGCTCCCAGGGAAGGGACTTGTCTTACAGGACTAATTCCGGTCCTTCTGCTGCTGACTCAATCACAGCTCACCTCTGACTCCCCTGCCCAACTCAGTGAAGCTGGAAACTGGTCATCAGCTCACCTCATGCGGCAAAGAGCTGCCTGGAGGGGAGCAGGGGATCCCAGTTCTGTCTCACTTTTCAAGGGAGTAATGACAAGTGGAGTCTGCCATACGGGCTGTCTAGGACCCAAATGGATTGTTCTGTACTTCTCGCAACCCACACCCAGTTGTACGTGGCAGAGCCTGCTCTGTCCAAGCTGCCTACATCTGACTGCCAAAGCCTCTCCCACCGACTATCTCTGCCTCTTGGTTCAAGCAGTATATATATACTGATGTCCCACCTCTCGAGAACAGGATGTCCTAGCCCTTACTTACCTGTGAACTGAGGGCTCAGGGCCTGAGGGTTATGGATAATATCTTTCCAAAGTAGTTCAAATTCTGGTATCCTGGCAACATTCTGAAGTAGTCTTACAAGATCCCGGCCAATCATCAAACATTCCATGAACTTGATGGGGTGGGGGTGGATGACATGAAAAAGAATAAAGACATGGATTGTTTACCTGCTACAAGGAGGATGAAGGAAAAACGTGTCTGTTCCAGGGAGGGAAGGAAAGAGGGTCAAAGAGACTATGAAATTTCTTCTGGAAGCAAGGGATTGTCTCCTAGCTGCTTAGAGGAAGAGAGCTGGAAGCTGGGGTCTGATATCAAGGATGAGAGATTACTAGAAAATGCTGCAGCCCTGCTGGCTTTCACATTAATCTGTTCCCTTCTCCTCCCAGAACTGTTTTCATCTGGGTCTTAGGAAAGTAAGATTCCAAAAGAATAGGATTGGTAAGTTGAGCCCTCCTCAAAACTGGACTGGTCCAGCAGAGCATTCTGTGATAATGGCAATGCTCTACATCTGTGCTGTCCAAAAGGAGAGCTACTAGCCACATGTGGCGAATGACCACCTGAAATGTGGTTAATTCAACCAAAAAACTGAATTTTTAGATTTTTATCTAATTTTAATTAACATTTCCACAAGTGGGGCCTCCCTGGTGGCACAAGGGTTAAGCACATCATTGTGAAGCTATTCACAGCCTCTGCAGCATGAGTTCATCCCCAGCTGGCCAGGGAGCTACCCCACATGGCACAGCAAACCTCTCCTGTCTCACCCACTGCTCCTCTCAGCAGTGTATCAGTCTGCCTGTTCTGCTCCCCACTGTCTCTGGTGAATCCTCTTACCCCGCCCCCTGAACCTCTGGCCTGTACCCAAGTTCTTATATGCATAAATAAATAAATCTTTAAAAAAAATTAAAAAACAGGGCCTCCCCGGTGGCGCAGCGGTTGAGCGCTGGGTTGCCAAGCTGCCCACGGCCTCTGCAGCGCTGGTTCCATCCCGGCTGCTCCCCGGCCACCGGAGGAGGGTCCCACATGGCGTGCAGACCTCTCCTGCCGCCCGCTGCTCCCCTCAGCAGTGTACTTCGGTCCTTCTGCCTGCTCTGCTCCCTGCTCTGGCTCTGGTGAATTCTCTCACCCTCCCCCACTTCTGACTGTACCCAGTGCTTGCATAAATAAATAAATAAATAAATAAATAAATAAATAAATAAATAAATAAATAAATTAAAAAAAATTAAAAATTAAAAAAATTTAAAAACAAAAAACCATTTCCACAAGTGGCTAGTGCATTAGCTGCAGGACCTCTCTCTCAGGAGGTCTATGAGCGGACAATTCATAATCCCACTTGACCATGCAAATACCCATGGTCTGTGTGTATGTGTGTGTGTGTATGCTAAATACACATGCACACCCATGCAATACCTAACAGTGGGACAGGTTGTGTCTGAGATGTACATCAGTATCCATGAAGCTGACCAGGAAAACCCCTAGGGTGCAAGCATAACAAGCAGCATTTCTAGGAACTAGAGTTAGTCCACAGCGATTCCCCTGATCTTCTACCCTCATCTTAGAAAGATGAAAAACTCCAGACCTCGAAGTATCTCCACCTCTCCAGCAAATCATTTCTGGCCTAGGACACCTTATAGAGCTTTTAGAGGTATCCCATCCTGGGTTTCATGTCCTTATACTGTTTTTGTCCTCACCCGTTCCCGAAGCAGTGAGATGCAGAAGTCCACCTCCTTCTGCCGCAGGGCCTGGAGCTGAGCAGTCCCGTGATGGTCGACGATGAGGCGGAGGTATGTGTAAACAGCCATGGCAATGAGGATGCTGCTCTTCAATACCCACTCCCTGTTGGGATGGAAGACAATGGCACCCATACCTGCCTGGGCCTGTTCACCCTCCCAATGCACCCCACACTTAGTTCCAGGGCCTCGGCAAGGTCTGATGAGCAGTACTGGGAGTAGGTTCCTTGATGATGGCTCGCTCCTGCTGTCTTTATCTACAGTGGAGTATCAACTGCCTAATGGGGAACAAGTTCTTACCACTCTTGCAGGTGCCCAAAAAAGGTAAGTGCTGAATGAAAGCAACTCCTTACCACAGAACCACTTGGCTCCCAACAAAATAATTTTGTTCGTTGGCTTTGCTCCTTTGAACATTTACTAAGGGCCTAATGTTTGCCAAGTTCTGCATGACGTACTAGGGACAAAGTCAAATTGTAGTTTCTACCGGTCCAGATTATGAGGAAAAAGGTTTTGTAGATCCCAGAGGTTTTGGAAGACACAAGTCAGCCCACCAAGCCACAAACATTTCCCCGGTTCTCTCTGGTTCTCTCTAGCAACCGATCCCACTCCCAGACGATGAGTCACCTGCCCTAAATCAGAATCTGAAAAGAATGTGATTTTGGATAACAAAGTATTTTCCCAGGAGTTTTAGAACCTCCCTGGGGAAAGGGGGTAATGAAAGAATTGTGTGCTCCCTGCTGCTGTAAAAGGGGGAGAGGAAGACAGTGGAAAGACTCCACTGCCATCTCAAAGTACCCAAAATTGGGGAGCTGTCTCCCCGCCAAGCAAGTAATTTATAAGGACTTTGGTGTCTCTGCTGGAAGGCAGAGAACCAGAGGAAGAAGACAGGGAATTTAATTAATCCAACTAGGCAACATACTGATTCCGGAAAAGTGCTCAAGCCACTTAATTAAAAGACTCTGGCCTTTTCCTTTCACATAATGAAAGCAGTAGCCAAGGACACAGGGGAGGAGCCCCTCCCCCACCAGCTACCTTTGAATGACACAATCCTAGAGATACTTGGAAGGGAGTGAGGGAGTAGAAAGAAGATAATTTTATATTTCTAGGGACATACCTGCAGGAAAGGATGTCAATTTTTTGAAGGGTAGGAGAAGGTGCAGCTATCATACACTTATACACTGAGACTATGTTTGAATTGCCCAACTGAGGGAAATTCAGGTTTAAGGTATGAGAACAGGAGGTATCTGGCACCAGGAACAATATGAGAAAATTTATTTTTTAGGAAGAATGCTAGCACAGGTGAGAACATATCTGAATCCAGGAGTGGGGTAAGGAAAAGAAAGATACTAGTGAGACCTTCTGACCCAGGGCACTAGGAAGACACGGGTCCTGCAAGCACAGACCTGGTGAGAAACTGCTAGAACCTCCTCAACTATGGGATTGGACTAACAGAGAACCCCATCTGCAGCTGCACTGCCAGGTCCAAGGCACTAGGTGGCACTGCACAGCAGACTGGGCACAGCTCTGGGGCTTGGGCATCGCAGAACACAGCAATCTCTTTCACAAGTGTGAATTAAGAGGTGAGGGTTAGTCTTCTAAATTGTAGGAAATAGGGATATGATTAGCTCTATCAATCCTCTAATTACTATGGTGTCCTCCCCTCAGAAACAGACTCTGAAGTCAAATAACAAGAAAACTGAGACCATAGCACAAAGAGGAAGGCCTCGCTCTCAAATAAGTTTGAATATGGAAAAGTCCTCATAAAATTTCTGCTCCTTTACTTTGATGGGGAAGAAAAAGAAAGAGCCAGAAAGTCCAATATGCCCTGCTTTATGTCCTTTCTACCACTGCAGCCTCTCTACCAAGCTGCAGGATTCAGTGGTCTTGATGACCTACTCACTCCCACAGCCCCCCATGCCATTTCAAAAGGAGAGCATGCTTGATGGAGAGTCCTGGGGAAAAAGGGGCCTGGGTAGTTGGCTGGCCCCACTCTGCTGAGCTCACTCTCCCTTACCTCCCCCCCAAAAAAAATAAACATTCCAAGGAGGTCTGGGTCAAAAATAAACCTTTATCAGATGAAACCAGTTTTTCCTGGGCTTGGAGACATTTTAGCAAAGACCTTCTTTCCCACTCCTTTAGCCTCTGGGCCATACCATGGCCTTAATTCCTTCACTTGCCACAACACACTTGCCTCTCCCTTCCCTGCCCCTCTAACCTGAGGTACTCTTGGGCCACCTCCGGGTCTTCACACAGTCCTTCATCCCCATCCCCCACATACACATCCATCACCACCACATGCAACTCTTGCCCCACCCTTTGCAGTAGACTCTACCTCTGCTCTGTCAGGATATCCAGAACACTCTCTGCCAACCAGATATTTTTTGCTGTAACATCCCCACCTGATTTCAAAGGGGAAGAAAACAAAGAATCAGAATGGCTCTGATTAGCAACTCAGCTAATCCAATACATTTCTTCACCCATCCCGCTGTTCTACCCCTGTATCCCATTCACTGATGTTTAGTACTGGAAAAATAGATTCTTCTGTGTCAGCCTTTAAAGTTTCCCCCTTTATACTGGGAAAGAAGAGAGGGAAGGTTCTAGATTTTTCCAGTAACCAGAGATGCTACTTTTCCATAGACTAGGGGTTAGAGTGGGAGTACTTTGACTCTTTAATGTCTGGGAAGGAGACATGAAAAGTCCACGGTTGAGAAGAAGGGATGATATCTCAGGCATGGCCTGAGGTTCAGGTGGCTAGTTGTAACAGCCAGGAATGTAGATGTTCCAAATCCTGTGTCAGGCTGTAGACAGGCCAAGGGTTTCTAGTTGCCAGAGATCACAGTCCTCAGTGCTTACTATGGAACTTCCTGGGCCTAAATTAACATGCCAGACCACAGTCTCAGGATGAGAAGTGGGGACTAGGAGTGCCAAACAGGAAAGAAAGTGCCAGGCGAGTGCATAAAAATAGCCAGCACAACACTATGCCTTGCCCCAGGTTCTAATTTAAAAATTAAATGTTTACAGTCACATATCACATAGATTAATATTTACATCCACCAAAAACAGAGGCATCACTGTTATATAAAATCCTAAGGAAAAAGCAAAGACCCAATGGACAACGGTGAGATAAGAGAGGCAGGGTCATTTTTAATCGAACATGTGTGATCCTGGGAGTAGAAGAGGTAACACAGGCAGTCTCTTGGATATTCAAAGGCGGACAGATGTCACTGATGCCAAGGAGATAATAAAACCTAAATGTCAGGGTCTGTTCTGTGACATAGTTTGTCCCTCAAACTGGCCCTAATCAAATGTCATAATTATTAAGGAGCAAGTGTTTAGAACACAGGGGTGGAGCCAGGGACGATGTCTGGGTTTCTGAGAGCATAATGTGACAGGAACAAATTATTTGCCTTTACTTCTTTCCCTGTCCTTCCCAGATCCTTCCTGATCCAATATGCCATGAAAGCTCAGAGTGAGGACTGGGTAAAACAGGCCAACTATTGTGTCAGGCCCTGAGTTTGCAGGAAGGAAAATGAGGCAAGATTTATTTATTTATTTATTTATTTATTTATTTATTTATTAAAAAGGCCTCCTGTGATTTTCCAATTTCTTTCTGCAACATATGTGACCACAAACAAGCATTTAAACAACTCAGGAATCAAGTCCTTCAGAACCCAATCATTCTTCACTGTCTGGATTTACTCTCTGGACACCTGTCCTTTATTCTTTTGCCAAACTCACCAGCAATCTGCTTCATGAATGTCATGCAAACACCATCGGCTCCTAGAACCCCACTCTTCACTAGCTCCCGTACCAACCACACCAGCTAGAGGAGAAAAAAAGACAAATGAAGAGATGAGCCTTTGAATTTGAGAAGGGCTAATTCAGTCAATACTATAATTCAGGTACACAATGAGAGGGCTGTGTTACCCCCCCCCCCCATTCTGCCTTCCCTTCCCTTTGAGAGGATCCAGTCTGTGATGCCATTGGGCTGGATCTCTCTTCTCTTTCAGGTCTTACCTGAGTACGACAGGTATCCTGCAACTTCAGGTACTTCTCCATAAGTATCTGGTTGATTTTATTCAGGACAATATTCATGCCGTCACGACTCACCAGAGCCAAGTCCCGGTAACACTGAGAAGCGAGGTTTGTGAGCAGCCAGCAAGCTGAGGATAGGCTCCTGACCCCACCCATAATGGGTCCCCTACCCCCCACCTCTTCAGCTTCAACACCAATGGGATACTGAGGGGCCATGAAAGCCTGTTCACTCCTGACATGATCTTTCCACAGGACTCTTCCATCCCACACCTATCCCTTGCTCTGTCACACAGGGTGGAGAAAAGGAACCGAGCTTCTCTAATAAGGCAGAAAAGCCTGCTAAGAAAGGCTCCCTCCTAGTCCTATCCCTGTCCCCCTACTTCCCTGCTTAGGAAGTGTCACACTGTTTGAAGTCAAAAGCTGAGCAAAACCAGGTGGAGGCCATCTGTTTTTCATCTGCCAGGAAAAGGTAACTGTAGAACAGGTTTGGTAGAACATGCCAGAAAGGATCCCACAGAGGATTTTAGACCTGGACTGACCCATCCAGATGAAGCAAATTTGTACCAAGAAAAGAGGACCTAGGATGAGGGCCCCTGAAAAAAGGGGCAGAACTGAACAACTTCCGTTACCAAATATTTTTACTCTTTTCTCTGGGTTGTCCTTTGCTTTGGCCAAGTATTGGGGAAAAAAGGGTCTTTAGGTTTAACCAACTCTGGGGAGGTGAGGGAGGGCATGCCAGTCTCCTGTCTGAGAGTTGCTGCTTCCCTTCCCCTACAGCTTTTCTTACCCCATCTCTCTAGAGACCAGCCTCCTGGAGAAATACCTTAGGGGAACCTCAATAATGATCTCCTTAGCCTGCTGAGTTCTATCCAGTCAGGGTCTCAGCACAAAGGGTAAAAAAACAGAGCAGTAGTATCATACAACCTCGAAGGCCAGTAGCAAGGATGGCAACAAGAGTAGCAGCGATTGTAACAGCTAACATGCATCAGCCTTGTGCACAGACCTTTTACTACATATATTAGTGCACTTGATTCAAAGAACAGCCTTTTGAGATAGGTACTGCTTATTATATCTCTGTTTTTACAGATAAGGAAACAGGCATGGAGAGGCTCAAGTGATTCCCTCCAGGTCACATATGAGATAAAAGGGAGAATGAGGACTCAGAAACAGGCAGACCAATTTGAGATGCCACGCTCTTTATCAACCCCTTACACCAACTTTAGGAATAATTAAAAGTGAGTGCTGGGGGTTGGAGGTAACAGCTTATGGTGGTGGGGCTTTGATGGTGTTCATGGTGTGATAACATACATTTGTCGGGTTGTTAACCTATACCCCTAAAACATCTATAGGGTTGTAAATCAATGTCACATCAATAAGCATAATGGAAAAAAACGCTTAACAGTAGTTTTGATATTACTACATTCATTCCTAAACTTTCATGCTAAGTGTTCAAAAAACGACTCCTCAGAGTCAGCTGCCCACTGGTCTGGCTGTGACTTGGGACACCTCAGAAATTAGTTCCTGTCACTCCTCTTGCCTCCACTGTCCTGGAGTCAAACCAACTGACCAGATGAAAAAGCCAACACTCAGACATTCCCATGTGCTACAAAGTTTCATACCCAAAGGAGAATTTCATTATCCTGACTTCATTTGGGGGTGGGGGCGCACTGGGTGAACAAAAGTATAATCAAGAGAATAAGGAAGAGTTCGGGGACCCAGCGAACAATATGCTGGTCAGTAAATGTTGGTAGCTGGAGCCTCCCTGGAGGTGTGAGTCACAGAGATTGAAGGAGGCTGAGGAAGAAGGAAAATCTATGTCAGCCCAAGTATAGAGATCCTACTAACGAGAGAGGAGTCTGTTGTTTCGAACAGCAACAGAAGTCCCAGAAATACCAAATACATCCAGGACAGGGAAAGAGGAAAGTGTCTCAGGAGACACAGGATCACATGAAGAAAACAGATTCTGTCTGCCTAACCCCATGCTCCATCTGGGACCATATCAACCACAACTGCTGATAACACATGGCAGCTGGGTACCAGGAGTATCATATCCCTGATGCTGCCAGTTGTCTCACCAACCTATGTGCCAGTGTGCTCACTGGCTCGGGAGTAAGTGGAGGGGGAAAAAAAACCAAAACCTTAATGGGGAACAGAGAAGAGAAGCAAACAGTCTCAAAAGAAAGCAAAGGCGACAGGATGGCACTGAGCAGGCACATCTGTCCTGACTGTGGGAAGTCCTGTTTGGGCCTTCCTGGCCCCTACCTTTGTTTCTCAAACTGTCTGCTGAGAGACGGATCCAGAACTACAACTGCCAGGGTCTGGCTTGTTGGCTCTTGATGAAGAGAAACATTGGCACTGATGGTAGACCCCTTTTTATTACCTTTTTCTACTGACTGCTAGAGCCTGTGCAGAAGCTAAGGCAAGGCCTCCAGCTTAGCCTCCCTTCTCACTAGTTTCCCAGCTGGGTCTGCTAGCACTATTCAGTTCAGACATCAAACAGGAAATAAATAAACCCAAAGATATAAACATTGCTAAAGGCTAATAAGAGGGCAGATGCAAATCAAGAAGGCACAACTGGAACAAAATCCACCACATGCATATTCTACTCTCCCCCAACACCTCACCTGCCTCCCCTTAATTGAATTCTCTTGTTCACCTCATTCCAATCATCATGTCCAAAGGCTCACCATGGCTCTAACCCTGCCTAGCATCACTGAGAGAAACCTCGGCTCATGCTTGCCGAAAGCTGGTTTCTAGTGTGTTTAAGACAGTTTCTACTCCCACCTTCTCCACTGTCCCCACTTCCATCTCCACGCCTATGAAAATGCAGGCACAAATGTATCTCCATTCATCCTGAGGTTTCTGCTCCAGAGATAGAATTAACTCCAATTAAACTCAGAAAATATTCCCCTTGGGGCTTCCGTGGTGGCACAAAGGATTAAGCGTCAGCACTATGAAGCTATTGGCAGGCACTGCAGCACGAGTTCAATCCCTGGCCACGGAGCTACCCACATGGCGCAGCAGACCTCTCCTGTCTTGCCCACTGTTTGCCTCAGCAGTGTATTTCAGTCAGTCCCGCTGTTCTGTTCCCCACTCTGTCTCTGATGACTCCTCTCATGCCCCACACCTCTGGCCTGCCCACTCACCCTCAATCCTACTCCAGCTAGTTTCAGATCAGTGCAAACACATAGGGTTGCCATGCCCATAAATCCTTCCTTGAGGTTAATACAAGCAGTTATACTAGGGGACCACAGACATTCTGTCCTAGTCCCTGGGAATGATTTTCCTTTGGATATCCTTGAACAAACAACATCACTGACCCCCAGTTATCTTATAGGTCAACTGGGAGAGGTTTTTGGTGGGGTGAGGACAAAGTCACTTTTTTCAGAGGATTAAATGAGATTCTGTCTGGATAAAGTTTAACACAAATGCTGAGCATAGACCATGTTTGCTTTCTTCCACACTTTCCGTCTTCAGGTAATAGTCAGGTAATAGTCACCCAAGTTCTTCTCCGTTACTGTCACACAGTTATGCCAAATACGATACATGAACTTCTAAACCATTATGCCAACACGAAGGCTTAAAGGACAAAGAATTGCTAGAAAGGGAAATCTGGAGTAGTAAAAGGCAAAACTTTGCTCCTTTATTATACAATGGAGCATCTTGCCTAGTCCTTCACCTGGAAGAAGAAACCCATTTTGCAGGGGGTTGAGCGCAGCAATGGGGCTGTCCACGTGCGAGTTCGATCCCCAGCTGCCTAGGGAGCAACCCACATGGCGCAGCAGACCTCTCCTGTCTCGCCAGCTGCTCCCCTCAGCAGTGTATTTCATCAGTCTGCCTGTTCTGTTCCCCACTCTGTCTCTGGTGGATCCTCTCACTCTCCGCATCTCTGGCCTGTACCCCAGCTCTTGTATGGATAAATAAATAAATCTTTAAAAAAAAAATCCCACTATTATTTCAATTCACCTTCAGTGACAGCACCTGCAAACTCCAAGTCTTCTGGCTAAGAACTCTCAAGCACTTGGTTATAGTTGAGTTCTTCTCTTTCCTGGATTAAATCCCAACTCTTTTAGCCTTGACTTATAAATCTAAAATTTAAAATTCTTTTAATGCACTTTCACTCTCATAACTGACCTGCCTTTTCTTGCCAACTGGCTTCACAATCTAAAGATAGACAAAGAATTTTACTCAGTGAATGACCAATTCACTGAGAGTAAAAAGGGAGCTGTCGCTATATTTGTAGAACAAGGGAATCCACCACTGGTCAGAGTCTGATATCCCAGTTAAATCCCAGTTCCACCAGACTCCAGGGTTTGTAGGTCCAGGGCAGGTGTCTTACCTTCTGGGCTTGGGCAGGGTCAGTGAGGACAAGGGTGAAGAGACCAAGGCAAATTTCCTCATGCTGAGGGGGACCTTTGCATACCTAGGATATGAGGAAGGAAAAAACTAGTCACTCACAGAAGGAAATTGCTTGAGAACAGTTTCTCCCAAATAACCTGGGACTCCTGACTCTTAAATCTGTTGATTTCCTTTGCCTGCAAGTGATGGGGCATCAGTTTTCAGAGAAAGATGGAGGGAAAGGACAGACTTCTACTACTGCATTCTCTATCACTGGATGAAGGCCAGGGCAGAAAATAAAATGTACTAAAAATGGGGGAAAAATCCTACTCCACCACCTTCATCAGACCTTAAAAACTTTCAGCTGAGAGGGAGCTGCAACTAGTCAGCCATGTAGTAACAAGCACACCTACCAAGCAGAAACCTTGAGCAAATCACTGACTCGCTGACATCTGTAAGGTGAAGACATAATATACGTATACTAAATAGTCAATACTTACTGAAGATTCACTGAGCATCATGTACCAGGAAAGGTAAGTCATATTTAAAGTCCTTTCAACCTCACAGATTGATTAGAAAAAGGAAAGATCAAGAAGAGATCTTTCTTCTTCTCTTTGATAAGAATTTTTAAAAGAAAAAGTCACTATGAATTATTTATAAGAAATAGTTATTTGAAGGGGAGAGGGGAAGAGGGATTAGGGTCAAAATAAGGGGGGGTGGGAACTGTATGAGGAATAGAACCAAAATTAAAATGCATACATTGTGCAAAAATGAAAAATGATATAAAAAATATATAAAATAAAATAGTCATTTAAAAACATTCTAAGAGATGGTCTTCCACACTAACAGAGGAGCCAGGAAGCCTGGTTCAGGGCAAAAAGACATCAACTTCAGTCTCCTAATTCCGTCACTTAAGCATTTTACCTTTTTGATGACATCTCAGAGCTTTCAAAGAAGCAGAAATGGATATGGGAAAAGCATTATACTCACGTAGGCATTGAGGGCATCATTGGCCTCTCTCTCAGAGACCCCAGAAGTCATGGCTGTCACAATGCTCATGCATCTTTCCAACCTCTGTAAAGGGATGAGGAAAAAAAAAATAATCAAGAGTGTGGCACACCACCACTCATGTAGTACTCCTGGCCCCCAAAAGTTTTTTAAAAATTTTAAATCTCATCATATCTCTAGAACTAATTTCCAGTTTACAAGTCAAGTCATGATGGGGATATAGTTAGTGAAATACAGAATACAGGGCCTCCCTGGTGACGTAGAGGTGAACTCAGTGATATAAGCCCATGACCTGAGTTGGCTCCCTAGCCAGGGAGCTAACCCACAGACCTCTCCTGTCTCACCAGCTGCTCCCCTCAGCAGTGTATTTCAGTAGAGCCGCCTGTCCTACTCCCCACTCTGTCCCTGGTGAATCCTCTTACTCTTGCACCTCTGGCCTATACCCTGGTAGTTCTATGCATAAATAAATAAATCTTAAAAAAATAATACAGAAACCATGAGAAGTAACCTGTTTTAACACATAAATTATAAGGAAAAAAATGTATGGTGAGACTTCATATTACAACTCATTGAATAAAATAAGAATCCGTGAGTTCATGCTCATAGATAGGCAAATAATAAGTAAAGCTCTTCCTTATAGTGAATTCAGAAGGCATAACAGAATAACTGATGCAGGCAAATATCAACAGATGCTGAAACCACAGGTGAAACTTTCAAAGGAAAGAGGGTATTTATATAGATCAAAATACTTACTAATTACCAAAAAAAAAAAAAAACCCACAAAAAAACCCCACCATATTATAGTAGGAAACTCTGGAGTATACCACGTTAACCAAGTGATCAAAGTTAATATCCCTGATGAGACAAACTGACACCTAACACTATGTGTATGTGATATGATGCACTGATAAGGCTGTATCACTTGGGCCTCCCTGGTGGCGCGAGGGGTTAAGCACTGCACTATGAAGCAATCCGCAGCCTCTGCAGCGTGAGTTTGATCCCTGGCCAGCAGACCTCTCCTGACTCGCCCGCTGTTCCCCTCAGCAGTGTACTTTTGTCAGTCTGCCTGTTCCGTTCCCCACTCTGTCTCTGGTGAATCCTCTCACACACACCCCCATCTCTGGTCTGTACCCCAGCTCTTATATGCATAAATAAATAAATCTTTTTTAAAAAAAAGAGAGAGAAAGACTAAGAATCTCTTTCAGTTGAAGAATTAAAGAGACAGTACAGCTAAAGGCAATGTGTGATCCTGGACTGCTATAATGGACATTATTGGGACTGCTGGTAAAATCTGAATATGTACTACACATTGGATAACAGTAACATATAATGTTAAGTGTCCCAATCTTGATAACAGGACAGTGGTTATGTAGTAACAGAAGATCCTTATTCTTATGAAATACACACTGAATTATTTAAATAGTATTTAAGTGGTGTCATGGTTACAACTTATTCTCACAAGGTTACAAAAAGATATGTAGTGATAATGATAATATAAATGCTGTAATTGGTGAATCTGGCTGAAGAATATATGAGAATTCTATGTATTATAATTTTTCTATTATTTTTAAAATAAAATGTTATAATCAAGAGAAATTTGGATACTTAATATTTTATTATATTAAGAAATTGTTGTGCCTCCCTGGCAGTGCCAGGGATTAAGACGCAACCTATGGGGCCTCCCCGGTGGCGCAGCAGTTGAGCGCTGGGTTGCGAAACTGCGCACGGCCTCTGCGGCGCCGGTTCGATCCCCGGCTGCTCCCCGGCCACCGGAGGAGGGTCCCACATGGCGTGCAGACCTCTCCTGCCGCCCGCTGCTCCCCTCAGCAGTGTACTTCGGTCCTTCTGCCTGCTCTGCTCCCCGCTCTGGCTCTGGCTCTGGTGAATTCTCTCACCCTCCCGCGCTTCTGACTGTACCCAGTGCATGTATAAACAAAAAAAACAAACAAACCAGCAAACAAATAAACAAAGCATGCCTCTATTAAAAAAAAAAAAAAAAAAAAGACGCAACCTATGAAGCTGTCCACAGCCATTTCAGCACAAGTTCGATCCCTGGCCAAGGAGCTACCCACATGGTGCAGCAGACCTCTTCTAACTCGCCCACTGCTCCCCTCAGCAGTTTTTTTCAGTCAATCTGCCTATTCTGTTCCCCATTCTGTCTCTGGTGAATCCTCTCACCCCCCGCACCTCTGGCCTGTACCCCAGTTTTTGTATGCATAAATAGATAAATCTTTTAAAAAAAATTGTTGTTAGTATTTTTAGGAATGGTACTGTGGCTACGTTAAAAAAAAAGTCCTCTCATGGACATACATATGAAGTATCTACAAATGAAATGGCATTTCTTGGATTTGTTTCAAAATAATCCAGTCTAGAGAAAGAGAAAATAAGACTGACATGTACTAATAAATACTGAGGCAGAGTGATTGCTGCCTGGGAATGATACTATTCTGTCTACTTTTTTTGTTGAAATATCTTCATTTCAACAAAGTTGAAAGCAATCTTTGAAAAATGAGAGTGAGGGCCTCCCTGGTGGCGCAGCGGTTGAGGGCTGGGTTGCAAAGCTGCCTGCAGCCTTTGCAGTGCTGGTTCGATCCCCGGCCCCCGAGCAAGGGTCCCATATGGCACGCAGACCTCTCCTGCCGCCCGCTGCTCCCCTCAGCAGTGTATTTCGTCGGTCTGCCTGCTCTGCTCTCCCCTCTGGCTCTGGTGAATTCTCTCACCCTCCCGCGCTTCTGACTGTACCCAGTGCTTGTATAAATAAATAAATCTAAATTTAAAAAAATAAATTATTAAGAAAATAAAAATTAAAAAAAAAGAAAAATGAGAGTGAAAGGAACAGACTAATGGAGAACAAAAGGCCAAATTTAAACCTGTCAGGGTCTCTAGGTCAAACAACGGTGGAAGCAGTTCCATGCCCTGTCCAAAGCCACGGCTAGTTTCAAAGGCCTGCTCTAGCACAACATGTGCTCAACATTGCAAGGTGAGCTTGATCACTGACTCCTGTTCTAAAGCATTTAATGCTAAATATTCAGAAAACATTTATAAAATGTATCTCATATTAAGTAGGTGAGCCTCTCCATTACTACCACCCAAATTCCTTCCTGAACCTTTTGAAACTTTATCTTGAGGATTGGATTAACACAAAAACCGTTTTAAGGCCTCCCAGGTGGCGCACAGGTTGAGCGCAGCACTGTGAAGCTGTCTGCAGCCTCTGCAGAGCCGGTTCAATCCCTGGCTGGCCAGAGAGATACCCACATGGCACGGCAGTCCTCTCCTGTCTCTCCTGCCACTCCCCTCAGCAGTGTTTTCCATCTGTCTGCCTATTCTGCGCCTGGTCTGCCTGTTCTGCTCCCTGCTCTGTCTCTGGTAAATCCTCTTACCCTCCCATACCTCCGGCCTGTACCCCAGTTCTTGTATAAATAAATAAATCTTAAAAAAAAGTTTTAGGAACACTACTTCTCAATTCTCAGGGATGAGGAAGCTGGCAAACAAGGGACAAAGGCAGGCAATTTACTTCCAATTGATCCTTGACGCCTTCCTAAAATACCTTTCTGAGAATAAGTTCTTCTGCAGGAATTTTGAGAAAGTGACAATACCTAAGGATGGTGGGAAAGAGGTCTAGGAGTGAAAGACTATCATGTCTCCTCTGGCCCTCACCCGAGGCTGCCTTTATCCATCCTTATCTAAGAGCAAAAGGTAGAACTGAGTGTTAAGGCAAGGCGCTCCCATAGCCACATTTCAAGCTAAAATAGGCCCAAGCCCCTTGTGTTTGAAGATTTTACAACTTCACCACCCAACATGAGGTCTGACTACCCCCCAAATCAGGTCAGATCAGCCCGCTCAGCCTTAATTAACAGCACCTTTGTACTTGTGAAACGGAGCTGTGAGATCACATGAAAGCTGAGCTGAGACTCTCATAACCCACTTCTCCCACAAGCTCTGGGATCCTTCATTACCCAGCCCAGCTCCTATGAGACAGAGGAAAGAAGGAAAACCTCAGGTTGGATTTTCTCTTTATAAATGTATCCCTCTCCACCTGAGATAGTTATCAATTACTGGAGGATCTGTTCCTAGCAGCAGCTAGGTCCAGAATATTCTGGGAGCTCTGGGGGTACCTGTTTACCTGGCCTAAGTTACCAAGCAGTGTCAGTGGAGGAAGATGGTGAACAAGCAGCAGCACTGCATCCTAAAATTCTGTCTATTGTTTTCTATTCAAAGGAAGTATGACTTTGCTAAATCAACAGAGTTGCAAGAGAAGTCAAACAGCAGGTAGCTAATGAGCAACTGACAAGCACAGCAGAGAAGGAACCTACTACCTCAGGTTAATCTTGGGCAAGTTACCTAGTCTCTCTAAAAGTGGATTTTCTTTTGTGAAAAAGAGATAAAGTCTACATGACAAGATTGCTCTGAGGATTAAAGATAACATAATGTGAAAGCACCAGGTATACAGCCTCAGTTGAATTAGAATCTATCCCATCTGTGAGGAAGCTCAGCACCTGCACAACTAAATCTATGAAGACCCCACCCTCAACAAACCCACCCTCCCACTACAGGACAAGGAGAAGTCCCAGACCAGCTGAAAAGCTTCCTCTACTACTTATCCTCTATAAACTTTTGCATTCTGAGAGAAGGGGAAGCGGTGGGGTGAGGCTTAACTGAGGGTCCCTGCACCAAGATCCTCTGCACAGTCCTATGGATACCCACCCGACAGACTGCCCCATCTCTGCTGCAATCTAACACCTTCGCTGGCAGTGGGTTTTCGAGGTCCCTCCTTGATATTCTAAGCCCCACTCAGAGGGCTGAGTCAATTCTATGGGTAACTGCCTATTCAAAAAGTGGCCTCCTTGAATAGAGGCCCAGCTAAGGATGTAAAAAAATGGGAATGCCCAGAATTTGGATATGTTAATAAAAGTGATTAAGAAAGGTGAGGGCCAGGACTTTCCCGACAACATAAATATAAAAGATGCTGCTCTTTCTGAACTATAGAATTAGTTTTCCAAAGAGAGATGGGAGAACTAGTTACAAATGACTCAGAGTGGCAGAAGTACTACTTCCCCTCAGAGAGGGCCACAGGAGGCGAGATCCCTACAATCATGTAGCAGTACCCCCTTCTCCTAAACTCCAGAGGCCCTTAGTAAACACTGCAGTTGTCAACAATTGCTGGCAGAATGGTTTGTGTTCAGAGTAAGCCCTCCATAAGAACACCTCAGAGAGCTGAGTAAATATTTACCATCTCTGGGAGCTCCTGAATTCATTTTCCTAGTACTAAGACTACCTGACCATGGTTTCTATGACAGGAGCAGCAGTGGAGGAGTAGGAGGATGTGGGGGGCCTTCCAGTTGGGCAGTGTATATGCCTGAAGCGGAAGACTGAAGTCAGAGGGCTCCCTCTAACTCTAGGAAAATGGGATGGGGGAGGTCCAAGGTAAAAAGTATCTACCACATACACACTGCTGCTTTATGGGAAGTGTCCCAGTTCTGGGTCTCCTGTGCCTCAGGTGTGGCAGTGGAAAGGATATATCACCAACTCTGGGTTGTAGTGACAGGGCAAGAGGAACGAGTGGGGGCAGTGAGAGCCAGCTCTCCCGTGTCTAAAGTCCCCATTCAGGTCCAGTTTGGATTGGCATCCAAACTGGTAGATTTCAAGGACTAAATGACAGTCTTCAGAAAAGACCTACAAAATCCCCAAGGACCCACATTACTGAGGAGTTAATGAACAAGGTGGGCTGAAAGTATTCTACAACCAAAAGTCACTTGTAAGGCCTTCCTCAGCGCTATCAAACTATCACCAGTCATTGATGCATTAGTTCCATCCCCAGACAGGAGGTGACCCACATGGCGCAGCAGACCTCTCCAATCTCACCTGCTGATCCTCTCAGCAGTATATTTCAGTAGATCTGCCTGTTCTACTCCCCACTCTGTCTCTGGTGAATCCTTTTGCCACTGCCCCTCACCCCCACACCTCTGGCCTACATCCCAGTTCTTGTATGCATAAATAAAATCTTTTGGGGGGCCTCCCCAGTGGCATAGCGGGTTGAATGCAGTGCTGTGGAGCTGTCTGCAGCCTCTGCAGCACCGGTTCAATTCCCAGCCAGCCAGGGAGAGTCCCACATGGAGTGGTAGACCTCTCCTGTCTCATCCGCTGCTACCCTCAACAGTGCTTTCAGTCCGTTTTCCTGTTCTGCTCCCGGCTGTCTCTGGTGAGTCCTCTCCCCTCCTGCACCTCTGGCCTGTACCCCAACTCTTATATAAATAAATCTTTAAAAAATAAAATAATTTTTTTTTTTAAAGTCACTTGTGTATGAAATGAAGATTTAAGTGGGCTGGCAGGGGAGGGAATGAAAGATGGTTCTATTCCAATCTCTGGAGATTCCACACAGACAGGATGTGAATTATTCCTGGGAGAATATGTACCTTTAACCAAATACAACCCTGAGACCTGTGCATAGCTTAAGAGGAAGTTCTGACATTTGGGTCAAAGGCACCAGCTTTCAGTCTAACTTCAAAGTGGACGAGGTCCTGCTCAGCAGGGGAATGACCAGGAGCTGTGAGACTAGGATCTACATGTTTTAAACGCCTCCCAGCTGGTACTATTTTTATCTCATTCCCCAAATGGGGACCAGGATGGGCAAGAAGAATTCCCTCTTCAAAGAGAGGAACAGGGCCAAGGAGAACAAATGCTGAGTCACAGTCTCTGCTGGGGATGCTCTTCACTGGGGTTTCTGAAGGACCTTTCCTCAGCAGGCCCAGCTGTAATGACCCCAGTGTCTTCACTGCCCTACCCAGTTTTTTTGTTTGTGAACCTTCCTTATGGGTGTATTAACTTAGTCTTTAGATGATAAGCTCTGGAAAGCAGGCCTTGAATCTCCCCCATCCTATTTTACTATCAGACTCAGCACACAGTTAAAGTCTATATGGTCAGGAAGCTGTCTCTGTGTTCTTGAGCAACAGGTAGGTCTGTGTTGGAAAATAACCAAACCAGAAAAAGCAGAGATCAGTTAGTCAACACCAGGTTTCGATAACTTCTGTGTACAGAGATGTGTGGGGAGACCCACACCGTGAAGCAGCCATTAAGTCTGGCCCTTAGAGACACTCTGGTCTAGTGGGGATAACAGAAGCACACACATGGGGTTAAAAACAGAATGACAAGGCTTGCTGGAAAATTCAAATGCAAAGGACAAAGGGCAGAGAGGACAGAGGAGAGCCAGAGACATGCTGGGAAACATCCACCCCATGAAGGATGTCAGGGGGGAGAAAAAGACCCTCCTCCCCCTTCTCCCTGGAAAAAGTTGAAAGTTCACTCTCAGTCCAAAAAGAAAAAAAGTGCTTCCTCTCTTTTGTGGTCCCTCCTGCCATATCATTTCGTTGACTAGCAAGAACGTCACTTGCTCAGAGGAACAGGATGCTATGCTACTCTGTGGTACAAATAAGAGCGGAGGCAGGATGACCCCTCAAGCAATCAGGGCAGGAAATAAACATTTTTTTCATCCAACCCTTGGGGTCTTTTCCCTTCCACCCAAATGGCATCTAAAGCAGTCAACTACCTTCTATAATTCTAGAGCTCCAGTGTCAGAACACAGAACTCGGCAAAGACTTTGATGACTGTGGCTATTTCTTAAAAAATTGTATGATTCAGGGCTTCTCTGGTGGCACAAGGGGTTAAGCAATGCACTATGAAGCAATCCACAGCCTTTGCAGCATGAGTTCGATCCCCGGCCCCGGCCAGCCAGGGAGCTACCCACATGGCACCGCAGACCTCTCCTGTCTTGCCCGCACTCCCCTCAGCAGTGTTTTCCATCTGTCTGCCTGTTCTGTTCCCCACTCTGTCTTCTGGTGAATCCCCTCACCACCACCACCACCACCACCACCACCCCACCCCAGGCCCCTCCCCCGCATCTCTGGCCTGTATCCCAGCTGTTGTATGCACAAATAAATCTTTAAAAAAAAATTGTATGATTCAAAATACAAGGTAATCCTACAGTCATTTTGGTTTGGGGAATTATTTTTAGAAGCATTGTTTATGGTCCTAATTATATCTAGCTTAATAGATAAAAAACGGTAGCAGAAAAAAACTTTACTAAATGCACATAGAATTATGGGGAAGAGAAGCATGAAGCCAATCTATGAGTGGACATTTGATGAAAAAAAATCCATAAAGTTGCTATCCAGCCATCTCTTGATTCACAAAGTTCATTTTGCATGTGTTCTGCCATGTTTTGTCTGATTCAACTTTTTTCTCCCCAAATTTAACATGACTATCATCTATTTGCCTGCCTCTCTCTAGAATCTAGTATCAAGTTAGAAGGAGAAAAATGGCCAGTGAAGAGCCAGAACCTGCCCATTTACTCATCCGGTCCCTGGAATAACTGTTATAGGACAGGGAGAGGGGCAGCCCAAACCCCACAAACCTCCACCCTCCCTTGGGTGGGGCAGGGAAACTCCCCCTTTCCTGGGGACCACCCTGTTACATAACCACCAAGTTGAATTTATTAGGTCTTGCAAACATTATCAATCATGTCCCAGTTTTGGGTCTCCTGTGCCTCGGTGTGGCAGTGGAAAGGATATATGACCAACTCTGGGTTGTAGTGACAGGGCAAGAGGTACGAGTGGGGGCAGCGAGAGCCAACTCTCCCGTGTCTAAAGTCCCCATTCAGGTCCACCACATGGCCTCATGCACTCCACTCTGTGTATTCACTCTCATGTGTATGCTTTCTGGTTCTAAAGGAGAGCCTCCTGGGCCCCAAGTACCCCCTTACACCACTGCTATAGTTGGTGTTAACTATACACTTAAGTCTCTAAGCCTTCAGTCATTTTTCTTTAAGTTTTCTGTAGTCTTCACTCATTCTAAAAGCCCAATTAGCATCAAGGATGGCTGGGTCCACAAAAAGGCAACATTATTTAACAGGAGAGTCCAGGTCTGCTATGAATTTCCGAGGTTCCTATGAATTTCAGACACTTACATACACATACATTACTTCTATATGACCTAAAGTTTGAAAAAGTAAATATTAGTAACCACAGCCTGTGCGTGGGAAGTCAAAAATAAATTCGTCAGACCTGGATGCTGATTCCCTTTCTAGTCAACACCCCCCACCCGCTTTCATTCTAGAGACTGCAGTTGCTATGGCAACCTGTCCAGGAAGTTGTCCACACTTCTTCCTTCAGGAGCAGGAAGTCTGGAGCAGTGTTTGTGTGGCCTTAGAAAAAACTTGAAGGCCTCCTTCCCCGCCCCCACCCCGTATCCGTTCCAGTAGCCCTCCTCAACCCAGTTTCTTAACTCCCTTCCCCACCCCCCCACACCTACCTCCTCTAACTCATCCTTGGCATCCAAACTGGTTGAAAGTAGCAGCCTCCCCCCTCCTGGGGCTCCTGCTCCCGCTCCTCCTCCACCTCCCGCTGCTCCCGAAGCAGCTGCTGCTGCTGCCCCCTTTCCCTTCTGTAACTCCATAGCTGCAGCCAGGAGACGGGAAAAGGCCAGGGAGTGGATGGGTGGGAAGTCTTAGAAATGGAGAGCTCCGGGCTGCCACGGATGGGGGCAAGCGGGGCAAGAGGGGAAGGCAGGGAAGGGGGGAAGGGTTCCAGTCCTCTCCTCCACCCTCTAGAGAGGCCGCTCCCGTGCAGGAAGCGAAGGCGGAGGGCCCTGTGGGTCCTGCCTCTGGAGTGGCAGTGCTGAGAGAAAGCCGTTAGCTCCTAAGTCTGCTGGGGGTGAGGGTCTGTGCCCCTATGGGACAGGCAGAAGAGGCTTCCGCCCCTGAGGAAGTGGAAGGGGAGCCCTTTCTGCTTCTGACCCCAAGAGAAGCAGGGAAAACCCTAAGTTTCAGGCTCAGGAGCTGGGGGAAAGAGGAGCCCTGCCCCTGAAGTGGGAGGTGGAAGCCTTCCTGGCTGGTGCCCCAGGGCTGAGGAGCGAAGTTCCTTTGGATCCCGGCCCCAGGGGGTGAGGGTGAGGCAGTAAGCGCTATAGGCGGACAAGGAGGACCAGCTTCTCCCTACACCACACAGAGGCGGCCATGGTGGAAGGGCGGGGGGTGGGAAGGCTGAGGGCGATGGCGGGGGAGGGGGAGGAATCGTGGAGGCCCGCGCCGGAAGTGAGCAGTCGCGGTCCCCGGCCTCCGCCAATAGCGGCTTCCGCGGTGGCGCTGAGTCTCGGAGGAGTTGGCGGCCGACTGGCGACTGGCCTTTTTCCCGGCTGCCAATGGAATGGAGAGGAAGACAGACCCGTCTGATGGACAGGCAGAGCAGCCAATAGCAGCCCTCCTTTGCCTTCGGGGGTGGGACGGGACAACTTTCCCGGAGGTGGAAAGGGAGTGCGAGGTGATCAGGAAGAAGGGCGGCTGCGCCTGCGCCTGCGTGCACTGACGCGCATGCGCGGCGCCGGCCTCCGCCCTCTCCTCGCTCCCGGTGGAGCTGGGACGGCTGCAGGAATCGGCTATTATCCCGGCTAGATTTAGGAGACTTGAAGCCTATCCGCGAATTGACAGTGCAGGCTGAGGGAGTGGAACCCTAATCCTTAAGCACTCCTAGAGCAAACTATGTTATGGAGCCATGTCCCAGAGCTGAGAGGGCATCACACAAGCAAGAATACCCTTTGGAGGGGAAAAAGTGCACAGTCCCACTTGTGCAAACCAAGTCATTAGAATCCTACTAGTGGCCGCAAAGATTTGCTAAAGGACGGGACCCTGAGACTCACTGTCACTAAAGTCCAACTCTCACCCATAATCCAGTGGGGCATACGCTGATCAGTTCTGCGAGGGCAGGGTGTCCCCAGTTGTATGTGAATCTACTTTTGCCGCCTGGTTCCACAACTGTGCCTCTCTATAGCGTGTTGCATTTTTTCACGAGGACTTCAGGTTTGCCTTACACAGTCCCAAAGACATAAAATTTTTGCTGTTCTTAATGCTTATTTAAAAAAAAAATATTTATGCATACAAGAGCTGGGATACAGGCCAGAGGTGAGGGGGGCGGTGAGAGGATTCACCAGAGTGGGGAGCAGAACAGGCAGATTGACCCAGGTACACTGCTGAGGGGAGCAGCGGGCGAATCAGGAAGGTCTGCTGCGCCAGGTGGGTTGTTCCCTGGCTGGCCAGGAATCGAACTTGTGCTGCAGTGGCTGTGGATAGCTTCATAGGTTGCGTCTTAACCCTTGCGCCACCAGGGAGGCTCCTTAATACCTATTTTTAAAAGTCCATGTCCCAGCTTGTATTTCCAAAAAAATGGAGTGACAAGGGCTACCTGTTAGCTTTGAGAGAATTATGTGAAATAATGGGTGTGAAATCATGTTGTAGGGCCTCCTTGGTGGGCAGGAGTTAAAGACATAGCGCTATCAAGCTACCACCGGCCACTGGCCATTGCAGCACCAGTTTGAGTCCCCAGTTGAGTTCGATCCCCAGCAGGCCAGGGAGCAACTCACACGTGGTACAGCGGACCTCTCCTGTCTCACAAGCTGCTCCCCTCAGCGGTGTAAATCGTTGATCTGCCTGTTCTGTTTCCCACTCTCTTTCTGGTTAATCCTCTCACCTCTGCACCTCTGGCCTGTACCCCACTTCTTGCATGTATAAATAAATAAAAAAGAAATCATGTTGTAAAGTGGAAAATAATAAAGACCCTAGTTATTGTCATTCTACACATGATCCTATTTATGTCTACACTTGCAGTGGCTTAACATTTAACTATATATAAACTTTTTTTAATGCTGAGGTATGCTTTTGAGCATAGTTTGGAATCCCTCCAGGTGAAAAGCACTGCATTAGCCACTGAATAGAAACTCATTACAATAACATTATTTTGTGTCAGTAGAAACATGAAGATACATTAGATGGAAAAAGAAAAGTAAGGAGTAGAACACTATATATTTATACTTCTATTTGTGTGTTGAGCCTTTGAAAGTAGGTCATAGGGGAATACATAAATATATTTATATATATGGAGGCTGTCAGAAGCATAGCCAAAACTCCGGTAATTTGGTTGCTTCTGGGTAGGAGACTGGATGGCTGGGAGATGGGGTGGGAGAGAGATTCATATTTTACTATATATCCTTTGATGATTTTTTGAAATTAAGTACCTTGTTTTTATTTGGTTGTTTTAAAGATTTTATTTATTTACTTTTGCAGAGAAGAGCTGGGGTGTAGGCCAGAGGTGGGGGGCAGGAGAGAATTCACCAGAGACAGAGTGGGGAGCAGAACAGGCAGATTTCCTGAAATACACTGCCAAGGGGAGCAGCCGACAAGAAAGGAGAGGTCTGCTGCACAATGTGGGTTGCTCCCGGGCCAGGATGGAACTCAACTGGTGGCGGTAGGCCATCCCTGTGATAGTGCTGAGACTTAATCCCTAGGCCACCAGGGACTCCCCTAAATTAAGTATCTTGTATATGTAATGTTTCTTTAAAAATGACTGATTTGAGCCTCCCTGGTGGCACAAGGGGTTAACACACAACCTATGACACAACCTATGAAGCTATCTGCAGCCACTGCAGCATGAGTTCCATCCCTGGGCAGGGAACTACCCACATGGTGCAGCAGACCTCTCCTGACTCACCCACTGCTCCCCTCAGCAGTATATTTCAGTCAGTCTGCCTGCTCTGCTCCCCACTGCGTCTCTGGAGAATCCTCTCACCCCACACTTCTGGCCTATACCCCAGTTCTTGTATGCATAAATAAATAAATCTTAAAAAAAAAAAAGGAAGAAGAGACACCTCCAGGGCCTCCCAAGTAACCTAAGGGTTGAATCTCAGTGCTATCACCTCTATGTAAGGCACAGCAGACCTCTCCTGTGTAGGCTGCTGCTCTCCTCAGCAGTATATTTCTGTTCTACTCCCTACTCTGTCTCTGGTGAAACCTCTCACCCCCGCACCTCTGGCCTACACCCCAGCTCTTATATGCATAAATAAATTAGGATTGAACTTATGCTGGTGATAGCTTGAGAGCACTGAGACTTTAACCCCCGCACTGCCAGGGAGCCACTAAATAAAATAAATCTTAAGAAAAAATGCTCAACATCATTAGTAATTAGAGAAATATAAATCAAATACATACTACAACATCAATGAACCTTGAAAACAATATACTAGGTAAAAGAACCCAGACACAAAAAAACAAATATTGGTCAGGGCGCGGCCTGGGGGAGGCTGTCGCAGTGAGCGCTGGCATGTCGGCTCTGACGCGGTAAACGCCCTTCGTTTGCGTTGGAGGCAGCCTCTTCAGAGGCCTCCACGCGCGAGAGGCTGGAGGCGGCGGAGTTCGTCATGCTGGCGGCGGTGTGCACCATGAGCCCAGGTACAGACAGTTTCCCCAGCTGACCAGGTTTCAGGTGATCCAGGCCGAATTCTTCAGTGCAACCATGTGGTTCTGGATTCTCTGGCGCTTTTGGCACGACTCAGATGCTGTGCTGGGTCATTTTTCCTATCCAGATCCTTCTCAATGGACAGATGAAGAATTAGGTATCCTTCCTGATGAAGAAGACTAAAGGTGTCGATTCAGCTCTTTACAAGAGCCAGGTGAGAAACTGAAGAAATATGGACTTCATATTGTACATTAAAGATGCAAATTAAAGTGGTTTGGTCAAGAATGAAAAAACAAAACAAAACAAAACAAATATTGTATGATCCATTAATGTGAAGTATAGAAAATAGACAAATTCATAGAAATAGAAAGTTAGAGATTACCCTGGGCTAAGGGAGGTTGTGATGTTTAAAAGTCATAGAGTTTCGGGCCTCCCCGGTGGTGCAGCGGTTGAGCGCTGGGTTGCGAAATGCCCGCGGCCTCTGCGTTGCCAGTTCGATCCCCGGCTGCTCCCCAGCCACCAGAGGAGGGTCCCACATGGCGCGCAGACCTCTCCTGCCGCCCGCTGCTCCCCTCAGCAGTGTACTTCGGTCCTGCCTGTTCTGCTCCCCGCTCTGGCTCTGGTGAATTCTCTCACCCTCCCGCGCTTCTGACTGTACCCAGTGCGTGTATAAACAAAACAAACAAACAAATAAATAAATAAAACATGCCTCTATTTAAAAAAAAAAAAAAAGCCATGGAGTTTCTATTTGAGGTGATGAAAAATTCTTAGAAATAATGGTGATGGTTGCACAACATTGTGAATGTAATTAATGCAACTGACTTATATACTTAAAAATGATTAAAATATAAATTTTGTGTTTGTATGTATGTTATTGTGCTAAAAAATACTTTAAAAAATTACAGTGATTGAACATAATAATATTGTACTGTAAGTATGCAATGTCATAAACATTATAGTGGCAACCACCTTACAATGTACATAACTAAGTAACATGCTGTAACCCTTAAATTTACCCACTACGACATTTTATTTATTTATTTTTTAAGATTTTGTTTATTTATGCATACAAGCTCTGGGATACAGGCCAGAGGTGCAGGGGATGAGAGTATCACCAGAGACAGAGTGGGGAGCAGAACAGGCAGATATACTGAAATACACTGCTGAGGGGAGCAGCAGGTGAGACAGGAGAGGTCTGCTGTGCCATGTGGGTTGCTCCCTGGCCGGCCAGGGATCAAACTCACGCTGCAGAGGCTGCGGATTGCTTCATAGTGCTGTGCTTAACCCCTTGTGCCACCAAGGAAGCCTTACCTACTATGACATTTTAAATTTATACAATGAAAAATCACCATTTAAAAAAAAAAGATGTATTTATTTATTATTACAAGAACTGGGACACAGGCCAGAGGAGTGAGGGGGTGAGAGGATTCACCAGAGACAGAGTGGGGAACAGAACAGGCAGATTGACTGAAATACACTGCTGAGGGGAGCAGCAAGCGAGTCAGGAGAGGTTCCGCTGCGCCATGTGGGCAGCTCCCTGGCCAGGGATCAAACTTGTGCTCTAGTGGCTGCAGATTGCTTCATAGGTTATGTCTTAACTCTTGTGCCACGAGGGACGCCCGAAAAATCACCAGTTGACAAAGATTAGAGTAAAAGTGACTCAAGCAAGAATCAAATAAACCCATATTGGGCCTCCCTGGTGGCGGAAGCTGTTAATTCTCAGCACTATGAAGTTATCAGCATCTACTACAACACAAGTTCCATCTCCAGCCTGTGAGGTGACCCATTTGGCACAGCAGACCTCTCCTGTCTTGCCCTTTGCTCCCCTCAGCCATGTATTTCAGTCAATCTGCCTGTTCTGCTCCCCACTCTGTCTCTGGTTAATCCTCTCACCCCCTACCACTGCATCTCTGGCCGACATCCCAGCTATTTATTCACCCCAGCTATTTATTTATGTATGCATAAATAAATAAATATTTTGAAAAAAACAACAAAAAACCCATAGTGAGGGACATTCTATGAAATTACTGGCTTGTCCAAGATATTAAGGTTATTTAGGTCTTAAGAGGGAAGAAGTCCTATATTAAAACGTGCCAAAGATATTACGTCTAAATGCAGTGGATCTTATACTGAAAAAAAAAGTTTTGTTATAATGTATATTATTGGGACACTTGAAATTGAAAAAGTTTGAATATGTACTATAGATAAGGTAGCAAACTTCCTTATTTTTGACAAATGGACAGTGGTTATGTAAGAGAACATCCTTATTCTTTGGAATTTTAGAAAGATATAGTATGTATGCAATATATACTTCATACATATATAAAACAATATATATTGTATTACATATTTATGTTACCCTTCATATTACACATTAGACACATACATGCTTATATATATATATACACACACACATTAGAGACTGATAAAGAATATGTGAAAAATTTGTTAATTGTTAAATCTGTTTGAGGAATGCACAGAAGTTATTTGTACTCTTTTTGCAATACTTCTATAAATTTGAAATACATCAAGAAATCTGTATTTTAAAAAGAAACCCATGCAATTCCAACAAACCTGTACTAGAATAACTATAGTTTAGGGCCTCCCTGGTGGTGCAGGTGGTTGAACACAGCACTGTGAAGCTGTCCGCAGCCTCTGCAGTGCCGGTTCAATTCCCGCTGGCCACGGAGCAACCCACATGGTGCGGCAGACCTTTCCTATCTCGCCTACTGCTCCCCTCAGCAGCATGTTTCAGTCGGTCTTCCTGTTCTGTTCCCCACTCTGTCTCTGGTGAATCCTCTCACCCTCCTGCATATCTGGCCTCTACCCCGGTTCTTGTATAAAGAAATAAATCTTAAAAAAAAAAAAAAAAAACTGTAGTTTAAAAGCCTGGCAATACCAAGGGCTGGTGAGGGTATGTGTGCTGACCACGGCTCTCTTACGTTGCTGGAGAGGTGGAAACTGGACTGATCACTTTCCTACTGAGCAGGAGCTAACAAAGCCAGACACTTGCCTATCCCATGACACAGTAGAAGAATGAGAGCATGTGTCCACTAAAATACATGCATAAAAATGTTCATAGTAACATTATTATAGAAAAAAACTAAAAACAACTGTGAAGCTAAAACTGCTCTAGAAGCAAAGTTTTTGTTCTATTCAAAGATTTACTTTTATTTATTTATGCATATAAGAACTGGGGTGTAGGCCAGAGGTATGAGGGGTGAAAGACTCACCAGAGACAGAATGGGGGTACAACAGTTGGATCTACTGAAATACACTGCTGAGGGGAGCAGTGGGTGAGACAGGAGAGGTCTGCTGCTCCACATGTGGGTTAGCTCCCTGGCCAGGGATCAAACTCAGGCCATAGGCAATAGCACTGAGATTTAACCCCTATACAACCAGGGAGGCCCCTCTAGAAGTAAAAACAAGAAATGATTCAAAAGTTCATCAACAGTAGAAAGGGTAAATAAATATAAATATAGTGTTCACACAATGAAATCGTTTACAGAGGTAAAAAAGAGGGCCTCCCCGATGGCACAGGGGTTAAAGAGCGCTATCAAGCTATCACCAGCCACTGTGAATGAGTTTCAGCCCTGGCCAGGGAGCAACCCATATGACACAGCAGACCTCTCCTGCCTCACCTGCTGCTCCCCTCAGCAGTGTATTTCAGTAGATCCTCCCGTTCTGCTCCCCCCTCTCTCTGGTGAATCCTCTCAGCCCCCACACCTCTGGCTTACACCCCAGTTCTTGTATGCATAAATAAATAAATCTTTAAAAAAGAAGTAAAAAAGAATAAACTCCGTTGCTTTTACAATATTGGATTCATGGCATACATATGATATTGGCCAAAAGAATACAGATATAGGGGCCACTCTGGTAGCGCAAGGGGTTAAGATGCAACCTATGAAGCTATCTGTAGCCGCTGTAGCACGAGTTCGATCTCTGGCCAGGGAGCTACCCACATGGTGCAGCAGACCTCTCCTGCCTCGCCTGCTGCTCCCCTCAGCAGTATATTTCAGTAGATCTTCCTGTTCTGTTCCTCACTCTGTCTCTGGTGAATCTTTTCACTCCCTGCATCTCTGGCCTGTACCCCAGCTCTTGTATGCATAAATAAATAAATCTTTTTAAAAAATAAATAAATGAGCTATCAAGCTATGAAAACCCATGCAGGAAACTCATGTGCATATTGTCAAGTGAAAGAAACCAATCTGAAAAGGATACATACTGAATCCAACTTCGTGAATTTCTGGAAAATGCAAAATTGGCGACAATAAGAAGATCAGCGGTTGCCAGGGGCTGGAGGGTGGGGTGGAGGGATGCATAGACAGAGCACTGAGGGTAATTAGGGCAGTGAAAATTCTTTGTTTGGTATGATAATGATAGACACATATCATTGTCCATTTGTCCAGACCCATAGAATGTACAACACCAAGAGTGAACCATCGTGTGACTCATGTACTCTGGATGATAATGATGTATCAGTGTAGGTTTATCAGTTACAAATGTATCACACTGGTGGAGGATATTGAAAACTAGGTCTATATTGTGTGACCTCATGTATATGAAATTCAAAAACACAAGAATCTGGGCATCCCTGGTGGCCTAGAGTTTGAGTTTCAGCACTATCGCCACTGCAGCCTGAATTCCATCCCTGGCCAGGGAGTTACCCCACATATGGCAGAGCAGACCTCTCCTTCCTCACCTGCTGCTCCCCTTTGCAGTGTATTTCAGTAAATCTGCCTGTTCTGTTCCCCACTCTGTCTCTGTTGAATCCTCTCATCCCGCCCCCCCCTCCCCCGCATCTCTGGCCTATGCCTCAGTTCTATGCAAAAATGAATAAAATCTTTAAAAAAATACAAGATAAGGGCCTCCCCTGGTGGCGCAGGTGGTTGAGCGCAGAGCTGTGAAGCTGTCCGCAGCCTCTGCAGCGCCGGTTCATTCCCGGCCAGCGGGAGAGTGTCCCACATGACGCAGCAGACCTCTCCTGTCATGCCCGCTGCTTCCCTCAGCAGTGTATTTCGTCAGTCTGCCTGTTCTGTTCCCCGCTCTGTCTCTGGTGAAGCCTCTTACCCTCCCACGCATCTGGCCTGTACCCCCATTCTTGTATAAATAAATAAATAAATAAATAAATCTTAAAAAAAATACAAGGTAAGACGCAACCTATGAAGCTATCCGCAGCCACTGCAGCATGAGTTCGATCCCTGGACAGGGAGATACCCACATGGCGCAGCAGACCTCTCCTGTCTCTCCCCCTACTCCCCTCAGCAGTGTGTTTCAGTCAATCTGTCTGTTCTGTTCCCTACTCTGTCTCTGGCGAATCCTCTCGCCCTCCCCCCACACCTCTGGCCTGTACCCCAATTCTTGTATGCATAAATAAATAAATCTTTTTTAAAAAATGCAAGAATCTATCTGTGGCAATAGAAATAATAATATTAGCTCTGAGGGATGAGAATTGGGGAGGTATTGATGGGGAAGGGGCATGAAGAAGACTTCAGAAGTGCTGGGGAAAACCATATCTTCACTTGGGTGATGGTATATGACTCATTTGGGTGATGGCGTACACACATGAAAAATTGTTGAGCTGTACAGTTTGCTATAGTAGGTTTTACCTCAATATTTAAAAATGGAGCAAATGAAACTAAACTGAGATACCTCTTTTCATCTGACAAGTTTGAAAATACTTATCAAAATCATAGGGAATTAGTCACACTCATGAATTCTTGGTGGGTGTGCAGATAGGTAAACCCTGTATGAGAAAAGTTTGGCATAGATACAAAAAACCAGGAACTCATATACCCTTTGATATAGTTTGTCACTTGTAGGAGCTTATGCATGAAACATGACATAGATAAGAGATTATACATTAGGTAAAGATATGAGAATAAACATTAGCACATTGTATATAATAGCAAGAAATTGAAATTTTCTTGGTTAATAAATTATGATATGTCCACAAAATTAATACTATACAAATGAAAGAAGAATAAGGAATCTCTTTCTAAAACAATATGGAATAAATTCCAAGAAATATGAGTTAATCAAAATGACATCTTTTGTGTAAGAAAGGGGAAAACGTAACATATATTTGTATATGTCTATGTTCTCATAAAGAAACCTAGGAAGGGGGGGCCTCCTTGATGGTGCAAGGGTTAAATCTCAGCGCTGGGGCCTCCCTGTTGGCCCAAGGGGTTAAGATGCAGCACTATGAAGCTATCTGCAGCCACTGCAGCCACTGTAGCACAAGTTCGATCCCCAGCCAGGGAGCTGACGCACATGGCACAGCAGACCTCTCCTGTCTTGCCTGCTGCTCCCCTCAGCAGTGTATTTCAGTCATTCCTCCTGTTTGCTTCCCACTCTGTCTTTGGTGAATCCTCTCACCCCCCCACCTCTAGCCTCTACCCCAGTTCTTATATACATAAATAAATAAATTTTAAAAAAATAAAGGAATTCTGTTGATTGAAATAGTTCCACCTTCTTCTATCAGAAAGAATAGTCTAGGGGCCTCGCTGGTGTTGCAAGGAGTTAAGCACCGCACTATGAAGAAATCCAGGGCCTCCCCTGGTGGCGCAGTGGTTGAGTGCTGGGCTGCGAAGCTGCCCACAGTCTCTGCAGCACTGGTTTGATCCCTGGCCACCGGTGAGGGTCCTGCATGGCGCGACAGACCTCTCTTGCTGCTCCTGCTGCTCCCCTCAGCAGTGTATTTTGGTCCTTCTGCCTGTTCTGTTCTCCATTCTGGCTCTGGTGAATTCTCTCACCCTCCCGTGCTTCTGACTATGCCCAGTGCTTGTATAAATAAATCTTTAAAAAAAAGAAAGAAATCCACAGCCTCTTCAGCAAGAGTTAGATCCCTGGTCGGCCAGGGAGCAACCCACATGGTGCAGCAGACCTCTCCTGAGTCACCCGCTGCTCCCTCAGCAGTGTACTTCAGTCACTCTGCCTCTTCTGCTCCCAACTCTGTCTCTGGTAAATCCTCTCACCCCCTGCATCTCTGGTCTGTACCCCCCAGCTCTTGTATGCATAAATAAATAAATCTGTAAAAAAAAAAAATAGTCTAATCACAGCCATTCAAAAATAGAATGGTCTTGGTTCCAAGTCCCTGAAAATTTTCCAATTGAACATAGAAGAATGCACAGATATTTAAAAAAAGATTTTGGCCCTGGATAGGCAGTTGGACTACATAACTTCTAAGATTTTCAGATCTTACAAAAACCTGTCACTGAGAGGGTCTAATCAAGTCCTGCATTTCACTTCCAACTATTCTGAGGACATCAGGAGCTTCTTGAATCAAGCGTTAAGTCTGCATAATGTAGACTCTTAATAGCACTAGCGGATACCTAGCTAGTTCTGATTACCTGCCAGTTAGAGTTCTAAGCACATATAGGATGAATTAACTCCTGTAATCCTCAAAACAACCCTATGAGGTAGGTGTTGATATGATCATTCCCAGGTTAACTGAGGCTTAGAGGAAGTGAGGAATTTGCTCAAGGTGAATGGATTATAAGTGGCAGGGCTGGGATTTGAATCCAGGCAGTCTGTCTCCAGAGTTAGCCTTAACTAACATCATCCTGCCTCTCACTTGATAGAGATTTGAAACTGCTCTAGTTCTGAACATAGATCTATGCAGTATTTTGGCCTAGTTCTGGCCTGCTGGGAGTTTGATGGGCTAATACATGCCAAGCCAATTTAATCACAGGACTTATCAACAGCCAAGGTACGTCTCTGTAGCCCACATTTGGAAGTCAAAGCAGAGAGTAAGAGTGGGATAGCCAAGTGAAGTTCAGACAGGGTGTTAAGTGATTAACAGATGTACTTAATTAGTTTTTTTTGTTGTTGTTGTTGGCCATGAACAGGTCCTTAAAAGACAACCAGGGCCTCCCTGGTGGCACAAGGGAGGCTATGAAGCAATCCTCAGAGTTTGATCCCCGGCCAGCCAGAGGGAAACCCATATGGCAAAGCGGACCTCTCCTGTCTCACCCCTTGCTCCCCTCAGCAGTGTATTTCAGTCAGTCTGCCTGTTCTGTTTCCCACTCTGTCTCTGGAGAGTCCTCTCTCAGCTCCCCCCCCCCCCAACTCTGGTGTGAATCCCAGCTCTTCTACACGTAAATAAATAAAACTTAAAAAAAAAAAAAAAAAAGACAACCAGGGCCTCCCTGGTGGTGCAAGGGATTAAGCACAGCACTGTGAAGCCATCCACAGCCTCCGTGGGAGGAGTTTGATCCCCCAGCCTGCCCAGGAGCTACCCATGGCACAGCACACCTGTCCTGTCTCACCAGCTGCTCCCCTCAGCAGTGTATTTCAATCTTCCTGTTCTGTTCCCCACTATGTTTCTGGTGAATCCTCCCACCACCTGCACCTCTGGCCTGTACCCCAGTACTTTATGCATAAATAAATATTGAAAAAAATTAAAAAGTAAAAGACTACCAGTCCAACCACTCTCTGGTGCCAGGCATGTCATAGGGAGGCTGGGTGGGAGGTTTTTCCTATTTGGACCGCCTCTCTAAACTACAGTCAAGAGGGTCTCTGCCCCCCACCTCTCCTTTTCCTATGTCCTCATCCTCCACACCGGCATCCCCACCTCTGCTTTGTGCAACACCAAATTCATCAGCATCCCTAACCTTCATTTGGTGGTAAACACCTCGCCTGGAATTTTACTTTCGTTCCAACTCAATGAGATTAAATCTCCCTGAACAGCATTAGGGTTTATTTTTTTAACAATTTATTTTTATAGCTCCTGTAATTGAACTAAAAAATGATTTTCAGGCGAAACAACAGGCCTCTGCTGCTAATTAGTTCATGGATCTGTCCTGAGAGATATACATCATTCAAAAATGTTATTACTAAAGGTACTGCTATGACAAATAAATTACCCAAGCTCCTTGACATGGAGAAAAGAGTGGGTGGTGGAAGGATATTTGTCTTCAGTCAATTCTATTTTTTTCGAGGCCAGGCCCTTCTGTAGGGCTGGTTGGGTTGGGGTTCCCACAGCTGGATTTCAGCTGGGCTCTCCTATCCCAGCTGGGCTGCTGCCTTCCTTCCAAGCCTGCCCTCCTCTTCCAAGGGTGTCACATGGGCTGATGAGATAATGTATGTGAAAGCCTTTGTCAAGGGCAAGGCAGGATTGAATGCCAATGATTACTGTTGTTATTATTCTTATCATACTCCAGGGAAACCCTATTGCCCCCCACCCCTCCCAGGCCTACTCAGCAGGACAACCCAGGAAACAGGGAGACTAGACTGCCCCTCCCATGTGGGCGGAGGTTCCTGGCACAAATCCCTCTACCCTGCTAGAAGAGGCCTTACTGCTACCCTCTGCCCGCCCCCTACCCTCAGTAATGACTTTCCCAGTTCTTCCTGGCTGCAGGGGTCTTCCTCCGGAAGGAAATCTCCTCAGTTCAGTGAAAGTTCTTGAGCTGCTGAAATCACTGACTCCTGGGGCCTCACCTCACACCCACCCCTCAGCCCCTCCCCTACTAGTGCCCGAGATGGAGCCAGGCTGCCCCGGAAGGATCTGACCGGCAATTTCCTAGAATTGTCTTACTGGAGCTCCTCAGTCCTTCAGCTCCCCGCCAACCCCCCCCCCCCACCTCATCTCTGACAATCTCCCCTCCCCAAAGGCCCAGTCTCTCTAGATATCCCAGCTTCCACCCTGATCTAGCTTCTAAGTCTCCACAGTTCTTTTTAGCATATTATCCACTCTGGTCTGAAGCTGTGTCTCTGATATTAGGAATTGGGGCCTGGAAGGCAACAGAGCCACCAGGGCCCACCAGGAAGTTGAGTATGCTGTGGTTACCAGGGCAACCACCCTTCTGTTAGGCCTTCCCAGAGCTATCATCCCTTATACCAGAGGGTGAGGACTTGAAGGGTCAAGCGCCCACTTTCAATAAATCAGATCTGACTGAGGCCAAAACAGGTGGGTAGGGAGACAGAAAGAGCCACTGGACAGGAGAACAATTTATCCTCTCTTCACCCCTAGACCACCAGCCTGTGTATCAGGGAACAGCATCCTGAAGGCACACCTCCAAGCTCCCCACAGCCCACCCCTACCTCCAGGTCCCACTGGGTGTGGACTCCAGGAAGAGGCTGGGAGGAGGGAGGAGAGCCTTCTGCACTTGATGGATGGCACTGAAGAAATGTCTGGCACTTTCTTTCCCCAGCGGGGAGGTGAAACTGCAGCCACCTCTCCCACGCATTTGCATTCCTGCCTGCCTGCTCAGGCAGGGGGTGGTGTGGGTAAATGAGCAGGGGAAGGAAAGCCCTCAGCCCAGCTGAGAGTCATTTTACAAATTATCACTCTCATTTGTCCACATTGGCATGGGAATGGAGGGGCAAATGGGCAATCCCCTCAACTGAGCTAAAATGGGATCTATATGTTCCCCATCCTTCCTTCCTAACTCCCAGGCATCAAGTGCAGGAGATGCCAGGACTCTGGCTATTCAATTCATCATTATGTTCCTACTGTATGCCAGGCATTGGGTAAGAGAGCAGTTCTCCAAGTGAGGTCCACAGACCATGTGGCCCACGACCCTTTCAGGGGATGGATGAGGTCAAAATGATTTTTCTGAACACACTAATACACTATTTGCCTTACTGACTGGTTGACATTTGCACTAATGATGCCAAAGCCACGTGGGAGGGAGGGTGGTGGTAGAGATGGTGGTTAAACTGCTGGCATCTCAGCATAAATGAAGGCAGTAGCACCAAAGTAGCCATTGTATCCTTCATTATTAATCACTGGCAGCAAAAAAAAGGAAAAGCCAGTTTCTCAGGATAAATCAGTAAAAACGTATCCATGTGGGATGGCTTTATTATAGACACTTTAAATGTATTAATAAGGATTTGTTTTCATTTCTAATATGGCATATATCAATAGGTGTAACCCACATAAACAAAGCTCTTTGGGCCTTAAATCATTCTTTAAGGGTGTAAACTGGTCCTTAGATCAAAAGTGTCAGGGAGGCTGAAGTAATTCACAGACTGTTACCTAGGCACCCCAAAATTGAGGGGGAACTGCAGCCCTCTTCAGATATTGCTTTCTGTCTTCTTTGAAGTAGAAGTTGGAGAACATGGCTGTTTCCCAGCAACCCTCTCCCTCAAGAGGAGACACTGTTGGGCCTCCCTAGTGGTGCAAGGGGTTAAGCACAGCACGGTGCAGCTGTCTGCAGCATCTTCTGCAGCAGCATGAGTTCGATCCCCCAGCCTGAGTTTGATCCTGCCAAGGAACCACCCACCTGGTGCAGCAGACCTTTCCTGTCTCACCCGCTGCTCCCCTCAGCAGTGTGTTTCAGTCAGTCTGCCTGTTCTGTTCCCCACTCTGTCTCTGGTGAATCCTCTCTCACCTCCCCTCCACACCTCTGGCGTGTACCCCAGTTCTTGTATGCATAAATCAATAAATCTTTAAAAAAAAAAAAAAAGAAGAGACACTGTCATTGGAATAAAGACTTTAATGGTCTCTGCTCACAGGAGAAGCAAGGCACACAGGCCCGAACCCTTCTGTGTCGCTCCTCTTCTCCCTGTGCACTGTATCCAATATTGGGCAGTAGAGGACAGAGGTCTGTTTGTGGCCTATGTGGACTCCCCCACCCCCTATATTCATCCTCGAGTCCCTTTTCCTATTTCCCCAAAGGTGGCTCTTTCCCCTCCCCAGAGAAGTCACAGTGTAGGGGGCTGAGGGCACTGGGAGGGGCAGGGACAGGGCAGGAGGATCCAGGAATCTATACCCCAACCTGGCCAGAGCCAGGGTAGAGAGGGCACCTATGCCCAGGTGTGTGGCACTGGGCGCTGTGGTCCAGTCCTGTGAACTCCAAGTTTATCCCCCACACAGTCCTCTTTCAGAGGTAATATCTGGGGTCAGCACAGCTGAACTGCTCAAACCACTTCTCCGATCCGTTGGCAAAGGTGGGGCTGCTGTGGGCGAGGCTAAGGTGTAGCACAGGGAAGGACATGTAGAAGGCCAGGACTGGAGGCAGGTCAACCTCGAGTGCTACTGCCTCGCTCCCCCAGGAGCCAGTAGGTTCGAATTTTGCCTTTGCCCTGGAGGGAAAAGAAGAGGAAAATGAGGAGGAGGCTGGGGTGGGGAGTGGCACACATGCTTTCCCAAATCAGACGAGAGGCCTAGGATGGAAATGGAGGTGGTGGCTTGAGAAGGGACCCAGAGGGTAGGGGATTCCTACTCCACCTTCATTTCAACATCCCCTCGAAGCTCCAGGTCAAAACCACCAAGCTCCTCCAGGACAGCCTTGGTCTCAGAAGATAAGTGGATCTTCAGGGCTGGGCAGGATAAAGGAGAAGAAATGAGGGTGATGGAAGCCAGAGATGGGAGCAAGAGAAATCAGGGACTGTGGGGGTTGAAAGATGCTCTCCTGCCTTCCTTATGGACCATGAAGCTTCCTAATTCAGAGTCCTACCCCTCCTTGTGAGGCCTGGAGGCCACTCCCCGAACTCTGCAGCTGTGTCATTCAAGGGGTAGGTCTGCAAGATACCATGGTTGGTCACATGTGACTTTTTTTTTTAAGATTTATGTATTTATGCATACAAGAACTGGGGTACAGGCCAAAGATGGGGGGGGGAGTGAGAGGATAATACCAGAGGCAGAGCAGGAAACAGAACAGGCAGATTGACTGAAATCCACTGGTGAGGGGAGCAGTGGGCAAGGCAGGAGAGGAGAGGTCTGCTTCGCCATGTGGTCTCTCCCTGGCCGGCTGGGGATCGAACTCCTGCTGCAGAGGCTGCTGATTGCTTCACAGTATGGTGCTTAATCCCTTGAGCCACCAAGGAGGCCACAAGTGACTGTTTAAATGTAAATGATTATTGGGCTTCCCTGGTGGTGCAAGGGGTTAAGTGGCAGCAGCATGAAGCAATCCATGAAGCAATCCGAAGCCACTGCAGTATGAGTTCCATCTCTGGCCAGGGAGGTGATGCACATGGTGCAGCGGACCTCTCCTGTCTTGCCTGCTGCTCCCCTCAGCAGTGTATTTCAGTCAGTCTGCCTGTTCTGTTCCCCACTCTGTCTCTGGTGAATCCTCCCACCACCTGCACCTCTGGCCTGTACCCCAGTTCTTGTATTCATAAATAAATAAATCTTTAAAATATTTAAATGATTATCAACTAAATACAGTTAAATGTCTCAGCTGCACAGTCACATTGCAAGTGATCAATAGCTCCCTGTGATAGAAGCTACCATGTTGGGCCTGCAGATTATAGAATGTTTTCATCATTTCAGCAGTAAGTTTGTCTGGACAGTCCTTCAAGAGCATCACCAAGCTCCAAAATATCATAGAGGTTAGGTGCTCTGTCTTAAAGAATCCTAGCATGAATGGAGAAGTAATCTAAGCTCTCTATGCTTCACTTTCTTAGTTTGTAAAATGCAGATAGCAACAGCACCCATCTCAAGCCTTTTTGTGAGGATTAAATTTAACATTCATAAAGTATTACAGCAGAGCCTAGCACTTCGGAAGCACTGATACACTTATTGTTCTCACTGTTCTTTATCCCAATACCCTCATTTTATGGCTGAGGGAGCTGAGGCCTAGGAGACATTGCCCCAAGCTGCTAAGGTCAGACCCAGACCTCCCTACTCCTGGACTCAGCATTCCCCACCCATAGTTGGCCTCCCTCTGAGCTGAACCCTACGTTTCTGGGTCTGCATCAAGCAGCCTTGTTCTAAACCATTTCTGAGGATGTGCTCCTTGAGGAATGGGCCCTGGTGAGGAGCTTTCTCCTACCCAGACAGCCCTAAATACAGAAACCTGGGAGCATCTGCTGAGCCAGGATCCCTTTGGGCTCCCAAGTAGCTCTCCCCCCATGAGGCTTGAATGGGGTCCACATGGGGCCTGTTTATCTGGATGGTCTTAGTATCCCAGGGCTTGGTGCTCAGGCAGTGACTCATTGTTTATTGAATTGAATTGTTTTGAATACAGCAGGAGGGTAGAAGATCAATGGGAAGTAAGACCAAGGAATAGGTGGGAGCAGGCCTTTGTTAGGTATCACCAGCTTGCTGGAGGCTAGGTTGGTTTTTTCCACAACTCAGGGACAGGCACTATTTTACAGATAAAGAGCTGAAGCTCAGGGACTCCCTGGTGGTGCAAGGGGTTAAGTGTCAGCACTGTAAGCTGTTGGCAGCCACTGAAGCATGAGTTTGATCCCTGAGGCCAGGGAGCTACCCACATGGCACAGCAGACCTCTCCTGTCTCACCCGCTGCTCCCCTCGGCAGTGTATTTCAGTCAGCCTGCCTGTTCTGCTCCCCACAACTTCTCTGGGGTAGCTTCTCACTCCCTGCATCTCTGGCCTGTACCCCAACTCTTGTATGCAAAAATAAATAAATCTTAAAAGGAAAAAAAAAGAGCTGAAGCTCAGGAAAGTTGAATGATAGTTCCATCAGTCAGATTATATGGCTTTTTCATATAACTCTTATGAGGAAGATCTTTTATCCTCATTTTACAGGTGGGGGAAATTGAGGCTCAGGGAGCATACCAAATGGACACAACTGTGTTGGCAGTGGAGCTGAGATTCACAGCCCTGGGATACTCTGAAGTCCTTTTCCCACACCAAAGAGGGAGTAGGGGGCCACCAAAGGGTTTCCTGCTGGGAAATACTGAACACTGGTGCAGAAAGACTTGTCAATCATTTGCAAGGTGGCACAGCAAGGATCCCAGTCTGATTAGATTTGAAGGGATCTGCCCACGGGAGCCTTTAGAAGGAAGCCTGGGAGCAGCTGGAACCGGGTGGGAAGGGCACAAGTGGGTTACCTAGAGGGCTCCCCCACTACAGCTCCTCTGCTCTGCCCACCCCGTCCAGGAGAGACACTCTACCTTCTCCGTTAGACTCCATTCTCGAGGCCGTGTTGACCGTGTCCCCAAAGAGACAGTAACGCGGCATCTTCAGCCCCACCACGCCAGCACACACCGGCCCTGCAGGGAGGGGCAGCCCTTTAGCCGGGGGAGTGGGGGTTCGGGCGCGCTCGGGAGAGGCCCCGCCCCGCCCCGTCGGCGGCCTCACCGGTGTGGATGCCGATGCGTAAGCGCAGCTGCTCCCCGGGCCGGTGGCGGATGCGGAAGGAGCGCACGGCCTCCAGCAGCGCCAGGGCCATGCGGGCCACCTCGCGGGCGTGCAGCCGCCCGTTCCGCACCGGGAGTCCTGACACCACCATGTAGGCGTCGCCGATCGTCTCCACCTGTGAGGACCGCGAAAGGGTGGGGGGGCGGGGAACGCGCGGGGCCGGCACTTTCTCTGGTCTCCAGCCTCGGTCTCCGCTCCTCCCCCGCCCCCCACCCCCCACCCCGCGCTGTTTCTGCTCCAGGTCCCAGGGTCTCTCTGTGACAGTGTCAGCCCGTGACCTTTGGACACCTTCCTCACGACTCTGCCACTTTACTCTTCATTTATTTCTGATGTCCAGCTGTGTGTACTTTGCCATTCTCACCTTGTACACGTCAAAGTTGTCTATAACCGCGTCAAAGCAAGTGTACAGGTCATTGAGCAGGGTCACCACCTGGAAGGAAAAGGACTCGGTGGGGGGGAACGCAGAGCCAGAAGACAGGCTGATTAATGGAGATGGTAAACCTAGCACACTTGCCTGCTCCCACCCCTGTGGCTGGGCCCCAATTTACCTGCATGGGGGTGCTCTCTGCTGACAGTGCTGTGAAACCCACAATGTCACTGAAGTAGATGGTAACGCTGTCAAAGGCTTCTGCTTGGACCGTCTCCCCACGTTTCAGCTGCTCAGCCACTGAGCTGCGGGGTCAGGGACAGTGGGGGGGGGTCGGGTGAGGTGGGGCTGGGACAGGGGTGGGGTGAGCAGACCTGGGGCAGGGGCACTTACTGAGGCAGGATCTGGTAGAGCAGGGCCTCCGCCTTGCGCTTCTCCTCCAGGTAGGCCTGGGTGCGTTCCTCCACCAGCTCCTCCAGGTTGTTGGCGTACTGCTCCATGCGTGACAGCAGGTTGTCCAGGATGTTGCTGCTGTTCTCTCTGGGGGAGAAGGGGTGGTTAGGGTAGGGGTGGTGAGAAGGGAACAGCACCCTGGCTTGGAAGTGTCCACCCCACCCAGGCTTCAAGTCATCCTACCCCCTATCTCCACTGGGCTCCCAGAGAGGGTCAGGGTTTGGGTCACAGCAGGATGGGGATGGCAGGGGAAAAGGGTGGGAAGAAAGTTCCGTTCATCAGGGAGACCCCAGGATCAGGTAAGAAGCTTCAGGTGTATTGGATATTTTGTTCATCTGTGTCTCACATGAGTGAGTTGGAAGGAGCGAGAGGAAGTGGGAGGACTGGGAGGCAGTGAGAACAGAGCGAGGGCACACAGCCAGCAGAAGGATCTGGGGGAACTGGGCTCAGGGTCCCCACTGGGAAAGGGAGATAAAAGGGCTGTGGTGGAAACCCCTGTGGAGGGCACAGATACTATAGAGGGGCCAAGCAGGAGCTCCCTTTACTCTGCATACCACTGAAGACTAGGGGACTGCACAGGAAGGATCAGGGGAGGTGACAGTAGAAGAGAGGAGTATGAGAGGTAGGGGCCTATGAGGACAGCTGGGTCAATTTTCATAAAGGTGGATGTGGGGCTAGGGTGGGCTGGGGTGGATTATATATGGCCCTGTGAGGGGGCTCCCTCCCCTCCGCCACTAGAGGATAAGAGTTAATAATGAGGTACAGAGTGGCTGTCGGGAGCGGGGAGGCTGGGCTAGTGACCTGTTGAACTTGCGCAGCATCAAGCGGATCTGCTGGAAGGGGGGCCGCTCCTGTGGGTCCTCAGCCCAGCAGCGCTGCATCAAATGCCCCAGCTCCTCCAGGTGACTCTGCAGGGCCAGGGAGGGCCGGAAGGGGGGCTGCTCTCCCCGAGTCACACGCTCAATGATCTCTGTGGGGTGGGGGGACAGGGACTGAAGGCTGGAGTTGACCAAGGAAATCCAGGGCAAGGGCATGGGCAGGGGAGCCTGAGGGTGCTAGACCACTCCTGCATCAGGGTCCCTGGCAGCAGGGACCACGGGGTGGTGGCTGAGCCACATTCCAGTGGGAAGATTTGGCCTTTCCAGGGTGTTTCCTGGGCTGGGGCTAGTTGGGATTCTGGTGGGGCACTCACCTTTAGGGCTAAGGTCCAGACCTTCCACATGGAAGACACCACTCCTCAGGGCAATCTCCTGAAGGATGATCCCAAAGCTGTAGATGTCACCTGCCTGGGAGCCCTGGGCAGGAGGTGAGGCCATCCGCAGGAGTTCAGGGGCGGTCCACAGCTTTTCTGTGAATCAGAAAAGTCACAGGATGAAGGGCTCCAAATCTCAGGAATGAGGGGAATGAAGTCCTAGAGGATGCAGCTGGCACCATTCTGGGACCTTCACCTCCAGTGCTGGAGCTGGAAGAGGACTGGAGACTGCTCGGGGCAACTTCCCTTTCTACTGAGGGCCTGGCAGAGGCCAGGCAGCAGTCTCCAGTCTGGGCTGTGCTGGATGGTGTTAGGGGTCAGAGTGGGGGCTCACTGGCATAGAGGTTGTGTCCTTCCTCAGACTCCGGATCTCTGAAGCTCTCCAGCCCATAGTCAGTGATCTTGAGCACAAAGCGCCCGTCTACCACACAGTTGGATGACTTGAGGTTCCCGTGGGAGCAAATGGCTCCATTGTGCAAGAACAGCATGCCCTGGGAAATTTGGGGATGCAGGGGTCTGGGTTTGAGTGGGACCTACAACCACAGCCAGAGGAGAAGCATGCCTGACCCCTCCCCCACACAGCCAGTAGGCCTTCTGGGCCTTACCTTGACGATGTCATTAGTGAGAGAGTACCGGAACATCCAGTCCAGTGTGATGCTCTCGTTTTCCAGAATGTCCTGCTGGCACACTGACAGTCAGACCTGTACCCTGCAGACTCCCCCAGGAGGAGGGGTGCAAGGGTCCTACCAACGTAAACTGGCAGAACAGGACAAAGTTTTGGATTTATTCTGATGCCACCCCCCCACACACACACACTTCTAATAATGGGGCAAATAAAGGTCAGAAAGTGGGCAAGGTTGGCTGGGGTCATGTAGCTAGTTAGGGGCAGAGCCACAGCTAGACCCTGGCTTCCTGACCCCTTTGTCCCCTCACCTGCAGGCTCCCGCGGGGACAGTATTCCGTGAGGATACAGATGTTGGGGGGGTCAGTGCAGGCACCCACAAACCTGGTCAGGTGTTCATTCTGCACATCTCGCATCTGCAGATAGGAGCCATCACCAGGAGACCTCACATCTCACAAAGATGCCCCCCCCCCACCCTCAAGGACCTTCACTTCTTAACTCCCCACTCATTCTCTGCAGATATTCTAGGACCTTCCTTGGTGATTCCCACCATGTTCTTTATCCCCCTCGCCCCCAGAATCTGCTCCCCATTCCCTCTGTGTCCTAAGCCCTCCAGCCCCCAGGGACATCAAGGATGACCCCTTGGGGACCTTCCTTCAGGATTTGTCCAGTGTCTGTTCTCCCATCCACAAATCCTACCCACAGGAGTCCACAGTGCCTCCCCTTTCCTAGGATACCTGGAGGCCCCCACCCTGGTACCCTTCCTCTGGCCCCTGCCTCATGCCCCACATTACATGCTTCAGTTCAAACAGGACTTTTCGTGTCAGTTCAATGCGCTTTCGGTTCACATGTTTCACAGCCACGAGGTTGCCCTGGGCAAGGCATGGAGACTGTCACTGTGAGGAGATGGCCAGTGTCCCTGGAACCCGCCAGCCACCCCCGCCAGCCCCACCTCCTAGGACCCACTCAGTCCTCTGCCAGAGCACACCCCTGCCCAGTGCAGAAGGCCAGCGGTCTCCCCAGGCCCACCTTATAATACGCTGTCTTGGCAAAGACTTGGAATTGGCCTTCTGTGGTGAGCAGGGAACCATAGTTGGATCCTCTCTGAAGGGAGGGAGAACAGAGTGGGGATCAGCCCTGGGCATAGCTCTCCAGCAGGCCTGCTTGAGCTCCGCGGCCTTCATGAGCCTGCCTCACCTTTGTCACTTTATTTCTCATTCCACATTCATTTAAAAAAAGAAATCCTCTCCTTGATACTGAAAAACATATTTTCATATATACTATCTTTGAAAGAGCCCTGTGAGGGAGGCTCTGTGGACGTAATCTTTATCTGAGGTAGTCTCAGAGAGGGAATCTGACCCACGTAAGGCCACACAGCAAGTGAAGGCAGACCTGGGACTAGAACCCTGCTCATACCCTATCGGTTGGGCACTGTCGGCCCCCACCCCATGACCAGCTGTGCCCCAACCCCCATCTTCTTACCCCACTCAGGGTCAGCCGACTGCCCGCACTCCGGAGGTGCCTCTCCAGGCTGCTGGGCTGCACGTCCTCCCAGCGCACCCGCCACAGCTCTGAGGCCAGTTCCTTCTCTAGCTGCATCTTCCTGGGCATGAAACCTGCATCTGAGCCCATGTCTGAGCCCCTGACCCAGGGCCCTGGGGCCACTGCATGTGCTAAGGACACCCACTGCTAATGCCAAGAGAGGGTGGGAGAATTATGTCCTCTGGGTTTGGTGAGATTCTGCCTCACTGGGGACCTTGGGTTGGTCACTTCACTGAGTCTCATGTCTTCGTGTTCAAATGTCCTCATTTGGATATTGGGGACCTTAGTATTTATTTCAAATTCTTGTTATAAGGATGAAAAGAGGGGCCTCCCTGGGGGTGCAAGGGGTTAAGTCTCAGCACTATGAAGCCACTGGCAGTCACTGTAGCATGAGTTCTATCCCCCGTCAGGGAGTTACCCATATGGCGCAGCAGACCTCTTCTGCCTCACCTTCTGCTCCCCTCAGCAGTGTGTTTCAGTGGATCTGCCTGTTCTGCTCCCCACTCTGTCTCTGGTGAATCCTCTCACCTCTCCATACCTCTGGCCTATACCCCAGCTCTTGTATGTATAAATAAATAAATCTTAAAAAAAGAATGAAAAGCACTAGCCAATTTATTTCTATTCCTTTTCTCCTCAATAAACTTTTTCTTTCTCTAAACCAAAAAACAAACAAACAAAACCTAAAGTGTGTGGAAATGCCTGGAATATAGTATGTGCTCAACCAGTATCGATTTCCTTCCTTTCCTCCTTGCTTCCCTCTGCAGTAAACTGCACTTTCATTCCAACCTCCACCAGAAGGCAGGAAGGGGGTTCCTTTGTGTCTCTCCTTTGCTCAGGTTCTACCTGAGACACACAGGGTCAGCTGAAACACAGACCCAAAACCAAAGATTTTGAACCATTGCTTCCTACCCAGTCCTGGAGTAGGAAGAGAGGATAACCCAGTCCGCAGGCTTGAACCCACATCCCTGATACCACTCCCCAGCTGCTCTGCTCTTTCTGGCCCACCTTTCTGGCCCACCTAGACCCTTCCCAGCCACCCCTATTCTGTTCACCCCTCCTCCTCTCTTCCCGGGCTTTAACGCTTCTTAGTCACTCTTTCTCCTGCTGTCCCTTTACCCATTCCTCCTTCCCTCTGGGTCCCTGCCACCTCCTCTGCTGTTGGTTCTCTGGATCTCCCCAGCCTTGCTCACCACCCTTAGCCCAAAGCTTACCTGTATATAAAGAAGGAGACAATCAGAAAGCTGAGCAGAGAGAGGCTGCCCACCAAAGCCAGCACTTCTAGGGTGGAAAAGTGGTCTGCAGGAGAGAGTCCAAGTTGCAACAAGAGAGATTTTGGTTAGATAACAGGAGGAAGAACTTTCTAGTAGTCAATCAATGAACAAGTATGATGGATGAAGAGAAGAAAAAGTCAGAATTTCTTGCAAAAACCCTCATTTCGGGGGAGGAAGACACAGTGTCTCCAGAATGGAGCCCAGGAAGGTCAGGGCAGTCACCTTGGTTGCAGGCCGGGTCCTCATTATCAAAGCCGCATTTGGGGACGTCAGGAGGTGGGTATCCCAGGGGCCAGTTCAGTTCGTGTCCTGACATGGCCACCAACTCTTGGGAAGTCCCGTTGTAGTTCAGAACAACCTATGGGAGGCAGATGGGTGGGCAGGTAAGGTCCTGGGGATGGCCTCCTGTCCAGTGGAGCAATCCTGTCTCCCATCACCGCTTTCAGGGTCTGTATCTGGGCTGTCAAGTATTTCCCAATGCAACTGGATACAGAGAACCCTCACAGCCACGCCCCATGTTATTAAAGTGGGAAAAACTTACAACTGCTCAAGAGTTTTATATATTGGGTTGAAGAAAATGGACAGTGTTCTCAGTTCACATTCCTGGGCCTAATCATGTACCCCCTCCTCTAGGAAGCCTTCCCTGAATGATCTGCTTAGCCTCAATCCCTTCCTGTTCCTGATGCACTTTGGAATGCATGATGTGCATTTATGTTGACTCTGAGTTGGCCTGTCTCTGCTCGGACAGGAGTCCTGCCTACCTCAGGAGACATGGGGCTTCTTCAGGACAGGGCAGTGCTCCTCCCTCCAAAATGGAGTTCCCCAAAGGTAATGCCTACGAGTCCCTGTCATTCTGATTGCCCCATCAGACCACAGCTGGGTCTCTTATCAGGGCTTTTCATGAGTGACCATGGTAGGGGTGACTACAGACTAACAGATGCCCTGGCATGGCTGTGGGGGGAGATAGGAGGGTGAGATGTCATTCCCAGTTGGCGCTGTCTTCTCCACTCAATCTTACCCTGAAGGCACCAGTCTCAGGGTCCATATCCCAGAGAGAGAAGTCAGTCTCCCTATCTCCATTGCTGTCCATCATCAAGTGTCCTGTCACTCCTGTGGACATGGAAGAAGATGGCTGTGTTCTGAGCTCCCAACCTCATGTCTATCCTTTGATCTTTTCCTCCAAACATATATAATGTATGTAATATTTTATATATGTGTATATTTTATACATAATAATATAACATTAATATATAAAAGGGACAAGATTTCAGCAGCAGAAATGATTGGGGGTTAGGATTGGACACTTAGGAGGTCTTCTTGATGGAACTTGGGAGACAGGGGAAGGAGGGCCTACGGGAAATTGTGAAGGCTTTTTGTGAGGACAGGGGTGTGGGCAAGCGACCTCTCTGCTGCAGGAGCAGAGGCCTTCTACTTGGGGCACCCCACGGCATTCCATTCCGGCCTTTCTGGGTACTTACCTTGGAAGCTTCGGTTCCACATCCGCTGAGTGATGCCCTCCCCATCGGTAACAGTGCCCCCATGTGCCAGGGTCTCTGCCACTGCCTGGACATAGAGCAGGAGCCCATCGTGAAAGGATGCTGGAATGGTGTTCACCTGCAGGGCAAGCAGAACGTGGCTGGGCAGTGGAGGAAGAGCGCAGAGCAGGCACTAGGGAATGGGAAACAGTGGGAGCTTGGAGGAGGATGGGAGAAGACGCCCCACACGACAAAGAGATTTTACTATGTATAAGATGACACCGTTTCTGACTCCTCCTTGGCAAATAGGACAAGACTTATCATCCCCATGAGGGGATGAGGACCGGATGAGAGTCCTGATGTGAATAATGCATCAGGAGAGGGAGGGGCACAATGGGGAGGGAACAAAGGGGAAGCCTGGCAATACTGGCACAGAAGAGGACAGAGGGCCATGGAATGGGGACTGGAGGTCCAGGCTGGGGAGTCCCCCACCCCCTTCCTACCAGGCCATCCTCCACGGTGAAGTTGAACTGTTCTTGGGCCAAACGTTTTAGCTGCTTCAGGAATTCCAAGTACTCAGGATTTTCCGGCTCTTTATAAGTAATAATTTTGGCTGCCTGAGGAAGGGGTAGGTGGAGAGGGGAGAGCTGGTTGCTGACTCTTTGACCTCCCAGTGTCCTGGGGTCCACTTCCCAGAGTGGCATTTCTGCTTAGCTCAAGGTCAAAGTGGATCCTAGATCGTGTGTGTGGTGGTGCCTGCTTCATGCCAGGGGAGTCAGAGTGGTGACTTTCCAAGTCTGTTAGTTTGTAAGAGGGCGGTCCTGCTGCCAGTCCATTCTCTTATCTTTTTCGTTTCCTGGCTTTAAAGTCCCCTGGCCCTCTCTACACCCCCCACTCCAGTACCCTGCCCTTTATCATCTAACTCCCTGTGAGCATCCAGAACCTCTTTTCTGGAATCCTTTCAGACACAGAGGGACCCGGTGCTCAGAAACTATATTCCACCAGCTCAGAGTCCCACAACCTGGACATCCAAGCTGGACACTCACCCGAAAGGCCTGATGGGCACTGACATCCTGCCCATCCCCTCTCTCCCAGGGTCTGCGGGGAGCAAGGCCATGTGCACCTTGCAGGCTTTGCCCAAAGAGGTCCAGGTGGAAGAACACATACTCTGCCCCGCTCAGGCCAACTTCCAGGGCCACCAGCATCAGGGTTCTGAAGACATCTGGGGAGCTGCAGATGTAGATAACTGGAACAAAAGGGGGTCAGAGAGAGAGAAGACTAAATTGGGGGGGTGGGAGTGGGTAGTGGGAAGCTGCGCATCTGGGGAAGGTAGATCAGGGACCCGGCGGTGGTTTAAGTGGAGCTGGCTTGGTCTAGGCTGTGGCAGAGGAAGAGAAGGGTGGGAAGAGGTGGGAGGCACAGGAGGGAGGAGCAGAGATAGGGAGAGTGGGGACAGCAGAGTGGCAGGTGGGGTCCACGGGGGAGGGAGAATAGGGGCCAGCTGGAGAGGCCCTGAAGAGGCGAGAAGTGCAGCGGAGGGGAGGAGGCTGTTGGAAAGAGAGAGAAAATGGGTGGAGAAGAAAAAGGCTGGGATCCAAGCCAGAGACCTACTAAGTGTCAGGGTGGCAGCAGGCATTGTCTCCCTCCTGCTACCACCCGGGGGTCCAGTGGGGAAGAGGTAGAACTGAAGAGGGGGAGGGGGTAGAGAAAGAAAGGGAAGCGCAAACTCAGGTAGAAGAAGGCTAAGGCAGGATGGAGGAACCAGACCACTCAGACCGCGAGGAGGGAGACGTCCCGGGTCTGGGACTGGTGGGGAAGGCTTTGGGGCCCAGCGGCGGGGCCGGAGGCCGCCTCTCACCTCGGCCTTTGCGCCGCACGGTCAGCAGCAGCTTGGCGTAGTGGTCGTGGTCTCCCTCGGCGAACTCCAGGTGGTCCACGGTGATGTTGAGGCGGTCGCTGACCCGCATGTACAAGCCCTCCACTACGAAGAAGCAAGGCTGGTCGTCGCCGGGGCGGTAGGCGTAAAGCACCAGCGCCTGGCGCTCCCAGCCCAGCCGTCGGTGCAGCGCCGCCACGAAGTCGCCGAGCTTGGCGTGGCTGGGCCCCGCGCGGGTGGTCAGCGCGTACTCGCCCTTGGCTCCGAAGCCCAGCGCCGGGGCGCCCGCGGTCAGCAGCGGCACTCGCCAGTGCGCGGTGAAGCGTCCCACGGGGGCGGCGGCGTACACGCACCCCGGGCCCAGGAACACCGCCGGGTTGTGCTCCCACTTGAGGTCCACCGCGGCCAGGGGCGCGGCGGTGTCCGAGCAGACGCCCAACGCGTTCTCGCTGCTGCCCAGCACGGTGCGGACTGTCCAGCCAGGCAGCAGGTCGGGCCGTGCCCTCATCGCGGCCAGGGCCAGCTCCACCGCCGGTCCCACGCGCGCCCATGACCAGGGGTACGAGGTGTTGGCCAAAGGCAGCACCACGGCCACCGTCAGGTTGTCCGCGCGGCTGCCCGGGAGCAGCAGCAGCAGCGGCGGCAGGAGCAGGAGGTGGCGGGCGCCGGCGGGGCGCCCCGGGCGCGGCATGGCCTCAGCGGGCACCACGGCGGGCGAGCGCGCGTACCATGGCCACTCGGGCCCCTCGGGCTGGGCGGCGGGTCCCGGCAGCGGGCGCACCCCAGTGGGAGGCGGGAGGAGCAGGGCAGGGGCGATTCCCGGGGTAGGGGGGAGGATGCAGTCCCCTCTAGCTGCGACGGTCGGAGCCAGGAGCGCGAGCGGTGCGCGAGGGAGGGGTGCGCCTAGGGCGCGGGGTGCAGGTGGGCGCAAGAAAGAGGAAAAAGAGATCGCCGGTGCCAAGAGGCCCCGACGTGTGTGTGTGTGTGTGTGTGTGTGTGAGAGAGAGAGAGAGAGAGAGAGAGAGAGAGAGAGAGGGGGGTCCTGATCTTGCGCGGGGAGAGTAGGATGCGAGAGGGCGCCGGGAGGGAAGCGCAGAGTGAGCGCTGGCGTGCGTGCGCGCCCGCCCCAGGGAGTGTGCCAGAAGGGGCGTCCGGCCGGCCCTAGCCTTCGGACTCTCCGGGGGGTGGGGGTGGGGGTGGGGGTGGGGGTGGGGGTGGGGGTGGGGGCTGGGAGGACCGGAGTCGAGCTCCGAACCCTCCCTCCCGGCCTCTTCCCCTCCCAGACTCGGTGACCGAGAGCCAATCCTGGATCTTTAACTCCTACCTCCCCGCCCCGAAGTCTCGGGCTCACCTCGCCGCCTTCCCCTTCGATCTTCTACTCGCTTTTCCCCCTTGCAGAAGCTGCACCCGCCGAGGGGGCTTCCCCACAGGGGTGAGGAGGAGAACTGAAGAGGCCTGTGTGGGTTAGCCACGAGGCGGGGGCATCTTGTCCCTCACCTCCAACCTGGTTACAGCCTGTGTGTGTGTGTGTGTGTGTGTGTGTGTGTGTGTGTGTGAGAGAGAGAGAGAGAGAGAGAGAGAGAGAGAGAGAGAGAGAGAGAGAGAGAGAGAGAGAGAGAAGAGCTGGGATCTTGACAGGAAAAGGTGTGAGATTGTGGCTGTGGACGTGTGTGTCTGGGGTTGGGCTGGAGGGTGATGGGTTTCTGGAAAAAGCGTCAAAGTAGGTGAGCTCAGGGTCCCCAAGGCCGAGTCCACCTAGGATCCCTCTCCCTGTGACTTTCCGACGGCGCGGCTCCGCGGAGGAAGCGGACCTAGTGGAAGGGAGGGGTTAACTCTTCAGTTCCCAAAAGACTGTAGGAAGTAGGAGGAAAAGCGTGTGGGTGGTTGGAGAGGGGCAGAGGAGTGACGTCATGGCCGCCCCTGGAATGTGAGTGTTTGTTTGGCGTTGAGGAGGATTGTTCAAATGAGGTTTACAGTGGCGGTGGGAAACGCTGGTGTTGGAAATGGCCAGGGGAAGTGAACACCGCGGAGAGGGCGCTGGGAGCACTTGACGGCTGGGAGGCCGTCCAAGCGCGGTGGAGCCAGTCTGCCCTCTACTGGTCGGAAGGCGTCACCGACCGTTTGGCTCCGGCGCCTCTCCCACCCTGGAGGGTGGGCAAACTTCTCCCACTCCGCAAATACCGCCAGAGGACTCCTGAACAGACTAGATGCCAAGGGCGTAAAGAAGAATACATTGGAGGAGTCCCAAGGGAGACAAACAGCCATAATAATAACAACTGCAACAGAAAAGTGCCAGATTCTGCCTGCGTTGAGGCCAGGAAATTCAAAGAGAGAGAACTCAAAAAGGGTAGAAGCATGAAAAAGGTATTCTGGGAGGAGAGCGCAGAACACAAAGTGTGTCTCCTCTGTGGGAAATTTTAGGAGAATTTTGAATATTCTTGTGGTCTTGAGCACGGTAGTCATGGTCCAACTTCAGAGGGCAGCCATGTTTTGTTTGACTTGCATTATTTCTCTATATATTTGATTTAATTGCCCACACTTAAAAATATCAGCAGATGGCACATAAATATTTAGATTTCTGAATTGTCTTGAAATATTGGAGAGATGGCAATGTAGATCCTGCCCCTCTTCGTGAACAGTGTGCTGTGACCTAATATTCTTTACCTCCTTGAAATGAATCTAGTTCATATGGTTCCAACATACCCTGTTCACTCATTTGCATTACCTGCCTGACTGTAGTAAGATTTTGTGTTTTCTTTCCCCATACAATTGCAACCCCCTTATTTTGAAACCCAATCCCTCCTTTCCCCGCCCCCCCCATAGTGTGTCTCTGGTTCATACTTGCTTGTTGATTTTGATTTTTTCTTTCTTATAGTTATTCTTTTTCCTGGTCCCTTATTTAGGCTTTCTAGAGTCCTGCTATGAGTGAGACCATCCGTTATTTTTCTTTTTCTTTCTGGCTTATTTCGCTGAGCGTGATCCCTTCCAACTCCATCCATGTTGCTGCAAATTGCATGTGTTTATCTTTTTTGAATGCTGAGTAATATTCCATGGTGTATATGTACCACATCTTCTTGATCCAGTCATCTACTTTTGGGCATTTGGGTTGTTTCCAAAGCTTAGCTATTGTAAATAGTGCTGCTATAAACATAGGGGTGCAGGTGCTCTTTGGAATTAATGTTTCTGTGTCCTTTGGGTAAATACCTAGGAGTGGAATTGCTGGATCATATGGAAGCTCTATGTTTAGCAGGTTGAGGAATCTCCACACAGCTCTCCATAGTGGTTGGACAAGTTTGCACTCCCACCTGCAGTGCAGGAGAGTTCCTTTTTTTCCACATCCTCGCCAACATTTGTTGTTGCTAGTTTTTTTAATATGTGCCATTCTCACTGGTGTAAGATGGTATCTCATGGTAGTTTTGATTTGCATTTCCCTGATTGCAAGTGATGTTGAACATTTTTTCATATGCCTGTTGGCCATTTGTATTTCCTCTTTGGAGAAGTATCTTTTTAGCTCTTCTGCCCATTTTAAAAAACAGTTTTTTTTTTAAAAATAATACATTTTATTTTTATATTCCCCATACATTTGTAGCCCCCCCATGCTGACCCCAATCCCTCCCCTCCCGCCCCCCACTCCCCAAAAACTGTCTCTGGTTCATAGTTTTTTGTTGATTTTGATTTTCACTTTCTTATAGTTATTCATTTTCCTGGTCCCTTATTTAAGTTCTCTAGATTCCTGCTATGAGGGAGACCATCCGGTATTTTTCTTTTTCTTTCTGGCTTATTTCGCTGAGCATGATCCCTTCCAGCGCCATCCATGTTGCTGCAAATTGCATGTGTTTATCTTTTTTTGAATGCTGAGTAATATTCCATGGTGTATATGTACCACATCTTCTTGATCCAGTCATCTATTTTTGGGCATTTGGGCTGTTTCCAAAGCTTAGCTATTGTAAATAGTGCTGCTATAAACATAGGGGTGCAGGTATTCTTTGGAATTGATGTTTCTGTGTCCTTTGGGTAAATACCTAGGAGTGGAATTGCTGGATCATATGGAAGCTCTATGTTTAGTAGGTCAAGAAATCTCCACACAGCTCTCCATAGTGGTTGGACCAGTTTGCACTTCCACCAACAGTGCAGAACAGTTCCTTTTTCTCCACACCCTCGCCAACATTTGTTGTTGCTAGTTTTTAAAAAATAGTTTTATTGTGTTCTAACTGATATACCATAAACTGATGAGTTTGGACCTATGTATTCACCTATGAAATCATTCCTATAGTAATAAGATAATAGACATACCCATTGCCTCCAAATGTTCCCTTGTGTCCTGGAGTGTATGTGTGTATTTGATAAGAACACTTAACATAAGATCTATCCTCTCAACAAATCTTTAAGTGCATAACACAAAATTATTGACTATAGAGAGATTTTTTTTAAAAAAGATTTGTTTATTTATGCATACAAGAGCTAGGGTGCAGGCCAGAGATGTGGGGGGTGAGAGGATTCACCAGAGACAGAGTGGGGAATAGAACAGGCAGACTGACTTAAAAACACTGCTGAGGGGAGCAGTAGGGGAGACAGGAGAGGTCTGCCGCACCATACAGGATCAAACCGGTGCTGCAGAAGCTGTGGACAGCTTCCAACACCACTGCAGAGGCTGTGGACAGCTTCATGGCACTGCGCTCAACCGCCTGAGCCACCAGGGAGGCCCTATAGAGATATAGAGAAATGTTTTATAAGTAGAATAAATTGGACTTCAGGAAGAGAAAACACTATACAAAGAACTGAGGTCTAGGTGACATTGACCCCTTAGTTTAGATGCTGAAGAAGCAGGTTTTTTGGGGAATGATAGCAATTTTAGTTAATTGGGTTTGCCTGTAGATACTAAAGTGCAGTTTCCAACAGGCCACTGGATTAGTGGAACTGGAACATAGGAGAAGTGACTGGCCTAGAAATGTAAATTGGTAATTGAGATTCTCTTTCAACAATGGTGGACAAAATAATTTCTTTGGGCCTCCCTGGTGGCGCAGGGGTTAAAGACAGCGCTATCAAGCTATTGCCAGCCACTCCAGCACAAGTTCCATCCCCAGCTGGCCAGGGAACAACCCACATGGCACAGCAGACCTCTCCTGTCATGCTGCTCCTCACCTCAGCAGTGTATTTCAGTAGATCAGCCTGTTCTGCTCCCTACACTGTCTGGTAAATCCTCTCACCCTTTGCACCTCTGGCCTATACCCCAGTTCTTGCATGCATAAATAAAAAAAATTTTTTAAAGTAATTTCTTCAATCCCTGTGATGAAGGCAAACAGAACTGTTGAATGAAATATTTTAAAAAATCAAAAAAATAACAAGACAGTAAGAAATTATTGATGTGAGAGCTTGAAAGGACAGGAAAGCAGAGAGGTGACACCACCAGAAGTAGAACTCTTTCCCCCTGGGGTCATGTGCCAGTACAGAATTTGTGGCAGAAAATAGGCTTTGCAGCAAGTGAAGCAAAAATTGGAACTCAAATGCTCCCAAAGATAAGAACTCTGGTAAACCACCTTCCTGTTTGGGATTAGGGTCCTGAAAGATTGCACTCCTAATGGACATCTTGGCGTAGGGTAAATCAGAAGTAAATAGAAGTGCAGACACAAAATATTGAAAAACTAAAATTAAGAACTAATAGGTTTAATGGCAAATTAGACTTGACTAAGGAGGGAATAATGAATTGGAAGAAAAATTACCCAGACTTAAGCATGGATAAAAAGAAATGAAAAACATAGAAAAGAGAGTTAGAGACACAGAGGACAACATGAGAAAGTATGACACTATTGTCTGGAGCCCAGGAGAGGGGACGTAATAAGGTAAAAGTAATGTTTGAAGAAATAATGGCTGAGAATGGGCATCCCTGGTTGCACAAGGAGTTAAACACCACACTATGAAGCAATCCACAGCCTCTGCAGCATGAGTTCGATTCCCGGCCAGTGAAATACCCACATGATGCAGCAGACCTCCCCTGAATCTCCCACTGCTCCCCTCAGCAGTGTATTTCAGTCAGTCTGCCTGCTCTGTTTCCCGCTCTGTCTCTGGTGAATTCTGTCACCCACCTGTGCTTCTGGCCTGTACCCCAGCTCTTGTATGCATAAATAAATAAATCTTTTAAAAAAATGGCTCAGAAACTTTAAATAATGGATGAAATACATTTAACCACAGATATAAGAAGTTCAGCAAATATGAAGTAAGCTTAAGAAAATCTCTATCTGGGCCTCCCTGGTGGTGCAAGGGGTTAAGACGCAACCTGTGAAGCTTCTGCAGCCATTGCAGCACAAGTTTTATCCCCGGGCAGGGAGCTACCCACATGGCACAGCAGACCTCTCCTGTCTTGCCTGCTGCTCCCCTCAGCAATGTATTTCTGTGGATCCACCTGTTCTGTTCCCCACTCTGTCTCTGGCGAATCCTCTCACCCTCCCCCACACCTCTGGCCTATACCCAGTTCTTGTATACATAAATAAAATAAATCTTTATAAAAAAAAAAAAGAAAGAAAATCTGTATCTGGACCCATCAGAATAAAATTTTGGGAAATTATATTAAAGACAGAACCTAAACATAAAAGACTAAACTTTAAAAATGGGAAAAAAAGGGGCCTCCCTTGTGGCGCATGGGGTTAAGATTCAACCTCTGAAGCTATCTGTAGCCTCTGGGTACGAGTTTGATCCCCCGCCAGGGAGCTAACCCACATGGTGCAGCAGACCTCTCCTGTCTCGTCCGCTGCTCCCCTCAGCAGTGTATTTCAGTAGATTTGCCTGTTCTGTTCCCCACTCTGTCTCTGGTGAATCCTTTCACCCCCCACATCTTTTACCTACACACACCCCAGTTCTTGTATGCATAAATAAATAAATCTTTTTTAAAAAATGGAATAAAAAGAGGACTTACTATCCTTAAAGGAGCAATAATTAGACAGACAACTGTTTCTATCATAGGCAAAAAAAAAAAGAAGCCGCAGACAGTAAAATAATAATGTAATTATAGTGAGAGAAAATAACTTCCAACCTAGAATTCCATAGCCAATGAAAATGTCCTTCAAAAACAAAGCTGAGAGGGCCTCCCTTGGTGGCGCAGTGGTTGAGCACTGGGCTGTGAGGCTGTCTGCAGCCTCTGCAGCGCCGGTTCATTCCCTGACCACTGGTGAGGGTCCTACCAAAAAAAAAAAAAAAAAGCTGAGAGGGGCTTTCCTGGTGGCACAGGGGTTAAAGACAGTGCTATCAAGCTATCACCAGCTGCTGCAGCACAAGTTCGATTCCTGGCTGACCAGGGAGATACCCACATGGTGCAGCAGACCTCTCCTGTTGACCCACTGCTCCCCTCAGCAGTGTATTTCAGTATATATGCCTGTTCTGCTCCCCACTCTGTCTCTGATGAATTCTCTCATCCTCTTGTGCCCCCTGGCTTATACCCCAGTTCTTGTATGCATAAATAAATCTTAAAAAAAAAATTAAAAAAGCTGAGGGGCTGCCCTCTGCCCACCTGTGACTATGCAGATGTTTCTCTTCACCAACCTGTCTCTTTCAAGGGCAGCTTTTTCTGCCTGCTTTTGTCTGTGCAAGTGTCCTTTATTCTTCTCCTCCTTTTTATAATAAACCTGCCCTTTTGGATATAAAAACAAACATACAAACAAAAACAAAGGTGAAATAAAGGCATTTTTAAATAAACTCAAACCAAGAAAGCTAGTCTCTAACAGGAAGGCACTAATTCTTAAGCAGAAGTATTAATGCAAATTAAATAAGTATTAATGTCTGTGGGATTGAAAATATATGGAGACTTTAAATTCGACACATATGTTCACCCACACCTAGTCAAGAGAAATGGATGCATCTGCCTACAAGATATCTTGAACAAAAATGCTCATAGAAGCTTTACTCATTATGGCCCCAAACTGTAATCAATTCAGATGTGTTTGCATGTATCTCAGTGAGTTTTTGGTCGTGAATTCATCGACAGGAAATTGGATAGACAAACTATACTATATTTTTATGAAGGAATATTACTGATAAATTAAAAAAAGGACAAATTGGGGTCTCCCTGTTGGCGCAGGTGCAGGGGTTAAAGACAGCTCTATCAAGCTATCACCAGCCAATCTCCTCCTCCCTCCCGCCTCCCTCCCCACAGGGAGCTGACCCACACTGCTCAGCAGACCTCTCCTGTCATGCCCACTGCTCTCCTCAGCAGTGTTTTCAGTAAATCTGCCTGTTCTATTCCCCACTCTCTCTGGTGAATACTCTCACCTCCCACACCTTTGGCTTACACCCCTGTTCTTGTGTGCATAAATAAAGAAATCTTTAAAAAAAAAATTAAAAATATAAAAAAGGACAAATTGCTGGTAAGTGCAAAAACAAGGATAAATCTTGAAATGTGTCAAGCAAAAGAAGGCAATTGAAAAAGAGTACATTCAGTGTGAGCTCATGTATGTGAAATTCAAGAACAGATAAAACTAATTATGATAGACATTTGAACAGTCGAAAAAAACAAATAGTACTCCATAAAACTAAAAACTTCTGCACAGAGAAAGAAACAATCTTCAAAATGAAAAGACATTCTATTGAAGAGGAGAAATGTTTGCACATTGTATATCTAACAAGCGTTAATACAATATCTGAGATAATAAAAAAATTATACAACTCAGCAAAAACAACATAGTTCCCCTCCAAAATGAATATCTGAACAGACACTTCTCTGAAAAAGATATTCAATCAAAAAAGATATTCAGTAGGTCAACAGGCACATAAAATACTGTTCATCATCACTTGTCAATCAAAACCACATGAGGTACCACCTTACACCTGTGAGAATGTCCCACATCAAAAAGACTACAAACAACAACAAATGGTGGTGAGGTGTGGAGAAAAGGGAACCCTCTTACACTATTGGTGGGAATGTAAATTGGTGGGATCTCTGTGGAAAACATTTGAAGTTTCTGTAAAAAAAGTAAAAATAGATCTACCATATGATGCAGCAATAAATTTCTAGATATCTACACAACGAATATAAAAACACATATAGGGGCCTCCCTGGTGGCACAAGGGGTTAATGTCAGCACTATGAAACTATAGGCAGCCACTGCAGTACAAGTTCCATTGCAGGCAGTGGAGCTAACCCGCATGGCACAGCAGACCTGTCCTGTCCCTGCTGCTCCCCTCAGCAGTGTATTTCAGTCAATCCTCCTGTTCTGCTCCCCACTCTGTCTCTGGTGTATCCTCTCACCTCCCTGTACCTCTGGCCTACACCCCAGTTCTTGTATGCATAAATAAATCTTAAAAAAATACACATATAATAAAACACACGTGTATTGGAAAAGAGACAAGTATACCTATGTTCTTTGTAGCACTATTTAAAACAGTCAAGATACCAAAACAGCCTAAGTGCCCATTGATGAATGAGTAAATAAAGAAAATGTGGTATAAGTTTACAATGGTATGCTATTCAGCTATATGGGGAAAAAAAAAGCCATCTTAACCACTTTCAACAATATGGATGAAACTGGAGAGGATTAGGATCAGACAAATCAGAACGAGAAAGACAAATATGACTTCACTCATATGGAGTAAAAGAAAAAAGAAAAAAACCAAGGAAAGGAGCAGACAAAATTGATTCTGACAACCCAGGTCACCAGAGTGGGGGCAAAAGGTAGAGGAGGGGTGGGGGTGGGGGGTCCAGTAGACTGTGGTGGAGGATTATTGGCTGTTGGTGGTGAGGTGGTGTAATAACACATTTGAGAGGTGTGAACCTGTACTCCTAAAACTTACACAGTGTTGTAAGTGTTACCTCAATAAACAAGTATATAAAAGTTCTGAACAAGAACAACCAAAAAAGTAAGAGAAATCAGAATAGTGATTTCCTCTAGGGGTGGGGCAAAGAGTAAACTTTCTGAGGTAATGTAATGTTCTTTTATTTGGGCAGTGGTTACACGGGCAGCATATAGTCCTCAACATGAATGGAGCTGTACTTTTAAGATTTGTGAATTTCACTTTAGCAAATTATACATCATTTAAGCACTGGGAAGTACTGTGCAACAGCAACACTATATAATTCTGTAGGGTGTGATGATGGTAAATGAAATTATTGCTTCATTTTTCACAAGGAGAGTAAAAAACAGCACACAAATTAGATTTCACTGAGTCAAGGACGCGTACTGTAATTTTTAAGGTAGGTAACCATTAAAAGAATAGAAAGAGTGCATAACTTCCAGATAACAGAGGTAGGGAAGGAATAAAAACCTTAATTTTAAAGAAGGCAAGAAGAGAGAGAAAAAAGATTACAGGAAGGACAAAAAGCACACAGTGATATGCTTGATTTACATGAAAATACATTAAGTGTATCTGTATAATGTGGCCTCATATAAAGTTGAAATCCACCAGAGAATTTGTAGAGTGAGTGTAAGGGCAGGACTGGGCACAGTGCAGGTTTTCTGATCCCATGCAGACCAGGTAAAGGAGGAGCCAGAGTCCTCAGTAGTTTTGCAGGTTTTTTATTTGGGGTTCACCAGGCATAGGGCAGGCAGGGGTGCTGGCCCCCAGCAAGTCTTCACTCTATCTGGGCTCTCTAGCGGTAGTTCTGCTGCTTCTCGGCTTCTCTTTCGGCTTCTACTGCTGCTACTGCTGCTGCTGGCGTCCCCGTGACGCCACCCTTAAAAAGCACAGTCTTAGCTCAGCTGAATCCCATCTACCTATGCCCACACCCTATTCCAGGTGCCCGCCATCAGGCATGCATTCAGGACAAGGATCCATCATCTATCCTGATGGCGGAAGGGCAGAAAAGCCTGACATTTTCTTTACCCTACAGTGAGGAACAGAAATGTGAGGAAACTGAGCAACAGCGAGCGGATCTTTTCTTCTTGTCAAATCCCTTGCTCATTTCCTGAGCTCTCGTTCTGAAGGCTGCCTCGGTTTTCCTTCTACTCACTTACCTTCTTTAGTTTTCTACTCTGATTCTTTTTTTTTTTTTTTTTTAAGATTTTTTTTTTTTTTTTTTTTTTAATAGAGGCATGCTTTATTTACTTGTTTTACTGGTTTGTTTGTTTGTTTTTTGTTTATACATGCACTGGGTACAGTCAGAAGTGCGGGAGGGTGAGAGAATTCACCAGAGCCAGAGCGGGGAGCAGAGCAGGCAGAAGGACCGAAGTACACTGCTGAGGGGAGCAGCGGGCGGCAGGAGAGGTCTGCGCGCCATGTGGGACCCTCCTCCGGTGGCCGGGGAGCTGCTGGGGATCGAACCGGCACCGCAGAGGCCGCGCGCAGCTTCGCAACCCAGCGCTCAACCGCTGCGCCACCGGGGAGGCCCTTCTACTCTGATTCAATCAACCATACCCTTTCTCAAAACCGCTTCTACCCTCTCTAGCCTTTGGTGAAATACACTCAAACGCGTCGTGTTCATTGTTACCTGAGGTCCATTCCTATTCCCTCGTTTCACTTGCTGATGGCAAGAGTTTCGTACTGTCCTAGGAGAAGAAAATATAATTTGTCCTAAGTAGAAATAAAAAATGCCACGATAGCAGAGGATGGTTTCGATCCATCGACCTCTGGGTTATGGGCCCAGCACGCTTCCGCTGCGCCACTCTGCTATCTGGGAAACAACGGTCTCTTAATTCCTATAGAAAGTTTCCAGTATGCTCTGCCCTTGCTGCTATACAGCGCCACCTAGTGTCTGATAAAAAGGTCATCACAGTGTAAGCTGTCCTTATTGGTCACTTCCTGACACCGCAGTCGGTTTTTATTGGTTTATAAAGCGGACTTGCCAAAATAAACCAATAGGAATTAAGATCGGAATTAGGAGGGAGCCAATCGCGCTGGATTTTGTTGAGACACGCGGGCTAGCAGCCTTTCCAGTTGTCGCTCTTCTGAGGAAAGGGGCGGTTGGTGTGGCCTCCATTGTTCGGGATTTAGGGCGCCATGAGGTAAAGGCCTTAGGGTACTCTGGAAAGGTTTCGGGTATTCGGAGCCTTTGGTATGGTGTGCCGAAGCGCCACGTATCTGGGGGCCGCCCTAAAGCTCGGGAACTCGAGTCTGGGAGAGGGGGAGGTCGAGGCCGCGGGGGTGGGGAACCTGGGCCTGGATGGGGGTGGGGCCCGGGAGGCGGGCTCGACACCTTCGTTTCTGAGGGGTGTAGTGGGGGTGTCGTCCTGTCCCAGGTGGTGCTCCCCCATCTAGACTGAGAAAGCGGGAACGTGCCGCACGCATCCCCAGTGCCAAGTGCTTGGCATATAGGATGTGCCCCGAAAATGTTTTTACTCCCTTAAAACCCCCACTACCTTAATGAGTAAACGAAGTATTTAGTCAGTGAAGTATTAGGGTTGAGGTGACCCACGGGCTAAGGGATCTTTCTTGTAGGGACTGGTGTTGTAAGTCCCCTCGTTTCGCTGTGGGGTCGTGATAATCCACACTGAGGCGTAGGGGTGAGGCTGGGCATGTGGGATGGGGAGAAGTGTTTGCGGGAACAGGGTCTCGGAATCCTGAGGGAAATTCAGAGCGTTGGCAGGTTAACTTGAAATGATGTGGCCTGCATGGTGGAAATTCAGATTTTCAATGTAGTTTGTCAAAACAAGCTAAAATCTGTGTATTTCTAGGGGAGACAGAGGCCGCGGCCGTGGTGGGCGTTTTGGCTCCAGAGGAGGCCCAGGAGGAGGGTGAGTCCCAGTTTTTAGCGTCTCTCTCTGGTTTCACTTCATCTAAGTAGGAGTTTCCACTAGGTTAATGTTAACTTTTGTGACATTCAACTGTAATATGGAACCATTTCTTTTCATGGTCTCTTTCTTGTTAATTGGGTCTGGCCATATTCTATTCAGTCACTTGATTTCTGGGGTAAATAATTAGGATTTTTTTTTTTTTTTTCCGTTTGTTTGCTTTAGGTTCAGGCCCTTTGTGCCACATATCCCATTTGATTTCTACTTGGTGAGTACTATGGCCACTGTTTACCTTTGGATATAGAAATAGAGCCCTGTGTATCTCCCTGTAATGAAATCAGTGATGGAGTAAGAGAAGGATTTGGGGAGTGGAATTGGGGTTTTGAGTCAGCTGTATGTTGCTTACATACAAAAACAATGTAAATAGTGTGGGGAAGATAATTCCTTGGCTGTCTTGACAGTGACAGGATTATAATTCTTGATCTGAATAATTAATTGTACCTCTGGCTTAACTGATACTATAAAGTTAGTAGGAGAGTTTAAAATTACAGCTGTTCACTAGTTCAGTCCCCCGCCAGGGAGCTGCCCACATGGCGCAGCAGACCTCTCCTGACTCACTTGGCTGCTCTGCTCAGCAGTGTGTTTCGGTCAGTCTGCCCGTTCTGCTCCCTGCTCTGTGTCTGGTGAATCCTCTCACTCCCCCACACCTCTGGCCTGTACGCCAATTCTTGTATACATAAATAAATAAATCTTTTTTAAAAAAAAAAACTGCTTTTCAAAAACATTTAAAAAATAAAATAAAATTACAGCTGTTCCTTTTAGTTTGTATCCTTGTTTGAACATTCTAAGGAATTAGAAATAAGTTGTAGGGCCTCCTCGGTGGCGCAGCGGTTGAGCGCTGGGTTGCGAAGCTACCCGCAGCCTCTGCAGCGCTGGTTCAATCCCTGGCTGCTCCCCAGCCACCATAGGAGGGTCCCACATGGCGCGCAGACCTGTCCTGCCGCCCGCTGCTCCCCTCAGCAGTGTACTTCGGTCCTTCTGCCTGCTCTGCTCCCCGCTCTGGCTCTGGTGAATTCTCTCACCCTCCTGCGCTTCTGACTGTACCCAGTGCTTGTATAAATAAATAAATAAATCTTTAAAAAAAAAAAATTTGTAGGTTTTTCTATTTTCAATTTTTCCTATTGTAACAACAGAAAGAACAATTTCTCCTGTGTATTATTTTTGGTGAATAGTATATAGTTGTGTGTTTTGGTTTAGTGTGAGATGGCCTTCCCCCGGGTCAAGCCAGCGCCTGATGAAACTTCCTTCAGTGAGGCCTTACTGAAGAGGAATCAGGATCTTGCTCCTAATTCTGCTGAACAGGTATATTTTGGCTTCCTTCCTGAGGTTTCTTAAGAAAGCTTGAGAAGTGAATAACTACCAGCGAAGTTACCGTTATCTGAGCTTATACTCCACATAGAGTTTCATTCTTTTCCTTATTTCATTGGGGCTGGAGAAAGACAGTATGTAAACATACATTATATATGTGTATTTATATTATCATTGAGGAACTATCTTTGGCAACAAAAGGTTCTTTTTTGGCATAGTCAAGTCCGGAAAGATCAGAATGTTTCCAAGGCCCTGTTTTGTTATTGATACAGCTTGTATGGAAGGGATTAGGGGGAAGTATTCAAACTGAGAAGTTGCTTGTAATTTTTCACCTTTTGTTATTTTTCTTTACTGCTGTTTTTCAGGCCTCTATCCTTTCTCTGGTGACAAAAATAAACAATGTTATTGACAATTTGATTGTGGCTCCAGGAACATTTGAAGTGGTGAGTTTTTGATGATATAATCTAGGAAAGGTTCCACAAAATCGCAGCCTTGGTTCTGTGGAAGTTGTCTTTGCTCCCGTCTCTTAGTTCTGCAGTTGCCTATTCTCTGCAGCCCAGCATTCAACCTCTGCACCACCAGGGGAGGTGCTCCTAGTTGCCTATTCTCTGAAGCCAAGTCTTAAATGGGAAATTACAGTGAAATTCCTTTATAGTACTGATCTTAGGGACAAGGCTTGTATCATCATTTGCTAGCCATGATGTATTAGGCTATGTGATATGATTTGACCAAAGCTTTTTCCAAATCTTGGTATTAGGTTGTGTTGCAATAGAGTTCTGAGAGGAATTAGGCAGTTTTTTGACTTCTAATTTTTTTTTTTCTTTTCTGAAACCTTAACAGCAAATTGAAGAAGTCCGACAGGTAGGATCTTACAAAAAGGGAACCATGACTACAGGACACAATGTGGCTGACCTGGTGGTGATCCTAAAGATTCTACCAACATGTGAGTGTACCTCGGTGCACAGAGGTCCGCTTTTAGAATAGGAATCTCTACAGCCCACATTTTTTGTGAGAAAGGCTGTTTGGAATACAAATGGGAAATTTACTTTTTATTTTATTTTTTTTCCTTAAGCATCCTACAGTGCACAGGACTGACCCTATCCCCATCCCCAAAAATGAATAATCCAGTCCCAAAATGGCGTTATTGCCACTGGAGAGACTATAGAAGAGTGTGGGTATAGGAGGAGGGGTCCAGTTCTTGAACCTTCCAGTTTCTTTGTCCAGACATTAACTTCCCCTTGGTAAAGGGTATATTCTATTACTTCTTTTTTTTTAAAGATTTATTTATGCATACAAGAACTGGGGTACAGGCCAGAGGTATAGGGAGTGAGAGGATTCACCAGAGACAGGGTAGGGAACAGAACAGGCAGACTGACTGAAATATGCTGCTGAGGGGAGCAGTAGGCAAGCTAGGAGAGGTCTGCTGTGCCATGTGGGTAGCTCCCTGGCCGGGGATCGAACTCATGCTGCAGTGGCTGCGGATAGTTTCATAGGTTGCAGATATCTTAACCCCCTGTGCCACCAGGGAGGCCCTCTATTACTAGCTTTTGTTCCAGCTTTCAACATGGGATAGCAATCAGATTGCAAAAATGTTAAGAAATATGTAAAAAGTTGACATAAATAATTATAATATTCATCATCTCCTTTTCCTCCAATCTAGTGGAAGCTGTTGCTGCCCTGGGGAACAAAGTCGTGGAAAGCCTAAGAGCACAGGATCCTTCTGAAGGTTTGAGTTCATTGCTAAGCATGTATTTAGTGATCATAGGAGCCAGGTCTGATAATTATAACTACACTTTTAACAAACTCAGGTCAGGCAAGAAGGAAAGGTGAATGTTTAGTTTTATATTAGTGAAGTTTTTGGCAGATCCTTATTCAGAATCCAGTTGATCACTCTTATGTCTAAAACTCTGTACTCGTTATGTACTCGTTTTTGTTTTTTAATAGAAGTAACAGTGTTCTGCAGCACAGTATAAATTTTACATATATATCTTATTACCTCAATATTTATATATCACACCATGCCTGCCACCAAAGTTTCCATCCATTACCATATACTTGATTGACCCTGTATACACATTCCATCTTCCCCACTTGTTAGAATCCAAGGGTTTGTTTTGTTTGTTCATTTGCTTTATCTTCTTCATCTCACTTATTTTCCCTTAGCATAATTCCCTTTATTTTTTTTTTTTAAGATTTATATATTTATGCATACAAGAGCTGGGGCATAGGCCAGAGATCCGGGGGGTGAGAAGATTCACCAGAGACAGTGTGGGGAACAGAACAGGCAGATTAACCGGAATACACTGCTGAGGGGAGCAGTGGGAGAGTCAGGAGAGGTCTACTGCGGCCATGTGGGTTGCTCCCTGACGGGCCGGGGATTAAACTCCTGCTGCAGAGGCTTTGGATTGCTTCATAGTGTGGTGCTTAACCCCTTGCGCCACCAGGGGGGCCACATAATTCCCTTCGAATCCTTCCATATTTTCATAAAGGGTGAGATATTGTTGTTTCATTATTTTTTTTTTAAGATTTATTTATTTACGCATATAAGAACTGGGGTACAGGCCAGAGGTATGGGGGCTGAGAGGATTCACCAGAATCAGAGTAGGGAACAGAACAGGTAGATTGAAATACACTGCTGAGGAGAGCAGCAGGCAAGACAGAAGAGGTCTCCTGCACCATGTGGGTCACTTCCCTGCCTGGCTGGGGATCAAACTCATGCTGCACAGGCTACGTATGGCTGTGGATAGCTGCACAGTGCTATGCTTAACCCTTTGCACCACCAGGAAAGTTGAACTAGTGTTTCATATTAAGGTAAATACCCCAAAGTAGAATTACTAGATCATATGATAGTTTTATGTTTTAAATTTCTTTTTTTTTAATGATTTATTTATTTAATTTATATAAGCACTGGGTACAGACAGAAACACGGGAGGGTGAGAGAATTCACCAGAGCCAGAGCAGGGAACAGAACAGGCAGACTGACAAAATACACTGGTGAGGGGAGCAGCGAGCGCAGCAGGAAAGGTCTGTATGCTATGTGGGGCCCTCACCGGCGGCCGGAGATTGAACCGGCGCTGCATAGGCTGTGGGCAGCTTTGCAGCCCAGTGCTCAACTGCTGTGCCACCAGGGGAGGGCCTGTTTTAAATTTCTTGAGGAATCTCCATGCTGTTTTCCATAGTGACTGTGCTAATTCATATTACCATGTAAAGGTTCTCTTGTCTTTATTTATGTCCTTGTCGAGGACTCTTGCTATTTTTTAAAATAACCCCTACTTGGATTTAAGTTTGGTCATCTATGGGAATGCGGAAGTTTCAGCCTTTTTTTTTTTCTTTTAGTTTTGACCATGCTGACCAATGAAACTGGCTTTGAGATTAGCTCTTCTGATGCTACAGTGAAGATTCTTATTACAACAGTGCCACCCAATCTGCGGAAACTGGACCCAGAACTCCACTGTTAGTCTTTTTTTACATTGCTGGGAAATTGGGGTAAATTCAAAGCATGGAGTAAAGTTGCTGTTGAGTTTTCTTAAGCTTGTTGCTGTTCTTCTGCAATCTTTCTCTGGGGCTTACTTAGGTTTACCCCAAAGTTTGTTTTCTCTATAATTTGAGGATACTTTTACCAGCTTGGTAGTGAACTTGTCAAAGACAGAATGGCTCAGAAAATACTTTGAGAACTTAAGAAAAGGACTGAGAAAATGCTTAAGAAGAGGTAGATTTTTTTTTTGTTTAAAGATTAATTGATTGATTGATTATATGTATACATACATACAAGCACTGGGTACAGTCAGAAGCGCAGGAGGGTGAGAGAATTCACCAGAGCCAGAGTGGGGAGCAGAGCAGGCAGAAGGACCGAAGTACACTGCTGAGGGGAGCAGTGGGCGGCAGGAGAGGGCTGCGCGCCATGTGGGACCCTCCTCCGGTGACCGGGGAGCAGCCGGGGATCGAACCGGCGTTGCAGAGGCTGCGGGCAGCTTCGCAACCCAGTGCTCAGCTGCTGCGCCACTGGGGAGGCCCAAGAAGAGGTAGATTTTTGGAGATCTTGCATGTTTCTAGATTTGGTTTGAGGTAGGAAGGAATTAGTGATTTTTTGAACAAGTGACTCGCTGATCTGAGGACATAGGGTGATTTAAGGAATTCCTAAGTTTATCCTGTATTTGCTCAAGACTAAGGTGGTAGAATTGAATTGTTTAGTAATGTTTTATTTTGGTTTGTCATGCTTGACTTCAAGTGGATATCAAGGTGCTACAGAGTGCTTTAGCAGCCATCCGACATGCCCGCTGGTTTGAGGAAAATGCTTCTCAGTCCACGTGAGTCCCCTCCCTTTCTATTTTGAGTTAATTTAGCCATTCTCACGACAGTGAATAATAGCAGGATACCTCCATATTTCCTTTTTTTTTTTTTTAAAGATTTGTTTACTTTTCAAATGTCCTGGACTTTATTTTTATTTTATTTTATTTTTTTAAGAGCTGGGGTACAGGCCAGAGATGGGGTGAGGGGAGAGGATTCACCAGAGACAGAGTGGGGAACAGAAGGGGCAGATGAACCGAAATACACTGCTGAGGGGAGCAACGGGCAAGTCCGGAGAGGTCTGCCTTGCCATGTGGGTTTCTCCCTGGCTGGCCGGGGATCAAACTCATGCTGCAGAGGCTGCAGATTGCTTCATAGTGCAGTGCTTAACCCCTTGCACTACCAGGGAGGCCCAAGATTTGTTTTTAAATCCACCCCAAGAAGTGGCATGCAAGGGCCTCCCTGGTGGTGCAAGGGGTTAAGCACCATACAATGAAGCAATCCGCAGCCTCTGTAGCATGAGTTGGATCCCTGGCCAGCCAGGGTGCAACCCCCATGGCACAGCAGACCTCTCCTGTCTCACCCACCGCTCCCCTTAGCAGTGTATTTCAGTCAGTCTGCCTGTTCTGTTCCCTACTCTGTCTCTGGTGAATCCTCTCAACCACCCGCATCTCTGGCCTGTACCCCAGCTCTTGTATGCATAAATAAATACATTTTTAAAAAAACTGGTGTGCAAGCTAGAGGTGCTAGGGGTGGGGGGATGGGTGAAAGGACTCACCAGAGACAGCGTGGGGAGCACAACAGGCAGACTGACTGAAATACACTGCTAAGGGGAGCAGCAGGTGAGACAGAAGAGGCCTGCTGCACCATATGGGTTAGCTCCCTGGCTAGGGATCGAACTCATACTGCAGTGGCTGGGCAGTAGCTTCATAGTGCTGAGACTTTAACCCGTGCACCACCAGGGACACCCTCTATATTTCCTTTGAAAGAACTTTATGCTGTGCTCTTTCGTGTGGATTTTTATTTTTTATTTTTTTAAAGATTTATTTATTTATACACGCACTGGGTACAGTCAGAAAGCGCGGGAGGGTGAGAGAATTCACCAGAGCAGGGAGCAGAACAGGCAGAAGGACCGAGGTACGCTGCTGAAGGGAGCAGCGGGCGGCAGGAGAGGTCTGCGCGCCATGCGGGACCCTCCTCCGGTGGGCGGGGAGCAGCTGGGGATTGAACCGGCGCTGCAGAGGCTGCGGGCAGCTTCACAACCCAGCCCTCAACCGCTGCGCCACCGGGGAGGCCCCCTGGATTTTGATTTTTTTTTTTTTTGGTATCTTAAGTAAGCATTTTTTTTTTAATATATTATTGGAAGATATTTTTTACCTTTTTATTTTTTTTAATTTATTTATGATTACAAGAGCTGGGGTACAGGGCAGAGGTGTGGAAGGTGAGAGGATTCACCACAGACAGAGCAGGGAACAGAATAGACCAAAGTACACAGCTGATGGGAGCAGCGGGCAAGTCAGGAGAGGTCTGCTACACCATGTGGGTAGCTCCTTGGCTGTGGATCGAACTCATGCTGCAGAGGCTGCAGACAGCTTCACAGACCAGCGCTCAACCTGTTGAGCCACCAGGGAAGCCTTAAGTAAGCAATTTTGAGAAAAAGAGAACTTACAGTCTTGAAAATAACATCAGCTTTCTAAGTTAGTTGTGGATGTATGTGATATTAGTTTAATCCCTGGTTCCCTCTTACCCTCAGAGTCAAAGTTCTTATCAGACTGCTGAAGGACCTGCGGATTCGTTTTCCTGGCTTTGAGCCTCTCACACCCTGGATTCTTGACCTACTAGTAAGTAAAGAAGGGAAGTTGGGGTTCCTAAGTCAAAAGTTACTCTGAAGGTAGAACCTGAAATTTGGTGAAGCTCAGAAGAAATCTTACCAGTGGACAAATAATCCAGTAAAGACTCAACATTTCTTTTTCTTTTTCTTATTTATGCATACAAGAACTGGGATGTAGGTCAGAGGTGTGGGGGGTGAGAGGATTCACCAGAGACAGAGTGGGGAATGACAGAAATACACTGCTGGAGAGCAGTGGGCGAGTCAGAAGTGTGCTGTGCCATGTGGGTCACCTTCCTGGCTAGGGATTGAACTTGTGCTGCAGTGGCTGCAGACAGCTTCATAGTGCTGCATTTTATTTTATTTTATCATTTATTCATTCATTCATTCATTCATTCATTCAAGCACTGGGTACAGTCAGAAGTGCAGGAGGGTAAGAGAATTCACCAGAGCCAGAGCGGGGAGCAGAGCAGGCAGAAGGACCGAAGTACACTGCTGAGGGGAGCAGCGGGCGGCAGGAGAGGTCTATGCGCCATGTGGGTGGGACCCTTCTCTGGTGGCCGGGGAGCAGCCGGGGATCGAACTGGCGCTGCAGAGGCTGCGAGGACAGCTTCACAACCCAGCACTCAACCGCTGCACCACCAGGGAAATCCATTCTGCCTGTTCTGTTCCCCACTCTGTCACTGGTGAATCCTCTCACCCCCTGCATCTCTGGACTGTACTCCAGCTCTTGTATGCATAAATAAATCTTTTTTTAAAAAAAGAAATTATTGAATGAGTAGTTGCAGAATTAAATCTGAATATGAAAATTTTGGTTAAATCTTGTTTTTTCATGAGGGTTTAATATGTTTGTTTGAAGCTAGAATTGCCACTTGGATGATATACCTATCAGATTTATCACTTTTCAGGGTCACTATGCTGTGATGAACAATCCCACGAGACAGCCTCTGGCCCTAAATGTGGCTTACAGGTATAGCAGATGTCTTTGGATTTGGGGCTGGGTGTTAGCTGTCTTGTGTTTGGTTTTGTTGTTGTTGACTTATTTATTTTTAAAGATTGGTGTTTTTTGAATACAAGAACTACAGTACAGGCCAGAGGTGCAGGGGGTGAGAGGATTCACCAGAGACAGAGTGGGGTACAGAACAGGCAGATCTACTGAAACACTGCTGAGGGGAGCAGTGGACGAGACAGGAGAGGTCTGCTTTGCCATGTGGGTTATCTCCCTGCCCGGGGATTGAACTCATGCTGCAGTGGCTGCTGATAGCTTCATAGTGCAGAGACTTACCCCTTCCACCAACAGGGAGGTCCTGTTGATTTAATTTTAATACAGGCACATCTTGGAAATACTGCAGGGCTGGTTATAGACCACCACAGTAAAGTGAATAATCACATTAAAGCAGGTTATATGAACTTCTTGGTTCCCTAGTTCATATAAAAAGATATTTACTCTATACTGTGGTCGGTTAAATGTGCAACAGCATTATGTCTTTAAAAAAAAATAAGGCACAGAAAACGTACATACTTTAATTAAATGTATTAGCACTGGTAGACATCCTCTATTTGGTGTTACCACAAACCTTCAGTTTGTTAAAAAAATAATAATAATAATAAAACAAGGTATGGCTGTATTTATTTAAAGTGGTATGTTTGCATTAACACATAATCTGTGTGTTAACACTTTGTTTTTAGGCGTTGCTTGCAGATTCTGGCTGCAGGATTGTTCCTGCCAGGGTCAGTGGGTATCACAGATCCCTGTGAGAGTGGTAACTTCAGAGTACACACAGTCATGACTTTGGAACAGCAGGTATGAAATGGCCTATTGTGCCCCAGTCTTGAGTACTCTTGGTCAGAAGGCAAAGAGAATGTGGTCTTTAGAGTTGAGGGATTTGGGGGGTCTTGAAATTAAAAATTATGTCTATTTGTATGAGAATGTTAGACAAATAAGGTACTTCCTCTTTGCTAATCTACCCTCTCTCCTTCAGGACATGGTCTGCTATACAGCTCAGACTCTGGTCCGAATCCTCTCTCATGGTGGTTTTAGGAAGATCCTTGGCCAGGAGGGTGATGCCAGCTGTGAGTAAATTTTGTGGTTTGGGGTTCTTACGGTATCCTGAGGCTCTACATTATTCTTTTTCCACTGTATACGTTATGACTATGTGCTAGGTTGTCTGAAATCACTTTTTTAAAAAAAATATTTATTTTTATTTATGCATACAAGAACTAGGGTGGAGGCCAGAGGTGTGGGGGGTGAGAAGATTACCAGAGACAGTGGGGAGCACAGCAGGCAGATCTATTGAAAAACACTGCTGAGGGGAGCAGCGGGCAAGACAGGACAGGTCTGCTGCACCATGTGGGTTAGCTCCCTGGCCAGGGATTAAATTCATGCCTCATGCAGCAGTAGCTGGCAATATGATAGCGCTGAGACTTTAACCCCTTCACTGCCAGGGAGGCCCTGAATGAAATCATCTTTTTTTCCTCTTCTAGACCTTGCTTCTGAAATATCTACCTGGGATGGGGTAATAGTGACACCTTCAGAAAAGGCTTATGAGAAGCCACCAGAGAAGAAGGAAGGAGAGGAAGAGGAGGAGAATACAGAAGAACCACCTCAAGGAGAGGAAGAAGAAAGCATGGAGACACAGGAGTGACCCAAGAGGAAGAATGGAGCATAAGCTAACTCCTACTGAGCTTTATGTGGTGGCATTTTTGCGGACAAGGGAGATAGAAGGAAAGTGAACTTCAGAGGAAAATGTCATTCCAGTGGGTTCTGACATTGGCTTAGTAGCCAGAAGTCTCCATTGCCCTATGCCGTCCATCTGTAGTGAAGCACGATACCAACTTCTAATACTTTAGAATTCCCATCTCTTGGAAACCTCTCAACCATTAGTTTGTTGTTGAAATGTTATGAATTTATAGTGTCTGGACTTTTTTTTTTTTTTCTAAGAAAAATGATTAAAATACTTCCTAGTAGGGCTTTTGGTCTTGATTTTCCTTGGCATCTGGCAACCTTTTTGGCTGCCTTTTGCCTTCTATACTCTTTCTTCATTGAAAATGATAGTCTACATTGTAAATACTGGATCACAATTTGAAGATATAAGTGAGTTAAAGTACAAAGACTCTTGGAACCTTCCCATATACCAGAGTAAACTACTGTTTAAGCATTTATTGAATTTAATGGTTCCAGCAATACTGCTGCTCCACTCAAGCCAGTGCAATCAGTAAGAGGGTGGATAGGTCATTCACCTGTCTGCTTTTCCAAACTCTCAGTGTAAATAATGGAAAATGAGAAGTCATGGGGAGAGGACATGCTGCTAAGGCCCCAACCACCTGGCAGGTAGCAAAGGAAGCCCTTTCCTGATTAACTAGACACGAAGGTAGAGAAAGTAGTGGGCTTTAAGTACGTAGCTTTAAAAGAAATGGTAGAGGTCTCATCTCATTCTTGGAAGCAAGAGTCAGAGTGTCTCAAGATCCCGAATCCTGCAGCACACAGCCTTCTTTGGGCCCCAACATAAATAGGTAAAATTTAAGTGCTTCAAACACAAACCATAGGGCTGTCTTTTTGATGTCCAAGGTCAACAGGGAGTCCTGGAGTCTTCTCTGTGGAAGCAAGGGAGCTGGGGATTAGTACTTGTGCTATATATATTTGTGAGGTGATAGGCCCATCTTCTGGCCTATTACTTGCTTGGGGATCCAGGGGGGTAAACTCCTGAGTCCAGCATTGCCCTCCTGCGGGCTGTTTCCTTGGCAACACTGTGGTTTAGCCTCCTCAGCCGTTCCTACAAGACAAGGAAAATTTGGAATCTTAATAGCTGTGAAAGGCTTTAGAGCTCATTTGTCAACAAGGCCTTGGGGAAAAAACAGGCCTGGTCCACCTCAAAGTCTTCTAAGTTCTATAAAAATGTAAATGACAGTAACTGGGTATACAGAATAGGAATAAAAAGTTCTACCACTTCTCAAAGCCTTCAAAAATTTCAGTGACTTTCATTGTGTTGGGGACTTTGTGACATTCCTTGAAAAGAGGAGGCTACCCTGAGGATTACAAAGCAGGGCAAAGAATCACTGTTGGTAAATTCTTTTACCTGGGCATTCTGTAGAATGTTGTTGACCAAGACAACTCGTCTCCGGGCATTAAGAAGTTTCTTCACGTAGGGGTCAAGATCCAGGGCCACCTTCTGATCCTCATTGATTCGGCACAGCTCTGGGGGATGGATGTAAGGTGCAATTAACACCTAATGGTTTATCTCTAGTTTTTAATACAGGTAAATGAGGTGGAAAACATTTTTGTACCTACATGGGGCACAGTCATCAGAAACTTAAGTGGGAGTCCACTGGCAACCCTAATGTCCTGGAAGCAAGGGATAGAAACCCAGCCCAGAGTATGGCAAAACATAAGATACTGAAAGTGAGTTGGAGGATTCCAGGTACATGGGATGCTCACTCACCGGTAGCTAGGTTGTCAATTTGTTCCCGTAGCTCCACCTGGCTCTCTCTGCAAAGATGCACAAGGTCTACAGGGTCAGACAGTTAATGTGACTCATGACACTAATTCCCAATTGCTGAGAGAAGACGGCCTCAGCCCTTTAAGGCTTTCCGCCCCTCTTGCGAGGCCCCAGTTTCCCAAATTTTTCTTAGTCCCACCTGAAAGCGGCCGGAACCCATCTTGGCTCCGCCCCTCCTCGGGCCCGCCCCTACAAAGCCAAATCGAGGGGCCCCGCCTCAATCTTCCCTCTCAGGCACCTGACGGCGTGGACGTGAGAGTCGAGCTGCTGCACAGCCGGTCGCAGGAATTCGAGGAGACCCTCAGCGAACAGGTCGCGGCCTGCGGGCCCCGCCACCGGAGTCCCCGCACCAGACACGGCGGCGGAACCAGCCCCCGCCATCACGCACTGTCCTTACGCCCGGAACCGGCCGCGAGGGCCGCCGGGTACTGAAGCACCGCTGAAGTGTGTCGGGAGGGGGCGCTCCCGACCCGGACTCTGGGATTTCTGGGAAATGGAGTCTCTGCCGCTGCAGGGCGGGGAGAAAGGCCGCCCGGAGCCCGCTGGGAGTTGTAGTTCTTTGTAGGACTTCAAGAAGTGGATTTTGTAACTCTGCATCTTGAGGGCTAGGATGCAACCATTTTGGAGGTTGGGAACTTTTTTGTTTTCTGCAAAGATGAAAAATAAATGTTTATATTCCCAGTTGTCCATAACCTTCCTGTGTTAACTTTATGAGAAAATCAGATTATATTCATAGCATAGTTGTTTTTTTTTTTTATATAGCATAGTTTTTTATTGTTTTTGCGTAGAAGATCTGGGGTGTAGATCAGAAGTGGGGAGGAGGCACTGGAAGTGTTATAGGACAGGGAAAGGGGCAGCCCAAACCCCGCAAACCTGCCTATTCTAAATGGGTTCTGCCATCCGCCGCATCAACACAAAACATAGGAGACTTTAATGGGAAGGAACTTTAATAAAACTAGGAAACAATACAGGTAAGGCAAAGAGTCTAGTTTCTAAATGAAGCACCCAAAGTTACCCATCCCCTCGTGGGTAAAAGTCCATCCATATGGGAATGGCGCAGAGCAAGGCCCCAAAGCCTGCCACAAGTCTAAAGCATCTTCCAGTGGGGACCCACAGAAAAGGGTCAGAAACAACCAGACAAGCCCAGAAGGAAAAGAGCAAAATCAACATCAAGATAAAAGCTGCCATTGTCACCTCCCCATGGGTCTCACCCACATCTGTGTCACCTAGTTCATGACCAAAAGACAAGTGCAGTTTCTTCACGTGTCTCTAGGCTCCATGCGCCTCCTCCAGGTCTCCTTCTGGCTCCATCCTGCTTCCTTCCTCAGCCTCCTCTCCAGCTTCTCCTCTTCCTGCTCAGCTCCACCCTCCCTTGGGTGGGGCAGGGAACCTCCCCCTTTCCTGGGGACCACCCTGTTACAGAAGGATTCACTGAAAGGATTCAGTGAAATACACTGCTGAAGGGAGAAGTGGGTGAGACAGGAGAGGTCTGCTGTGCCATATGTGGGTTAGCTCCCTGGCCAGGGATTGAACTCAGGCTGTAATGGTGATAGTGATGCAGGATAAGAATAGAAAAACTGGGGGCCTCCCCGGTGGCGCAGCGGTTGAGTGCTGGGTTGCAAAGCTGCCCGCGGCCTCTGTGGCGCTGGTTTGATCCCCGGCTGCTCCCCGGCCACCAGAGGAGGGTCCCACATGGCGCGCAGACCTCTCCTGCCGCCCGCTGCTCCCCTCAGCAGTGTACTTCGGTCCTTCTGCCTGCTCTGCTCCCGGCTCTGGCTCTGGTGAATTTTCTCACCCTCCCGCGCTTCTGACTGTACCCAGTGCATGTATAAACAAAAGAAAGAAAGAAAGAAAGAAAAAACATGCCTCTATAAAAAAAAAAAAAAAGAATAGAAAAACTGGAAAGGAGATACAAGGTCAAGAACCTAACTCACAAAAGGGAGTAGGGGTAGAAGGGATTAGCATAATCCATTAACCCACTTATAGAAATCAAGACCCTTAGGCATCAACACCCAGATCAGGAGGTGCAACACCCAGAAACTATCAGACTGCTATAGGGAGTGTCAACGGCACAAACCATCCACCCACAAAGATGAGCCCTTCCCTGAAGATGATAAAACCTAACTCAGCCCTCACAATGGGACAGCACTCTGTCTGCCCACCTGTGTCTATGCAGGTGCTTCCTTTCACCAACTCTCCCCCTCTGCAGGGCAGCAGCCTTCCTGCCTGCCCATGACCTGTACCATGCCTGGACTTCTCACTGACCTCCCTCATCGGAGGCAGTTCTCAAGGCCGCCTGCCTGCAACCATGCAGGCCTCTCAGCAAAACCTGTCCCTTTCCCCAATAAACCTGCTCTTTAAATATAACTAACATCTCTGTTTGATGGAGAAACTCGCCTGGGGAAACTCGCTGTGTGCCGCTGAAAAGGGAGCTCTGGAAACCTTTCCCAAAGTGAACCCAAGGACCCTGCACTCTACAGAACTCCAATAGTGCTAAGACTTAACCCCTAGGCCACCAGGGCGGCCCCATAGCATAATTTTATACTTAAACCAGATTATATTTGTAGCATAGTTTTATATTTCTAAATTTAGGAGTGTATTCTTATATTGTCCTAAAGTATGTACAAAACTGCATGTGATAGTTAGCCTGTCAAATCACAAAAACCCAAAATAGTTGATTTTTAAAACTAGCTCTAGCTGACTTTACTAAATCATTGGGGCAACATTCCATCTAGAAAGTAGAATGGCACGGCAGGAAATTGTGTAAAATGGAATATTTTTATAGTCAGAAAAAGGGTGTGGGGTCCTTGCTGGTGGCGCAAGAGTTTAAATTTTAGCAGTGTGAAGCTATCAACAGCCACTGCAGCATGAGTTCCATTCCTGGCCAGGGAGGTGACCCACATGGCTCAACAGACCTCTCCTGTCTTTCCTGCTGCTCCCCTCAGCAGTGTATTTCAGTCAATCTGCCTCTTCTGATCCCCACTCTGGCTCTGATGAATCTTCTTACTCCCCCCACCCCCAACCTCTGGCCTATACCCCAGCTCTTATATGCATAAATAAATAAAATAAATATTAAAAAAAGAGGGTGTGATCAGGTCATTAGCAAAAGAAAAAGATTACTTCAGGCAAAAGCACCTTCCTTTATTCACCCTAAGCAAGGGTGTTTTATTATGCAAGTGACTTCACCTGTGTTAATTTGATTAAATTTCTGCTTTTGGGAGAGGCTGAGACAGCAATTAAGTATGGGACTTGAATTCCCATTTTTGGGTCTTGTTTTTTTTTCTTTTTTATAAGTCTTAAAAAGGAATGAAATTCTGATACATGTTCATTTATGGATTAACCTTAAGACATCTTGTAAAGCAAAATAGGCCAAATACAAAAGGACAGATGCTGCATGATTCTACTTTATTTGATGCACCTAGAGTAAATTCAGAGGTAAAATGTGATTTTATCTTGTTATCAGAAAGTGGGTACTTGGGGAAAGGAGATTGGGGAGTTATTGTTTAATGGTTATGAGTTTCAGTATGGGATAAGAAAGTTCTGGAGATGGTTAGTGTTCCTCCCAGTAAAGAGTTAATTGGCTTTATCAAAAGATTTATGGGGTAACAGCCCATCTAACAAATAGAAAGGACTGTACAAACTGGAAGGCCTTTACAGATTTGAGGGGGAGAAATAAGGAAGAGAGTGAATTGTTTTCTACTGGGATCACCTTCCCTGGAGGATGAGGGATCTATCTGGCAGATCACCTAGCTAATGTTGGCTAATGTTGAGGTTGAGTAATGTCAGAAATTTCAGACTGACTGACTGATTTAAGATTACATTCATGAGAAGGCAGAAGTCTCTGAGTTAGTTCAGGTTCCTTTTGGAAGTAGGGTAGCCACATTCAGAAAACCAAACAAAAGTCCAGGGACACTAGGCAAATTTGAATTTCAGATAGACAAGTAATTTTTAAAGTATTTTATCTAGTAATCCTACTTCAAAGGCTGGTTCTCTGAGGAAAATCACTCTGCTTTGTAGTCATACTTTCCACTCCTTTTATCAGCTCACCTCTGCCACTTCACCTGGAGTTAGCCCTTATCTCTCCTGACAGCATTGCAACAGCCTCCAGTCTGTCTTGCCTCCTCTATTCTCTCTGCTCCAGGTCAATCTGCACTCTAAATACTAGTCTGATTACATAATAGCCCTGCCTAGAGAAAATTAGGGGCCTCTTGGTTTCTTAGGTATTTGCTTGGGCAAGTTTTCTTACAGAAACCCTGAACTTCTGTAAGAGGTTGAAGGCCAGTGCTCGTTCAATTATTCTTTCTTTCTTTTTTTTTTTTAAGATTTATTTATGTGTACAAGAACTGGGGTACAGGCCAGAGGTGCAGGGGATGAAAGAACTCACCAGAGACAGATTGGAGAACAGAACAGGCAGACTGGCTGAAATACACTGCTGAGGGGAGCAGTGGGCGAGACAGGAGAGGTCTGCTGCGCCATGTGGGTAGCTCCCTGACTGGGGATCAAACTTGTGCAGCAGAGGCTGGGGACAGGACAGCTCCATAGTGCTGTGTCTTAACCCCTGCGCCACCAGGGAGACCCTCAATTATTCTTTCAACATCAGTTTCAGGCATCATGGCACAGATATAAACCCCTTCGTGCTTGCACCATATCACATAGCAGTGGCACTCCAGTCCTTGGCTTTTCCGTGGGGGCTGAGGGAGATGTAGGTCATTAGTACCCCCACCCCCTCTTCCAGAGGTGCTTAGGTTGACCCTTCTGACTGACTTCCTGCACTTGGGTCTGCGTAGGTTCACAAGGAAGCTCTGCAGAAACATGGTGTCTCTGCCTGGAAGCCAGCTGCATGCCTACACCCAATGTGGAGCCTTCGTGGGGTGGGGTCAGGTTTTACTAGAGGGTGCTTCTTGTGTATGTGAGTGTGTGTGTGTGAGGGAACAGAATATTGTCTGGTGATGGCTCTAACTGGGGAGGAGTACCTGAGAATTAGTTTCTATAGGCCTCTGTCAGGGGCAGGTAGGGCCAGGGATGTTCTGGAGCCCTACACTGCTTTCATGGAGTTGCTGATGGGGGGCAGCAGTACCAATAGGAGCAGGGAAGCGTAAGACAGGCAGTTGGGAGACCTGAGATGGCAGCCCCCCCATAGCTGTTGTCCTCATGGTAGGTTCTCTGGCCAGACCTGGGGCAGGTCAGATTCCAGGACTCCTGCTCATAACAAAGGGGTCAGAAATTGAAAGTGGGGTCCTGGCAGCTTGAGGTTTTTTTTTTTTTTTTTTTTTTTAAATAATTGGCATTTTTTTTTTAAAGATTTATTTATTTATTTATATAAGCATTGGTTACAGTCAGAAGCGTGGGAGGGTGAGAGAATTCACCAGAGCCAGAGTGGGGAGCAGAGCAGGCAGAAGGACCGAAGTACACTGCTGAGGGGAGTAGGGGGCGGCAGGAGAGGTCTGCGCGCCATGTGGGACCCTTGCCTAGGGGTCGGGGATCGAACCTGTCTGCAGAAGCTGCTGGCAGCTTCACAACCCAGCGCTCAACCGCTGCGCCACCGGGGAGGCCCAGTTAGTTTTTTTTTTTTTTTTTTTAAGATTTATTTAGGGGCCTCCCTGGTGGCACAAGGGTTTAAACACCGCACTATGAAGCAATCCGCAGCCTCTGCACCATAAGTTCGATCCCCGGCTGGCCAGGGAGCAACACACATGGCACAGCAGACCTCTTCTGACGGGCCCGCTGCTCCCCTCAGCAGTATATTTCAGTTATTCTGCCTGTTCTGTTCCCGAGTCTGTCTCTAGTGAATCCTCTGACTCCCCGCATCTCTGCCCTGCACGCCAGCTCTTGTATGCAAAAATGTAAAAAATTAAATAAAAGACTTATTTATTTATGCATACAAGAACTGGGGTACAGGCTAGAGTTGCAAGGGTTGAGAGGATTCACCAGAGACAGAGTGGGGAGCAAAACAGGCAGATCTACTGAAATACACTGCTGAGGGGAGCAGCAGGTGAGATAGGAGGGGTCTGCTGCACCATGTGGGTTTCTCCCTGGCCGACCAGGGGATTGAACTCGTGCTGCAGAGGCTGCAGATAACTTCATAGCCCAGCGCTCAAACCCTTTTGCCACCAGGGAGGCCTGGCAGCTTGAGTTTTGGGAGGTCTAGGAGGCCTGGTCTCTTCTCTTCCTCATTTATTATTCCCTCACCTCTTCTATTTGCTCACCTGCTTTGCCCTCTGAATGAAATTCCTTTGGAGAATGTGCTCAAGGGGAAAGACTTTATGATAATTTTGGGAACTCAGTTCACTTAAGACTCTTCCAGATAGCATTTTATCATGTCTTCCATCCAACGGATGAATGTGTTTAAATCTTAAGCCCATAATCATCTTACAATGAAGGATAAAGAAATCAAATCAAGCCTAAGTGGATAATCAATGAATTTTTTAGAGAGGACTCATGAAGTCTCAGTTGCCCCAGGCCTCCTGGCATGCCTGTCCCCACAAAAAAAATGTCATGACTGGAGACACCTGCCACCCTCATGGGTCTTGAAGGCATTCTGGGCCTCAGTCTCCAGCTTCAGGGGTGATGCTGACCTATTTCACAATATTCCTCTGTTCTGCCCGCCTTGCCCTGGGCCATGGGGTCAGCGAGTAAGTCTGCAGCATGCCTGGTCAGATCACAGTTTCAAAATTGGAGATAGAATGCCAGGAACCTGGAGATTTGGAGATTATTAAGAGGTTGGAGTGTCTAGGGAAGGTCTGGGGTGGGAAACCAGACAATATGTCCCCTTGCGGCAGCTGTGTCTGTATGTTTTGGGGAGAGAGAACAGGTAAGTCCTAAGGGGCCCCCCAGAGCCCAGGGAAATGCAGACTTGGGCACTGTTGTCCTCCCACATTGCCTGGAGAATCAGTGGGAGAGGGATGAGGGGTCTGGGGCTGCAGTGGGTTGGGACAGGCTCAGGTACAGGAAAGGGGACACAGGCCAGGCCGGATTGGGCCCTCTCCTCAGATCCCAGTCTCCCAGCCCAGCTTCTTTCCCAGGGCTGCCCCACTTATAGTGCTGGTATAGATGCTGCTCAGCTGCTGTGGGTGGGTATTAGCTGCAACTACTGACAAGGCCCAGGGAGCCTGGAGGAGTGAGAAGGCACTGCACTTGGACGTAAGGGGGCAGGAGCCTTGTCTTTAGTCAGCCCTTCTTGCTTGGAGGTCTGGCTCTGTCTAGGGCATGAAGTCATAGGGAGTGGGTAGCTGCTGGGTTGGACAGTAAGTTAACAGTTCAAGAATCATGGAACCACACAGAGCACCAGGGAGAAAGAGCAAGAGCAAACCAGGAAGCAGCACATGACTACTTTCTCTTGTGTGGTTGCTCAAGATCTGACAGACTCTTCTGACAGACATCCCAGATATGGGATAACTGTAACTAGGAGAATGCTGAGGGTGCGGCCATCTCCCCATCCACACTGTCACTACCAGGTTCAGGCCCCTTTTTAAAAAAAAAAAAAAAAGATTATTTTATTTATTTATGCATACAAGAACTGGGGTGTAGGCCAGAGGTGTGTGTGTGGTGGGGGGTGGTGAGAGGATTCACCAGAGAGAGTGGGGAGCAGAACTGGCAGATTGACTGAAATACACTGCTGAGGGGAGCAGCGGGCAAACAAACTGGCTGGGGATGGAACTCATACTGAATTGGCTGCTGATGGCTTCATAGTGTTGAGACCTAACTAGGGAGGTCCTCAGGGCTTTTTTTTTTTTTTTTAAAAGATTTTATTTATTTATTTATGCATACAAGAGCTGGGGTACAGGCCAGGGGTGTGGGGGTGATAGTGAGAGGATTCACCAGAGACAGAGTGGGGAACAGAACAGGAAGACTGACCTAAGTACACTGCTGAGGGGAACAACAGGCAAGACAGGAGAGGTCTGCTGCACCATGTGGGTAGCTCCCTGGCCAGCCAGGGGATCGAACTCGTGCTGCAGAGGCTGCGGACAGCTTCATAGGTTGTATCTTAACCCCTTGGGCCACCAGGGAGGCCCCCCTCAGGCCTTTTTAACTAACCCATAGCCCTCATGTTTCCTACCTTCATGGTCTCTCGCGATAGTCCATCTTCACCTCTCAGAGTATTCTGGGTAAGCCACCCCACAGCACTGTGTAAAATCCTCAATGATTCCCCCTGCCCAAAGTGTTGTCCTAGCTCCTTAGCAAACTTCAGGCTACCTACTAGTATCTTATCAGCTTTGTCTGCCATCCCACATTGGAGGCCCCTGAACACTCAATTGCCCTGGCACACATGCTCTTTTAGGTCTCTACCTTTGCACTCAATGCTCACTCTCCTCAGAATATTATCCCCCCTTCTCTGTAAAACTTTCCCTTGAATTTCAAGATCCAGATTGTCGAACTATGTGCTCCCAGCATCCTTCTAACAAGCAATATTCTCTTGTTCATGTATGCATGGCAAGTCCGTGGCAAATGGTGGCTGATACCCGAAAGGCTGACCCAGAAGCTGGCCTAACTTTCCTTGTCCTACCTGTGACGTTCACCAAGCACTGTGGGCACAAGGCCTCAGGGGACACTGGAAACTGGTGAACAGCAGGTGGGCCCACAGGGCCTGTGATGATGGGGATGGACTTGTGACCCCTGCTGGGAATGAATTCTTTCGAGATGGGGAAGGGACATAGAGGAGACAGAAAGGGAAGGGGCTTTAGGCTCTTGTGCCCATCTTTACTGGGACCTTCTAAATTCCTGCCCAAGTTCACATTTTTTTTTTTTTTAAGATTTATGTATACAAGAAACTGGGGTACAGGCCAGAGGTGTGGGGGTGTGTGTATGAGAGAGAGGATTCACCAGAGACAGAGTGGGGAACAGAACAGGCAGACTGACTGGAATACTGTTGAGGGGAGAGGTGGCCAAGTCAGGAGAGGTCTGCTGCGCCATGTGGGTAGCTCCCTGGCCAGGGATCAAACTTGTGCTGCAGTGGGCTGCAGATAGCTTCGTAAGGTTGCTTCTTAACACGGGTGCCACGAGGGAGGCCTCCAGTCCCACTTCTGCCAGGTTGCCTCAAGGTCTCCTGACCACCAGGTATGGCCTTGGCATTTTCAAAGTAGTGAAGACTAACCCAGATGCTAGAAAGAGCAGTCACTGCACTGCAAGGTGGGCCAGTGTGAAATGGATGTACAGGCTGTGGGACAGCTGCCTGCGGGCACTCAGAGCACTGAGGTGGTGGGGAGGGATGGGAAGCAACCTGAGTAGGGGAAGACTGAGCTGGAGGCTGACCTAGAAGAGGGTGTGGCTGACACACCAAACACCCTGGGAAGCCCCCCCTTTTCAAAGGACCCAGTTATTATGGTCCCAGCTCCACTTTCTTTGGCCTTCTAAAATGGACCCGGCAAAGCAATCCCATTGGGGGAGTTAGGGTCAGATACACTGCCATTGTAGGCCTCCCCCACTGTCCCCCCGCCCCCCCATTTTAACCACCTCAACACTGGTTTTACCCAGGTACCTTATCAAAAGCTTCTGGGGTGATCTATGAACCAGAGAGACATGGGCTGTGAGGACTTGGATGTTACATAGGACAACTACTACTAGAGGGCCCGCTGTGGCTCCTGCCCCATTGCAGCCCTTTCCTGACCAGTACTCCAAAAGCCTTGCCCCTTTCATGTACATAGAGGATGTCAGCGAACTGTGAGGTAGTGCTACAGCAAGGTGGCTCAAAAGCTACCAAGTGTAAAAATCACCCAAGAGGAAGGCCTGGGTGAAAGGAGCTTTGGGGGGCACTTGCCAACTAGCCATCTTGGGGAATGAGCTAAGCATCTGGGAAGGTAAGGACTGGGGACTGTGTCAACCAGGATGGCGCATCCCAGGCAGCATGGTTGCAGGGTTACGATTTCATTCACTCGTTTGCTTTCCTCCCAGATGCCCTGGAGTACCTGTTGCACAGCAACCAGCAGGTTGAGAGGTTTGCCAGGAGAACCTGCCCACTGCCAACCAGCATCTCCTTCACAGAATCCTTGGAGGCAGACCTGAGTCTGGGATGTGCCTAAGAAGGAACCCTTAAAACTTGTGGCCTTGCCCCTTCCTTAAAAAAACCAAAACCAATTCCTCTTCTTACTCCCTCCAATTAAAAGGTTATAAACACCCATTTGGGCTAAAAAAACCTCTAACCTCACATTCCATTCTTGATGAGGAAGTACAGGACAAACTTAGAAATCGTATCAGCAAGATTCTGTTTGGTGTTTTCAAGTATTCCCGTCTACAGGATGAACTAAGACATTTGTTTCACAAATCAAAGATTAAGTTGCCCAGGATTCAAATGCTCCTAAAATTTCCTTCCCAACCCCAGAACAATCTCCCTATTGGTTAGGGTGCTAAGTAGCTCAATGGCAACTGGTTTGGTTGAAGCAATGAGGTGCCACTCTGCCCTTACAGAGAACAGGGAAGCACACCAGTACCGGGATCCAGGTGTCTAAGACCATCATGCTTTGGCTTATGGGCCAAAGCAAGTCTGCCCATTACATTGTGTGGTTACTAATCGTTCTACAAAGCTTGCTCAAAGGCAGACTCTTCACTTTCTGCCCCAAAGCAACATCTTCTCCCAACCCCCAAATTTCAGTATCATTACAAAGACAGGTACTTTCAACTCTACAAAGAGTTATGTTAAGATAAAGTTGCCATAGCATTTCAAAGAGCCCAACAAATAAAGAGAAAGTCCTGGCTGGATTTGAGAGAACAAGTTCTTGTTATAATGAACCAGAAATACAAGATTCCACTGAAACTGAACAGTTGACAGAAGATGGTTGAACTTAAACCTTTAAGGGAAAAATGAGCATCAAACAAAGCCAATGACTGCAGAAGCCCAAGAGGGGTTTGGGATAAACATAGGATAACATTTTAGCTTGGTTATCTTCTGAGTGCCACCCCCGTTAAGTCTGCCACCATTCTCCCATGCCATTCTCTTCTGAAGCATCTGACAAGCCAAATGGCTTTTTGCTTTCTTACTGTAGGTGTAAACGAACCCAGCACTACCCCTTTGGACATGACGCAAAACCAAGAAAGCGTATGTATCTTATTTTGGCTTAGAAAGTACACAACTCAACCCAGCCACTGTTAGGTGGTTATCAGTGTACATGGTAGTAACTTAATCAAATCAGTTCAGATCTGCTACCATGTGTAACTCGTTATGGGGCCCAGTAGTTGCATCAAGGTCCTCAATTCACTACAATGTCAATGTGGCAGAACACATGTTTGAGCTCCAGGTTTTCCAAACACTTCTACGAAGATGTTAAAGAGGATGCAGAACAGAACTGTATCTCAGAGGCCTAGCCATCAGGGAGGAACACCGATGGGCTCTTTCTGCGCCACTTTCAGGGGTTGCAGAGATTAAGAGAATGACAGATGGGGGGGGAGGTTGAAAGTGGGGATACTAGCCACAAGGTCAACATATTCATGTTCAAAGAGAAATCTGGGCAAAGGAAAACAAAATTTCAAACAACAAAACCAAGTCAGAAGAAAAAAGGGTTTCATACAACACAGTATCAAAAAAGTAAAACAAACACACTAAATGCGCAAACTGGTGGCAAGTCAGTCCATAGCCTATTGTGACAGGTCCTTCCAGCATCAATCAGGTTGTTCCTCCTCTGTTATCTCAAGGCTATTTACATATGTGGTGACTTTTAACATGAGTCTCTCACAGGAGGCTGGTCAGGCTTCAATCATTGGTCTCGGGATCTGTCTGTGCCATGTAGGCATCCAACTCGGCATCCAGATGTCCTTTCGTTTTTGACATGTACGCATCCAACTGGTTGTCCAGCTGCTCCTTGGTTAGTACGGGGCGAGTAAGGGCACCTCTTCCTCGTCCACGACCTCGGCCTCGGCCTCCAAAGCCCCCTCTTCCCCGACCTATCATACCCCGACCTGGCCCAAGGGAAAAAGAAAAAAAGACAGTTACAAGTAAGTTTAATGGGTGCTAAGGTAAATGCCCCATGCCCTTTAAAGCAGTGAGGACTAGCTGAGAAAGGCTGAAGGGCAGGGCAGAGAGGAGAAATCTGGAAAAACAAACACACCGGGTAGAAAGCAACAGATGGAAAGCACACACAATGAATCCCTTAATAACATGCTCATCTCTAAATGCTATTTAATTTTATTTTATCAACAAAGGGAAATTAACTGACAAAAAAAAAATCTTAATCTCTCCTATAGCAAAGAAATTAAAGTTTAAGAACCACTGTAAGTTCATAATTAAAATATAATACAGATTAACCCAATTTAGTGAGGGTGGAAGTAATAAGGGCACAGGAAAATGGGGGTGCCAAGCTAGACCATTTTCAAACTATGCTTTATGGGCGATCCATATGGAAAATTAGCTCATCTCTCCTCAAATTTATCAAGCCTAATGAGCTGACCGAATGTCAAGGAGACTGAGGAATTATTTTGACACAGGAACAAAATATGGGAGATGGGGAAAAAAATTTTAAGTCCCTAGCCATTTCTGTCTTTGATTCTAGTCACCTTCTGACAACTATGGTTATCTGAGAGGTGGTTTCAAATCACTTTACAAAACATGCCCAGTTTTCTGAAAAGCTATTTTAGACTGCCCTATCCCTTTCTCTTTCAGAAACCAAGTCAAGATAATTTGGAAACATGCTATTTCATCCTGAAACCCAAACTAGCTTGCACTTCACTCAAACCAAATAGTATATAATGGGAGAGAAGAAAACAAGCCCTCAGTGATCAGATTTTCCTTTCCTGTTTTATCCCTTGGTAATTTTACAGTCATAAATTATGGAAGACTCACCATATACTTTAAAAAGACAAAAGCAAATATCCACAGGAGTTATAAAACTAGAACCTCCCACCCTCAACAGGTGTTGCTGGGCGTTTTCCAGTGAGTTCTAACTCAGAAAACTCCCATGAGATTTGGCATTAATAATAGCAACACCGTTAATCCTTTTTCAACCTGGGTCATGAGATCCTAAGACAAATATTACCAAGTTTAAAGGTGAGATTAAAAACAAGAGTCAGTTAGTTAACTGACATGACACCCTCTTACTTTCTACCCTCATCAAAAAAGTCATGTTTTCCCAAAGACACAAACTTTACCCTGAATTTACTTGGTTTCAGAGTCAATATCCAGCTTCAGTCTCACCATCCTCTCTGGCTCTGTAACATACACCTGATAGGCTCGTGGAAAACCCAAGTACAGACTTTTTATACTATTAGCATGTGAAATTAGAAAATAAGCCAGTTTCAAGAAACAAAACAAGACAAACAAATAAGCCTGCCTGACTTGAAGCTGTGCAGAAAGGTGGCTCTGAGTTTTGAAGGGAGAGAAGTAAGGGGGAGCGCTATTCTCTGAAGTTGGAGCTGACTAACCTCTACCACCGATTCCGCCACGACCCATAGCTCCACGCCCTAGGCCCCCTCTCCCAGGACCTCCACGACCTCGAACACCACCTCTTCTTAAGCCCATTCGGGGAGCTACGGCTCGTCCACCTCGGAGCAGGTTTTGACCTTGGAGAGGAGGCATACAATGTATATGCAGGTAAATCCAAGAGAGACAAAATAGATTCTAACCAAAGGAAGGCGGTGAGAGTTAAATGAGAGTTAGTTCAGTTAATTTTTAGGTTGGGTGGGGCAAGCTGCACACCAGCGTGTGAACAGATTATATTGCTCCTTATTCAATCAATTCAACAAGTCTGAGCACAAATCCATTTTGTGAAGAAGCTGGGAGTTAATTAGCAAGTACATAAATATAAAATATACCTACTAAATAATCAGATAGGTGCCTAGCATTATGGTAAATTTAAAAATTAACAATGATTCCTGCTCTCAATACATTCTTGCAGGGGACAGAAACTATACAGCCAACAGGTAAACAGTGCCCAAAATGTAACATGTAAGCTAGGTGCTATGGGTCAACTTGTCCTCTCATTTTTCCAGATGTAGCAAAATGTTTCACTAGCACCAGAACAGAAATGATTAATATCTAGGTCAACAGACCCATGAATTTCTTAGATATGACTTATTTCTAGAACTTGAATGTGCTTTGATTCAAGCAGCAGCAGGGTGTTTTAAAATGGAATGGAGATGACATGAATTACCTGTTGTTATGCAGATCATAAGCCTCTCACCATTGCACATTATCAGAAAAGGAATGGTATCGGTAAAAGACATGCAGCACTATTAAAAATATGTGATTTCAAAGTTATTAATTATATTAATACAAATTCAGGCTTAAAGATGTTAAACAAATGTGTCCATAAGCAGCCCAAGAGAAAAGGGAAGGGGGTAGGGCTCAACAACTATGAGGTACACAGCACTGACCTCGGAGCGACATCCCGCCCCTAAGCAGGGTTCTCGTGGCACGTCCCCCACGTAGTCCTCCTCTGGGCAAGCCTCTCTGGATTATGGGCAGGCCTCGTCCTCCGATTGCTCCCCGCGCCAGGGTCCCTATGGGTCGGCCTAACCGTGCCTGTATGTTACTTTTACCCAGGCGCTGCTTTAAGCTCTTCTGGAAGAAAAGGTGTTGGGGAATTGAGATCAAAAAAGCAATCCAGTGGAAATTTGGCAACTCAAAGTGCAGAGAAAAAGCAGCAAGTGAGATGTCTGTGTAGAGGGAGATAAATCTGCTGTGGGGGTCCATAAAGGATCTAAAACCAGAAGCAAGCCTTTGCCTCAAAACATGGCATAAAAGACACAGAATTCTGACCAGAAGCTCGAGTATCCTCCTATGAAATTGGCATCACCACAAATGACCTCACTAGTTTGTTGACACGTGTGATAAAGTTACTACTTGGCAGTTAATTTTTAGTAAGGACATGGTATAGTTCAAATTCTGGATTCTGCTGTTTTTGAACAACAGGTTGACAATGATAGGACTTAATTCATACCTGCCCAAGGACTACCACTGTCTTCAAAGTCTTACTCAAACACCATAGGAAGTTCATCACACTGAGCAAAATTTAAATTACAAGTTCATTTGTGTTCTTGTGACTTTAAGAATAAGATTTGATTTCTCAAAGAAGTCAGTGTTTTCCATTTTTCCTCTGAGTATCTATCTCCAGACGGTCCACTTTTTACCTTTAGAGGTAAATAAACACAAAAAAGTCAAAACTTCCTTTTCTTACATTTCTTAAATACCCATCATTCTGTCTATCCTTGCAAACAAATATAATAATGACCCTTAACTCAAAGTAAACATATATCTCACAAAATGTATCTCCAGAGAAAGCCCACCAAATTTACATTAGGATTAAGACAAGTGAGCTATAATCACAAAAGTAGGGCCACACTTGAGGACAAGAACATACCAGAGAGAAGAGATTGTTCTATAATCTGGCCCTCAAAGAGAAACTATAATGATGACACTGTAAATTCCTTTATGGGAAAAGGTGACCATGTGCTGGCCAACACACAAGCACAGCTGTTTTCCTATAAAGTCAACTACTGACACGAGTGAAAATAAATTCTACTCATCCTTGGGATTCAACGATTTGCTACCCCTTTGGGCAGTCATCTGATGCCAGTTATTAATATTAGCTTTCTAGAACATGATCACAAGTTGCTTCTAACCAGATGGCCAAGCTCTGAACATTATGCACCTAACGTGAACAGGTATAACCAACCATAAAAGCTTGTTGTATCACTTCCTAATTGAGAGCACACAATTATGAGGCCAAGACCTCACTTTAAGTTCCTTGTGTTCAGTTATGCCAAGTATATTCTCTGTGCTTTGAGGGGAGAATGAACAGTGCACAGTTCATTTTCCTTCTCAATCCTTACCTGCAGTCAAGGAAGCTTAAGGATGTCAATTATAGCATCCAGTTCCCAATCTAGAGCTGTGCTGTATGTTAAAATAGCCACTAAACACATGTGACTATTTAAATTAAAAGCAAAATTAAGCTTCTCAATTGTACTATCCACATTCTGAGTGCTCAATAGTCACATATGACTAGTGTCTAGGGTACAGACACTATTTGGAGAGCGGTTACAGAACACTTCCATCACTGTGTAAAATTGTACTGGACAGTGCTTCTCTAGAGGCTACTTTTGGCACAGCTTATATTTAAAGCTTCTTGTGAAAAGAAAAAAAGATATCCTTAGTTTTTTTTAATTCACTCTTTGAAAATGGTGCTTTTACTGCTTTCTTGAGCCAGGGACAAATCCAGTCACTCCAAGGTTTAAGGTAGCTGAAGCAGAAGGTCCTGTTTATTTTTGGTCAGTGAGCCCAATGGTTCAGGGTGGGGGTGGGAGGGTGTTATATTTAACTGCTGAATTTATGCACAGCCATGCAGTGCTATCAGTTAAAGTCCTTACAGTCGCATGGGACCGCCCTCCAGACGCCCAGCCACAGCTTGGACATATCCTTCCACAGCCATTGTCCGGACTTGCATATAAAGTCTATGAATAATAAAGAGCAGGTTTTATTTCAGGTCTGAATAGGATTATCTCTTGCTGGACATTTGAAAGAAAACCCACTAACTTCTAACTAAAGCTCTTGCTATACTGACAAAACTTTAGGTGCTGTGGAGATGAGGGTCACCCTACTCTTTCTACATTTTAGCAGGGAAATGTTGAACAAAAGTATGACTAAAACTATTCAGACTCTTAGAGGAGACAGAATAAAATTATCTCCCTAATTTGTAAGCCATTTAGCAGGGAATAAAGGGTTTTTGGGTGAATCCTCTAAAAGAGAAACCAAAAATTCTTGGGTGGAAAGTCAATGAGTCTACTTTAAGGGCAAGGGATCAGAAAATAAAAGAGGTTAATACTCATTGATAACACAGAACCAGACCACATGGATGGCAAACTCCCTAAAAGAGAAAGACAACAAAATTACTTATTGGTACCCTTTCTTCCAGAAAAGTTTCAGCTTTTGCCCTGAATCACCTTGTAATCATCCATCACGTCCCGAAAGCCTCAGTGGATTGCCTGACAGAGATCACCAGCTGCTTCTGGAGCATTAACACCCATTCTCTCACCTGCTTAAGTTTTAATGCTGCCTGGACAGAGGGTCTATTCTCCATCTGCTGGGCCAGTCTTCTGTTTCTGGCACTGGCTAGCTGCTGTTGTTGCTGCATCGAAGCCCGAATATTCACTGGCATCGGCTGTTTGTTCTTCAGCATATTAGTAAAGCTTCAAGGTCGAACAAAATGGATGTTTAAATAAAAGCTTTATTACAAAACATTTATTGGCATTTTCATGGCTTGCTAGACCAGGAGCTCCAGATCCCACGAACTTTAAGTAAAGTGGTACACTTAGATCAAGGTTGGTGTGGGTTAAAGACTCCTCTGCTTCCACAAATTTGCAGGAATCAGAAACTGAGAAATGCAGCTAAGTGCAGCACATTCAATCAAAAGTGATAACAAGGGCTCAGGTAACGCCTTTAAGAGAGGTGAAAGGCATGAAAAACACGCAATAAGCAGATAAGATGACAGCAAGAGACAGAAGATGTAGTTTCAAAGACAGACGAAGAAAGCTGAAACCTTGGGGAAACCTGTGAGTGCAGTGTAAGGGCAGATATAAGGAAGACAAAGAGCACCTTCAAAGACCATGGAAAGAATACATCCACATAAATTATAGCAGTATATTACATTTTATCCAGTAACATGTAACTATGAATAATTAGTGCATCATACCCTAAGAGACATGGAGAAGCACACTGCTTCAAAAAGGCAATAAACAGTACATAAGTCTCTTAGTGGTCTAATGACAATAAACTAGGTCCAAGGCACTCAATGAATAATAAAGATTAGAGACAGAAACTGCCTTTAAGTGGCTTAACTTTTCTTAGTGTTATAGTCTCACATGATTATTTCTGACTCCAAGTGATTACTTCTGAAGTTAGTTTTACCATTAAAGAGCTTGGGAAGTGCCAGTTCTATAATTCCTGTCAAGCTAAGTTTATTAGATGGAATAGAGCAACATTTAACGGTAAAAGAATTTCAAAACAGAAACAAACTAGAAGCGGAATGGAAAGAAAGTGAAATGGAGCAAAGCAAGTGCCTCTTACAAGGCCCAAGAACGACGTTCAAGGGCCTTTGGACATAATCATAGCTTGCTACCTGCCTCTTACAGGCCAGACACAACACTGCTGGTCTTGGACTAGGCAGCAAGCCTACTGCAGCCAGGGTAACATGCTACTGAGCTGCACCACCCCTGTATCAATATAAAAAAAAATGAGGAAAAAGGGAGGGTGTGAGGAGTCTTTTTAAAATACATCCCACCAGATAAACATTTCAGACAGTTTAACATAAAAATCTACTGTTAAGGGGTTTTGAAACAACCGCCCAATTTGTTTTGTGTACCACATAAGATGCAACTAAGAACAGAGGTCTGTAGCCTTCTGTTGGTACTTAGCTTAAAACTGGTTTTTGTGCATTGGACCCCAGGGCCAATTTAAGTAATGTTTTCTTATGAATGAGCTGAAGTTGCTGTTGGCTGCCTCACCGCTCATTTAGAGACATCTTGGTGGTGCTCTTTAGCACAACTTTCGGTGCTGACTGTGCAGCCATCTTCAAATCCCGAGAATCTACAAAGGACAATAGGCAGAATGAATACATCAGAACAACTACCACCTCACTTCTACAAGGGTCAAAGGCCTAAGTCAACAACAAATTAAAAGGCTTGCTTCACTGACCAGTGAAGATTCCATTATTTTCAGGACTTAAATTTAAGAGTTACCTCAAACTTACAAACTTCAAGGCCACAGATCAGAAAATACTTGCCAAATCCTCCAACATGGCAGACCTAGATCTCGTTAAGGAAGTCTAAGAGCTTGACTTTTAATCTAGAGGAGTCCTAAATCTGCATGACTTACCCAAAGTATTTTTCAAAAAACACCGAAGCATGGCCCAGACCAATTAAGCCACAATCTCTGGTGTAAGGTCTGATAGTCAGCAATTGGAACAAAACAAAACAAGGGTTTCTAATATGCAGCCGGAATCGAGAACCCTTTTGACCTGGTGTTGATTGAGGCATACCTAGTTTCAAAATTGGCTGTGGACTGCAAAAATCAAGGAGGGACACTAGCAAGGGACTGGGCACTTGGGGGGAGAAAGCAGGAAATGTTTTCCTAAGAGGTATTCACCTGGGAACGAGTTCTCAGAAAGCACGCCACACAATTTAACCCTCCAGTCGCCATTACTTTCCAACGCTTCCCAAAGTTCTGCGGTCCATCTTTCATCTCCCTCCCGCCTCAGAGCCCCGCCGAGAGCGCAGTTTAGTTCAACCCGCCCAACAATTTACCATTTCACCCCTATCAACCTTTTCCATCGCTCCCTCCCCCAACCCGCTTTCCTCAGGGGCTCCGCCCCCTCCCCGGGGCCTCCACACTCAACACCCCATCTGCCTCCACAACCCAGACCTTCCGTTCGGCGTCCGTCGACCCCTTCCACTCCCCCAATGCTCTCCCCGTCCTTCTCGTCACAGAAACGTACCGAAGGAAACGGACGCCAGTGCTCCTCCCGGGGCTGCCACCACGGCTGCGGCTGGCGGGCCGGGGGCCGGCCGAACCTGAATCGACGGTGGAAGGCCTCGGGTTAACTTGGTGGGCGGTTGGTTAGAAGTGTAAGCGGTAGAATGCCTGCTTAGTTCGTAGTCGCTCGGCTAGCTCTCTGGTCAGTCGGCCCGCCCGCTCGCCCGGCCTGCCCTTTCCTGCCTGCCGTCCGTGCCTCCACAGCCGCTGCCGCCAACTCCCGCTCGGCGTCCAAAACAAAATGGCCGCCACGCCCAGTGAGGAGTGGGACCGGCTAAAATGGCGTCGACGTGATATACGTCAGACGTCAGATACGCATATTAGGGGAAGATTTGCGCTGCGCCCGCGCAGGGACGGGGCGGAGCCTTAGGGAGGAGGCGGGGCTTCAGCCAAGGCCCTATCTGAATTGCGCTGAGGGGCGAAGGGGTGTGGCCAGTGGCCGCGCGTTTGGAACTCGTGGGAGCTGCACGTTCTGGGCGCGTTTGTTTGTCGTCTGGACTGCTCAGCCGGTTCGGTACCAATGAAAAAGATGTCCGTATTTCCTCGCGCCGTCACCTCCCCGCCCGGTCTCTCTTGCGGACACCGGGCCTGGGGTAATTTGCACTGGCTCTCCCCTGACAATCGTTCGTCCTGTTCAGTTGTGGAGTGCGTGCGATAAACGCCCCGCCAAGACTTGGGGGCTGGAGCTGGGAGCACACCTGGACTCGCTCCTGCGCCGGTCACCCTCTGCCCGTTCGTATTTTCCTCTTCGCTTGCCCTCCTCCCCACCTTGCCCCGAATATTGTTAAATCCTAATTCGGGGGACCTTTTGCGCCCTGTTCCCTATCTGCCGTTTATATGGATTTAGACAGTTCAACAGGGGAGCTCGCTGGGTTCACAATGAAGTGCTCACATATTTGAGGAACTGATGCAATAAAACTGAGCAGGTCTCTCTTCCTGCCCCATCAGATGAGCATTCCTATCTGATGCATTCCACAGGTTTGCCTCCATGCATTCCAAGGAAAAGGGAGATAAACAGCAGTTGTTGACAAAGCAAGATTTCCCCCACCTGAAATCTCAGATACCTCCTTTTCCCGCGTCAAAAGGACTTGCTGACCCTTCCCCGCCCCCCCTTTGCAGACCCTTGCCCATCTTCCCTTTTTTTCCCTCTTTGTATAAATAACCTTGCACTCTGCCAAAGAGCAGGACGGTTGCACGAATCTGCTGCCCTCCTCAGTTTGTCAACAAATTAAATTACTTTCCGTCTCCTCAAACTCTTGTTTCTCTTTATTGGCTGAGGGAAACTGAGGCGGGCCTTGGAGATCAGAACAAGTGATTAAATACACCTGCAGCCCTTCCCCCCAACTCCCACCCGTACCCACCAGGCTCCTTTTATTTCCCCCCTAGCATTTGTATGTATGTGGGGTGTATTTAGTGGTCTGACATCCTTACCAGATTTTACCTATGTGAGGAAAAGGGTCGTGTTTGTTTTGTTCATTGCTGTAGCCCCAGTCTAGCCCATGGTAGGCCCTCAGTAAATATTCCTTAAAGGTTGAAGGGAAATTCCTCTGGCTTTAGAGCTGAGAACTGTTCTCCTCCACTTCAAGCTGGCCCATCTAACCCCTTCCCGAAGATATTATGGTCTCTTCACTTATGACCAAATAAGATTTCTCCTCAAATAAGGCAAGTTGGGAGTGAACAGCCTTCACCACCACTGCCAGACCCAAAGGAAACAGCCAGCTACTGGCGAGAGAAGAGCCTTTAATGAAAGTGGAGTAGCAGGCCTTCATATTTTTGCGCCCTTGCTAGCGGATGGGCAAGGCTGGGAGTGTGAAAAGTAAAAGTAGCGTGAGGGGGAAGCAGGGCAAACAGGTAGGTCTGATGGGGTGGAGGGGAAGGGCGCTGCCCATTGGAGTTGTCTGTTCAACTCTCCCAGAAGAAGCTGTTACAGGCCACCGTGAGGGCAGCTATCAGCACCACATACTCCTGGAAGTCCACTTCCCCATCTCCATTCTCATCTAGCTCCTTCATCAGCTTTTCCACAGTTTCGGAATCCTTTTGACCCTGTAGAGGGAGAGAGATTGATTGCAGGGAGACATGTAGCACTGAGCTGGTCAAGAAGGATGGTTGATTAGGGAGAAGGAGGCAAAGACGTGCAAGAGAGAGAAAAATATCTAATTACCAGCCTCATCTGGCTGCCCTCCTCAAAATTAACAAATACTTGTCGCCTCCTATTACCTACAGAGTGAACTCCTTAACAAGCAGAGTACTAATAACAAATCCTCAATGTGACATGCACTACTCTAGAAATTTTACAAGGATTTCTAATTTAATTCTAACAAATGGTATAAGGTAGGTTTCATTATTGTCATTCCAAAGAAGAAATAGATTGACAACTAGTGGTTAAATAACAGACTCAAAAGTCACACTGCTAGAAAGTGGCAGAGTCAGAATTTGAACCCAGGTCCAATAAAACCCCAAAGCTGGTATCCTTTCTACTGGCTTCTATAGCCTACTTTTTTGCATCCTTGGCTCCAATAAAAACTACTGAGCATGTTTCATTGTTGTTTTTCTCCCATGCTTTTGTTCATGTAGAGATCTTAAGAGATCTCTGTATCTTAATAATCTTCCAGTGGAAATCCATGGTTCTTTGGAGAAGCCAAAGACCACTTCAGTCAGGTTAATAGTCTCATTATTCTTTTTGTCACTTCTGTTAGGTTCTGAGTACTTCCTGGTGTTCTTGCTTTGCGTTCAGTGTCAGTTTTTCCCTTCTAGACTGTGAGCCTTGTTATTGATGCTTCTGTACAGGACCTATTACTGACAGGCAGTCGGGACATTTTGACTTGAACCAGGAGCAGTAGGAAGCTTAGAAAAACTCAGAGGAGGGAGATGACAGGGAGGCGCCTACTCTGTTTCCCTGCCCCTCTCCCAAGGCACCCTATTACTCCCACTGTACTCACATCCAGGAAGCCAGCAAGTTCAGTCTGCAGCAGCTCTTTGAGCTCCTTCTTGCTCAGCTTGTATTTGTCTCCCTCCTTGCCCGAGTGGGTATGGAACACATTGATGAGAGTCTCCATCGCTGTCTCCAGTTCAGAGCTCATTGTGCAGCTCACCTACGCACCCCACAAGAGGAGTGAGCTGGGAACCATGCTCAGGGTATCTGGGGTTGGGGTGAGGGGAACCCTCAAACCTAATCCTGATTCCATAGCCCGAATAGCTATGAGATCAGAGTTTTACTGTAACTTATCTGTCCCTACGATTTTACATTCCGGGGTGCCCAAACAGACGTAAATCTAGATCTGTTCCTATGTTCTTTAATCCATACCCCAGCCAGAGGGAGTCAGAGTTGGGCACGTGGAGATGAGGTAGCTGCAGCTGGGTTGGCTCTGGAGGCCCACAGTGGACTCTGCAGTGACTCTTGGCTGCTTGGGCAGACACTGAGGAGTGTGAGGCCCACAGGTGGAGTGGTCACAGGACCTGAGCAGATTTCTTCTCTCCATTTTTATCCTGGACCTTGCCCGTCTAGCACAGCCAACCTCTGCTCTGGAGATGGTGGGCTGGGTTCCCCTCTATGGTCTTGACCCTGTTCCAGCAAGGAGCTGTCCTTGTTCTTTGGCAGTCTAAGGACAAGGTGGCTTCATGGGGAGGGGGATTTTTCACTGCCTCCGAACTTCCTATCAACAGACTGGGGTCTCTTTTGGTCTTTTAACTGTTCTTTCCTGAACATGTCACTTTGGTTTCTCTGGGGGTGTGTCTCTAATTTGGTTCCTCTTACTATGCATAATCAGACCTTCCATGGGGGGGAGGTGGGCGTGGGAAGGGAGAGGAATGTTTCCACCTTTTCCCTGGATCCAGGACTCCTATGGAGGGCAAGGGCCCTGTGAGTACTTGTCCCCACTGCTGTGCACTCCTGTCCCCAGGCTCTACCTGACTGATGCGTGGATGGTCACGGTATATGTTCGGGAAGATAAAGGGATGAACACATAAGGTCATCTGAATTCAGGGGGCTGGGGGAGAGGGGAAAAATAGAGGGGTCTGTTGAGGAGAGAGATATGCCAAGCCAGGGGACTGTTTCCTTCAGCCCTGGGACAGTCAACTCCGTAGCATCGGGGGCAGCTCAGGTGTCTCAGATCAGGTGTCCCCATCTTTCCCCAGGCCTGAGAGCTGGACAATGGGCGCTGATCGAATGACACCCCACTCTTCAATGGGCCCTTGTGAGTGTCACCTGAACTCCGGACATGAGAAGCACTTGTCACAGAGACATGGAGGAGCTGGAACCCAAGCTGGGGCTGATGGAGGGGATAAGAGGGTATGTGAGGGAGGGGTGCTGGTGGATGGGTTATGGGCCTCACCCATCAGGGGCACCTGGAGGTAGTCTGGAATTTTATGTAGGGGGCAGTTCTGAAAGGATCTTGGCAGGGAGGGAGCAGATGGAAAAACAAAAAGAAAATAATTGGGGGGAAGAGGGATCTGGAGGTCTGTACCAAGAAAGAGGAGAGGAGAAAGCATAAGTCATGTGAAGGGAGAGTTGGAATTAGGTAGAGTACCCCAGTGCCCCTTCCTGATAGCTCATGGTCCATGCTCTGCTACCCCCTGGGTAGCAGACTTCCCTGGGACCTGAGCTCTTGGCAAGGCTTCATGGGGCTGGCAGAAAGTAGGCTGGAAGGGGCCAGGGAGAAGCAGCTGTTCTACTTGCTTTCTTATTCTTACCCCATGGAAAGCAAGCAAGAGCTGGATTCCCTCCTTAGCACCTGGGGTATTGAGGGAGCCTTGGGGGGCACTTGACCGTCTGTGGTGGGGGCTGGTATCCTGGAAGCTTGCTGGTTGGGTTCCCTACTGGTTTCCTCATCCACTGACTCCAGCTCTCTCAGACCTTCACTGGCTTCTCCTTATCACCTTCCAAACCCTGTCTTCTTCAACTCTTCCCAGACCCTTAATGAATTATAATGCTATCATCTCCAGACTCTCGGAGCCCCTCTGAAGTTCCCCCAAGCTGACTGGGTCAGCGGAATACTCACTGTTAGCTTCAGCTTGAAGATGGAGAAGTTTCCGGACAGACCGACAGGCTGCAAATGTGGCTACCAGCTGTGTAGGGAGACCTGTCTTTAGTGTCTTTTCCCTGCAACCCCACCTCCGCACCGGCTCCACCCCTTCACAGACATACAGCCAGTGGGGCAAGGGGCCAGGAGTGGACAGAGGCGCCCTCTGTCTCCTGGGCTAGAACAGGCCGCCCTGTGTCCTCCAGCCTCAGTTGGCTCCCTCCCCCACGACTGCCCCCCACGCCCAGCGAGGAAGGTGGGAAAGGTCCTGGGAGAAATGCTGAGAGCCTCCTGCCCTTCTGCCCTGCAGTGTCCAGCAGCCAGCCAAGGAAGGGGAAAGATGCTACTGAGGGGCTCAGCCCAGGCTCCTTTACTTGGCCTCAATGGGGGGAACCCTCAGTGAATAATTTAGTCTTGGATCTCCCCTGAGGGGGTTCAGCCTGACACTTCACTAAAAGCTTTCACCTCTATGGGGGTCTCAGTGTGCATTCCTTTCCTGTGGATCTTTCCTTCTCTCTCTCTCTCTCTCTCTCTCTCTCTCTCTCTCTCTCTCTCTCTCTCTCAGTATTTATTTATTTATGCATACAAGAGCTGGGGTGTAGGCCAGAGATTGGGGGGCGTGAGGGGATTCACCAGAGACAGAGTGGGGAGCAGAACAGGTAGATCTACTGAAATACACTGCTGAGGGGAGCAGCGGGCAAGACAGGAGAGGTCTGCTGTGCCATGTGGGCACCTCCCTGGCTGGGGATCTAGCTTGTGCAGCAGTGGCTGTGAATAGCCTAGTAGTGCTGCGTTTTAACCCCTTGCGCCACCAGGGAGACCCCCTCAGGGAGGGCCCACCCCCCGGGAGGGCCCCCCTCACCCCCCCAACCCTGTGCGGAGGTTTCAGTCCTGAATCCTCTGAGGGGATGGTGGTCTACAAGGTCTTTTCCAGAATTTCACAGAGGGGCACTCTGGTGTTTCTTAGAGCCATCCTCAGGGCTGAACTGCCTCAGTTCTTTCAATCTGCTGTACTGGGGGTGAGGTGGGCAACAGACCTGAATTGGGAGGGGTGATGTTCTAGGACCCCGTGAGAGAACTGTCCAAGCAACTTCGGAAAATTTATGCCCCCCACCAAGTGGGGGCGCCAGTGGGCTGGGTTGGGGAGCAGGGTTCCTGGCCCGCTTGCTGGAGGGGAGGGAGAAAAGGGAGGGGGCGAAAGATGTGATTGGGCGGGGTTCTCCGGAATCTACGGGAAACTTGACTCCTCCGGGTAAGGGAGGGCTCTTTCCTACCTCCTGGGGCGCTTATAAACCTCAGCCCCTGAGGCGCCTGCAGGCTGCAGCCCACCTCCTAGCCCCGGTGAGTCGCAACCCCCCAACCCGGGAGGGAGTCTGGCAGCCTTTATCCTGCCGGGGCTCCCGGGTCCCTCCCCCGAGCCTGCTCACTCTGGGATCCAGGAAGTGACTTTGGGAAACGGAGCAGCAGCCCCCGGGACACGGGGGCGGGGGAGAGGGGATGGCGAAAGGGCGCAGAGGGCCGGTCCCAGCCTCCAGCTGCTCCCCGCCCCTTCTCCCCCCGGGCCGGCTGTGCTGGTACCAAAGCCCTTCCTTGGTGCCAAAGCCCTTCCTTGGTGCCGGACTTGCACAGTCCCATTCAGCACCCGGTGGCCGGCAGGAGGGGTGGGGAAGGCCCGTGGGGCGCAGCCCACTCACTGACCAGCTGCCCCTGAGGAGTGGTGGGAGTGGGTGACAGCGAAGCCGAGTCTGTCCAGACGGAGACAGCCCTGACCGCAGCTGGGCTTTTGCCAGAGCCCTGGCTTATTGCTGGGAAGAGCGGTCAGTGAGTGTAGGCCTAGTGCCACAGGGTGGAGACCCAAGTCCAAACAAAAACAAAACTTTGGAGATAAACAACCTCATGACCCTTTGGACTGGGTTAGACTCCAGGAAAGGGCCCTGGAGGCTGACACCCTACAGAGGGTCCCCTAGACTGAGGACTCCAAAGAACTCAGGCTGAAAGCTTCCTCCCAGAGAGAGGGGACTCTGGGATTGAAGGACCACCAGAGAGGGATCCCCAAGATGCAGACACTTTATAAGGAGCCCTGTACTGTGAGACCTCCAGAAGAAGAGGTTTGGAACTGAACACCCTTTTCCCTACCTTCACAGACTTGGGACTTGGGTCCCCTGCCCCAAGCTCCATCCAGCTCTCCTCTCTCTTTTTCCATAATGCCTCTCCAGGCAGGTGGCAAAGCCCAGGCAGAGTTGCTCTGCCCAGTCCTGATGCTCCCTCTCAACTTCTCCCTCCCTCAGGTCAGCTCTGTGAGGACTTCTGCTCCAGGGTCCCAATGGCTGCTGAGCCACTGACTGAGCTGGAGGCAGCCATCGAGACTGTGGTGACCACCTTCTTCACCTTTGCAGGGCGGGAGGGCCGCAAGGGCAGCCTCAGCATCAATGAGTTTAAGGAACTGGTCACTCAGCAGCTGCCTCACCTGCTCAAGGTAGGTGGGCATCTGTCAATTGAGGTTTTTAAGGCACCGGCTGTAGGACACTGTAGATGTGAGATGTATTAAATAACAAAAATCTAACAAAGTTAATTTAATTAATCACTCTCCCACCCCCCAACCAAGTTTATTTATATTTTTTTCTCTATTTATGCATATAAGAGCTGAGGTGTAGGCCAGAGGTGTGGGAGGTGAGAGGATTCACCAGAGACAGAGTGGAGAGCAGAACAGGCAAATTGACTGAAATACACTGCTGAGGGGAGCAGTGGGTGAGACACGTCTGCTGTGCCATGTGACTCCCTGGCCTGGATGGAACTCACTGGCTGGTAGCTTGATAGCGCTGAGACTTTAACCCCTGTGCCGCCAGGGAGGCCCCCCCCCAACCGAGTAAATTTAAAGATCTAATTGGCAGTACCCCAACTAGCAAACAGCAAACAGAAGGGTGTGGCAAGAAGTTGTATGAATGAAGGTTTTTTTTTTTTAAAGATTTATTTATTTATGCGTATAAGAGCTGGGGTACAGGCCAGAGACAGGGGAGGGGTGGGATGTGAGAGGATTCACCAGAGATGTAGTGGAGAACAGAACAGGCAGACTGACTGAAATACACTGCTGAGGGGAGCAGTGGGCGAGACAGGAGAGGTCTGCTGTGCCAGACCTCTGTGGGTTGCTCCCTGGCCGGCGGGGGATCCAACTTGTGCTGCAGAGGCTGTGACTTGCTCCCCTTGCACCACCGGGAGGCCCCAAATTAAGGTTTTATAGTTAGAAGAGGCCAGGACATTTTGCAAAAGAAAAGGTTTACTTCAGACAAGGCCACCTCCCATTAGGGGAAGGTGGGGTCCTTTATGCGGATTACCTGAGTAGTGCTGACCTGGAAACCCCAGATAGATGGATTTAAATTTCCACTTTTGGGAGAGACTAAAATGGCAGCTAGGTTAGGTATTAAGTCTTAGCATGAATGACTCCATTTTGAGCCTGTTTCTTTTTTTTTAAACAGGTGAGATTGCTGAACGTGCTAATGCTAATGTGACCTTAGAGGTGTTGTGGAGAAGCTATAGGTGACTGCATGTAAATGGTCCTTGTGTTCTAGCCTGCAGGCAGGGTGGAGGGGAGGGGGTCAAAGAGAAAGAGAGAGAGAGAGAGAGAGATTGTGTGTGTGCATGTTACTACATAAGAAAAACCCTACAGCATTGTGAATTATTGGGCTTTGTGCTCTCATCAGATGATGCTATTGGGTTCTTTATTCCGTGCTTCTCTGGCCTTATTTCCCTAATGCAGGGGGCTGGACCCAGATCTGACTTGCTGGAGGTTCATAGACTCTCAGAACTAGAAGGAGGGCAAGAAAAAACACAGTCCAAATTTCTCACTTCACATGTATGGAAACTGAGGCCCATCTATGAGAAGGGGTTTGTCAAAAATTAGACACTGACGAATTCATGAGTCCTAGAATCTCAGTGTAGAGGGGCATCCCCCTCTGGGAATCATCTCAATAAAGCACCTGACAAGGTCATTCCTTCTCTCCTGGTAAAAATTAAATTTCACCCACTCTTGGGTTGGAATGTCATCCTACGCTAACTGCTTTTTTTCATCCTTTCTGAAAATTTACAGGCACATAAAAGCAAGTGAATATGGATTTTTTGGTAAAAAAAAAAAAAACATAAATGATTCTTTGAAACTAATAGTCTGTCATCTGTGAAATCTGTGAAATCCTCAGATCCTCCTTTCCTCTTCTCAAGGAATCTCAGGCTCTTCCCTGAAAATAAACTTCCCTGTAGCTTTGTTGAGTGACTGGTGTCCAGTGCAGGAGAAAATTCCCTGTCCCTCCAGATTCTTCTTGGGCATCGGGCAGGTCACAAAGGAAAAATCAACTTAATGGCGTGTGTACGGGGGAGTGACAGTAATCATACAGATCTCTTTCAGTTGGAATGAAAAGGATTTGAATCCTAAACCATGGATGAGATGGGGGCCTGGGACTCGGAGCAGAGTCAGGGGCTTCATGTGACAAGGAGGGAATGACTTCGTTTTTTCTCTAAAAGGAAATATGTGTTTTTTAGAAAGGACATGTTTACTGATAAACCTCCATCTGGCTGATAGCTTCCAAACTGCATTCTTCTGAGTGATTAGAGCTGTGATCTATTCTTTGATTAGGGCTGGGGAAAAGGTTTAGTTAGGAAACAGTGATCCCTTCTTCGATTAAGGGTAGGGCAAAGGGACTAGGGCAAAGGCAAGAGCTTCTCCTTAGCTTCCAGAGTCTTCCTTGTTCTCTACTCAAAATAAACTGCCTGCCAGGGCAGGGTCTTGAGGAGACCAACTCTGGGAATCTTGGGGTGGTCTGATTTGACCTCTTTGCTTTTCATGACTGCTTCCAGATCTGAGTTGTTTCTTCTTCTTAGGATGCTAAGCTCCTTGAAAGCTCATGTAGCCCTGGTCACCCATCTTACTCCATTTCTTATGGTTCTTCAGCTCCTGTCGTACTGATTTTCTTCTCATCCCCACCACTTCTGTCATATCCTTAGTTTCTGCATGGACAACTCATCCAACACCTGGTCCTTTTAGTTTATTCAGCTCCTCCCTTCCAAACATTCTGTCCTCGTGTATCAGCACCCCATTCCTCTGTTCATGCGTCACACCTTGTCATAACCAAAATATGCACCACTTCTAAAAACCTCAATGTTAAGCTTCCCTCTCCCTGTCTGCCACCTCCTGGCATTCCAGGTCTGTTCCTTTACCTAGTCCTCTGCTCCAGCATTTCCTTGACTCCAGTGGCTGTGGCCTCTGAACCACCTGGGGCCTCTGCACCTGTGTGTGTACGGCCTCTCTTAAGTACCTGTGTGTGCATAAAAGAATTGGATAAGGCCTTCCTGCATTACTGCCTAAAGACAATGGCCCACATCACAAGGCAGCTGGGGATGCCCAGGTAGCTGTTGACTGATTGTGTGGCCATAGTCTGAGGTCTGGGAGTAGCTCAGAAATTACACCAAGTACCTGCATGGGAAGTCCTCCCTGTGTACGTGGCCGGCATGTCCCCTCCAGTTCCCCATAAAGTTGATTACCCTTTGTCTCCCCTGGGCCTTGCTTCTCCTGTTATTGTCACATAATTAATCATGCTTGTTTGTTACTACTAATAAATAGCAAGAGGGAGGCCTCCCTGGTGGCACAAGGGGTTAAGTCTCAGCACTATGATGCTATGGCCAGCCACTGCAGCACGAGTTCGATTCCTGGCCACATGGCACAGCAAACCTCTCCTCTCTTGCCCGCTGCTCCCCTCAGCAGTGTATTTCAGTAGATCTGCCTGTTCTGCTCCCCACTCTGTCTCTGGTGAATCCTCTCACCCCTCGCACCTCTGGTTTGCACCCAGCTCTTATGTGAGTAAGTAAATCTTTAAAAAAAAATAAAAAAGCAAGAGGGCTGCTCACTGAGCAGCAGAGTCTTGCCTTGCAAACCTGCTCCATGACTCGTGAAAGAGAAGCTCTTCACTTACCGTTCCGTTGCAGACTTAGAGGTCTGTGGGGCTACTGTGTAGCTGATTCGGACGTCCTATCCCCTTCACTGGGCTTGAGGAATGGCTGACGTGTCCCTGGTGTCTATTTTAAGTCCTTGTTTCCTGTTTCATGTCCCTGTTCAGGTGCCAACTCTGTTGGGTCGCGAATGCGCCAGCACTTCCCTGGGGATATGCTGAGGGACCAGTAATGGGGCAGGTTTGCAAGGCAAGACTCTGCTGCTCAACAAGAAGCTCTCTTGCTTTTTATTAGCAGTAATAAACAAGCATGATTGAAATTATGTGACAATGGCAGGAGGAGCAAGGCCCAGTAAAATTGATTACAAAGGGTAATCAATTTTATGGGGAACTGGAGGGAACATCTTGTCTTCACATACAGAAAGGACTTCCTGTGCAGCTGCTTGGTGTAATTTCTGAGCTATTCCAGACCACGTCAGACTATGGCCATACAATCAACTGCTACCGGAGCATCCCCAGCTGCCTTGTGATGTGGGCCATTGTCTTAAGGCAGCCATGCAGGAGGGCCTTATCCGATTCTTTCACACACACTCAGGTACACAGAGAGGCCATACATATACAGGTGCAGAGGCCCCAAGTGGTAGAGAGGCCACAACTGGCCTTAAATCTCTTGATCCAATCACTTTTCATTTCCCATCATCATTCCTTGTGTCGTTATTTCCCTTCTTACTGAGTTGGGGTATAAGTCTCCTCATTATAATGATTCTCTCAATTCCCTTGCTTATGTTTCTTTCCCAAGCCATGTTAAACCTCACATTTCACCTCCATTAACCCGAATCCACCATTCTGTACTTGCATAATAGACTCTAACTGAAGAAAACTGCATTGTCATGTAGACTTGTCTTGCTTTAAATCTATAACCTCAAGTCCCAGGGAACCCTTGGCAATGCCCTGCCATTCTGCCACATTTCCCTGGTCGATTTATTTGTTAGATCCTTCAGATGATTTTTTCACAACTTTTCCTCTCTTCTTGAACTCCATTTCCTCTTTTCACTTTCTCACTCTTGCTGAGAAATTTTCTAATTGAAAAAATAAGAGCAATCGGGAAACTTCTAGGTGCTCCTTCACCAAACCTACCAACTGGCCTTCCTTTCTCTTCCCTTGAATGATCTGTCTCTGCTTCTGTGGTGAACCCAACACTAGTGCCCTGGGTCCCATTCCCTCTCTCATACATAAGGACTTTCTCTTCCAAAGAGTCCCTCTCTCTTTCTTGCAGTCACAGCATTCCCTTCTCTGCTGGTTTACAAATATGCTGTAGTATCTTCCATCTTAAAAACAAAACAAAACCCTTGGCTCTGTAATTCCCTCCAGCTCTGCCTTATATCTCTGCTCCCCATTAAAGCAAAACTCCTCAAAGGCTGCGAGAGGTGTTTATACTTACTCCTGTCATTTTTCCTTTCTTGTCGTTGAAGCCTCATCCACTAGTGATTGAGGAAGTTAGGAAATAGGTACAGGTAGTTAGTTAGTTAGTTTTATAGACAAGCCCATTTATTAAACTGAATACAAAACAGTGCCCCAAGCCCAGGTGCCCCAGGCCCATTTATCATTCTGAATAAGGAACAATTAGTTGGAGTCTGGGTGCCCCCAAGCCAGTAAAAATTGAATTCAGAATACCAACACAATAACACAATGCTAAAGCAATGGACAAAAGCTCACTCCGAGAAAGCAGGCCAGGTAACCTAGGAGACCCCATGGGCCCCAACCAATAAGGAAGAGACACAAGGATGACACCCCCCAAAGGCTGAACTCTTACTCCTTGTCCACTATAACCATATAAACATTTGATTCTTGCCCCAGCAGCAACCCACTGGGGAACCCTCTCTGTGCAGAGAGCTTTCCTGTCCTTCTTGCTTTCCTGCTGAACTCTGGTTTTGAGGTTAAATTCTTTCCTCAGGATACAAGAAGCAAGAGCCCCCAGGGCCCCCAGACCGCAGGCCTGATTCACCAGGTGTTTGCTAGGCCCATTCCTCCTTTAATTCAGATTTCTGCTCAAATGGCAAATCCTCAGCTTGACCTTCTTTCACCACTGGGTAGAAAAGATCACTGCTCTTTCCTTCCTTTATTCTGCTTTATTTTCTTTCAGAACACATTCATTATGACTTGACCTCCATTACACAAGTGTGCGTTGCCAAGAATGTAAGTCCCATGACGAAAGGAATTTGTTTACTCTTTTATCTCCAGCACTCAATATTGTCTGACTCCTACTATGTGTTCAGTAAAATATTGAGCAAAATTGTAAAATCGTTCAAAAAAAAGGTCAAAATTGTTGAGTGAGTGAATGTTGAAACACATTTTACTGTGGTCAGTCCTTTGTTGATGGAAGTCTCTTCTGTGATCATTTTTTCCCTGTTTACAAACTTCCTTGTGTATACATTTTTATGGGAAAATATTTACATAGGGTAAATATGTGGTAGTAGAAATATTAGATCAAAAAGCAAGTTTTTCTTAATTTTTATAGACATCACTAATCTGGTTCCTAACAAAGTTGTTCCAGAATACATACCCCAACAGTGTATGTGAATGCCTGTTTTCCATGTCTTTGCCAACCTAATATGGGAAAATGCTATTTTGTTCTGATTTACACTTCCTTACTTCTAGGTAAATAGAGCACTGAAACAATATTTTTTGGTGGACTTGTTTATTGCTTTTTTGCTGAATGCTTGTTTATTTCTTTTTGTTTGATTTCGTATAGCTCCTTTTAGGATGGTGAAATTAACTTTTACTATATGTGTTGCAACTAGTTTCCCCTAATTTCCTCTTTGTCCTTTGACTTTGTGGTAGTTTTCCCTATACAAGATATGAGAAATGTTTGTTATTAAATCTGTGAAACTTTTTCTGAATGACATCTGTGTTTTATGCCAGGCTTTGGAGTCTTTCCCAGTCGGAGATGGAAACTCCTATTGATATGAAATACCACTTTTAAGCCTATTCATCAGCACATGGCAAGCTTATCAAACAAAAGAGAAAAAGGAAAGAGATGTCTGCATAAACACAGGCAGGCAGGAGAGCTGCTGAAATACCATTTTTATTATTTATAAAATTCCCTTGTGTGTTTCCAGTCTATTATGTTTCATTCATCTGTTTATTATTTATTTAGCAACAATCTCATTTAGTGACTACAGTTTTATAATATGTTTTAGTAACCAACAAGGTTGGTTCTCATTCTTATATTTTCGAATTTTACTTAGTGGATCTCACAGTTTACTTTTCAAGAATTTTAGTAACTGGGCCACCTTGTTGATGCAGGGGTTAAGTCTCAGCGTTATCACCATGATAGCCCACCACGGTGGCCTGAGTTTGATCCCTGGTCGGGGAGTTAACCCACATGGCACAGCAGACCTCTCTTGTCTCACTCACTCCTCCCTTCAGCAGTATATTTCAGTGGATCTGCCTGTTCTGCTCCCCACTCTGTCTCTGGTGAATCCTCTCACCCCTGCACCTCTGGCTTACACCTCAGTTATTGTATGCATAAGTAAATAAAAATAAATCCTTAAAAATGAATTTTAGTAATATTTAATCATGTTAAAAAGAATCCTATTGATATTTTAATTGGAATCAGTTCAAAATATATCCTAGGGAAAATAGACATTGTTATACTATGAGTCTTTTGCTTAAAAAAATAAGTATGTTTTTCTGTGTATTCAAGTTTTCTTCCCTCATTTCAGATTACTTCACCGAAGCTCAATAGATTTCTGCATTTATGCCTAAATGCTTGCTTTTATTTTATTTTTTATTTTTTTAACTATTATTATTTTAAAAGATTTATTTATTTTTATACAAGAGCTGGAGTACAGGCCAGAGGCACAGGAGGGTGAGAGGATTCACCAGAGGCAGAGCAGGGAGCAGAACAGGCAGACGACCGAAATACACTGCTGAGGGGAGCAGCAGGCGAGACAGGAGAGGTCTGCCACGCCATGTGGGACTCTCCCTGGCTGGCTGGGAATTGAACTGGCGCTGCAAAGGCTGCGAACAGCTTCACAGCTCTGTGCTCAACCCGCTACGCCACCAGGGAGGCCCCATTTTATTTTTTAAACTGTTTTATTTTATTTTTTTAAAAGATTTATTTATTTGTGCATACAAGAACTGGGGTATAGGCCAGAGGTGCAGGTGGTGAAAGGATTCACCAGAGACAGAGTGGGGAGCAGAACAGGCAGACTGAAATACACTGCTTAGGGGAGCAGCGGGTGAGACAGGAGAGGTCTGCTGCACCATGTGGGTGGCTCCCTGGCCAGGGATCAAACTTGTGCTGCAGTGGCTGTGGATAGCTTCATAGGTTGTGTCTTAACCCCTTGCGCCACCAGGGAGGCCCTTTTTTAAATTGTTTTAAATAGGATCTTTCTTACTATATTTTCCAACTAGTTAGCATTCATATAGCTAAAAGGTGATTATTATTATTTTTTGAATAAACACTTTATTTGTTCTTGAATAGAAGAACTGTGGTGTAGGCCAGAGGTACTGAAGGTGGAGTATTCACCAGAGACAGAGTGGGGAGCAGAACAGGTGGATCTACTGAAATACACTGCCAAGGGGAGCAGTGGGCAATACAGGAGAGGTCTGCTGTGCCATGTGGGTTAGTTCACTGGCTGAGATTGGACTCAGGCCACAATAGTTATAGGCTGAGACTTAACACCTAGGCCACCAGGGAGGCCCTAAAACGTATTGGTTTTATGTATTAATATTGTTTTTTTTTAAAGATTTATTTGTATATGCATACAAGAGCTGGGGTACAGGCCAGAGATGAGGGGGGTGAGAGGATTCACCAGAGACAGAGTGGGGAACAGAACAGGCAGATGTGCTGAAATACACTGCTGAGGGGAGCAGTGGGCAAGACAGGAGAGGTCTGCTTCGCTATATGGGTTGCTCCCTGGCCAGCTGGGTATCGAACTTGTGCTGCAGAGGCTGCGGATTGCTTCATAGGCGGTGCTTAACCCCTTGCACCACCAGGGAGGCCCTATGTATTAATATTGTAATCAGAAACGTTAGCATTTCTATTTTTGTTTTAGGTTTTATTTATATATTTTTGCATAGAAGAACTGGGGTGTAGGGCAGAGGTGCAGGGGTGGGGTGTGTGTGTGAGAGGATTCACCAGAGACAGAGTGGGGATCAGAACAGGCAGATGTGCTGAAATACACTGCTGAGGGGAGCAGCGGGCAAGAAAGGAGAGGTCTGCTATGCCCTATGTGGGTGAGTTCCCTGGCTAGAGATCAAACACAGGCCACCGTGGTGGGCCATCATGGTGATAGCTCTGAGACTAACCCCTAGGCCACCAAGGAGGCTCACTTTATCATTGTTTCTTTTTTTTTTTTAAAAAGATTTATTTATTTATGCATACAGGCCAGAGATGCAGGGGTTGAGAGGATTCAACAGAGACAGGCAGGGAATAGAACAGGCAGACTGACTGAAATGCTGAGGGGAGCAGCGGGTGAGACAGGAGAGGTCTGCCTCGCCATGTGGGTTGCTCCCTGGCCAGCAGGGGATGGAACTCGTGCTGCAGAGATTGCGGATAGCTTCACAGTGCTGTGCTTAAGCACTTGAGCCACCAGGGAGGCCCACTTTATCATTTCTAATAGTGTTTTTTTTTTATTTATATGATAACATTTATTATGGCTTTTTGTACATTGTCTTCCTTTAACCTCAATCTAATAGTGTTTGGGGGAAGGAACAGAGAGTAGAGGATAAGAGCATAAGCTCTGAGTCTGAAAATCTAGGTTCTTACTTTTTCTTCCTCATTTTATTTAATCTCTGAGCCTTAATTTCTCATCTGTGACATGGACTCAAAATAATACCTTCCTTGTTGCATGGGTCATGCATTTATTCAATCAATTTTTTTTGGCACCTACTATGTCCTGTCATGACACTGTCCTCAACTTTGGGCTACAGTGGTGAACAAGTAGACACAGTCCCCATGCTTGTGGAGCCTTTAATTTTAGCAGATTGTGAAGATTAAATGAAGTAAAGCATGTAATGTGTGTAGCATAATGCTTGAACAGTCAGCACTAATAAGTGCTTACACTTGTTGAAATGTTGCCCATTATCACTCTTGGTTTTTTCCTAGGTATGCAATTACATAATTGCTAATATAATATGAGGTGTCCTTGATTCTTCTTTCCTAATACTTATACTTTTTATTCTTCTTTTTACTGATTGTATATTTTCCCCTAACCCAATATAATGTTACACTGGGCAGGTTTGCCTGGCAATGCTTATAGGACTTTACAATTAAGCATGATTATGCCTTTTAAAAAAGTCTTGCTTAGTTCTTCTGTGAATTACCTTTGTGCTATTTACAGATTTGGGAAGTCTTGTCTACCTTCATCCAAATGTTGAACATGGAGCTCTGCACCCTTATTTGGTTGTGATTTGTCATCTGTCAATAACTGTTTTGATCCCTTTGGTCCAGCTTGTAGCATCCTTTGATTTCACAGGCCTATTGTGAGAGACTTTGCCAAGGGCCTTCTAGAAAACCAGATACCCTGCCATTTCTCTGATCTAGTGGCTAGTGGTCTGCTGGGGAAATGCAAATGAACAGCTAAGTGTCGTGAAGGTCTCCAGCTTTGTGGGTGGGGAGGTGGCCTGAGAAGGATGAGGGGGTTGGAGAATCCATGCCTCCAAGGGTTCCCCGAGTATCTTTGGGCAAATCAATAGGTGGTGTGGTGGTGGGCTGGAGCCCCCCATGCAGGTGAGGGCCCAGCATGTGCATCTCTTCCTAGCAACATGGTCGGTGGCATCATGTTTGCGATTAATGATTGGCCATGGTGGGAGGTATTCACACCATAGCAAACACTAAAAGTTATGTTCTCCATGTCCCTCTGCTGCCCCCTGGGAGTGGATACCATGGCAGTCTGTCCTGAAGGTGTGGGGGTGGTGCTGAGGGAAAGGAATGTTGACTGGAAATTCTTCTTTTCCTCCTTATCTGAATAACTCTTCCTTCTAATTCCATCCCCACCCCGCCTTTTGGTGTCTCCTCAGGATGTGGGCTCCTTAGATGAGAAGATGAAGAGCTTGGATGTGAATCAGGACTCAGAGCTCAAGTTCAACGAGTACTGGAGACTGATTGGGGAGCTGGCAAAGGAGATCAGGAAGGAGAAATCCCAGGAGATTCGGAAGAAGTAAAGTCAGCTCGATGGGATGGGAGTCAGGGCAGGGCTGGGCAGGACCAGGCAGAACCCCACTCCTCCCAAATAAAACTTCTTCCTTGAAACACAGATGTTTCTTATTCATACTTAACACTGATTTCTTCTGAGACTGTTATAGAGCAACCCCGATATTAAACGGGTTCCTGGCTGTGCGTCCTCACCCGAGCGCTTTAAAGGGACTTACGAATACTCTACTACAGACACACGCAAAAGGGTTAATAAAAGGTTTATTTACAAGAGAAAAAGAAATAAGGAAAATGTACAACTCAGGGAGAAAATAGGGAAATAAAGTCTTTAATGCGTCCTACCCGATCCGACGACCTGGAAACCCAAAGTCACTCTCAGAGCTGGCCGGTCGCTGCGAGCTGGCCGAGAGCCAAAAATGGAGAGCCCCCCCAAAGCCCACGTGTCTGCCTTTTGTATCCACCTGGCTGCTTAACCCCACCCTCAGGTCCCAGCCACCTTCCCTTTGGTGGTGATGGGATTTGGAGTTCCCAGTGTCTTTGGCTTTGACCTGGGGTGGGGGTGGAGTCCACAAAGCCTATATGGAATTTGCTTTGGGACATCCTTTTCCCCCTAACAATTCTAGGGGTTCAGAAAGCTCTGCCCTCACCTGAGGGTGGATACAAAAATTATGAGCAACTAAAAATTAGGACCAGGAATGTTATTCATCTTCCAATATTCAGTATCTGGCATCTAGCACCAGGTCTTTACAGAATAAATAAATGGTTGCTGGATGTCTGTGTGAAAGGTAGAGACAGACCTCTGGCACAGGTGAGGTGACTCCTGTCCCCCAGGTGCCTCCTGGTGTTCCTGGCTACCAGTTTTGTTCTTCCCAGGGTGTGTGCCATTGGTAGTAGTGAACAGTGTTGAAGGTTTGCTGTGCAGCACACAGAGGGCTAAACATTTTTTTTTTCAAAGCTCTATTCTGAGCTCTTTAAGCATATCTTTTATTTTTTAAGGTTTATTCATTTATTTATTTATACAAGAACTGGGGTACAGGCCAGAGGCGCAGGAGGGTGAGAGGATTCTCTAGAGACAGAGCGGAGAACAGAACAGGCAGACTGATGAAATACACTGCTGAGGGGAGCAGTGGGCGAGGCAGGAGAGGTCTGCCGCACCATGTGGGACCCTCGCTGGCTGGCCCAGATCCGAACCGGTGCTGCAGAGGCTGTGGACAGCTTCATAGCGCTGCATTCAATCACCTGCGCCACCGGGGGAGGCCCCAGAGGGCTAAACATTTTATCTGCATTATCTTAGTTTATTCTTACAGTCCATTGAGGTAGGTACTATTTTTTTTTTAATTTTTAAAATTTTTTTTGGTGGGACCCTCGCCGGTGGCCAGGGATTGAACTGGTGCTGCAGAGGTTGTGGGCAGCCTCGCAACCCAGCGCTCAACTGCTGCGCCACCAGGGGAGGCCCAGGTACTATTTTTTTTTAATTAAAAAAATTATTATTATTTTTTATTTTCTGGGTCTTTTCAGTTTATGAAGGAGTTACACATTATTTTCCAAGTTAAAAGCAGACCTCCAGTCGTTATGTTATAGGACAGGGAGAGGGGCAGCCCAAAACTCCGCAAACCTGCCTATTCTACATGGGTTCTGCCATCCGCCGCATCAACACAAAACATAGGAGACTTTAATGGGAAGGAACTTTAATAAAACTAGGAAACAATACAGGTAAGGCAAAGAGTCTAGTTTCTAAGTGAAGCACCCAAAGTTACCCGTCCCCTCGTGGGTAAAACTCCATCCATATGGGATCGGCCCAGAGCAAGGCCCCAAAGCCTGCCACAAGTCTAAAGCATCTTCCAGTGGGGACCCACAGAAAAGAGTCAGAAACAACCAGACAAGCCCGGAAGGAAAAGAGCAAAATCAACATCAAGATAAAAGCTGCCATGGTCACCTCTCCACGGGTCTCACCCACATCTGTGTCACCCAGTCCACGACCAAAAGACAAGCACAGTTTCTTTACGTGTCTCTAGGCTCCACACGCCTCCTCCAGGTCTCCTGGCTCCATCCTGCTTCCTTCCTCAGTCTCTTCTGCAGCTTCTCTTCCTGCTCAGCTCCACCCTTCCTTGGGTGGGGCAGGGAACCTGGAACCTCCCCCTTTCCTGGGGACCACCCTGTTACAATCCCCCCTTTCACTTGTTGCCACCATTTCCATGGTGATGAAGATCGAATATATGGAGGTTGGGATGCAGTCTCAGATGAACATTTTGTCAGGTTCCAGTGTGAAAGAAAACCAGTCTCTCCAGGTATTTGTCCATTGTGGAAAGCAAAAGTCCTCCACTCCAGGAAAAATAGTTCATCAGTTTAAGCCAAAAAAAATCTGGAGGTGTTAGCCAAAACAAGACAGCAGATATGTAAAAATTACAGGAAAAAAAAAATCTTAAAATGGTTCAACTGATGTAAAAAAAAAACCACAAATTTTCTCAACCTTGATCCCAAACTTTTAACAGCAAAGCAAAAGTTTGCAAACTAAATCTACTTTTAAACCATTTTTCCTATTTTTGCATAAAATCACAGGGTAGAAATAACTAACAGCAATTTGTTTAGCTGGCTTTGTTGAAATATTCCATACAGGATCAGAGCGAACCGGTGGCATCCAGTCGATGTATGCTTCAGGTATAAAGTTGGGCTTTCCTCTTCTCGAGGGTACCAGGGCATTTTCATTGGCCGGGTTGTCCAGTCCCGCCAATGGAGGCAAGCTTCCTCACCTTCTTTGGAGGTCTCCGGAACCCTACAAACAAGACAAACAGGTTCTCCTCTTCTTGGTTCAGCTCTTTTTCAACTTTCTGGAAGAACTCCACACAAAGCCACACAATCAAACTCACGTCCAATTTTTTTGTTAAAACAGACAAAATCCCTATGGAAGTTATGCAAAAACAGACTCTGAAATAAGTAGCAAAAATTACTACCACTATTTGTATGCTGTGTTGGTATCAAGGGGAGAGAAAATGTGACAAGTTAGCTTTGCTGGAAAAAAAAAATTACAACCTTGCTGCAGATCCTGGTCACTCAAAACAAAACAAAACAAAAAAAAACTTCGTGGATTCAGGACAAAATGCATAAAAAAGTTACCAGTATTATGTCAAAGAAAACTTGTAAATGTCAGGTGTATTTCCAGGTCTATTTAGTCCTTTGTAGGAAAGTTTTTTACTCTCAACAGTTCCATCAATAGGAATCTGTTGAGACCTTTTCTCCCTAAATTTCCAGAAACAGTTTCTGTAGGTGTGAAACAATTGAATTATACAATATTACAAGGTGACAATCACCATTGACAATTTACATACATACCAGATACTACTGTTAACATCTTGTACATACCAAAGTTTTACCATTTTCCCAAGTGGCAATGCTTCCCTTCCAGTTTTACTTCATTAGGTAAAAGCCAAATAGAACAAATTCATGAAATGCCTTCCTAGGAGGAAAAGGAGAAACTTCGTGGAGTGTCTCAGGAGCTCTACTGAGGTTCCACAAAATTTCCTTGCATCAGTCAAATGACAGGCCACCAAATTTGTACTTGAATTTAGATTTCTGGGAAGCTTTGCCATGAATATCAGAAAATTAACAGAAACAACAATATTCAATCTCTATGAAGGCACCGGCTTAGTTCAGTAGCACAATGTTGACAATCAAACCATAACTTTTTGTTTTTCTCATAACTGGAGACTTTTTTTTTTTTTTTCAACATCTATGGGCACCATGTATACCAATTTGTCGATCACTGGAGGTCAAGACGGTTAGACACAAGGACATACAGACATACAACATATAGACAAAGACAGTTTTTTTTTTTTTTATGCCACGTAGAATATGTTATGTAACTGCAGTTTTACTCCATAGGCTCAGAAAAAAAAATGTCAAAGTCCAAAAAAAATGTGGAGTGTTGCTGGCAGAAAAATTTCCAGTTGTTATCCTACAAACCTAAGACTTTGGAAATAGGAAGGAAAAGTTTTATTTATCACAAGATTACATGACCTTGTTTATCACCTTAGGGTTTTCAGTGTTGAAGACTTTTTATTAGAAGTCAATCCTGGGGTATTCTGTACAGCAACTGAAAGAATAAAAGTTACAGTTAACTTTCAAGCAAAAGGAGTCATCTCTTGTTAGCCACCAAGCAGGCACTCCTTGGGTTTCCTGGAATAGAACCCGAAAAAGCAAAATCAAAATATCAGTAATTAACTTTTAATTAAAAGGAGTCATCTCCTTACTTCTGTTAGCCACTCTGGGACAGAAGCTGAAAGAGCAGATTAAACATCTAAGCACAGATGACACCTCCCCCACACTAGGGAGGGACACAACAACACAGGTATGAAAACCTGGTACAGTTATATGATGCACCCTAAAGAGTGCTTTCCATAACAGACCTTCCTCAGCAGGAAGCAGAAACTTAGAATCTTGTCTTACACCAGCAATTGAACAAATCCAATATTCAAAATGGCAAACATGCCCAAAACAAATTGTGTAGACAAAATGCACAGCAGCAAATCCTTTTAGACTCAGACAAAATCTTGTTAATTTTTCTGATCCAGACTTTGCAAAAATTGAAGTTATCTCCAAGAATCCATCAAGGCTACCAGCAATTACCAGTTACTGCTTAAGGCTACTCTTTCCTTAACACCCAGGCATACATTTGCTAATTAAAACACCACTGCTCCACAGTTGGCTTGCAAAACCCATCAGGCAAGAGAGCAGGAAGTAGCCAAAGACAAAGCAACATACCACTGAAGAACCATTATTGCCTTTAGAAATGCTAATGAGACAGCAGAGATAGCAAAAAGAAAGAAAAAAAAAAGTTCCAAGTGGCCTCAGACGCCATCTTTGATCTGGCCACATGGTCCAATGTACTGCCTAATCTTTTGAGTAAAACTGGCACAGAACAATTTCCACAAATTAAAATCTCTTAGCAAGTCACTACAAACAAATTACATATAGACACACAGATCTTCACAAAGCCCAAGCCAGTTTTTCAACAGCAAATCGACATATGAAACAAACACACCGGAGAAACCAAAAATCACATTTGCGCTTATGGTAGCCAGCGCCACAGGGAAGCCCAATTTCCCCATGGGGCTGACTAACCACGGATGGCTCTGTCCTAAATCACGTTGGACGCCAAATCTGTTATAGGACAGGGAGAGGGGCAGCCCAAAACTCCGCAAACCTGCCTATTCTACATGGGTTCTGCCATCCGCCGCATCAACACAAAACATAGGAGACTTTAATGGGAAGGAACTTTAATAAAACTAGGAAACAATACAGGTAAGGCAAAGAGTCTAGTTTCTAAGTGAAGCACCCAAAGTTACCCGTCCCCTCGTGGGTAAAACTCCATCCATATGGGATCGGCCCAGAGCAAGGCCCCAAAGCCTGCCACAAGTCTAAAGCATCTTCCAGTGGGGACCCACAGAAAAGAGTCAGAAACAACCAGACAAGCCCGGAAGGAAAAGAGCAAAATCAACATCAAGATAAAAGCTGCCATGGTCACCTCTCCACGGGTCTCACCCACATCTGTGTCACCCAGTCCACGACCAAAAGACAAGCACAGTTTCTTTACGTGTCTCTAGGCTCCACACGCCTCCTCCAGGTCTCCTGGCTCCATCCTGCTTCCTTCCTCAGTCTCTTCTGCAGCTTCTCTTCCTGCTCAGCTCCACCCTTCCTTGGGTGGGGCAGGGAACCTGGAACCTCCCCCTTTCCTGGGGACCACCCTGTTACAGTTACATTGTACAAGATATGAGATTTTTAAACTTGTGACAAGAAACTGAAGGGAAAGTCTCCTCATAGCAAAGAAATCCTTACTTAAGCTTCAGCGAGCCAGAAGTACTTAAAACCCATGGACCTTCAGCTGATTGCCCTCAGTCATTTCAGTCTCTCGGAGGAACTGGCATGTGTTCTTGCCTGACTACCTTGTAACTGAATTACTTCTCCATATTTGAGATGCTCAGTTACAGTACCATTGCAGGCAAATTTCTTTCTTTCTTTCTTTCTTTTTTTAAAAAACATTTATTTATTTACGCACACAAGAACTGGAGTCCAGGCCAGAGGTGTGTGTGTGTGTGGGGGGGGTGAGAGGATTCACTGATGACAGAGTGGGGAGCAGAACAGGAAGAGCTACTGAAATAAACTGATGAGGGGAGCGGCAGCAGGTGAGACAGGAGAGGTCTGCTCTGCCATGTAACTGGCCAGGGATCGAATTTGGGTTGCAGCAGCTGCAGTTGGCTTCACATTGGGTTGCAGCAGCTGCAGTTGGCTTCACATTTTGCGTCTTAACCCTTTGTGCCACCAGGGAGGCCCCAGGCAAATTTCTTAATCACCTCCACTAGTTTCTTTTTATCACAAAAATCCGTGATTGGGGCCTCCCTGCAGGAGCAAGGTGTTAAGATGCAACCTAGGAGGGCCTCCCCGGTGGTGCAGCGGTTGAACGCTGGGTTGCGAAGCTGCCCGCAGCCTCTGCAGCACTGGTTCGATTCCCGGCTGCTCCCCGGCCACCGGAGGAGGGTCCCACATGGTGCGCAGACCTCTCCTGCCGCCCGCTGCTCCTCTCAGCAGTGTACTTCGGTCCTTCTGCCTGCTCTGCTCCCGGCTCTGGCTCTGGTGAATTCTCTCACCCTCCCGCGCTTCTGACTGTACCCAGTGCTTGTATAAAAAAAAATAATAAAAAAAGATGCAACCTATGAAGCTATCTGCAGTTCACTGCAGCATGAGTTTGATCCCTGAGCAAGAAGCTACCCACATGGAGCAGCAGGCCTCTCCTGCCTTGCCCACTGCTCCCCTCAGCAGTGTATTTCAGTCAATTTGCCTGTTCTGTTCCCCACTCTGTCTCTGGTAAATCCTCTCACCCCCCCACACCTCTTGCCTGTACCCCAGTTCTTGTATGCATAAATGAATACATCTTTAAAAAAAAAATTCGTGATCCCTTGGAGTATTGTCTTACTACCTTCTCTTCTGTTGAATTCTCTTTTTTTTTTTTTAAATTTTGGGATTTATTTTTAGGGCCTCCCTGGTGGTCCAGGGGTTAAAGACATAGCGCTATTAAACTATTGGCCTGCCACTGCGGCACCCCCAGATGGCCAGGGAGCTATCCACATGGCGCAGCAGACCTCTCCTATCTGGCTTGCTGCTCCCCTCAGCAGTATATTTTCAGCTGATATTTCAGTAGATGTGCCTGTTCTGCTCCCCACTGTCTCTGGTGAATCCTCTTACCTCCCGCACCTCTGGCCTATACTCCAGTTCTTTTTTTTTTTTTTTTTAAAGATTTGTTTATTTATTATTTATACAAGCACTGGGTACAGTCAGAAGCGCGGGAGGGTGAGAGAATTCACCAGAGCCAGAGCGGGGAGCAGAGCAGGCAGAAGGACCACAGTACACTGCTGAGGGGAGCAGCGGGCGGCAGGAGAGGTCTGCGCTCCCTGTGGGACCCTCCTCCGGTGGCCGGGGAGCAGCCAGGGATTGAACCGGCACTGCAGAGGCTGTGGGCAGCTTCGCAACCCAGCGCTCAACCGCTGCGCCACCGGGGAGGCCCCAGTTCTTTTATTTTTTTAAAGATTTATTTTTATTTCTATAAGAACCGGGGTACAGGCCAGACGTGCAGGAGGGTGAGAGGATTCACCAGAGACAGAGAGGGGAACAGAACAGGCAGACTGATGAAATACACTGAGAGGTCTGTTCACCAGGTGGGTTAGCTCCCTGGCTGAGGATCAAACTCAGGCCGCAGTGGCTGGTGATAACTTGAAAGCGCTGAGACTTTAACCCCTATGCCACCAGGGATGCCCTGTATAATACTATTCTTTTTCCTTGGAAACAGGCAGGATTGGGGGGACATGGAACATCAGAAAGCAACGGGGCTTCAGGGGGAGCTGCTGGTAGACTGCAGTGGTGACTGCGTGGCAACTCATTGAGTAGGGTCTGTACTTTTTTTTTTTTTTAAGATTTATTTATTTATGCATACAAGAACTGGGGTACAGGCCAGAGGTGTGGGGGGGTGAGAGGATTTACCAGAGACAGAATGGGGAACAGAACAGGCAGACTGACGAAATACACTGCTGAGGGGAGCAGCGGGTATGGCAGGAGAGGTCTGTGCGCCATGTGGGACCCTCGCTGGTGGCCGGGGATTGAACTGGCGCTGCGGAGGCTGTGGGCAGCTTCGCAACCCAGCGCTCAACCCCTGCGCCACGAGGGAGGCCCTGTACTTTTTTAAAAAAGATTTATTTATGCATACAAGAGTTGGGGTGTAGGCCAGAGGTGTGTGTGTGTGTGTTGGGGAAAGGCGATGAGAGGACTCACCAGAGACAGAACAGGTGGATCTACTGAAATACACTGCTGAGGGGAGCAGCTGCATGACAGGAGAAGTCTGCTATGCTCCCTGGCTGGGGATCGAACTCGTATTGTAGTGACTGCTGATGAATTCATAGTGCTGAGACTTAAGCCCTTGCCACCAGGGAGGCGCGGGTCTGTACTATTTTTAAGACTTGTGTTAAAGATGAGGGAACAGATTTTTAGAGAAGTGAAGCTATAAACACAAGAATAGATGCACCAGGGCTGAAATTCTATAGTCTCTGGGGTTAACTGGGATCCTCCCTGAATGACCTCAGAGTTCTAATTGAAGACTGTGCTGCGGGAAGCAGAACTTCGGGGTACTGTTCTGTGCTCTTCTGTCCTTGACTTGAGAGGCATGCAGTTCCCACTGCCCACCACCAGAGGGAGCAAGATTTGGGCAGCCGAGGGGCGGCGTCGGGGCGGGGGCGAGGAAGGGTGGGGGGAGGGAGCGCTACCTTCCAGATGAAGTCACTGCCTTAAATCAGGTGTCCACTGTGGGCAGCTATTAGTCCAGAGAAACATTTAGGCCAAGCGGAGCTCCCCAACACACTCCGTGTTCCTAGATGGTGACCTTCCAGCTAAATGCCCCCAGACCCTCAGAGTGGTCCCCCAGGATGAGACCCTTTGAGGTGCACTTTGACTGAGACATTCACACCAGAGGGCTCCCCATCCCAGATTGAGACCCATTAGAGAAACTCTGAAAATGAAACACTCTTGGAAGGGTCCCCTTCCAAGGTTGATTCATTGATACACTTGCAGACATGCCCTATGGGGGCCAAAAGTATAAGGGAGTCCTAGAAGGAGATTTGGGGCCTGGCATCTGGAGGGACACACTCTGATCCCAGAGTTTAAGAAAGGGACCCAGAAAGTGTGGCTCGGGGCTCACCCGCTGCTTGGCCTAACCCACACAGACTCCCCTGCCCTTCTCTCTTTTCCCCTCAGGTAGGGTGGTTTGGGGTGGGTACCTACAGTCAGGTCATCCCTGGTAGTGAATGGGGTTGGGCTGTTTTCCGTGCTGTTGTTGGTAAGGAAAGGAATGGGGCTCCAAGGAAGGGAGGAGAAGGCAGTTCAACCAGTTTGGAGAGGTGGGGCCTTGTATGTGAGGCTGGCCTAGGGGAGCTGCAGGGAAGTCCAGACAACACTCAGTCCACTTCCTCCAGCAGGGGTCCAGCTCTTCCCTCCTGATTGAGTCCTCATTCATTTGTTGGCCACTGGGAAAGCTGTGGGCTGGATCTGAGTGTCACTATCCAAATGGGCCCTTGTAGGGAGGGAGGGGAGAGAAACAGGAGGAGGAAGGGAGAGAGGGAGAGGGAAGGAGATAGACAGAGAAATCAAAAGAGAGAGAGATCAAAGTACATCTGGGAGAACTTTCTCAACCCACAGATGCCTCATTCCCTCTGTACCACAGATCCTGCCTTGATCAGCCTCTCTTCTTTTTGGTGGTTAGGACAGTCCCTCCATTCCAGTGCCCTGCAAATGCTCCAGACCCTCCCACCTCTCAGGCTTGACCCCATAGTATTTTCAGATTCACCCTTTCTGCCTCACCAGCCTCTCCTCTCTCCCCACGACTCAGCCTGCTGCTCTGGGGCCTGGGGCATCCCAGCCCAGCCCTCCCCAGTTCTCTCCCAGTGGCAGGGGAGAGGGCGGGATCTCGGCTCTAGCCAAAGGAGGGTGGGGCCACACTACTGGCTCACAGCCCGGGCTGCCGCTAGAGCTGGGGTGGTTTGGGGGTGAGGCACAGCCCCTGCCTCCCCTCCCTTCCCCCAGGTATAAGAGCTGAGCTCTGGTGAGCTGGCTCCTCCTGTCCTGTCTCAGCGGCTGCCAGCAGGTAAGGAGAATCAGGGCTTTTCACCCAAATGGACTGCCCCCTGTTCAGAGGGCACACTTGGCCATCCTACCCTAGTCTGGCCGGGGAAGGGCAGGGGGACCAGGTCTGGAGTGTGTGTTTTGGGGGTGGAGGTGAGCGGTAGGAGGAGGTGGGAGGGTTGAGGCTAAGGTGAGGTCTAAGATATTCTCTACATGAAGCTGTGACCTTAATTTCTGGAGCCTCCACAGGGGCTGGGCCTTCTGTAGGGCTGGCTCTGGCCCCCTGGATAAGGTGCAGCATATCTGGGCTGGTGCTGAAGAGGGTAGTTGAGAAACGCTTTACCAACTCTCTACACCCCCACCACAGATCATGAGCCATCGGCTCCTCCAGGGCGGGCTATAGGACAACAAAATTCACAAAAGGACCAAGCACAGCAGACACCATGGGACAGTGCCGGTCAGCCAATGCCGAGGTGGGCCGTTCTTTTCTGGCTTGTCCTCCTCCTTACTCCTTTCCTCCAGGCTGAGGGTCTCTGCTCTTTACTCACGTCTCCCCCTTCACTATGGCCTTGCCCTGTACTCTAGACCCTGCTGGGGAGACCTGACTCCTCTCCCTGGTGCCCACACAAGGTGATGCAGATGGAGGCCTCCTGGGAAGAGATGCCCAGGCCTCATGCTGGGACCTGCCCTGCCTATGGGCTGGGGGTGGCTGGAGGAAGACTTGCTCAACCTGTGGTGGAGGGCAGAGGCCAGTGGGGGTGAGGGGAGCTGGGTACTGGGTTCTGGAGTGGGTGGGAGTCTGTGTGCCTTCCAGCTATCTTCTGACTTGGCTTTGCCAGGCTCCTGGGGGAGGTAGAGTGTCATATGGCAGGTGGAGCCTCTCTGATGTGGGTGCTGTCCCTGCCTGCAGGATGCCCAGGAATTCAGCGATGTGGAGAGGGCCATTGAAACCCTCATCAAGAACTTCCATCAGTACTCCGGGGAGGGCGGGAAGGAAACACTGACTGCTGCTGAGCTCCGAAACCTGGTCACCCAACAGCTGCCCCACCTCATGCCGGTACTGAGGGAGTGGACACTGCCCCAGACAGTGCCCTGACTTTCCAAGCAAGTGCTCCACAGCCTGACAAGCCCCGGCCACACTGTCTGGCATCACCATCCTAGTCCCGCCCCCTTGGCAGAGGCCACAGTGCCGGGCTGGCTCTGGCCCTGCTTCCTGCCCCTGGGCAGGGTGGTGTGGGAAGATTGGGAGGTTCTGCCTCACTCACGGAACTGCCATGTCTTTCCTCCCTTAGAGCAACTGTGGACTGGAAGAGAAAATTGCTGACTTGGGCAACTGTAACGATTCTAAGTTGGAGTTTGGGAGTTTCTGGGAGCTGATTGGAGAAGCAGCCAAGAGTGTGAAGATGGAGAGCCCCGTTCCGGGGAGTTGAGAACCTTCCCCTGGAATTCTTGAGGGGATGTTGGGGAAAGGGATTCTTAGAGAAGATGGGCCCAGAAATATAACTCCTCTCTCCACCAACACTACCCCATTCCTCAGTCTGCACTGCCTTACCTCTGCAAGGGGCAGGCTCTTAATGGCCCTGGTGGTGGGGATGGTTTCTCAGTTCACTTCATCCATGGGAGCGCATGCAGCTAATGGGTCCGGAAGTGCCCACCAGAGAGAGGCTCAAGGACTGGTTGGGGCTAGGATGGATAGGAATGGTCTAAGGGCCAAGTCATTGGGGTATGGGTCAGGGTAGAGAGGAGCAGGGCTATGGGCCTGGGAATAGGGCTGGATATTTGGTACTAAAAAGGGTCTCTAAGAACCTTCCCCTCCTAACCTCTTCCCCAACCACACCATAGTCTCTGTCCAGTGCTATTTCTTCCTGTTTCCAGCTCTGCCCCAACCCTTCCTAAGACTGTCCCTGGGCTAGGGCAGGGGAAGAGAGAACAGGGTGGGGGAGGCCTTGGGAGCAAGAGGACCACCTGGGTGCTTGGGCATTTATAGAATGATGGTTGTTTTGTATCATTTGATTTAATAAAAAAATAGAAAAGTAAACGATGTTGTCTTGATTGGAAACTACCCCCCAGGGTCTGTGGATCAGGGAAAGTGGAGGTGAATGGCAGAGGCATTGGGTGGGGTGGGACATGGGAGGTTTGGGGGTGTTGGCATTGAGAGTGACTAGAGGTTCTCCTTTGTTCATTGATTTGGGTTGAGGTTGGTACCAGATCCCAAAGTGGGGAGATGTGGCACTTTATGAGGGATGGTTTCCTCTCTGTCAGTGGCCTGGCCCTCAGTTGAGAGAGCAGGCATGTGTGCACATGATGGTAAAGGACAGGAACACATGTGTGTTGAACCTGGCCAATTAGCAAGGCAAATGGGCTGACTAACATGGGTTTGAATCCTAGCTCCACGACTCACTATCTTTGGAACTTTGGGAATGCTCTGAGCTTATCTGTAAAATGGGAATATTAATAATATTTCCCATGAGATTTGCTAGATGATAATGCAGGCATCATGTAAAGCGCTTAGCAGAGAGCCTGCCAGGTAGGGAGTGCGCAGAGAGCAGAAACCACTCCAGTGGAGTAAGGAAGGAGTCCCCTCTGATTTCACCACTGCCTCTATGGAGAGATGTCAAACTGGCCAGTTCCTTGGATATCTTGGGGAATAGTGAAGGGTATATTTCAGAGGAATCCCCCACTGCGCAAGAGGGATGGAGGGATAAGTCTGGAATGCTCCTGGTGGACTGAACTGGAGATGGGAGACCAGGGGGCCATCTCTGTCCCAGGTGCCCCTGATTTGCACCCATTGAAATTAGCTATTATTTCTGAAATCCCGACAGCAAGGAAGTTTCTGGAGCCAGTCAGGCTGGCCTGGAAATGCTACCTGAACTTGTCTTTTGGGGACTCTGAAACTAGGCTCCCAGTGATCCAGGTGAGAAGGGTAGGTGACTGCCCTTCCCTTCCTTTCTCCACCTGTAGGTTCTGCTGGGTGGGTGGGGTTGGGGGAGTGCCAGCTTCTACCACACCCTCTGGGGTGGGGGGCAGAAGGGTGTTAAAAAAGGTGTGTATCCCTTTAACCAGGGCCCAACCCCAGGGCCAAGTCAAGAAAGAGCTCAGTCGCTAACTACCTCCCCACCGAGCCAGCTCAGCCAGGCAGGCCTGGGAGGGAGTGGGACAGATTCTGGGAGTGCAGCGGGGAGGAGTCCTGGCTGGGCTGAGCTGGGGAGCTGCTTGGCAGTGCCAGAGCCCAGGCCCCAGAGCCCTGCTGGAGAGGAGGTGGACCGAGGAGGCAGGTGAGCGCCCCAGGCTTGACTTGGGAGGTCTGGGGTTGCCGAGAAGCCCCACAGGCAGGGGAGGCCAGGAGAGGGGGCAGTGAAGGGGCCTGGGAAGGGGAGCCTGTCAGAGACTAGGCAGGAAGAAGATTTCGTTAATTGTTAACTTTCCTCAAGGGACTGCTTGCGATTTGGAGAGTTCAGGTGGGGTAGGGGACTGGAGAGGCCTTCTGAGGGGTGGATGGGCTGGCGAGACCCCTTCCCTGGCCCAGCAGCTGACTGGGCTTCTCTCCAGGGGCTGGGTCACTGGTTTGGGAGATTTGCCCGCAGCTGTTCAGATCCTCCCTTAACACAAAAAGGGCAAACGGGGGTTGGTGGGGGTTGAGAGGGGTGATCAGACCTGGACACAGGCCTCACTGGGTGCTGGGTGCTGGGTCCTTGGAGAAGTGAGGGGATCCTGGAGGAGTCAGAGAGAGCCCAGGTTGCCTGAGGGCCCCAGGAGAGGACGCCGCACTGCGATGGCTTCTCTTCACCTCAAGACTCATGCAGTTCTTTGGATGCAGGGCCCTCTGCTGTGTTCTGGGAGCTGTTCCCTGGGAGGGACTTTGGGGCCCAGAGGGACCTGGGTGAGGCCTGGGGAGCCTGGAGCTCTGGGAGAGGGGCCAGTGGAAACCCCCACAGCTTCTCATCAACCTTAGGACCCAGGCAGGTTCTGGCTTGACTTGCTTTGCTTGGTGGAGCCACCTGCACTAAAGGAGGGTTCCCCTGCCCTGCCCTGTGGGGTGGGGGGTGAAGGCAGGGGTGCTGGGAATGGAGCCCTGGAGGTTCTGGTGAGCAGTTCAGCCTTTCCTTGCCAGCTAGTAAAGCACTCTCTGGGTGTTGATGAAGCCAGGGTAGCCGCAGTGTGGTGTGTGTGTGTGTGTGTGTGTGTGTGTGTGTCTTCTGACCAAACTTCAAATTTCACTTTGGGAAAAATTTCAGAAGAGGAGGCTTCTTCCTTTAGCTATTTGCATCAAAAGCACAAGTGAATGGAAGGTGAATGGTCACCCAAACAGAGGGAATTAAGAGTGGCAGAACTCCTTGCTGTATGCTTTTGAGTGAATTGGATACATCCTGTGAGGAGGGGGGCAGCCAGGGGAGAACACTTATGGGAGAGATCAGCCTCTGGTTCAGAAAGAGCATGAGAAGAGGGAGCAAACAGCAGAGAGAGGGGGTCTGAGACAGCTTTCCAAGGGAGCAAAGCATTCCCAGCTCAGGGCAGATTGTACCTTTTCTGCATATTGAAGGCAGTTGGGGTGAATGAGTGAATGAAGAAGAAAATGAATGAGTGAGAAGATGAGCAAGTGAATGAATGAGAGTGAATAAATGAGTCAATGAATGAATGAATGAATGAACAAATGAGTGAACCACGGGTGAACCAGTGAGTGGAGGAATTCAGGATATGTGTAAAGGACACAGAGAATGGCTGATCTGGACTTGAGAGGGCCTGGCTCTCAAGTGTGAAGACTAGGAGGGAGAGGAGTACAGCGACTTATTCTACTTGGAAACAATTTAAGACTCCAGAAGTATGTGGAGGTGAGAAGAGAAGGTGAATTTTGGAGGGTGTGGTGCCCCTCAGGTTTCCAGACTGAAAGGAGTTGAAGAGATGGGGGGTGGGGCCTGGGAACCTGAGGGCTTAGGGTGGGGCTGGAGCAGCTGAGACCCAGGGGCATGGTGCTGGGCAATTTGGGCTTTGGGGGAAGTCAGTGAGCTGGCCTGAGGTGGGTGGGGTGGTTTGCTCAATGATGAATCAGCCCAGGAGAAGACAATGAAACATGAGGGGTGGGGGGAAGGCTGGGGCCCCAGTTGAGGGGGCCCTTTGGAAAACAAGTAATTCTCCCATTCCTACTTTTTTGGAAAGGCGCCAGTGTACATGTCCACCTTCTCCCCTGTCACACACCCCTTGCCCCCCACTAAGTCCTCAGGCCAGGATGTGCCAATGCAGGACTGACCTCCTGCCAGACCTTTCCCAAAAAGGGGCTGCAACTCCAACCCATGCCTGGGAGGAAGGGGCAGGCAGGAGGAGCAGGAGGCTGTGGGCTGGGTGTGGTGGCAGAGCCTCTCTCCTGGCCTCCAGGGAAGGGAGGGAAGGAGGTAATGATACTGGCTATCCGACCTGATATCCTTCTTCAGAAAAAACTTCAGGAAAGCATTTATCCAGATGGTTATCTCCAGCATTGTCCATTTGACTAGAAGCTGGTGTCTGTGCGCGCATGTCTGGAGGCCTGGGAACTGAAGCTCAGAGCCACCAAGCTAGCCCTCGACAGCTGGACAGCCGGCTGCTAACTATCTCCCAGGAGGTCTCCTGTATCTTGCCTGCCTGGTCACCTTGGGCCAGGTAGGGGCTGGGGCACCATATGGAGAAAAGGCAAGAGGAGGCTACCCGGGTCAGGGAGAGAAAACACCCAGCAGAGAAGTGGTGAGAGGGGTGAGCCTGCCAAGGGGGAGGGGGACAGAGTCACACCACCTCCAAAACTGATTTCTTTCCCTTTCTTCTGGATGGCCACTTCCCACTGGATTCCTCAGTTAGGGGACAAATGGGGTCTGGGATGGTAGCGGTCGGGGGTATTCTCTGAACTCTCTTCCTATCCCCAAGACTTGATGGGGAGTAGGCCCGGCACAGCCCTTGCTGAATTGGGTCCCACTTTCAGAATCTGAGGGTCAAGGGCCTGGGACATTCCTCCCACAAGGACAGCAAACAGTCATGGATTGAAACATTTTTCTCCCTCTTCAGTGGTGAATGTTTAATGTTCTTACCAAAGTCTTACAAAGATACAAACACTGAACCACATGGTTACATGTTTATTGAAGACTATGGAGAGCAAGCATGGTCTCCTGCTGTCTTCCGGCCATGCATCATCCTTCTGACCACAGGCCAAAATATTCCGGTGGATGGGGCAGGGAGAGGAGGCTGGGCAGATGTGCCTAGCCTGACCCCTGATCCTCCCACCAACTCTTCCTTCCTGCTTCCTGGCCTGGTTCCACTCGGTCTCATTCTTCCATTAGAAAAGTTTGTAGGAAGAAAAAGCTTAAGGGTGGCCTGGGATCTGGATGCCTGGCATCAGAGCTGGAAGGAGGTGGAATATTTATACATCGTCTACCTGGAGTGAGGTGCTGGGCAACATGAGCAAGGGTAGACTCAGATTAAAAACTGGGAGGTCGATTATCCAGGATAAAAAAAAAAAAGGGCCCCAAAGGCTTTTTGGTTTGAAAAACACAGTGGCTGCATGTTAGAAACACAATCCACATCGGAAGAAACTACAGCCTTAGTAATTAGTGGGCCCAGCCAATGCCAGCTGGGCAGCCAAGGGGAGGAGGGTGCTGAGGACAGGGGTCAGGGCAGGCTTCCCTGGGGAGATGCCATTTGGGCAGGCTTCAGCTAGGTGAGAGGGCAGGGCACTGGGCCTGGGAGGAAGCCTGGCCACGAGGGGGATTAGAAGGCAGGTGTCCGGAACCACAGTGTGGCCTGGTGAGGTGGACCTCCCTTTTGTGGGTTGCTCTGGCATGGATGGTGGCTTTCCCTGCCCTGGCAAGGGATACTTTCCCTTGCCAGGACCCAGTGGGCAGGGCCATTGCAACTCATTCCTGGGCTTGGGGGCGGGAGGGGTGTCTCATTTGCCCAGTTTACTTGGGGGGGCTCTGGGCATGGGCGGGACTCAGAGCAGATCCGCCTGCTCCCCTCATATCCTGTTATTCAGTAGGCTGTGTCCGCTTGGAATGTGAATGTCTTTTGTCCTGGGGTGAGGGGGTGACGTGTGTGGCCTTGGGCCAGCTGCTGCGCTGTCTCCAACTGGGGTAGGACCAGGCCTCGCTCCTCCTTAGGTAATGGGGGGGCCCTTTGGATCATGCTATATATTTTGGGGGTAGATATGAGGGAGGATAGGCTATTGGGGAGTGACTGGGGTTCTGCATAAATCTCTCTTGATGGATCAGGGCCTTGTCCTTTCCCAGAGAGAGGCAGCTGTGGTCTGAGACCCTGGAATCACTGCCCTGGAGCCTGGCTGAAGGGATTGGGGAGGTGGGGGGTGGGGACAGATCCCTACTTTCTGCTTTTTTGCTTGGAGCTGGGGTCTCGCTAGTCCTGGGGCTGGGGAATGATGGTTCTTGCCTCCAGCTCCCTGGCTCATCCTAGCACTTCTAGCTGTGCCTGTCACCAGGGCAGGGGCTCTGGTTGCGCCAGGGGTGGGGCAGGGTGGAGGCCCAGGCCCTTACTCTCCTGCTCTTCCCACAGGAGCCTCTTGCTCTCATTGGGACTTGGACCAGCCCAGCGCCTGGGGCTGGGGAAGGTCCTGGAGAACCTGTTGAGGCGGTTGAGCTGGGGAGCACCTGGATTAGAGGAACCACATAGTTCTCATTCCAGGCCCACCCCCGCGCCCACCGTGTGTCCCCCTTACCATGCCTCCTCCCAAGGACTGGCCAGTCTGCGGGGGCCAGGGCTCAGGGTGTGTTTGTGAAGGAGGATGAAGGCAGGGAGATAAGAGGAGATTTGGCCTGTGGGTTCTCATCTCCCCTCCTCATGGTGCCCAGGCCCCGGGAGGAGTGAGGCAGTGAGATGGCGGACAGCTACACAGAGCTGGAGAAGGCGGTCGTGGTCTTGGTGGAAAACTTCTACAAATACGTGTCTAAGCACAGCCTGGTCAAGAACAAGATCAGCAAGAGCAGCTTCCGGAAGATGCTTCAGAAAGAACTCAATCATATGCTGACGGTAAGGTTCTCTTACCCCAAGACCTTGCTACCCCCAGCCCCCCAAGCCCTTCTCCCTCAGGACTTCCTTTCCTACTGCGGCCTCTGTTCTCTCAGGGTGCTCAGGCTTGAGCCAGCAAGGGCTCTACTCCCATTTCCCAGGTCAGGTGCTAGGATTCTGTTTGGAGTTGTGCTTGGGGGCTGAGGGGCTGCCACTCTCAGCACTGCTGACACCCGGTTCCCCTTCAGGACACCGGGAACAGAAATGCTGCTGACAAGCTCATCCAGAAACTGGATGCCAACCACGACGGGCGCATCAGCTTCGATGAGTACTGGACCTTGATAGGCGGCATCACGAGCCCCATTGCCAACCTCATCCGCCAGCAGGAGCAGCAGAACAGCAGCTAGAGGACCCTTCCCACCATCCCTGCAGGCACTGTCCCAAGTCTGCCCCAGATGTCCTTCCCGGCCTTCCTCCTCAGCCTCTTCGGCCACCCAGCCCTCTGCACCGGCTTCCCCCTCCAGAGCTTCTGACCCCTGTTGAGCTGGAGGCAGGAGGATCTTAGAGCTCCTTTTAGAGTGTCTCAGTCTGGGGGTCCCTCCCCAAGGGTCTCAGTCCCTGGAGCCAGCAGACCCTAGGGGTCCTGTGAGATTTCCATGCTGTTTGGGGTCCCCAAGAGTTCCTCACCTGTTCAGTCAATGCATCCGATGCTCCTGCCTGCTGCTGCCCGATGCTGGAGGTCAGTTTGCTGCTTCAGGTCTTTCTGCCCCTGGCAGCAGCAGCGACCGCTCTTCTCTCCCTCAGCCCCTCCGCTGGGTGGAGAAGACTTCCAGGGGACTCCCTACCAACTGCCTCTGGGTCTGGGAATGAGCTAAGGGGGGTTGAGCCCCCTCCCTCCTGCTCAATCAAAGGATGGCAATAAAGGTTGGATTTAGAGTTTGCATTCTCCTTACCCAGTCTCTTTGTGATATTCATTAAAACCTTTCCACCCCTTGGAACCTCCTCATGCCTTGGTAGTCTCTGCTCTGGGCCCCTAGAGAAATCCTCCAGAGAAATCCCAGGGGCAGAGCAAGAAAGCAGCCAGAACTGTGGGTCCCAGCAGGTGCTGTCAGCCCTGGGTTAGCAGCCTTCCTTCCTGTGCCACCTGTCACTGTCTCTGGGCCTCTTAGCCCAGACTTTGGTTCATTTTCATCTTCAGGCACACAGGGTATCCAGTAAGTTCTCCTGTTATAGTGCAGGGGAGCGGCACCCCAGAGCCTCCAAACCTGCCTGCTCTAAATAGGTCCTGCTATCCGCCACATCAACACAAAACATGTAAGACTTTAATGGGAAGGAACTTTAATACAATGAGTAAACAATACAGAAAAGACAAAGAATATAGTTTCAAATCAAACACCGAAAGTTACCCGTCTCCTCGTGGGTAAAAGTCCATCCAAACGGGATTGGCTCAGAGCAAGGCCCGAAAGCCTGCCACAAGTCTAAAGCAATTTCCAGTGGGGACCTACAGAAAAGGATCAGAAACAACCAGGCAAGTTTAGGAGAAAAAAAGAGCAACATCAAATTCAAGATAAAAGCTGCCGTTGTTGGGCCTCCCCAGTGGCACAGCAGTTGAGCGCTGGGTTGTGAAGCTGCCCGCTGCCGCGGCTGGTTCGATCCCCGGCCAACGGGCGAGGGTCCCACATGGCGCCAGACCTCTCCTGCCGCCCGCTGCTCCCCTCAGCAGTGTACTTCTTCAGTCTGCTTGTTCTGCTCCCCACTCTGGCTCTGGTGAATTCTCTCACCCTCCTGCGCTTCTGACTGTACCCAGTGCTTGTATAAATAAATAAATTAATTAAAAAAAAAAAGCTGCCACTGTTGTCCTCCCCATGGGTCTCTCACCCACATGTGTTTCAGGACCAAAAGGCCAGTTTCATCACAGGTCTCTCTGCTCCATGTGCCTCCTTCAGGTCTCCTTCTGGCTCCATCCTGCTTCCTTCCTTCTCAGTCTCCTCTGCAGCTTCTTCTCTTCTCTTTAGCTCCACCCTCCTTTGGGTGGGACAGGGAAACTGGAATTCCCCTTTTCCTGGGGAACACCCTGTTACACTCCCTGCAATTCCACCAGAGAGGAGCCATGATCCTCAGGCTCAAGCCAAGAGTAGCAGTGAAGACTCAAGTCCTCATATACAGAGAACTTTGTGGGATGGGAAATTAGGGGTGCAAGGAACTCAGGATGTGGAGGCCAGAGTTGGAACTGGGGAGGGATGAAGGAAATGACCTTTTAGCTGCTGTAGGGGACCATGCCTGCTTCCCTGGTCTGCCCTGCACCTGCACTGAGAACCCCTACCATGGGGAGATGCCTGCCCATGGGGGCAGAGGGACAGGGCAGGAAGACCAGCCTGCAGGGTTCTGCGGAGTGGTTCAACCTGGGCCAGCTTAACGTTTTTGAAAAGATACTTGGGCACAGACTGTTTTATTGGATTCCAGTTATAGATCCTTGCCCTACTAAAACTGATCTGCCTCAGAAAGGGCCTACAGTCTTGATAGCATGCTGGTCCCCTTCCCCAACATGCCTTCACACCATGCCTTCTTGTGCAGATGCAAACAGAAAGCACTCCCTTTACCTGTCCTGCGGTCACAGTGCTGCCTTGACTGAATGGTGAATTTGCTCAATTTTTCTACAGATATATAGAACCCCAGTGGTCCCCAAATAATACATTTTTAAATAATAATAAATTACTCTAAAATTTTGCATACAAGAGCCTCCCTGGTAGTGCAGGGGTTAAAGTCTCAGTGCTATCAAGTTATCACCAACCACTGAGGCCTGAGTTTGATCATCAGCCAGGGAGCTAACCCACATGGTGCAGCAGACCTCTCCTCTCTCACCCACTGCTCCCCTCCACAGTGTATTTCAGTCAATCTGTCTATTCTGTTTCCCACTCTGTCTCTGGTGAATCCTCTCACCCCTTGCACCTCTGGTCTACACCCCAGTTCTTATATGCAAATACAAGATTCCAATAAATAAAAAATATTTATTTTTATTTTTTAAAAATATTTATATTTATTTATTTATATAAGCACTGGGTACAGTCAGAAGTGCAGGAGGGTGAGAGAATTCACCAGAGCCAGAGCTGGGAGCAGAGCAGGCAGAAGGACCGAAGTACACTGCTGAGGGGAGCAGCGGGCGGCAGGAGAGGTCTAGCGCGCCATGTGGGACCCTCCTTCGGTGGCCGGGGAGCAGCCGGGGATCAAACCGGCGCTGCAGAGGCCGCGGGCAGCTTCGCAACCCAGTGCTCAACCGCTGCGCCACCGGGGAGGCCCAATAAAAAATCTTTTAAAAAAACAAAACACATAAAAAATTTATCCTTTTAACAAATTTTAAGTGTATGTATAGTATTGTTAGCTATACACACATTGTTGTACAGCACACTTCTAGAACTAATTTTTGTTTTACAAGATTGAAACTCTATATCCACTGAACAATAATTCCCCATTCCCTCTCCTGTCAGGCCCTGGAAATCACCGTTCCCTGTTTTTATGAGTTCAATTTCTTTCTTTCTCCCTTCCTTCCTTCCTTCCTTCCTTCCTTCCTTCCTTCCTTCCTTCCTTCCTTCCTTCCTTCCTTCCTTCCTTCCTTCCTTCCTTCCTTCCTTCCTTCCTTCCTTCCTTCCTCCCTCCCTCCCTCCCTCCCTCCCTCCCTCCCTCCCTCCCTCCCTTCCTCCCTTTCTCCCTTTCTCCCTTTCTCCCTTTCTCTCTTTCTCTCTTTCTCTCTTTCTCTCTTTCTCTCTTTCTTTCTTTACTTATTTACTTATTTACTTATACAAGCACTGGGGTACAGGCCAGAGGTGCAGGAGGGCAAGAGAATTCACCTGAGACAGAGCAGGGAGCAGAAACAGGCAGAAGGACCGACACACTGCTGAGGGGAGCAGCGGGAGCGACAGGAGAGGTCTGTTGCACCATGTGGGAACCTCCCTGGTCAGCTGGGAATCCAACCAGCACTGCAGAGGCTGTGGACATCTCCAAAGCACCGCGCTCATCCGGCTGCGCCACCAGGGAGGCCCCGAGTTCAATTACTTTAGATAGCTCATAGAAGAAGAATCAGGCAGTATCTGTTTTTGGGGACTGGCTTATTTCATTTAGCATAATGTCTCGAAGGTTCATCCTTGTGGCCACATGGCAGATTTCCTTCTTTTTAAAGGCTGAATAATACTCCACTATACATCACATGTTCTTTATATATTCATGTATTGATGACATTTAGGGTGCTTCTACATCTTGGTGCTTGTGAATAATGCTACACCAAATATGGGAATGATAGTATCTTTTTGAGATCCTGTTTTCAATTCATTTGGATACATACTCAGAAGTGAGATTGCAGGATCATATGGGAATTTCATTAAAAAAAAGTTTTTTTGAGGGGGCCTCCCTGGTGGCGCAAGGGGTTAAGCATTGCACTATGAAGCAATCCGCAGCCTCTGCAGCACAAGTTCGATCCCTGGCCAGCCAGGGAGCAACCCATATGGAGAAGCAGACCTCTCCTGTCTCTCCCGCTGCTCCCCTCAGCAGTGTAATTCAGTCAGTCTGTACTGTTCCCCACTCTGTTTCTGGTGAATCCTCTCACCTCCTGCATCTCTGGCCTGTACCCCAGCTCTTGTATGCATAAATAAATAAATCTTTTAAAAAAAATTTTGAGGAATCTCCAAATTGTTTTCCATAATGCCTGGGTCATTTTACATTCCTACCAATAGTACCCAGGGCCCAGGGTTTCATTTTTTCCATATTCTCACCAAACACTTCCTATTTTCTGTTTTTGTTTTTTTAATTTTTGCATAGAAGAACTGGGATACAGGCCAGAGGTGTGGGGGTGAGAGATTTCACTAGAGACAGAGTGGGGAGCAGAACAGGCAGATTTCCTGAAAAACACTGCTGAGGGAAACAGCAGGCGAGGCAGGAGAGGTCTGCTGCACCATGTAGGTTATCTCCCTGGCCAGGGATTGAACTTAGGCCATAGAGGTGATAGCGCTGAGACTTAACTTCTAGCCAACCAGGGAGGCCCCTTATTTTCTGGGGATTTTTTTGATAGTGGTCACCCTGATGAGTGTGCGATGATACTTTGTGCTTGTTTTAATTTGAGTTCCCTGATGATTAGTGATGTTGAACTTCTATGTTTCTTGGCCATTTGTCTATCTCGATGGGAGAAACGTCTATTCATGTCCTTTGTCCATTTCAAAATTGGATGACTTCTGTTTTTGTTCTTGGTACTGAGTTGTAGGAGTTCTTCATATATTCTTTTTTTTTTTCTAAATTTTCTTTTTGAAAATAGTTGTTTTTTTAAAAAGATTTATTTATACAAGCCCTGGGTACAGTCAGAAGCATGGGAAGGTGAGCGAATTCACCAGAGCCAGAGTGGAGAGCAGAGCAGGCAGAATGAAGAAGTACTCTGCTGAGGAGAGCAGCGGGCAGCAGGAGAGATCTGCGCACCATGTGGGACCCTCGCCCAGTGGCCGGGGATCGAACCGGCGCTGCAGAGGCTGCAGGCAGCTTTGCAACCCAGCGCTCAACCGCTGCGCCACCGGGGAGGCCCTCTTTATGTATTCTTGATCTTCTTATCTGATGTATTATTTGAAGTGTTTTCTCCCATTTGTAGGTTGCCTTTTACTTCTGTTGATTGCTTCTTTAGCTTTGAGAAGATTTTAAATTTACTATAGTCCTACTTGTCTATTTTTGTTTTTGTTACCTGCTTTTGGCATCAAATCCAAGAAATCATTGCTCATTACAATGTAATAAAGATTTCCCCCAATTTTTTTTTTTTTTTATTTTTATGGCTAAGGTCTTAGTTTTAAGTTTTAATTAATTTTAGAGTTAAATTTTGTATATGGTATAAAGCAAGCATTTGATTTCATCCTTTTTCAAATGAGTATCCAGGTTTTCCCAGTATCATTTGTTGAAGAGACTATCCAATCTCTTCTATATACGCTTGGAACGATTGTTGAATATAATCTGGCCGTACTTGTGAGGTTTATTTCCGTGTTCTTCATTTTGTTCCATTGGTCTGTATGTCTGTCTTTATGCCAATTTCCTATTATTTTGATTAATATATAACTTTATATAATATGTTTTGAAATTAGAAAATGCGAGGCCTCCAACTTTGTTCTTTTTTTTTAAGATTTATTTTATTTATTTATGCATATAAGAGCTGGTGTATAGGCAAGAGGTGTATATGGGGGGCATGTGAGAGCATTCACCAGAGACAGAGTGGGGAGCAGAATAGGCGTATCCACTGAAATGTACTGCTGAGGGGAGCAGTGGGTGAGACAGAGGAGGTCTGCTGCAGTATGTGGGTTAGCTCCCTGGCCCGGGGATTGAACTCCTATTACAGTGGCTGGCAGTGGCTTCATAGTGCTGAGACTTAACCCCTTGCACCACTAAGGAGGACCCAAATTTGTTTTCTGCCTCAAAATTATTTGGATTATTTTTTTTGGGGGGGTTATTATTATTATTATTTTTAGATTTATTTTATTTATTTATACAAGCACTGGGTACAGCAGAAGTGTGTGAGCGTGAGAGAATTCACCAGGGCCAGAGTGGGGAGCAGAACAGGCAGACTGACGAAGTACACTGCTGAGGGGAGTAGCGGGCGGCAGGAGAGGTCTGCGCCCCATGTGGGACCCTCACCCGGTGGCCGGGGATCGAACCGATGTGTTGCAGAGGCTGCAGGCAGCTTTGCAACCCAGCGCTCAACCGCTGTGCCACCGGGGAGGCCCTATTTGGGTTATTGATCCTTTGAGGTTCCATATGAATTTCAGGATAGTTTTTTTTCTATTTCTGCACAAAGAATCATTGGGATTTTGATGGGGATTGCACTTTTTTTTTTGGCTCCATGAAGACACCTTTATTTCTCTACCTGGTACAGGAACAATGTGAACACAGAGGGCCCTTAATCATGGAGGGGGCGAGGATGGTAATTCCAGACCAGCACCCACAAAGGCTTGTGGTGCAAGTTGGCAACCAGATGGTGCTCTGGGCAGGACCATGCATGAGGAGGGACAAGAAGGACCAGTTACAACAGGGGCTGTGGTGGAGGATGAGTTTAATGGCTTCTGACCTCACACTCTTGCTTGATGAAGTTGATCAGCCCTTTGGTGGAGGAAGCATGAGAGGTCACCGGCTGCTGCCATCAAGCTCAGGCTCAAATTTCTTAGCCAGCTGCTTTTCTACCTCCATTCCCCATTGGTCAAAGTGGTTGATGCCCCAGATGTCACCTTGAACTGAGATCTTGTGCTTGTATATGGCAATCAAGGCTTCTAGAAGGTACTGGTGTGAGCTTGGTGAACACAATTGAGTCGGTTGGGCAATTCCTTCAAAGACTTGGTATGGGCCGCAGCTTCTCATAGTTGGTGGGATTCTTTTTCATGGCCTGCATCTCCTTTCTTATCAGGGCCTCCCCGGTGGTGCAGCAGGTTGAGCGCAGCTCTGTGAAGCTGTCCACAGCCTCTTGCAGTGCCTGTTCAATCCCGGCCTGCCGGTAAGGGTCCCACATAGCAGGGCAGATCTCTTCTGTCTCAACCGCTGCTCCCCTCAGCAGTATATTTCGTCAGTCTGCCTGTTCTGTTCCCCACTTTGTCTCTGGTGAATCCTCTCACCTTCCTGTGCGTCTGGCCCGTACCTCGGTTCTTGTATAAATAAATAAATAAACAAACAAACAAATAAATAAATAAATCCTTAAAAAAAAATAAATGTGTCTTATCAGAGACCAGAGAGGGAGTCTCTCAGGAGGGATCGGGGGAAGCTGGAGGTTGGCAGGCCAATTCTAATCCTGTCTCCTGGACCTTGTTGCTGCTTCCTTGAAAGAAGAGACTGCTCGCTTTCGGGTACAGGACTGGATGCCAGTACTTCCACCCCACCAAGAATTTAGAACATCTAGTGTGAGCTGACCAAAGTAATATGTAACCTAAGTTAAAGGCCTGCCCCTATGGGGTCCTAGCTCAAGCCTAGAAGGAAGGGAGGATGTTGAGCTGCAATGGAGGACAGAGAACCTTAAAAGTGGTCAGGGCTTAGGCTTCAGGGCCCGAAGCCAGAGGCCTCAGAAGGATCAAAGCAGCCACTGCAGCGTGAGGAAGCTCAGTCTGAGGTCTCCTTGGGGAATGCAGGGGCCAGAGAAAAGCAGGCTTTCTTTAAACCTCAGCCAGGGGAGCAAGGGCCAAATAACCTGAGCAGAATAGGGGAAAAAGGAGCAAGAGGCATGTTCCTGCTGGGGTCCTACATTAGGGCTAAAAAGAATCTCTCTATTAGGACCTCACACAGGCCTAATCTAGGTAGTCTGACCCACTTGAAAGTGAGATGCTGAGTGCCTAGTGAATTGTGCTCAACAGACCCATTCATAGCTGGACTTGTCATTCTATAGGGTGAGAACCTGGCTTATCTAGTCACACCAGAGTAAGGAGCCTAAAGCCGCCTACCTAAATACCTAAGTGTTAGTTATTATATTTCTTGTCAATTTGGTTTTGCTTTCCATTTAGATTCTTAGTAAAACTGTTTTTGAACACTGCTTGTCCACTGTTAAAAGTTTAAAAAATCACCCTCACATCCAAGACCTATTTGGTACCCCCCCACCCCCCGACAATTCTGTGGGTAGAAACAATGTTCCACATTTAAAAAAAAGATTTATTTATTTATGCATACAAGAGCTGGGGTACAGGCCAGAGGGGTGTGTGTGTGTGTGTGTGCACGGTGAGGGGGTGGTGGTGGTGAGAGGATTCACCAGAGACAGAGTGGGGAACAGAACAGGCAGACTGACTGAAGTACACTGCTGAGGGGAGCAGGGGGCGAGTCATGAGAGGTGGTCTGCTGCGCCATGTGGGTTGCTCCCTGGCTGGTGGGGGATCAAACTCGTGCTGCAGAGGCTGGCAATAGCCTGATAGCACTGTCTTTAACCCCTGTGCCACCAGGAAGTCCCCATATTTGTAGGAATTAAAAAAAAATAAATTATTTATTTTATTTTTAGTAGTTTTTTTCTAGATGCTCTTTCTTTCTTTTTTATTGAGATAATGGAGGTTTACAATTAGTGTAGAGGGCCTCCCCGGTGGCGCAGCGGTTGAGCGCTGGGTTGCGAAGCTGCCCGCAGCCTCTGCAGTGCCGGTTCGATCCCCGGCTGCTCCCCGGCCACCAGAGGAGGGTCCCACATGGCGCGCTAGACCTCTCCTGCCGCCCGCTGCTCCCCTCAGCAGTGTACTTTGGTCCTTCTGCCTGTTCTACATCCTGCTTTGGCTCTGGTGAATTCTCTCACCCTCCCGCACTTCTGACTGTACCCAGTGCTTGTATAAATAAATAAATAAATAAATCTTAAAAAAAAATTAAAAAAAAATACAATTAGTGTAGAAGTTGCAGCAGTACAACTTCACGCCACCACAAAAGTATATACCACATCACTATACCACCAAAGTTCTAATTTCTGGCCACTACCATCCAATTGACCTCTGCTCCCCTTTCTACCATCACTGTCCCCTTCCTCTCTGGTAATAACATTCTATTGTCAGAATCTAAGGTTTTGTTTTTGCTTTGTTTCTTTATATTCCATATATGAGTTATTCCACTTAGCATGATCCCTTCAAGGTGTATCCATATTGTTGCAAATGGCAAGATTTCATTGCAGTACTCTTCATTATAGCCAAGATATAGAAGCAACCTAAATGTCCACTGCTGGATGAATGGATAAAGATATCACTCACACACACACACACACACACACACACACACACACACACAACTACTACACAGTCATAGAAAAGATGGCAAGAAACCTTGCCATTTATGACACTTGTAGTAATCTTTGTAATAGAGAAGGAGCCAATGCAATGGTTTGTCTTTATTGGAAAGAAGAAACTTCTGGCACATTTTGGCTGAATTAGTGCAGGGGCTCAGTGAATTTTAACTGGTGGTGTACCAGCTAGCAATGGGTTCCAGAGCCAGGGCATTGATGGACTTCAACTTTTTGCAACCCAAACCAGATGACAGCACTGTTGTCCTCTTCACAGATGCAGTCCACTATTTGCTGGTTGGAGATGGAGGGCACAGATAAGGTTCTTGGTCCCTGAAACTGCCTTTGGGGCTGGCAGATTGTGTGGCTCTAGTTCCTTTTGTGTGGCCATCATGATCTCCTTTTCCATTCCAGTAGCCCCACTCCTCATCAGTGGCAACACCACCTGCAAATGCCATGGAGCACAGCATGGGGTCCCCACTGGGAATGCTCCACTCCAACCAGTGCTCCATCTCCAACCATGCTTGCTATCAATGGCAACACTTCCTTCTGGGAACAGACTCCATTTGTCATAATTTTTAGAAAAGAAATCTGACTTAGCCGAGTGGATCATATCCTCGTGGAAGTGACAGTGAGCTGTAAACTGCAAGATAAGCAGAAATTCTCCAGGCAAAAGGAAGAGAGATGAGTAGAAATGAGTGGTGGAAGGGCTTCCCAGATAGAGGCATTGTCTTATGCAAAGGCTTCCTGGTTAGAGGGAGAATCTGTGAGTTTGTTTCTGAGGGAGGGTATGGCTGAACCTGAAGGGCAAGGTGGGAGAGACACAAAAGAAGGCAGGAGAAGTGGTCAGGGACTTGGGGGACAAATTAAGGGTTGATAGCCTGCAGAGAGAGAGAGAGAGAGAGAGAGAGAGAGAGAGAGAGAGAGAGAGAGAGTGTGTGTGTGTGTGTGTGAGCATGCGTGCGCCTGTGACCTGCACAGACAAAACCTAAGTGAGGTTTTGAACAACCTCACTTAGTTTGTAATATTCAAAAGATTAAGAAAGGGTGGCAGTGTAGATGACACTGAGGAGGTACCTGTAACCAAATAATAGCAAATAATAGTTAGGTTTTACTAATTCTATCCCATGTTCTGACTATTTTGCATGTATTAACTCCTTAATCTCCACACCTCTCCTGTGTTAAGTACTTCTGTTATCTGCATTTTACACGTGTGGAAATCAAGGTACAGAGTTACATAACATGCTGGAGGTCATGGACTTGATAAGTGGTCCTATTCAGAGCTGTTGAGCTTAACTCCACGGTTTCCTCACAGGGTGGTGAGAGGGGAGGCTCATTCCTTCAGCTACTGTGTGTGTTTAATGCTTATTCTGAGCAGGCACTGATTTTGCCTCTGCCCTCAGGATGTTAGTCTCCTTGGGTGGGGAGAGACCACCAGCAACCAACCCAGGAAAGAGTATGGTGTGTAAACAAAAGTAAAGTAGGGAAGGACAGTGAGCTCTGGGGGGATGTAAGAAGAGGATGGATTTGTGAGAGTCTTCAGGGTAAAATCATCAGATCTTGATAGGCTGGGTGTGAAGGAACATAAGAGGAAGGTGTCCAGGCCACTCCCATATTCATGGCTTGCACAAACAGATGGATGGTGATGCCATTTATTGACACAGGGAAAATTCGAATAGGTCCAGATTATTTTTTTTTGGGGGGGGGGAGGTGGATATTGGATAGTGCAAGACTATTGTTACCCCTTTCAGACAGGCATGTGGTAATATCATAAAGGTGGTTAGAGTTCAGAAGGAAGGGATCAAAAGTTCAGAAGGAAGGGATGGACTGGCAATTTGGGAATCAGAAATATTTGATGGTAGCCTAAGTGTTGGGTGAGCTTATCAAAGAGTAGTGCACAGAATGGCAGGAATAGAGGTTCTGTCAAAAATCATCTCCAAGAGTCCTCCCTGGTGGTGTGAAGTGTTAAGTCTCAGCACTGTGAAGCTATCTGCAGCCACTGCAGCTCGTTTGATCCCCAGCCAGGGAGCTACCCACATGGCACAGTAGACCTCTTCTGCCTAGCCAGCTGCTTCCCTCAGCAGTGTATTTCAGTAGATCCACCTGTTTTGCTCCCCACTCTGTCTCTGGTGAATCCTCTCACCACCACCACCTCCCCAACACACCTCGGGTCTACACCCCAATTATTGTATGCATGAATAAATAAAGATAAATCTCTCTAAAAAAGAAAAGATATCTTCATTGCTCTTATCTCATAGGAGCTTCCTTAGCACCAAAGGGTTTTAGAAGCTCCATGCCAGGAAAGAGGACAGAGACCAAGTATCTATTTCTTAATATAAATCACAATATCACAGCTTAATATCTCAAGCTTAGCATGTCCAAATGCAATCTCCCTCAGCCCTCAACTCCTCCACACCCTTCCCCATCTACTTCATTGGCATATCCATTCTCCTGCTTCCGAGGATGGAAACCTAGAGTCATCCTGGGTCCTCTCTCTATCTCACATCCCACATCTAGTCTGTCTTCAAATCCTGCTAATTTCACTTTCAAAATGCCTCCAGAATAAGTTGCTTCTCTCCCCACCCACTGCTGCCATATTCATCAGAATCATGGTCCTCTCTGGCAGTAATTTTGTAATAATTTCCCGGCTTCTCCCCGTACCCCTTTATAGGAACTATATACTATATTCTCATCTTACATGCTCATGCAGCAACCAGAGTGATTCTTTAAAAATGTAAATCAGATCACATTTCTCCTTTGCTCAAAATCTCCCAGTGTCTCTCCATGGCCCCAAGGGGAAAGTGGCAGCCTTCTATGGCTCCCAGGCCCTGTTAGTGCCCTGGCTTCCCCACTCACCCTCATTCACTGTTTCCCAGCCATTCCAGCCACTTTCGAATGGCAATTCCACAAGTTCTTTCTCCTGCACTGTTCCCCAGATATTCACATGGCACCCCCCTCATCTACGTCTGGTTTTTGCTGCACTGTCACTCTCTGGCATCTTCCTTGTTTGAATGGACCCTATCCCAAGGCTGGTGCACTTATCCTTCCTGCTTATTTTTCTGCATAGCACTTACAACCTCAAATTTCTATGGCTATACTTATTGTTTATGGTTTTTCCTCGCTACAACACAAGCTCCCTGAGGGAAGATCTCATTGTTGTCCAGGTAGTGTACCCAGCGCCTTGTGGAGAGCAAGTGTGAGGTATTTTTGAGTAAATGAACTTCCACATAAGTGTCTCACAGTATCTAAAACTTAACCACACCCAAAACCTAATTCCTGGTGTTATCTCCAAATCCATTTCCTGCTGCACCTCCCCCTGCAGTGACCTTTAGGGTTAATGAATTTCACCATGGTCCCTAGGTCCGGCTGGGTAAGGAACCAGCGGGCAGGGGAGTACAGCAAAGTTCCCTGAAGACACAGATAAGACAGAAGCTTATCAAAAGATAAGGACCACCAGGAACCACTACAAGAATGCTACTACAAAAAACCTTATCTCGTCTTTCTAGAACTACAAACTTTATTCCCTTATTGTCTTTCTAAACTTCCTTCTTTCTTCTATAAAGGTCATTGGTTGTTAATTAAAAAATCATATGAAATCCTTAAACAAGGCTGACTCAAATGAAACATTACTAAACCCTGTGTAATAATAATAATTAAAATATAGTTTAGGTGAAAAAGTAGTTAGTAAAACAAAAAATGTGATTTATAGTTTAAAAACAAAACTAATGGTCTATCTACTTAGAAATGCGGCTAGGTCCAGATGTAAATCACTGCCCTGTCAATGATAAGCTAAACCCATGAACAAGCTGATTTCGTTGATATTCACTGTTCCTATGCTTTTAGAAAACATATATATATACTGGTCACAAACTCAAAGAGAATTACACTCAGATTTTCACTCTCTTGAAGTGTGTCTGTTTGTCATTTTTTTCGCCGAATCCCTGACCACCCTGCGCAGTCTTTCAACCCTGAGACGGCCTCATCGTTCACTGCTGTGCTGGTCCGCAGCAATTTCCCTACTCCCCATATTCTCTGTGCTCTCGGTAATGATACTACTCAGTTATTCAAGTCAAATCCAGAAATCTTCCTGCGTTCCTCCTTATGCTTCACAACCTAAGAATTCAGGAGGGAAAACATGTTTATTTGGGATTAAAGGATTACAATTTAGGGACACAGATTTGGTCAGAAAGCACAATTAGTGTGCCAGAGAAGGAAAAAAAAAAAGAGAGATTTTTATGGGAAGAAAAGGAGGTAAGTGGTCAAAGAAAGGAGTTGATTTGTTAAACTATTCTTGGCTACTTATAATTGGTTACTGCTTCTATCCTCTAGCAAAAGTGCATAATCTTCTGTCCTCATGACCTGGATGACTTTTCAAGCAATAGTTTACTTGATGGTTTCTTAGAACAGTTACTTGGCCCAGTTCAAACCAGAGAGGTAATGCAGTTTTCTATAATGGCCACTCAGATGACAACTTTTTACACCTGTCACACCCTACATCTAAGTTCTGTTGGTCAATCTGTTATAGGACAGGGAGAGGGGCAGCCCAAACCCCGCAAACCTGCCTATTCTAAATGGGTTCTGCCATCCGCCGCATCAACACAAAACATAGGAGACTTTAATGGGAAGGAACTTTAATAAAACTAGGAAACAATACAGGTAAGGCAAAGAGTCTAGTTTCTAAATGAAGCACCCAAAGTTACCCGTCCCCTCGTGGGTAAAAGTCCATCCAAATGGGATTGGCCCAGAGCAAGGCCCCAAAGCCTGCCACAAGTCTAAAGCATCTTCCAGTGGGGACCCACAGAAAAGGGCCAAAAACAACCAGACAAGCCTGGAAGTAAAAGAGCAAAATCAACATCAAGATAAAAGCTGCCATGGTCACCTCCCCACGGGTCTCACCCACATCTGTGTCACCCAGTCCACGACCAAAAGACAAGCGCAGTTTTTTTACATGTCTCTAGGCTCCATGCGCCTCCTCCAGGTCTCCTGGCTCCATCCTGCTTCCTTCCTCAGTTTCTTCTGCAGCTTCTCCTCTTCCTGCTCAGCTCCACCCTCCCTTGGGTGGGGCAGGGAATCTCCCCCTTTCCTGGGGACCACCCTGTTACACTACCTCAAAAATAAATCCCAAATCTGTCTATTTCTTCCCCTTCCCAATGCCCCTCCCATCATTTCAAAACCACCACTATCTCCCTTCCCTACTGAAACTGTTGTAGAGCAACCCGGATACAAAACGGGGTGCCTGACTGTGGGTCCTCACCCGCACGCTTAAAAGGACTTATCAATGCTCTACTGCAGGCACACGCGAAAGGTTAATAAAAGGTTTATTTACAAGGGAAGGGGAAATGAAATGTACAGCTCAGGGAGAAAAGTGGGAGACAAAGTTTTTTTTTTTTTTTTTAAAGATTTATTTATTTATTTATACAAGATTTATTTATTTATTTACACAAGCACTGGGTACAGTTAGAAGCGCGGGAGGGTGAGAGAATTCACCAGAGCCAGAGCGGGGAACAGAATAGGCAGACTGACGAAATACACTGCTGAGGGGAGCAGCGGGTGGCAGGAGAGGTCTGCACGCCATGTGGGACCCTTGCCCGGCAGCCGGGGATTGAACCAGCGCTGCAGAGGCTGCAGGCATCTTCGCAACCCAGCGCTCAACCACTGCGCCACTGGCGAGGCCCGGGAGACAAAGTTTTAAATGAGTCCTACCCGATCCGCCGATCAGGAATCCCAAAATGGTGCTCTGAGAGCGGGCCGCCAGCCAGGAGCCGTGAAGCCAGGAGGCCAGCGATAGCGAGCGCCCCAAGGCCCACGTGTTTGGTTTTTATATCCAACCTGGCTGCCCAACTCCACCCTCAGGTCCCAGCCACCTTCCCTTTGGTGGTGATGGGATTTGTCTTTCCCAATGTCTTGATGGCTTTAGTCTGGAGTGGGGGTGGGGTCCACAAAGCCTGTATGGGATTATCTCAGGACATCCTTTCCCCCTAACAAAACCACTCTTTGCTTTCCCAAGGCTTGTGTCAATCTATTCTTAGAAATAATGCAAGTTCTTCTTTTCTGCTTCATTAAAAAAAAAAACCCACTGCTCAAATTCATCAACTGCAACAGCAGCAGCAGCAGCAACAACAACAATGACAAATTAAACAATGTAGCAGAATACAGAAGAGAAAAAAAATCAATCACTAGCACACCACCCTGGAAGAAGCATTAACATCTAATGACCACCATTTAGATCTCTCATTGTACACAGCTGGAAGGACTGAGAGATAGACTTACAGAAAAAGTCTCAAAAAAGGGATCAAGGGCCTCCCTGGTGGCACAAGGGGTTAAGCTATCCGCAGCCACTGCAGCATGAATTGGATTCCCTGGCCAGGGAGGTGACCCACATGGCGCAGCAGACCTCTCCTGACTCACCTGCTGCTCCCCTCAGCAGTCAATCTGCCTGTTTCAATCTGCCTGTCCTGCTCTGCACTCTGTCTCTGGTAAATACTCTCACCCATTCCCCTCCTGCACCTCTGGCCTGTACCCCAGTTCTTGTATGCATAAATAAATAAATCTTTAAAAAGAAAGGGATCAAAATATATATTATCTAGAATAAAAATTACTATTGTGATCAAAATATATATTATCTAGAATAAAAATTACTATTGTTAGAGGGGGAGAAGTATTGCCTTGGCCACTGGAATGGGAGTTATTTTTCCTAGCCTCTACTTCCAGGCTGCCAACAACTCAGCTGTCTTGAATCACAACTCACCCATTCCAGAATGGGTGGGGGGCAGCTGGGAAGGAGGAAGGAGCAAGGCAGGGATGTGTGTGGCTGGAGAAACACTTGGAGTGGCTTTGGCAGGTGACTCTTTTATGATGATGGCAGCTGCCATTTGATCTCCTGCTAGATTATACTGTGAATTTCAGGTGTCTCCTGTCCCAGCTCTCTGGGACCTGCTTAACCCCTTGTTTGTGGTTCCACATTGGGAGGTACCATGGACTCTTGGCAAGCTTTTTGGGCCTCAGCTCCCCCTTGGGCTCAGACTGTTTGGCTGAGCATTTGCCCACGAGGGGATGGGTTATTTCAGAGTTTGATTGAGAGTCTGTTATTTGAAACCCTTTCTTCTCTTTCTCTTTCAACATCTCACCAATTAAAGATCTTTGAGCACGCTGAGTCTGCTTATTTGCTTTTATGTGTGTGGGTGGCCAAACCCTTAGAATGGACCCCTTAACTGTTTGGGGTCCCTGGACACCCCTTGCTTTTACCTGGTTTCACTATTTAAGTTTATTTGCAGACAACATAAGGAGAATTATCAAGGGGAAATGCATAAATTGCTGAACTTCGGGGTTTTTTTAATAATGAAAAATACTAATTTGCAAAATATTCTTGTGATAAAAAACAACTCACCATGTTTTCATTTTATTTTTTGTGTGGTTTTGTGTGTGTGTATATTTATTACAAAAGTAATACATGTTTATCACAGAAATTTTGGGAAAAAATGAGAACAGCAAGAGATAGAAAAAAATCACTCATAACCTCACTAAAAAGAGGAAACAGTGCCATGTTTTCATTTTAAACAGTATCTCTGGACTCTGCCAGGAGAATGAGGGGAAGAACACATATACACTTACTCCCATGTTTATTACCCTGATCTATCAACTTTTGATAGTTACATTAGTTAATTTAAAAATGTTGACCCACACAGTATTTATATTCTGTTCTGCAACAATGATTTCCAATGCCAGCTTAATCTTGGCTGTTTTGAATTCAGTACTCACAAACAGACTTGCTAGCCTAGTTTCTTCACTCCTGCATCCTTTCATTTGATTCATCATCTGGTTGAATGGATTTCAAAGGGCTCTTGGCTTATGTATCCCCTGAATTCTTTCAGCTTGGGACTTGCTGCTTGGCATTCTTTTTCTCTGAGCCCAGTGGCCATTGCTTCACTGTTTGCTGCCATTTTGAGTTCCGTGGGAAAATTTCAGGCCACAGGATTTTCCTACCTTCTGCTGCTTGCTTTCTCTTTATGGAAGTTCTTGCTTTTTTTCTATTTTAATGGTGAAATAGTTCAATTGCCCAGAAAAGTATAGAAAATAGCTCAATATCCAACCATAAGCTTTGTTGAATTTGGGCATTTTAAAATATTTTCTTTAGATTACTTACAATAAATAAAAAAACCTGACAGAATTGGTGAAAAGTCTCCTTGTATAACCCTACACTGTACTCACCCTCTCCACAGCCACAAACTTAAGTTGCATGTTAATGATTAGCTTGATTTTTTCTTTTTTTAAAAATAAATCCTTTTTTTTTTTTTTAAAAAAAGGATTTATTTATGCATACAAGAGCTGGGGTACAGGCCAGAGGTGTGGGGGGTGAGAGGATCACCAGAGACAGAGTGGGGAACAGAACAAGCAGACTGACTGAAATACACTGCTGAGGGGAGCAGCAGGTGAGACAGGAGAGGTCTGCTGCCCCATGTTGGTCACCTCCCTGACTGGAGTTGGAACTCATGCTGCAGTGGCTGTGGATCCCTTCATAGTGTTGCCTCTTTAACCCCTTACGCCACCAGGGAGGCCCTCAACTTTTTTCTTATATGTTAAAATTACGTCTTTGATAGTTTAAAAATGTTGTGGTTACTTTTATTTACTTTATTTATTTATTTAAAGATTTATTTATTTATGCATACAAGAGCTGGGATACAGGCCAGAGATGCAGGAGGTGAGAGGATTCATCAGAGACAGAGTGGGGAACAGAACAGGCAGACTGGCTGAAATACACTGCTGAGGGGAGCAGTGGGCCAGACAGGAGAGGTCTGCTTCACCATGTGGGTTGCTCCCTGGCAGGCTGGAGATCGAACTTGTGCTGCAGAGGCTGTGGACTGCTTCACAGTGCGGTGCTTAACGCCCTGTGCCACCAGGGGGTTTTATTTACTTTAAAAATTAACTTAGGGCCTCCCTGGTGGCGCAGTGGTTGAGCGCTGGGTTGCAAAGCTGCCCGAAGCCTCTGCGGTGCCGGTTCGATCCCCGGCTGCTCCCCGGCCACCGGAGGAGGGTCCTGCATGGTGTGCAGACCTCTCCTGCCACCCGCTGCTCCCCTCAGCAGTGTATTTCGGTCCTTCTGCCTGCTCTGCTCCCTGCTCTGGCTCTGGTGAATTCTCTCACCCTCCCCCGCTTCTGACTGCACCTAGTGCCTGTATAAAAAAATAAATAAATCTTTTTTTAAAAAAAAATTAACTTACTTTAACATTACTCCTTTAACTGATTTCTAAGTGTATCACTGTTTTTTATATTCCTAAATAAGAAAAGTACTTTTTGATTTCGTCATAGCCCTGTCTTGTTCTTGACAGTTTGTAAAATTCAGGTTGATTCTTCTTTTTGTGTAAGTCCCCAACCAAAGACTAGCTGTCTTGTTCTTCAAATACTTTTTTTCAGGCTGATAATAAAGTTCTGTGCCAAGATACTTTTGTTATCTGCTCATCTACTGACAGAGTCCAGATGCAAATTCATTCTGTAGCAAATGGAGACTCTGTTCTGTAACCAATCTTTCAATTCTCCTCTCTCTTTCTCCCTTGACCTTTAAAAATAATCAGCTTTATTATATAATTTAGCCATTATACTGCCCACATTTCAGGCACCATCTTGATTTATTTTTCTTGGATTTATTTCTCTTCTTATTTGAGTATTTTCTCTAAGAGTGCTTTCTAAGATATGTATATATATATATATATATATATATATATATATATGTATACACACACACAGTAGACTTTTATGAAAAATAGGTTCCATTTTTCAAAGACATTTCCCTGTTTTCCTGTCATTTCTACCTTCTTCAGAGCAATAATCAGTATTACTACTCTCATAGATGAATTCCTTCATTGTGTTGGACAATAAAATCTTTATGCTTCAAGTCCTTGTCACCTCCAAATACTCCCTTTCAATTCACTGAGTCTCAGTGCACTGCTTCACAGTAAAACTGCACTATACTCAAATCAGAAGAGTCCAGAGAAATTAGAGCAAACAGTAGTCAAAATCATGTGAATGAAAGCTAGAAGCCCAAGGATTTTAAGTAGATTTAGTAACAGTGTCTACTGGCACAACCTTCTATTTATTCACATTAATAAAACTGCAACAATGGAAGTAAAAGCTAATTCAATGAAAAAGGTACTCAGAAATGAGGTCATTAAATATTAACTGAACACATATCAAATACAAATACCAATACTGATATATAAACACTAAATACTGATTAGTTATCAGGTAAATACCTAATCTATCCCAAATTCTGGTCTCAGAGAAAAAGATCTGAAACAGTTACAAAGGTGATTAACATTATCAGGTCCATTTTAAAAAAAAAAATTAATTTTTATACAAGAACTGGGGTACAGGCCAGATGTTCGGGAGGGTGAGAGGATTCACCTGAGACAGAGCGGGGAACAGAACAGGCAGACTGAAATACACTGCTGAGGGGAGCAGCTGGCGAGACAGGAGAGGTCTGCCCTGCCATGGGGGTCTCTCCGCAGCTGGTGGGGTTCGAACCGGCGCTACAGAGGCTGTGGACAGCTTCACAGAGCTCCGCTCTACCGCCTGTGCCACCAGGGAGGCCCTATCCGGTCCATTTTTAAAACAGTGAGATGGCTTGGGGAAGTCCCTTTGTGTTTCTTTTATATCAGAGATTTCTGTTGGTCCTTTTGTTTGTAATCCATTTATGTCTCCTTGCCTTTGTTTTTATCCTTGCACTCTTGTAGAGCTTTTCTAGGCCACATATGACTAACAAAAGGGGAATTAAGAGGGTATATGTGTGGCTCCAGGAATTTTCTGTGGATCCAGAGCAGAACTAGAATGAAGATACAAGGTTGAGCTCCTTAACAGACACCACCAAGCCCAGATGGAGATGTCTGAGCTTCTTCTGTGTGTTTTAATGCAGGTCTTTCTGTAATGTAATGTAGGCAAACCTTCTGATGCCTCTGTGTCTGAGAATTTTTTTTTAAAGATTTATTTATTTATGCATACAAGAACCAGGGTACAGGCCAGAGGTGCCGGGTGGGGGTAGTGGTGAGAGGATTCACCAGAGGCAGAGTGTGGAACAGAACAGGCAGATTGAAATACACTGTTGAGGGGAGCAGTGGGCGAGACAGGAGAGGTCTGCTGCCCCATGTGGGTTATCTCCCTGGCCAGGGATCAAACTCGTGTTGCAGAGGCTGCAGTGGCTGCGGTGACTGTGGATAGCTTCACAGTGCTGTGCTTAACTCCTTGTGCTACCAAGGGAGGCCCAGAATTTTTATTTTATTATTATACCATCAAACTTGAATGATTTCTTTGGCTACATGCAAGATTTCTTTTAAAACTTAAAAACTTGCATCTATTGTTTCTGTTGAGAAGATTAACATCAATTTGATACTTGACCCTTTGGTGATTTTGGAGGTGCTTAGAATTTTATCTGAGTATGAAGTTCCTAAATGTCAATACAATGAATCTGGATGTGTTTTCCACCATTCTCCCCCTCCACCCCCCACCCGTACCCCCCACCCCTGCAGTCCCCGCCATAGTTACCCCATAGTTATTTAGCACTCCAGGAACCCTTTCCCTTGTTCTCAGAAATTTGTCACCATTATTTCTTCAACTATTTTCTCTTCTCTCTTTTGGAAATCCTATAAACCAGCTATGGTACTTCTATTCTTAAAAAATAAAACAACAAACTTTTTTATTGGTTCCTTGGTGATTAGTGGGGGTTGAAAATCCTGGGTCACCAGTAGGCAGAACATTTTTGCGCAGACTTCAAGTCTATGCAGATGACTTTGCTCGCTTGCTTCTAGACCAGGGAGGAGGTTGTTCTCAGAACATTTTTTAATATGTTCACTAGGACATAAATCTAACTTAGTCATGATGTGTTTTTAAGAGTATAATGTTAGATTCTATTTGCTAATAGTTTACTTAGGATTCTGAGCCTGTAATCATAATTGAGATTAGATTCCAATTTTCCTCTCATATGGTTTATTTCTGATGTTTGTTTCCGGGGTAATCTAATTAGAACATAGACTTGGCTATGTGTAAGTTACCAAAAATAGCAGCAGGTTGAGAATGAAGGAGTTTATCTCTTTGTCATGTGCTCTCTGGAGTTGGTGATTGAGGGTTGGTTGGGTGGTTTTGCTGAACCATCCTGTCTCATATGGTTCAGAGGGCTAGTCTGTTTTCCAAGCAGCAAGGTGAGGAATGTTCCTTGCTATTGAGGGCATGTTCCTTGCTATTGAGGGCATGAATCACAGGTTGCATATATCACTTTTTTCTGCCTCTGGGCCAGACCTTAGTTATGGGCTGCACCTATACCTAGAGGGAAGGAGGGCTGGAGAGCATGGCCTTTTTTGAACTTCTTTTGCTAAGAGAGACAAAGGGAGAACAGGTAATGGGGGCAAATAGCAGTCTTTACCACAAGTTTATTTTATACCTGCCACATAAATTAAGTGGGGCAGTATTTCCTCTTTTATTTTCTAGAAATAAAAGTTTATAAAAATAGATTTTTTTGTAGATGTAAAATATATATAAACTAATTAAAATAAATTTATTTTGTAGATTATTTGATAAAATCACCCATCTGAGTCAGTTTCATTGGGAAATTTTATCTTTGGTGTATAGATTTAAACTATTAATCATTATCTTTATTGGTGCTAGCTCTTCAGATTTTCTCAGTGTTGGAAAGTCACGTATATATTTTTGCAAAGATGCTTATTTTATGTAATTTTTCAATTTTCAAATTTCTCAGCTTTATCTAGGGTAATGCTGGTTAATCTGGGTTAAGGGTATGGGCCTTCAAAGTCATTTTGCTTTTCCCAGGTGCCCCAAGGCTATTGCCAATGTAGCAACACTTTTTTTTTTTTTTTAATTTATTTGTACAAGCACTGGGTACAGTCAGAAGCGCGGGAGGGTGAGAGAATTCACCAGAGCCAGAGGGGGGAGCAGAGCAGGCAGAAGGACCGAAGCACACTGCTGAGGGGAGCAGCGGGCAGCAGGAGAAGTCTGCACGCCAGGTGGGACCCTTCTACGGTGGGAAGGGAGCAGCCCGGGATCAAAGCGGTGTTGCAGAGGCTGCGGGCAGCTTGGCAACCCAGCGCTCAAACGCTGCACCACCAGGGAAGGCCCACAACACTTTTTTTTTTTAACAAAGATTTTGAATTTCCTTTGTTTTTTTTTTTTAAGATTTATTTATTTATGCATACAAGAACTGGGGTACAAGCCAGAGATGTGGGGGGTGAAAGGATTCACCAGAGACAGAGTGGGGAACAGAACAGGCAGACTGATGAAATACACTGCTGAGGGGAGCAGCGGGTGAGACAGGACAGGTCTGCTGTGCCATGTGTGTAGCTCCCTGGCTGGGGATCGAACTTGTCCTTCAGTGGCTGCGGCTCGCTCTATAGGTTGCATCTTAACCCCTTGTGCTACCAGGTAGGCCCTGTAACAACACTTTTTATGTTTTGGGGTGGTCTGATTTCTGCCAGGGTCATGTAAACTAAAACCCAAATGAGCATAATGGCAGTTCTGGGGTTAAAATTTCTCTAGGAAACAATTTTCTCCCATTCAGAACCCAGAACAAGATACATATATAAGCTTCCTTGTAATCTCGTTTTGCTGGTGGGAGATTTTTCTTTTAGCCTATTTTTCACTAAAGGAGCAGTGCTTTGAGAGGCTTTGCTTCATGTGGGGGGCTTGCCAATTCCCAGTGACTTGCAGATATAAAGACTCATCTCTTCTCAATTGGCCCTTAAAACTGTAGCTCCTTGTCTTCTGAGACCAGAAACCACCCCTCCCTAAGGACAGCTGTAGCTTTAACTCCTGCTTTCTTGGATTTTAGTTCCTTCTTTGCTTTGGGTCTCTGAGGGTTTTCATTATTTTCTTTTGAACATTATTTTCTTTCTATGAGTTAAAGAAAGTATGATTGCCATATTTTAACCAGATAGAAATGGAATTCTCATTTTTAAAAAATATTTATTTATACATTCAAGAACTGGGTTGTAAACCAGAGGTGTGGGAGGTGAGAGGATTCACCAGCGACAGAGTGGGGAGCAGAACAGGCAGATCTACTGAAATATACTGCTGAGGGAAGTAACAGGCAAGACAGGAGAGATGTGCTGTGCCGTGTGGGTTAGCTCCTTGGCCGGGGATCAAACTTGTGCCAGAGTGGCTGGTGATAGCTTGATAGTGCTAAGACTTTAACTCCTGTGCCACCAAGGAGGCTCCCTCAAAAATTATTTTTAAGAAAGAGGTCATGTCTTATTTTTTTTTTTTTTTAAAGAGGAGGTTCCTTCTGGGGCCTCCCTGGTGGCGCAAGGGGTTAAGCACAGCACTGTGAAGCTACTGCAGCCTCTGCAGCACGAGTTTGATCTCTGGCCAGGGAGCTACCCACATGGTGCAGTAGACCTCTCCTGTCTCACCCGCTGCTCCACTCAGCAGTGTATATCAGTAGATCTGCCTATACTGTTCCACACTCTGTCTCTGGTGATCCTCTCACCCCCCATGCCTCTGGCCTGTACCCCAGTTCTTGTATGCATAAATAAATAAATCTTAAAAAGAAAAAAGGATTTCCCTTCTGATTGTTACTTATTTCCTGAGTGGAGTTAGTTATCTTCTGAAGGACAGTGTGTTGTGGGGTGGGGTGGGGTCTAGTGGACTGGGGCGGTGGGGGGGTACTGGACGTGGTGGGGTGTGTGAGGAAGGAATGTGTTTCCTTTCAATTTTTGCCTTTTGGGAGATAAGGAGGGAGCACAGAAAAACCTGGTGTTAGGGCCTCCCTGGTGGCGCAGTTGGTTGAGCGCAGCACTGAGAAGCTTGTCCGCAGCCTCTGCAGCACGGGTTTGATTCTGGCTGGTGGGGAGATAGACACATGGCATGGCAGACCTCTCCTGTCATGCCCACTGCTCCCCTCAGCAGTGTATTTCAGTCAGTCTGCCTGTTCTGTTGCCTGTTCTGTTCCCTGCTCTGTTTCTGGTGAATCCTCTCGCCCTCCCTCACATCTCGCCTGTACCCCGGTTCTTGCATGCATGAATAAATAAATTTTTAAAAAAAACCCAAAACCTGGTGTTATGTGCTATTGTTATAGAGCAGCCCCAATATTGAACGGGTTCCTGGCTGTGGGTCCTCACCCGCGCGCTTTAAAGGGACTTATGAATACTCTACTACAGACACACGCAAAAGGTTAATAAAAGGTTTATTTACAAGAGAAAAGGAAATAAGGAAAATGTACAACTCAGGGAGAAAATAGGGAAATAAAGTCTTTAATGTGTCCTACCCGATCCGCCGACCTGGAAACCCAAAGTCACTCTCAGAGCTGGCTGGACTCCGCAAGCTGGCGGAGAGCCAAAATGGGGGCCCCCAAAGCCCATGTGTCTGCCTTTTATATCCACCTAGCTGCTTAACCCCACCCTCAGGTCCCAGCCACCTTCCCTTTGGTGGGGATGGGATTTGGAGTTCCCAGTGTCTTTGGCTTTGGCCTGGGGTGGGGGTGGAGTCCACAAAGCCTGTATGGAATTAGCTTTAGGACATCCTTTTCCCCCTAACACTATGACATTCTCTGCCTCCTTTTCTGCTTCACCAAGATTACTTTCGGTGGCATCTTTGAGTAGGAGATCACATCACGAAGCAATATGATTGTCACACCACATTGTCTCTTCCTATCTCCCTTCCCTGCTGTCAGTAGGTATCCAACTAGGTTTCCACATGGAGACCTCTCCCCAGCCCGTTCTCAAATATTATTGCTTCAAAGGGTCACTAGACATTCCTTTCAGGGGCTGTTTTCCTTAGGGTTCGACAATGTGTTTCTGTTCTCATTCAGTGCCCTTGCTTAGATCCACACATAACTAGATTTGGCAGGTGCCTTCACTGTTTGTGGCTTGAGATATACCAGTTTCCTTAAACATGGTTTTCTCCCCTCCCCTCATCCCCATGTCATGTTTTGTTTAATTATCCTTAGTGAGATTGCAAAGAAGAAAAAAGCCTCTACTCTGCCTTCTTTCAGAGGGTTCTCGAGAGGCATCTTTAAGACTTAAATTAGATGTATGTATCCATTATGTAAAACAGATTCCGTTATGTAAAATCCTGTAATCCCTGTACTTAGAATAAAATCCAAACTCCTTACATTGGCTACAAGGCTCTATGTGATTTGAGCCCTTCTGACCTCTCTGATTTCATCCTGGCGCATTCTCTCCCTCCCCATCGTGCCCACCCACACTAGTCTTTTGCTTCTCTCACATCGGAAACACCTTCCTATCTCGGGGGCCCCTACCTGGAATGCCCATCCTGTGTTCCCAGCAGGTGGCTCCTCATTCTTTTTTTTTTTTTTTAAGTTTTTTTTTTTAATAGAGGCATGTTTTTATTTATTTATTTGTTTGTTTGTTTGTTTATACATGCACTGGGTACAGTCAGAAGCGCGGGAGGGTGAGAGAATTCACCAGAGCCAGAGCGGGGAGCAGAGCAGGCAGAAGGGCCGAAGTACACTGCTGAGGGGAGCAGCGGGCGGCAGGAGAGGTCTGTGCACCATTTGGGACCCTCCTCCGGTGGCCGGGGAGCAGCCGGGGATCGAACCGGCGCTGCAAAGGCTGCGGGCAGCTTCGCAACCCAGCGCTCAACCGCTGCGCCACCGGGGAGGCCCTGGCTCCTCATTCTTTAGCCCTCCTGTGAGAGGTCTCCTTAGCAAGCCCAGGCAGATATTAGCATTGCACCCATTGTTTTTTTTTTTTTAAAGATTTATTTATTTATGCATACAATAAGTGGGGTGCAAGGCCAGAGATGGGGGGGTGAGAGGATTCACCAGAGAGTGGGGAACAGAACAGGCAGATCTACAGAAATACACTGCTGAGGGGAGCAGTGGGTAAGACAGGAGAGGTCTGCTGCACCATGTGGTCAGCTCCCTGGCCAGGGATTGAACTCGTGCTGCAGTGGCTGTGGATAGCTTCATAGTGCTGCGTCTTAACCCCTTGCGCCACCAGGGAGGCCCCCTGCGCCCACTGTTTTTATTTTATTTGTAATTATAGGTGTATTCCCTGTCTTCTCCACTTGATTACATGCTCCACCAGCACAATGAATATATATGTTTTATTCACCAATGTATCCCCAGGGCCTAGAGTGGTATTACTACCTAATAAACATTTGTTGAGAGCATGAATGAGGAACGGATTGGAGAGCTGTAGCCTTGGGAGCCCTGTTGGAGAGTTTATTCATTTATTTAGTTTTACTTATTAAAAAAGCTTTAACTCCTGCGTGTGTGACATGTGTTCAATAAAAAATACATATCAGTGTGATGTATGTGTGTAGTGTGTATACACACCTGCATCTCACACACACACAAAACATTGGGATTTTATCCTGTGTGTATGAACTACCATAAATATGCTATTTTGTAACTTGTTGTGCTTTACTTTACAAAATGGAATAAACATATCTTCATGCCTATGTGTGAAACTTCCCAATTGGAAAATAGTCCTAGAAAATGGGCCAAAATCCAAAATCTAATGAGATGCTGGTAACAGGGAACTACCTAAAAAAACTCCACCAGATGATTAAAAGTAGAACAAAGGTCAAAGATACATCAGAGAATGCTAACAGAAAGAAAACAAGGGCCAGAATTTAATATCAGACAAAAAGGAATTCAAGGCCTAAAGCACAAAGAATAAGGACAATTGTGTCAATGTCTTTGCTTCCAAGGCTTCCTCACAAACTTGTCTCTAACTCTTCTTATCTCTTCCCCAAGCCTTTCCAACTCATCTCATCATTTCTTTAGGGTCTAAATGCCTAACATTAACCAAAACAAAGAGACACCCTACTGATTGGGAGAAAATTTTTGCACACAATACTACTGATAATGGACTGATCACAAAGATCTACAAAGAGCTCACACAACTCAACAAAAATAAACCAGTCAAAAATCAGCAGAAGAGCTAAAAAGACACTTCTCCAAAGAGGAAATGTAAATGGCCAACAAGTATATGAAACAATGTTCAGCATCACTGGTAATCAGGGAAATGCAAATCAAAACCACAATGAGATACCATCATACACCAGTAAGAATGGCACATATTAAAAAAACAGGAAACAACAAATATTGGCGAGGATGTGGAGAAAAAGGAACTTTCCTACACTGCTTGTGAGAGTGTAAACTGGTCCAACCACTATGGAAAGCTGTGTGGAGTTTCCTCAAAAACTGCTAAAAATGGAGCTACCACATGACCCAGCAATTCTACTCCTAGGAATCTGCCCAAAGGACACAAAAACATTAATTCAAAAAGATACCTGCACCCCTATGTTTACTGCAGCACTATTTACAATAGGTGAGATATGGAAACCACCCAAATGTCCAAAAATAGACCACTGGATCAAGAAGCTGTGGTATATATACACAATGGGATACTATTCAGCAATCAAAAAAGATAGACTCATGCCATTAGCAGCAACATGGATGGAGCTGGAAAGGATTATGCTCAGTGAAATAAGCCAGAAGGGAAAAGGAAAATATCAGATGGGTTTCACTTATAGGAAAAATGCAGGGGAACCAAATAAGGGATGAGGAAAATAAAATAATTATAATAAATTAAAAAACAAAATTAGCAGGCAACACCTAATCGAAGACACTATGCAGGGGAGCGGGAGGGAGAGGGATCAAAACAGGGGAGGAAATGTGTCTTTACACAAGGGACTATGGTGATGGTGCACAGGTGATTTGGTGATGGGAATTTTGCGGGTACTACATCTAAAAGGAGAAAGCATGCCTTGTACAAAAAGGAAGAATATGGGGCTTCCCTGGTGGTACAAGGGGTTAAGCACAACACTGTGAAGTTATCTGCAGCCTCTGCAGCAGAGTAAACCTGGCTGGCCAGGGAGCTACCCACATGGCACAGCAGACCTCTCTTGTCTCGCCTGATGCTCCCCTCAGCAGTGTATTTCAGTCAATCCGCTTGTTCTGTTCCCTGCTCTGTCTTTGGTGAATCCTCTCAGCCCCATACCTCTGGCCTGCACCCCAGCTCTAGTGTACATAAATAAGTAAATCCTTAAAAAAATACTGAAAAGGAAGAATGATGTAAAATTTATATTAAATTAAATTAAATTATAAAAAAAATAAATGCCTAACAGGTGTGTGTTCTTTTTAATCCCTGGCCAGGCTGAGTCAACCCTCCTTGAACCCTCTGCTTCTTGGTTTTCACCCTCTTTGGAAGTCTGAGGATTTCCTTCTGCCTCCTGTGGTACATCTTCTCAAGGACCAGCAACCTTTTTCTTCGGCATGTTCTGTAGTTTTTCCTTCATTTTCTTCACAAGAATTTTGTGTATTGACTATTTTCCTCTTTGAATAAATTAATTCTGCAAAGAGTAGGGGTGATTTTCCTCCCTCTTCCCTCACTCTATTTGTTGTGTGACTCCCAAAAGACCAAGAGTCCATTTCTGAATGGATCTAAGGCTCTTTTCTCCTTCTCTAGCAATAGGGAGCTGCTGCAGGGAACCAGGCTCCAGGCCCCATGCTGGAGGGTTTAAATAATGTGCTAGTCCAGCAAGAGACCTTAGAAGGTTTCTGAACAGAGGAGTGGCAGGATGCATAGTCTGGTCAGAAAAGATGAAGAAGGGAGACAGTGGGGTCCAGGAGGAGACCAGTCAGGAGGTTGCTGTCCCAGCACACCTGGGCGAAGGCAGTTGCTTCAGGCATAGAGAGAAAGGGTCTGTAAGGTAAGGTTCCCAGCAAGACCCAGCAACACTTGGTGTGTGCTCTGGTGAGGACTGCTGAGCCTCCCTGGTAGATCTGGGGTTCTGTAGAGCAAGGTAGAGCTGATGTCCATGTTAGGACTTGGACGACAGAGGGAGCAGGGAGTGACTGGGGCTGGGAGGATAGAGTGGCTCAGTGCACTGTCCCTCCTTTGATTTTTTCTCCCTTCTTCACTGAGGGGGTGATGATGCTGTGAGAAGGAGGGCAGTGGAGAGAGAAAGCGAGAGAGAGAGCGACCCACAGACAGAGAGAAACTGGCAGAAGACTAATGAGAGCCCCATCATCAGGCTGGAGAAGGAAGAAGAACCAAGGAGATGACCGGAGAAGGAACTTTGGGTGAAAGAGTGGTGTGAGGGTGACGGGCAAGTAGTGTTCTGCAGCTGTCAACCTGAATTCAAATCCTGGCTCTACAATTAATCCCTGTGCCCCTGTTTCCTGATCTGTTAATCACAGACATTGCTGACATCATAGCGTGGTAGGGAGGATTAAATTCGACAATGTAGGTACTTTACTTAGAACAAGGTCTACAAGAACAGGGATTTGGCAAAGTTCAGTTTCTTCCCTGAACTGTGTTTGCCTCTTTCCTTCTCAGGAGCAGATATTTATCTGACCAAAAGCTGGGTAGGTTTAGAAAGTCATCACTTCATTTTGGGAAGATTTTCTTCTGACAGACTAATCCTTATTTATTCTTATGATTGCATGGAAAGCCCAAACAATCCAGAAAGAAATTGCTGGAAATTTTCTTCTCAGAAAATCCCTCTGAGAATCCAAACGCAAACCAGAGACTGTTTGGGGAATAGAGAGCCAGGTAACTGGAGCTGGGATGATGATGTGTGAATCACCCCCTTGGAGGGAATCAATTTCCTTACCTATGAAACAGGGTAGAGGCATTGAACTAGATCAGATAGATTGTCACCAAATTGCTATTTTTGAAGTTGGACCTTGATGGTTTGCCAACTAAAATGGATAACTATGGCCACACTTCAAGCTAGTAGAAAGAATGAGCAAAATAAACAGACTTTTCTGAATTTTAAGTTTTTTCTTTATTGCTTTTTCTTAAACCGTTAACACCTGATACTAGCAGATAACAAAATGAGGGTTCAAAGGACAAATAAATATTGACAAGGTAACCAGGAGAGATTAGTGTCCTTGTACTTCAGTGGACGTGTGGGGTTTGATGGTGGTTTTATGTTATGAACACGCCAGACAAAGCCCTCTTGGCGATGATGTTGGTTCAAACTGTCATGGCTTCTTTTTCCACTGCTGTATCTAGTGACGCTCATTGAGTGCTCACCATGTACTTTACATGCATTATCTCATTCGATCTGGGAGGTGATTGATAGTATCCTCATGTTACAGAAGAAGAAACTGATGCTTAGAGGAGGTTAAATGTTTGTAAGGTCACAGGGCTCACATGGCTCTTGCAGTAATTTGTTTTCGTCTTTTGGGAAGAGACCTTTGACCGTAGTGCTGGGGATCTGAACCATGTCAGCCAGTCACAACACCCTGACCCTCTGGAAACAGGGTTCGGACATGGCTGAGTCCATGAACTAGGCACAGCCAATCAGGGCTCTTTCCTGGATTGTTGTGTGGGCACTGGGCTTACAAAGGTGGCCGGGTTCCTCTTTAGAAGAGAAGCTCTGCTACCGTGAGAGTGAAACCAACATGAAAAGTGAAACAAATAGTGATGAGAGAAGGAAGAATGAATGCATGGATGTATGGAAGGATGGCTGGAAGGATGGACAGACAGGAGGATGGTTGGTGTTGAGTTCTCTGTTGTAGCCCCCAATGCTGTGGCTTATTGATCCCATGAATGATCACAATCACCTTACCAGGTATGTCACACCCCATTTTTGCTTCAGTGAACTTGAGTTGAACTTCTGTCTCTGATAGCTGAAAAATCTCGATTAACTAGAACATGGTGGAGTCAAGACTCAAACCCAGAATCCAACGTCTTAACTTCTCTGCTATGATCATCCCTAGCATTGCACATTGATCTCTTAAAACATCTCTTTAAACCACTTCCTCTTGAGCAACACCCTATAATTTTTAAAATCACTGCTCACCTTCCTGAGTCACCTTTCTTTTTCTGAAGTTGCCCTTAGTCCCTTCCTAAGGTTTGGGAAATTCCTCTGGTTTATCAGAACACATCAGTGCACTTCTCTCAAGCTGGGTGTTTCTGGGAAGCTTGTTAATTACTCTACTTTCTGTTGAGTCCTGTTAGCACCAGTTTCATAAAGCAGCATTGTCCACCCTGGCAGTTCATGCTGGCAAATGGCAGAGCCCAGCTTCAGAACCGAGATGACCTGTCACCAAGGCTGCTGTGCTTGCCGGGACAGCAGCCCCCTCCAGCCTGTGGGAGGTGTGGGGGGCGGGGTCTGCAGACAGGTGCAAGTGGCCAGGCTCCCACTCAGGCATCAGGTCTCAGGAGCCACAAGCCACTGTACATGCTCTCTGTAAGTAGCTGAGGGTCAGAGAGGTGAGAACCCAAACCTGAGGCTCAGCAGTGCTGGGAGATCAAGATTGGTAGCCTGCTTTCAAAAGGATACTGATGGTGGTGGGGATGGCAGAGAGTTGGGGGCACAAGGAGTGTTTGTTCCTGGCCAGGTGCCATGTGGAATGACCCAGGTGAGTGGTATGGATGGCAACACCTGATCAAGAAGCAGGAGGATTATGTACTGGGGTTTCTGGCCACATACCTCTTCCTTTTGAGCTCTGGGAAAAACTCAAAATTGCAGCTATGGAGGTGAGAATGTAATTTGGAACTGTTTAGGAAAAAACTCCAATTTTCCCTCCTGAGTAGGGAAAAACCTAGTTGTTCCCCGCAGTATGTTTCCCCTTGCACATCTCTTACCATCACAGGGACGCCTCACTTCTGACACTACTTAACAGGCAGCATCAGACTGCACAGGGTCATGTGTCAGATGCAAGTTCAGGTTAATCTCTGGGCTTCTGACACAGGGGCTAGAGCCTGGAGACCCCAAAGATGCCTTCCTCAGGCCTGATTAATTTGCTAGAGGGGCTCACAGGACTCAGGGAAAGACTTATGTATATTAGCCAGTTTATTAAAGGATGTGATAAAGGATACAGATGAACGCCAGATGAAGATCTACACAAGTGAGGTCTGGGAGGATCCTGGGCGCAGGAACTTCTGTCCCCAAGGAGCTGGGGCATGTCACCTTTCTGGTGTGGCTGTATTTCCCACCTGGAAACTTTCCCAACCCCACACTCTTGGGATTTCATGGAGGCTTTCTCACTGAGGCACAATCAATAATTAACTTGGTTTTTTAGTCCCTTTCTCTTCTCTCCGCCAGATAAGGTTGAACATTCCAAACTTCTAATCCTGACTTGGTCTCTCTGGTGACTAACAGCCATCTTGGAGCCCCACCCAGAGTCAACTTAATAGAACAAAGATGCTCTTATCACTTAGGAATTTACAGGGTTTCAGGGGCCCTTGGTATCAGGGGTCAAAGACAAATATTAGAACAAGAGTTACTCCTAGTGCTTTTATCACCTAGGACATGATAAGAGTTTTAACAGCTCTGTGCCAGGAAAGGAATGGAGGAGGGCGGAGACTAATTTATATTTTCTATTACCTTGAAGGAGTTGAGGCCAAAAAGATTTTTAAATTTCTCTTCTGTTGCTTCCTGAACTGACCTTTCTTCTTTCTCCTGACAACACAGACAGCAGCTGTCCATCTTCAGCCTGCCCAGTGGAGTGGGTGGGGTCACAGGTGGGCGGGGAGGCTGGGGCTGCGGGGTGGGAAAGATGGAGCCCCAGCCTAGAAGGTGGCAGCATTCACGGTCTTCTTTCTTCTTCAGAGGAGGGAGAGAGGGTGGAGAAAGCAGTGCAACGGCTCCTCCCTCTGAAGAGCCCTTCTGAGTGCCTCCCCAAACTGACACTGGCGAGAAGGAAGTTTCTGGTGATAGTGGTCAGAGCTGGGTGTTTAGAATGGTAGCAAGTCAGCTTCTAGGTTTGGGGGTGGACATGGTGGATTTAGAGCTTTGTCTACAGCTGTGGTATTGACGGATGGAGAGAGGATGCTGGTGGTGAGGGGCTAGTACCTCCATCTGCCATTCATCGTGCACCTGCTCTGTGTCAGGCACCAGGAATGCCCGGAATGAATGATGCTCAGTGTCTACTTCCCAGGAGCCCAGTCTGGGGGAAGACATATAAATAGTCACAATTAGGGCCTCCCCGGTGGCGCAGCGGTTGAGCGCGGGGTTGCGAAGCTGCCAGCAACCTCTGCAGTGCCAGTTCGATCCCCGGCTGCTCCCCGGCCACCAGAGGAGGGTCCCACATGGCGCGCAGGCTACACTGCTCCCCTCAGCAGTGTACTTCGGTCCTTCTGCCTGCTCTGCTCCCCGCTCTGGCTCTGGTGAATTCTCTCACCCTCCCGCACTTCTGACTTACCCAGTGCTTGTATAAATAAGTAAATAATAAATAAATCTTTTAAAAAAAATAGTCACAATTAAACATACATGGTGCTGTATATGGTGGTGGGCAAGGAGCTGCAGGAGTTCATGGGAGGAAACCCACCTTTGTCTAACACTTGATCTTGTGTGTGTCTACATGCATGTGTGTATGTGCATGCGTGCGCGCATACATGTGCATGCTGTGGGAGGCTGGGAGGAAGATTCAGGGATGCTGCACAGAGATGGTCTTTGAGCTGAATTTAAAGGGTGATTAGGAGATTGACAGGCAGACAAACTGAGGCAGGACTTTTCAAGAGAATGAATGGCATAGGCAAGGGCTCAGAGGCACACAGGGTGGGACATGCTTAGATTTGAATTTTGAGATCCCTTTGGTGGCAGAATGAGAAGGAGTGAGAGTGTGGGGGGCAAGGTTAGAGGGGAGAGAAGAGACCAGATGTGTTTGTACAATTTTAGGGACAAGGTGATAGGGTGGGGTCTCAGGCCCAGTGGACGGAGCCAGACAGGCTTTCGAAGGCAGAAAGGATAGATTGACTTTCTGGGCAGCTGGAGGGCAGTGAGGGGAAGCCAGAGTGTGGAGGGCGGCTGAATTTCTGGTTTGGCTCATTGGCTGGATGGTGATGTTATTTGTGGCATAGAGGAGGTGGGAGATCTGAGCAAGTTTCAGATAGGCTTGTTTTAAATCCAGGCCAGAGTGCATCTGAAGACAAAAGGAAGGGAATTCACTGAAGATGCCAGATCAGAGCAGGAGAAGGTGGGTTTCGGGGCATGGGGTAAAGTCCAGAAATGACACCAAGGGCTGGGTGTGGGTGTGGGAGAGGATGGGCAGAGACTGATGCTGGTCTGAGTAGGACTCAGAATGTTAGGGCTCTTGGGGATCCTCATGGTTGGTGCTGATAGAATGGGTTTAATACTGTCACCACCTGTGTGCAAGACATGCCACCTCCTCATGCTAATTGTATGAACTTGAGAGCAAACCTCCCTGAGCCTCAGTCTTCTCTTCTGTTAAGTGGGATAAGATTGTACCAACTTCCTGAGGTTGTTGCATAAATTAAATGAGATAATACATGGATATCTCCTAGCTCACAGTAGGTGCTCCCTAACACCAGTCTGCACCCCTCCAGCAGCAGAAAATGCATGACCCTGCAGGCAGGGCAAATCCAGGAAGACCCAAAATGGGTTCTCTTGTGCTGATCATGCTACACTTGACTAGATTATCTAATGCTGTTTGTTAAGATAAAATATTTCATAGCATATTTTGGGGGCAGGGGAATAAAAAAAGGGATCCTTGCAGGGAACAAGTTAAGGCTCAGAGGTATGGTGCAATTACCCATGGCTGCCAGTGAGTCAGAGGTGACGCCAGGGCTTAAAACTGGGGCCCCAGCAGTGAGGCCATTTCTCTTTCCACTGAACTGCCTGGGGGGAAAGGGTAAGTGGGCAGGGTCTTGCAATGTTCAGCCACTCATTTAGTCACCAAGTTCCCTTCTGCCCCTGGATCTAAGACTGTTAAAATAACCTTTGGGTACCTGGCTTCCATCTCAGAAGTCCACCTGGGCTTCTCAGCAAAGACTGTCCAGGAAACACCTTATATGTGAGGCAGGTGCGAGGGGTGTGGGTGTGGGAAGACTCCTTGGAGATGAATCAGCACTGCCTCCTCCTGTGTGAGTCAAGAGCAGGCCAAGCAGGGCCAAGAGGAAGGTTCAGGAGGGAGGGATGGAACAGGAGGGAGGCACTGGCCTGTAATGACACTTTTCAACCACTAGGGGGCACGCATCAAGCGGGCAAAATCCCACCGCGGATGCTGGGAACCGCAGCGAGCCCAAGAGAGGGCGTGGCGGTAAAGCCAGCGCCCAGCTTCTCGAGCTGCGCTTGGGCAGAGGCCCCGCTAGGCATGTGCCCACTGCCTGCCCGTGTTCTGGCTTCTCTGCCTTCCTAGAGAAGTGGAGAATGTAGAGTGGGATTGAACTCTAGGGGTCTTTCTACCCAGTCCCTCCCTTCTGCAAGGAGAAGTGCTCAAGATCACACAGCAAGTTAGTGGCAAATTAAATGTGATTTTCACAGACTCAGGAATATGGCCCCTTGTTCTGGTTAGGGGCAGACCGGCAGGTAGCGAGCTTAGTAATTAGCGACTCTGGCGCAGGCTCTCTCACTCACTCCTCTAATTCCCTTTGTTTCTGCGACTGTCTTGCTCCCCCTACCCCAGCCCCCCCTCCTTTCTGTCTGACTGCCTCCTTGTCTCTGCCTGCATCTCTATCTGCTGGGCCCCTGGAACGAGTTTTTTCCTGCTTTTAACCCCCAGGGATTTGTAGCTCTCTGAGGCTGTTTTTCAAACTGTGTGTCAGTTCCACTCTTGGGATCTAGAGAAATTATAATGTGGTTGTAAACTCAGTGATTTTTGGAGGTGAGAAGGCCCTTCTGGTTCCTAAATTCTACCACCCCAGCCCTTAGCACTCAGTAACCACAAGCCCTGCTTGGTACCTAGTGTGGGCGAGATCTTATGCTCAAGCAGAAATGAATGAGGCCCAGTCCTGCACTGAACTCACCGTTCTGGGTGAGGGCAAGAGAAGAAAAGTGTGCAGGTGATTCAGTCTGGCGTGGAGCGCCCTAAGTACACAAGAACAGGAGAGCTTTGTGCGGGACAGAGCAGGTAGGCCTGGCATCTGGTTGGGCCTGGGAAAGGTTCCTTGAAGTAGGTGGCACTGGGCTGGCCTTTGAAGAGTAGGTGGGATTTCTGCAGGAGGAAAGGTGGTGAGCGACCACTTTCTGAGCAGAGGAGTCAGTATGAGCCCCAGGTCCTGGCCCCACCAGGTGTGTGTCCCCTTATGCTCACGGCACAGTCAACCAGGAAGTCAGGTACATGTGTGGGAGGTTAGAAAGAAGGGGTATCCAGAGTCAGACACCTCACTGCCAGGCTTTGGGGCTACGTCTGTGGGGACACCTGTGGGGTTTGGAGCAGAGGAGCCTCTGCTAAAGTCCCCTGTTAAATGGAGGCAGTGCTGTGAAAAGCAATGTGTTGCTCCCCATTGGTCCTTTCTGGGGTGGAGGGGGGGGTTGTGAAGGATTTTTATTCCAAATTCTACCTGAAATAGGTTTTGATGGCAAGGGGCAGAAACATGAGGGGTTCAAGTGCCTTGGGGAGGTGGGGACCCTGGGTGGCTATGTGAAGCTGTTAAAGAGGATGGATGCTGGGACCCCAAGGTTTAACTTCATCTTCTCCCAGGCCCAGGGTGACCCTCAGGAAGAGAGCCGTCTGGCTTCTGGTCTGATCCTCTGTCAGTTCTCAGCCTAATGCTCCCTGGGGTGGCCCCATGAAACATCTCGTGCTAGTTCTCTCTCTTTGGGGCTGGGTTGGTGTTTCCGCAGCTGCTCTGGTCCTGGGGGAGGAGGGCGGTGCCCCCTGAGTCACTGCCTGGGCATTTGGGCCTGGAACCACTGGTGAGTCACCTAAGACTGGGGTGGGGGGGGGCCTGGGAAGGGGAAGCCAACTGCTGGACATCTGGAGGGGGGAGGGGAGCTGAGCAGCTGAAGGGTGGTGCCCATTTGGTCTGGAGACAAAGAGCAGTAGGCAAGAGAGGTGGGGAGGGGCAGCGGGGAACTACTGTCCCCAATACTGGATCCTAAATGGCCTCAGTGTCTGCTTTCTCTTCTGGTCTTGGGAAGAGCCCGCGGGGCTGGGGTGAGGGAGACTGTAGCTGTGGAGAAGAGGAGGGCTGAGTTTCTGTTTTCCCTTGCAGACCTCCTTGGGGCTTCCTGACGCCACACAGAAAGTTTCTCACCCACTGTGATTGTGAGATTGTAGACATAGCGGTCTCCATCTGCCCCCTATCTCCTCCCTGGCTCTCTTCCTTCCCAAAGGGGGCCTTTCAAGGTATTTTCAAGCACAACCACTTTCCTCATTATGTCATTAAGAAGTATTCTGGTGCCAGCTCTTAAGAGTAACTTGGTTTCCCCTACTCCCTGAGGCCCACCTGCCTGGCTCCTCTTCTTCAGGCCCCCCATCTGCCTCCTCTGCCACCCTGCTTTCTAAGGGTGGCCCCAGACTGTTACACACTCGTGCACACACACACAAGCACACATAGTGGGGTTTGGCATGCCCTGCAGCCTCTGACACACGAATGAGTTGGGACTTGCAGGCATGTCATGAAAACAAGGCTTGGCATGTGTCCCCAGGCCTCACCAGCTGGGCTGCCTCCCTCAGCTGGGGCAGGCTGCCCCTTCCCCACATTACCACTCCCCCCTTCCCATGACCTGGGTGACCACAGACTGCCCTGATCCGGTCTGGGGCTCTCCTGGAGCTGGTGGCCAAGCTGAGAGGGAGGAGGGGGCCAGGCTGGAGTTGTGCAATGGCTGGCGGCCAGGCTTTGGTGGGATCAGGTTAGGACAGGTTTGGTTTCTTGGAATGCCAGGTTGGGGGCCAGTGGGCCTGGCATATAAACCCCACCCTGGGCACCTGCCACTTTGCTCAGCTTCCTGAGTCTCTGCGCCATCTGGCTTGGTGAGTGCCTCTGTCCTTAGCTGGCTGGTGGGGAGGACCCCTGTGGTCTCTGCCTTTGTGCCTTTGTCTTGATCTCCTAGTTATCTTTCTGGCTGACCTGGGGCCTCTCTGGGTGTCTTCCATTTGGGCCTTCTGTAAAGAGTCGAGTTGGGGTAGTTCCCAGTTCCTCTGTGAGATCTCACTTTAGGGTTACTGAGGTCTTCACTAGAGTCCCTCCATCTGGGGTGCCTCTCTGTGGGCTTCAGTCTGGGCATCTTTATGCAGAGGACCTTCTTGGGGTCTGGGTCTAGAAGAATGAAGCGCGTAGGTGAATGGAGGTGTTTTAATGAGAATTCTGAACTTTTTTAATTTCAGTTTTAGTTTTTTATAAAGTCTTGAATTCTAACAGAACTAAGGAGAAAGAGCCTGGAATCTGAAGGGTGGGGGCCCTGCCCAGAGTAGTTACATGGACCCCCCCCTGCAGTTTCCTGACTTCTCCCACCTCCCCTCCCCTTTCCATGGCAGGGCTGGCAGGATGGGCTGAGGTTTCCCTGCCTTGGGCACCAACTCCCCTGGCCTCAACCTCCTGAGCTGGGGTGGACTTTCTCAGAGACAAGGCTCTGGGCAAAGTGACTCTGTGGTGTGTCCTTGTGTCCCCAGGTTGTGTCCTCATCCTGGGGCACTGGACATTTCATTTCTTTATTCTAATCCCAATAGGATCCTTCCTGAAGGGGAAGGTACTCAGTTGCCCCACCACGCAACTGTCTGATGGTCTCCAGTTTGGAGGGACACATAGTCCCTACCTTGTGAGTGTCCCTAGTCTGAGGGAGGAAACATCCCTGCCAGGGGACTTCCAGTTATATGTGGAAAATGACTTGCACTCTTAGGTTGCAGCCATGACTACCACCAGAGACTAGTGGGCCTCTCCATTTAAGCCACAGAGATGCCATCTTGTGCTTGCATAGAGCCCACGGGCCTGGGAGGGAGCTGTACAGAGAGGATTCCCAAATGGGATTCCCACTGCCCTGTCATTTCCCTGCCCACAGACACTCAAAAGGGGGAGCCCTGCCCTTCTGGGTGTGCCCCAGGTATGATCAGAGGAGACATGAGGCCGTCTTTGGTGACTTCCATGCATGGGGGAAGGTTTTATATTTTCTGTCAGTGTCTGGTGGAGGGTGGCCCCTGCCCAGGGGGCCACAGCCAGGGGGCGATGCAGCCCCTGCTTCCCATTCAGAGGAGGATTTGGGGCTCCGGGGCTAGTGGGTCCTGCAGGCTGGGCTGAGGTGTCTTTATCACCTGCCGTCTCTGTAGCTCCAAATCCAAGATGTCCAGCCCCCTGGAACAGGCACTGGCTGTGATGGTCACCACCTTCCACAAGTACTCTGGTCAAGAGGGCGACAAGTTCAAGCTGAGCAAAGGGGAGATGAAGGAACTTCTGCACAAGGAGCTACCCAGCTTTGTGGGGGTGAGTGGGGTCAGCCTGGGACAGGGAGGGTCCTGGTCTGTGAACGTGGGGGTGAGGGCTAGGTCTCTTCTCCCCCATTCCGGCGTGCCTGCTGATGCAGATCCAGGGTGGGGTAGAGCCCTTTATGGCCCGAGAAATGTTGCAGTGAGCCCAGCTGTGAAGGCTGTTCCTGGCTGTTTCCTGCAGCTTCCCTGAGAAGGATGTGCTGTGAGGGCCGTCAGAGTCCTGTTCTAACCCCTCATTGGAGAGTCAAGCAAATCAGAGAGGGGAAGTAACTAGTCCAGGATCACACAGCTGTTTCTCACACCCTCATTTTTCATATTTACTTGCCCAACAAAGAAGGTGTGTGCAGGAAGAAAAAAGCCAATCAAGATAGGCACCCAGGAACATTTTGCAGAGAAATGTAGTCAACTCTTGCCCTCCCCATACCCTCCTGGATTAATCCCCAAATCAGTTCTCAAGTTTTGAACTTGTCAGGTGTGTCCTTTCCTATAACAAATTCTGGGGTCAGATTTTCTAATTTGGTTTCGTTTTGGCTGTTTTTTGTTTAATTTTTTAAAAGAGGTATTTATTTATGCATGCAAGAGCTGGGGTACAGGCCAGAGATGTGGGGGTAAGAAGATTCACCAGAGACAGAGTGGGGAACAGAACAGGCAGACTGACTGAAATACACTGCTGAGGGGAGCAGCAGGCGAGACAGGAGAGGTCTGCCACACCACGTGGGTTGCTCCCTGGCCGGCCAGGGATCGAACCCGTGCTGCTGAGGTTGCGGATTGCTTCATAGTGTGGTGCTTAACCCCTTGCGCCACCAGGGAGGCCTTTGGCTGGTATTTAAAAATATTTGCCTTTTCTGAATTCAACTTGCTGCAATAGGGAGTGAGGTGGTGGCCCCCAGAAAGACTTGGTTTCCTTGCCAGCAAAATGGGGGCAGTGAGCCCCACTTTGCTGTGCTCCTATGGTGAACAGAGCAGATTCCCTGCTTCAGGGGGGCCTGGCTCCTCACTCCCAGCAGGGAGAGCTGGATACTCACCAATGAGGGGCTCTCAGTTGCTTCTGGGGCTCCTGCCTACCACTTACCGGTTTCCCAGCACCAGGGGAGAGCTGGGCTGTCCCAGGGGTGTGCTCCGTGTGAGGTGGGGGTACACAGCAGGCTGGTGATGACCCCCCTCTCTCGGTTTCAGGAGAAGGTGGATGAGGAGGGCCTGCAGAAGCTGATGGGCAACCTGGATGAGAACAGTGACCAGCAGGTGGACTTCCAGGAGTATGCTGTCTTTCTGGCTCTGGTCACTGTCATGTGCAACGACTTCTTCGAGGGATATGCAGATCGGGTCTGAAGCAGAGCTCTCAGCCCCTGCCATGAGTCTCAGGCTCAGGAGGACTCTCTTTCCCTTTTAGTTTTGTACTCAATAAACTTTTTAACTTGTTGATAGTAGTTTAATTGCTCAGTTATGCCCCGTAACCTGACTGGTGCAGCTGGGTGCTGGGCTCTGGGGGTCTCCTAGATCCCACCTGGACCCTGACCTCCAGAAATCTTCCCAAGGCCAGAGCTGTGCCTTAGGTCCCAGATTGCAGGATTTCAAATTAGAAATTTGGAAATTGAGATAATTTGCTACAACATACATGTGTATTTGCCAAATAAAGATATTTTAAAAGGCAAATACCATCTGCTGTCACTATTATTTTATTAAAAAAGAAAATACCCACCAGGAAGGGAGGATGTAATCTCTGCAGTAAGGCCTGCCCTTCAATGCCATGAGCAGCCAGTCATGCAAGGAGCTGCTCAGCGACTTTGTGCAGGCTGCAGGCCATAGGCAGTGTCCTGTGTGCAAATCTGTATTTCTGGCTTTTAAAATGATTTATTTAGTTATTTATTTATTTAAAAGATTATTTATTTATACAAGCACTGGGTACAGTTAGAAGCGTGAGAGGATGAGAGAATTCGCCAGAGCCAGAGCGGGGAGCAGAGCAGGCAGAAGGACCGAAGTACACTGCTGAGGGGAGCAGCGGGCGGCAGGAGAGGTCTGCGCGCCATGTGGGATCCTCGCCCAGTGGCCGGGGATCGAACTGAAGCTACAGAGGCTGTGGGCAGCTTCGCAACTCAGCACTCAACCACTGTGCTACCTGGGAGGTCCCATTTCTGGCTTTTTTTAATCAGCAAAGTTTTACTCCAGTGTTGTTTCTGCTCCTAAGTGACTCTGAAATGCAAGAAGCTAACACACTTGTGTAAAGGCAACATGGAGGCAGGCCACTGAGACCATCTCTCAGACAGGAGGCCCTGCTCAAAATCTCCCCCAATGGGAGGGCAGTGGGAGTTTTGGATGAAGAATAAATGAAGCTGCGCTTAGCTCTGCCCTCGGGGCGGCCGGGGGTGGGGTGCCTACGTGGTCCATCAGACCATCCAGCTGACAGCCCAGAACTCCTGCCATGGGAAAGCTTGGACATGTTGTACCTTCATCAGCCCCCTCCTCCCTCTCCAGCTAATTGGCTGCAGCTGTGCTAGGCTCCAGTCTCTGGTCTCCAGCAGTCTCCGTCTAGAGGACTTTCTGCTGTTACCCATCATGCGGTATAAAGCCATGGCTATGAACTGCAGAAGGGGTGGCAAATGGGGGTCCTGGTGGTGGCCAGGGGTCCCTGGGAATGGCAACTCTGGACTGCTGGTGCATTTCTGTTATTTCCAGACTATGGTTCACTCTGGAGGGGAGTAGAATGTGGTGCTGGTGGCCTGGGCCAGTAGAGTGTGGAGTTAGGGGTGGGGAGGGCCCAGGCGGGGTCAAAGGATCTGGACAAGAATGGTGAGGGCCAGACAGGAACCTGCCCTGAAGGTGGTGGGCAATGTGGCCCCTCACAACAGAACCAGCTCCCAAAGTGGCCCCGTAGGGAATAGCCCAGTGGGGTGACCACTCAGGGCACCAGGCCTGGGCAGGCTTAGCTGAGCCCAGGGCCACAGTGCAAGATGTTGGGGGAAGATGGTAAAGGAGGGTGACAGACACTGGGGTGTGGACGCTCCTTGGGGTGGCCATCTGGTCCAGGTTGGGCAGGCAGGTGCTGGATCATGGCCGATGGGTGGGCCACACATTAGTACCAGGTTAGCTCATTCAGTGCGGGAAGGTGGCCCTGGTTCATCTCCACAGTCATGATGCCCTGGCTGCAGTCCCAGGCTTCAGGGACTTTGTCCACTGTGTACTAGAGCTTGAAGCATCCCAAATTCTGGTTCCTCAGCTCCTCCAGCTCAGGCCACAGCTGGATGTCTTTCTTGGCCTGGTTGGCAAAGAGCAGGTGGCTCACCTTGTGGTTGTGTGGGTCGTTCATGATGGCGCGGATTCCTTGCAACATTGGGGTGATGCCTGTTCCTCCCATGATCAGGCCGTGTTCGTCACTGTCCTGACCTCGGGGGTGGATTTCTCGTCTGAATGGATAGCTAACTTTGCTCTCCCCGGTAGTTTAGCAGCCTACTGGGGCCCCAGGACTCAATGGTGTCTCCAGTGTTCATGCTCGCCAGGCACTGGGACATCTTCCCTCCAGCAGGAAACTTGGAATGGTGTCTTTGAAGTAAACTTTGACAACCAGGTCCATGGAGCCCTTGTTGTCATCACTGAAAACAAGCCGAGTGACCAGATTCCCATCTATTCAAGCAGGGAGGTCAAGGTAGAGGCTGAAGGAGAGGCCCAGAATATGTTGGGGTGATGGTGGGGTGAAGGGGACTCCCTGTGTGTTACAGCTGATGATCACCCTGTTGATGAGCCACAGTGGGTACTTGATGTCGGGCTCTCCAGGGTGATGGGGGAGGGGGTGATTCAGGGGCGCTGAAAGGGCTTTATGAGCAGGCTGTACAGGAACCAGACTGGGGAAGGGATCACCTGGCCCAACGTGCTCAATTGGGCCCCCAAATCTGTATTTCTTGTTATATTTGCTTCAGATTGACTTGCTGTAGTTTGGGTTTGTTCTTCTCTTTTGGTTTCTGCTGAAGGCTGTGAGGAACCAGTTCACATCCATGTTTTGATTTTTTTTCTTTATTTTTTCCTCCAATGATAGCCAATGTTGCCACATATTCTCTGCTCTATGGCACATCAGATGACAATTTGACCAAATGCTTTGCCATCTTATACCAAGGGTCCCCAATTTTCCAGTCTGCAAAGATTAAAAGATTCTGTTTTAGTTACCGAATTCTCTACCAGTTAAGAATGCAATTCAATTGTAAGTTGCAGAACACCTGACCAGAAGTGGTTTTAAAAAATTAATCTTTAAATACACTACACAATAAGAAGTCTGGGGTATGCAATTCTTGTTTTGCTCAGTGACTAGGGCCAATGAACTAGTTGCTACACAACAATCTGGCCACACTTGGTGAATTAAATTTAACTTATTACTTGCAAGATTCTGAGATTAGGTAATAGTATTCTCACTTGGCATTTCCTATTTGGTTATAGAGGATATTTGGCTACAATTTTTTTTTTTTTGAGGACTTCCTACTATATTTTGTTTGGGTTCCATTTCCGTGGTCTTTTTTTTTTTTTTTTTAAAGATTGATTTATTTATGCATACAAGAGCTGGGGTACAGGTAAGATGGGTGAGGGGGGGTGTGTGTGAGAGGATTCACCAGAGACAGTGGGAAACAGACTAGGCAGACTAACTGAAATACCCTACTGAGAGGAGTAGCGGGCGAGACAGGAGAGGTCTGCTGCGCCATGTGGGTTGCTCCCTGGCCAGCCGGGGATTGAACTCAAGCTGCAGAGGCTGCGATTGCTTCACAGTGTGGTGCTTAACTCCTTGTGTCACCAGGGAGGCCACATTTCCATGGTCTTATGTGTTACTTTTTTTTTTTTTAAAGAGGCATGTATTTTTATTTATTTATTTGTTTGTTTGTTTGTTTATTTGTGCATGCACTGGGTACAGTCAGAAGCGCGGGAGGGTGAGAGAATTCACCAGGGTCAGAGCGGGGAGCAGAGCAGGCAGAAGGGCCGAAGTACACTGCTGAGGGGAGCAGCGGGCGGCAGGAGGTCTGCGTGCCATGTGGGACTCTCCTCCGGTGGCCGGGGAGCAGCCGGGGATCGAACCAGCGCTGCAGAGGCCGCGGTCAGCTTCGCAACCCAGCGCTCAACCACTGCGCCACCGGGGAGGCCCTTATGTGTTACTTTTAATATTTTTTGCTTGAGGTTTTATTAAGATTAGAAAATGATGAACTATTTGCATGATCTATTGGACAGTCTGGTTTCTGCCTGGTTCTAAAGGGACACATTGCTACTTTCCTCCTCCTCTTCCATGTTACATAATTTAGATGTTTTTTGCCTTGATATTCATTGTTCTGTTGCTATATAATGACCTTTCATAGTGGATTTGGTGTTGATAAATTCTTTTAGTTTTTGCTTTTCAGTGAAGTGCTTATTTTACCTTCTATCTTTTTTTTTTAAGATTTATTTTTTATTTATACAATAGCTGGGGTACAAGCTAGAGGTGCAGGAGGGTGAGAGGATTCACCAGAGACAGAGTGGGGAGCAGAACAGGCAGACAGACTGAAAGCACTGCTGAGGGGAGCAGCAGGTGCGATAGGAGAGGTCTGCCGCGCCATGTGGGAATCGAGCCAGCTGGGAATTGAACCCGTGCTGCAGAGGCTGCGGATAGCTTCACAGTGCTGTACTCAACCTGCTGTGCCACCAGGGAGGCCCTTACCTTCTATTTTGGTGTTAATCTTGTTGGGTAGGTGGCTCTGGGCTGGGAGTCTTTTTCTTTAAGTACCTTCAATATCTCTTTCCAGTCCTTTCATGTTTGTAATGTTTCTGTTGAAAAATCTTTTTTTTTTTAAAAAAAGATTCATTCATTTATACATACAAGAACTGGGGTATAGGACAGAGGTGTGAGGGGGTGAGAGGATTCACCAGAGACAGAGTGGGGAACAGAATAGGCAGATCTACTGAAATACACTGCTGAGGGGAGCAGTGGGCGAGTCAGGAGAGGTCTGCTGCGCCATGTGGGTAGCTCCATCTCCTGAGCCATGTGGGTCAGCTTCCTGGCCGGGGATCAAAATCATGCTGCAGTGGCTGTGGGTAGCTTCATAGGTTGTGCCTTAACCTCTTGCGCCACCAGGGAGGCCCAATGTTGAAACATCTATCTGCTGATAGTCTGATTGATGTTCCTGTATAGGTTACACTTTTTTTCTTTTGACAGTGTTAGGATTTTGTTTTTTTTTTCATTGATTCTCAACAACTATATTATTATGTGTCTTGGTGGCTATGCAGTAGTTTTGTTTTGTTTTGCATAGAACTGGGGTGTAGGCCAGAGGTGTGGAGGATGAAAAGATTCGCCAGAGACAGAGTGAGGAGCAGAACAGGTATTTCTGTTCTGCAGAACAGTTGACTGAAATACACTGCTGAGGGGAGCAGCAAGTGAGACAGGAGAGGTCTGCTGTACCATATGTGAATTAGCTCCCTGGCTGGGGATTGAACTCAGGCTACAGTGGTGATAGTGTTGAGCTTTAACCCATAGACCACCAGGGAGATATAGTAGTATTATTTTTCTTGGAACTCTTTAGGTCTCTTGTCTCACAACTTCTGGTTCATTTCCAGGGTGAGATTGTGTCAGTGATTATTTCTTTATTTTTATTTTTTTTAATAGAGGCATGTTTTATTTATTTATTTGTTTGCTTGTTTTGTTTATACAAGCACTGGGTATAGTCAAAAGCGCGCGGGAGGGTGAGAGAATTCACCAGAGCCAGAGCGGGGAGCAGAGCAGGCAGAAGGACCGAAGTACACTGTTGAGGGGAGCAGCGGGGGGCAGGGGAGGTCTGCGCGCCATGCGGACCCTCCTCCGGTGGCCGGGGAGCAGCTGGGGATTGAACCGGCGCCGCAGAGGTTGCGGGCAGCTTCGCAACCCAGTGCTCAACTGCTGCGCCACCAGGGAGGCCCCTGTGATTATTTCTTTAAATAGGGTTTCTATGCCTTTCTTTTTTTCTTCACCTCTGGGATCCCCCGTGATATAAATATTTTTTTTTCTTTAAGTTGTCCTAAGGAGTTCTTATACTGTTTTAGTTTTTTAATTCTTTTCTTCTCTACCTTGGTCTATTCTTGTGTTCTCTAGGATTGTGTTTTCAAGTTCACTAATTTTCTCCATTGCTTCCATTTGTCTGATATTAAGGCCTTTGTATTTTTAAAATTAGCTATAGTTTTTTCACTCTGTTATTTCCAATGTGGCTGCCTCATATTTTCATTATATTTATTCTGTTGTTGTTTTGTAGCCTTCATTTTTTTTTTTTTTAAAGCATTGCTAAGGCTGTTGCTCTGAATTCCCTTTCTGTCATGCTGCGCAACTCCACTGAGTCAGAGCTCATTTCATTTTTCTTTTTTTTTTCTTATTTTTTGCTCTGACATTTCTACTGTGTCCTTCTTTCTCCTCATTTTTGAGTGTGTGTGTTTTAGTAAGGATATATTTTCAACTATTGTTTTTGCAGTTATTGAATGGTTGGGGGCCCAGTAGTGGGTTTAAAAGAGGACTGGGGCAATAGGTGTCAAAGGATCACCTCCTGAAGATCTAGGAAGCTGAAACTCCTGTTGTAAAGCATTTCTTTGCAGGGGGTGGCAAGTGGGTTAGATATCTTTTTTTTTTTTTTTCAAGATTTATTTTTATTTATTTATACAAGCACTGGGTACAGTCAGAAGCGCGGGAGGGTGAGAGAATTCACCAGAGCTAGAGTGGGGAGCAAAGCAGGCAGACTAAAGTACACTGCTAAGGGGAGCAGCGGGTGGCCAGAGAGGTCTGCACGCCATGTGGGGCCCTCCTCTGGTGGCCGGGGAGCAGCTGGGGATTGAACCGGTGCTGCCGAGGCTGCGGGCAGCTTCGCAATCCAGCGCTCAACCGCTGCGCCACCGCGGAGGCCCTGGGTTAGATATCTTAACCTGGGGTGTGGTGTGGCAGGTATTTCAGCTATCTCAGCCTGGATTTCTGTAATTGTCTTTTCTATAAGGAAGTCCAGGTATTTAGCCTGACCCTCTTCAGGCTAAAACAGTTCTGTGTTGTAAGCCTCAGATTCAAGTCAGTAGTCCTTGCTCTGTGCCCTCTCCTCTGCAGCTCTCCTGCAGTGAGTGCACTCTCCATCCCAGATGCCTGCTCATGTACCCCCTTATCTAGTGCAGTGCTGAATCATAGGACACCCAATGTTGGCATGTGCCCAATTCAATAGCAGTAGGGGGCTCTATACCACAGCCACTCCTCTTTCTTTTGGGTTGTACTGATTCATTATTACTCTAAACAAAGTTCATTTAGCATTTTCCCTACCTCTTTCAGTCAAGCTGATGCTCCTGTTGTGTACTCTGATAATCAGTTTTTCCTGTAGGAGTTTTGCATTTTGTTTTGTATCAGCTTTGTTGTGAGTGTCTGGAGGAGGCAAGGAGCCCAGTGTATTCACTCTGCTGCCATCTTGCCAGATTCCCAGATGAAAGTTGGAGTTGGAGTCATTGCAAATTTCAAATTAACTCAACACCCAAGGTAGCTCACTCAGTATACCTGGCATTTGATGTTGGTTGTCAGCAATGAGCTCAGCTGGGGCTGTGATCTGGAACACCTAGCCATGACCTCTTTGTGTGGCTTGGGATTCTCAGAGCAGCTGGGTTCTGAGGAGTGTCTTCAAAGTGAGTATCCCCAGTGACCAAACGAGAGTTGTGTGGCTTCTTAAGATTAATCTCAGGAATCTCAGGACATTGTTTCTGCTGCATTCTATTGATCAAGCAAATAATTCTGACTGGCCCAATTTCAAGGGGAAGAAAATTAGGCTCCATCTCTTAATGTGAGGAGCAGCACGCACAAAACTAACAGCAACCACTTTTGGAGACTGGATACCACATTCTGCCATCTAATGACCACAGATCACATCCCATTCACAGGCAAAATGCACTGGTTTCCTTCCCAAGACACACAAAGTCTCATCCTATTTTGGCATCAAGCCCAGGAACTTGTTAGGTAAGTCAGGTTCAGATATGGATGAAATTTCCCAGGTGTAGTCCCTCCATTATAGCTTCTCAAGAATAAGTTCTCTGGATTTGAAGATCTGTGAACAACACATTCAATGTAGAATGGCAAGCCAGGGATAGATAACTGCAACAAACACTCCAATTCCAAAGGCAGAGGTGTTAGATTAGAGGCACAAAGTGATTGTGGATCCATTACAATTATGAAATTGGCTCAAATACATGCCACCAGATTCCTGATTAGGGTCTGGGTCTGTTCTCTATAAATGGTTCTTTTTTGCTTTAGCCTCTTGATTTCATTTGCTGAGTTAAATCTTTCTTTACCACAAGAAATGACTGTGCTTGAACTGAAATGACTTTCTCGCCTGCTTCCTGCTCATAGGAAGTCAAAGATCCAAAGCTTCTTTTTGTTTTGAACTGTATCCCTCTCAGTTCAAGGTGATAAAATTCCTTTAAAATGTGTGGCATTCCTGTTTCAATTTATTGTTCACTTAATTAGACAAAGCCACGCCTATAAATCTCTTTGAGAAGGGCTCCCCTCCACCTTGGACTGAGTATCTGGGTGCTGTGAGAAAACGACCTTGAGTTTTTCAAAGGCCCATGTGTTTCAAAGGGTCTAAAGGCACACTTGTAAATTATCAGAAGGCTCATTGTTTATCTGAGAAGATCTATAAGATCTAAGAAGACTTGTTCTGAAGTCTTTTTGAGGTCTCCATGAAGGGTCTCACTTTGACTTCATCTTCCCTTTTCATTGGCAGGACCCTGGATCTGATCTTTGAAGTCATTTGTTACTCTGAGAGCCATTTGTTAGCTGGAAGATGGTCCTGGGCCCTCTGTTTCCTCTAAGTTCTGCTAACAGATGGAATCATCCCTTTCACAGTTCACTTCTTTCTTCACATATTTTATCAGAGGCAGCCAGACAACGTCAATCAGCACTTTCTGTATTCTAAGAGTCTCCTTAGCCAGAAAATACTTTTCTATTTTTTATTAGGTGCTCTTTCTATTTTCCACATTATCACAGACAATAGTTTTTTCAGACATTTCGCCACTATAGAGAAGGAATTTCCTTTTCTTCGGCTTTCATAACAATTTTCTCACTGTCCCTAAATGATTACTAACAACTTCGTTGAGATCCTTCTAGCAGGTGCTTCTAGCATTGCCTGGTCTCAGAGCCAGTGGCACCAGCATTTTGCTCTTGCTGGTCTCTGATGAAAGATGCATGGAGGCAGCACATACCAACTTTCAAAACTTTTTCTACTCCTTCTTCTGTCATCACACCTAGGCTTCCATTTGGTTTGCATCCAAGGTCCATCAGGAGACAGTTTGGCCAAATGTTTTACCATTTCACAACAGGATCCCCAACTTTCCAGCCTGTATGTATTGGGTCCTCATGTCTCACTCCTTTCTTTCTCAACTTTGACAATTCCACATTTTAAATTCTTTTACATCAGGACTCCACTTTCAGATACAAAGTTCTCCACCAGTTAGGAATTAATTCAGCCACGAGGCACAGAAAACCCAACTAAAACAACTGCTTTAATTGTCTTATATAACAAGAAGCCTCTGGAAGGAAGTTTAGGATTGGTTCAGGGGCCCAGAGTTGCCATTTGTCTCCGTGTCTCTTCATTTTTCGGCTCTGTAATCTGTACAATAGCTGCCTCCCACATGCTTGCTGCTGCACCATCACAAAATGGCTCTAAACCTTCAGGTCTCACCGCTCACACTCCAGGCTGGAAGACTGAGGAAGGACAAGGTGCGAAAAGCTTTTTCCTTAGGAGACTTTATACAAAAAGCACCTTCCGGGCCTCCCCTGGTGGTGCAGCGCTTGAGCGCTGGGTTGCAAAGCTACCTGCAGCCTCTGCAGGGCCAGTTTGATCCCCAGCCACCAGTGAGGGCCCCACATGGCGCAACAGACCTCTCCTGATGCACCTGCTGCTCCCCTCAGCAGTGTACTTCATCAGTCTGCCTGTTCTGTTCCCCGCTCTGGCTCTGGTGAATTCTCTCACCCTCCCGTGCTTCTGACTGTACCCAGTGCTTGTGTAAATAAATAAATAAATCTTTAAAAAAAAAAAAACAAAACACCTTCCCTTCCCAGAGATTTCCACCTACATGTCTTTGGCCTCTACTGTAATATGGCTAGTCTTAACTGTAACTATTTTTAGTTGGGTATGTTTGAAAGAAAAAAAAGAGTTTAATAACAAGGAAAGAGGGGACGGATAGTAGACAAGTAATAGACTGTATTTTCCTGAATTGTTTTCTTAATTCCCTGAAAAATTCTGATACTTGGGAGCTACTTATAGAGTCGCTCGGACTAGAATTCGCCAGACTGGAAAAGGGCTGAGTAAGAAGGTACTGAAATAGCCTGCTTGTTCTCACTTACTGTCCTGCCTCAACTCCTGTCTGGGGTTGGTGAGGCAAGGCTGGGCAAGCCCTGGCAGGAAGAGAGAGAAGCCCACCTTCCTATTATCCTCCAGGAAAGGGCGCCAGTGAATATAGGTCAAGAAATCACGATAGGGGTAATTAATATTTCCGCAGCATTTCTCAAAACTCCTTCCTCTACACTGTCATTTCAGCCTCAGGTAACTCTGAAAGGAGTATCATTAGGGCCTTTTTACAGATGAGGAAACCGAGAGGGAGCCCCATCTCCCATTAATGGAGTACCCCACCCCCACCCCCATCAGGCTCTCCGTGGGGCCTGTGCAAGCATCTTCCCATTAAATCCTCACAGCAATTAGATGAGTGATGTGCTATCAGTTTCTGCACTTCACAGACGAGGAGCTAGAGACTGGGGGAGGTTAAATAAGGAACAGTGCTAGTACTCGACCCATGGCTGCAAGAAGAGGCCACACTTCTATGGGCCCTGAGGTTGGCAATCTGGGTGTCCCTCCCCTTTCCCCCTCATCTCAAAGCCCATGCTTTGTGGGGCATGAAGGGGACTTGGGTGAGCAGAGTCGGATGCTCTGGTCTCCCAACCCTGGATCAGCAGGGAGCGGCCCATGCTGGTGGTGGGCTGTTGTAGTCTGACTGCTCACGATGGGCCCTGGCTTCTGCTGGGGCTCAGTTCTGGGTAATGGAAATGATCTGGCGGGGGGGCACTTGCCTCATCTGGCTAAGCACCGATCCAGGCTGATTTCTTTTCCTTCTGTGTATTTGACAAACTAATAAATACCAGCCTTTCCTAGCTGGTCCCAGCTATCTTCCTATCTCACCCCTGCCCCCAAATCTTTGTGTGAAAGCAGAGCAGGAGGGTCCAGAAAATGCACCCTTCAGAGAACTGCTGGCCAGGGGCTCTCATTCACTCCTGGGATTGCCCCCAGGAGGGCCTCAGGAATACAACTCTACCTCCCAACATGTCCCACTGTCACTTTGGTCTTTGCTCTTTTGGGTCAACCTCTGGCAGCCTGTTGACATTCCAAGCAAGAGAATGAAGGGAAAGGTGGGAAATGAGATGGGCTCAGTGATTGGGTAGAGCTCCCCATTTTCTCACTGGAAGGTCACTTGATCTCCTCTTGATTCACTGCTCCCACCTCAGAAAAGGGCAAATGGGGAAATGCCTTAGCTGTCAAAGGAGGTGGGAGGTCTAAGGCCTACTTGGTCCTAGTTCAGATGCTCTTCCCACCTCCAAGCCCCCAGTTCTGTAGCAAAGCCCTTCCTGGCTCCAGCTTCAGCCCTAGACCCAGAAATCAAACTTTCTTCCCACACTTTCCCCACACCTGGCTCAGATGCTGAGAAAAGAGGGGAATCCCTCTGTGCGACTAGGTTTGTGGTCCCACTGAGCTACAGGGTTGGTTGGGAATGGGGTTATCAGTCTCTCATACCCAGGCCTTTCAGCACAAGCACATGACACATCCAGGTGTTCTAGGAATTTCATATGATTCCTCCCTGAGGAACTGAGTCAGACTCTAAGACTTGACTTTTGGGCACTTGCCTTTGTAAGGCACTGGTGCTGACAGTGGCAGGGAGTGGGGGGTGGGGGAAGGTCAGCGCTGTGGCAAGTCCTGTCAGACCCAATAGCATCTGCGCTTACCTCTCACGCTGCTCCTCTTGGGAGGGGGCTCCTCACCCTCCAGACAGGGTGCACTCCTCAGCAGTCAGCACACATCTGCAGGGAGCTCTGGGGAGGGGCCAAGTAGTAAGTGGAGTGTGAGCACAGCAGAGGTGGAAAGGGAGGAAGATGGTGGGGCCTTGGGGGCTCTGAGCATATGGAACCACTGCAGAAAGGGGGATCCGGGTTATTGCTTCCAGCAGGGCAGGAAGAGTCCAATCAATCTCAAAACTTGGGGGAGCAAAGGAAGGGAGGTTGCAGCTTTTCACCTGGGTAAACTGACCTGGAGAGGAGGGCCTGGTTCTCTCCCAGCTGTCTCCAGGGAGGGGAAGGAGTGCCAATCATTGAGTTGTTCTCAGAGACCTCTGCCCTCACATCTCCACAGTCCTGCTAGGTGGTGCCAAGCACAGCTGGGGTCTCTGGTAGGCCTCTCCCCAAACCCATCTTGGAAGTAAGGCCATGAAGCCCCAAATGAGATAAAGGACACGTGGGAGGTCAGGAGGCGAGAACATGGTGGGGTTTGGAGTGAGGGTCCATTCAGTGAAGGGTTCGCCTCATGATGATGACCCTCCAACCCCCAGTGTGCCTACACCCGGACCTCTCCGCCCTCCACCCTCAGCTATTGTCTCTGAGTGAACTCCTGTGCCTTCATGGTGGCAGCCCCTCCCTATGGGTTCACAAAGGTGCTGCTTTCCTGGAGGTACAGTTAGGATGAGCTACAAGAAAGCCTGGCAGGTGAGACTCTTCTCTGGGGAGCTGCGTGGCCCCACTCTTTCCTGGCCACTATCTAAATTTCTCGGGTCCCCTACCAACATCTTCCCTTTGTCCTGCATTATTGTTCTTTCTAGCACTGACCTTACTAGCTCAGCCCCCCTTTGTTTATTGTCTGTTTACCCCCCCAAAACCATCATCTCCACAGAGAGGTCTATTTTGTTTATGGCTCTCCCCCCAATGCCTAGGACAAGGGTCCCTAAATATTATCTTCATCTTGAATGGCTCTTAGACCTGTCACTTATTGATGATGTGACTTTGAGCAAGTCTCAGTTATATTTATCAAGCTCTGGCATGTGCCAGGTACTTTACTTTGTGAGCTTTGGTTACTGGAGCAGGGCCTCGAGTAATGCCATTTTGTTGCCATGTTGACGAGAAAAAAAATTGGCCAGGCCACTGCTGGGTGGGGTCTGCACCACCTTCTTGGGCTTCCAAGGATTTTCTGTGGGGACTCTGGTTTTCTTCCACATCCCAAGATGCACTTATGATGTTCATTGTCACATCTCCATCAGGGTGAGTATGGGTGCGTGTGACATGCTTGCCCTGCATGGAATGGAAGGGTATACAGTGCAGGCTTGGCTCTGTCTTCCTGAGCCGCAGGGCTAGGCTCAGCACCCTTGACTCCAAGCTGGAATAAGAGGGTTGGGAAATGAATAAATGGATGAATACAAGAAATTGTTTAATGTTAGAAATGTTAGAAGGGATCTTTATTCAGAAATTTGGTGATGACTTTGTGACCAGAAATATGTTGTAGGAAATGAACTCCTGTTTATATCAATTAGCCTCTGGTCAAATGGGTTTTGTTAGATGCCTTTTTGCTCAGAGTTGCTGTTTCCAAGACAGCAACTGACAGTGATGACATTAAATGAGCACTTACTGTATCCACTCATTTAAGCCCTACAGTGATCCTATGAAGTAGTTACCATATTATCCTTGACCACTGACTGAGGAAATGGTGAGGAAATGGGGCCAAAGCGATTGGGGTGACCTGCCTGAGGGAGGTGGCTGGTGGAGGAACTGGCATATCATAGGTGGGAATACCTGCTTGACCTAGAACTGAATTAGTTGCTGGTCAACTCTGACCCCCACTTATGTCTCCTACTCCCCATAACTCTTTGCCTATAAAACAGGGCTAATCACAGCTCTCCTTCCCCACTGTTTGTTTCCCTGGCCCATAGGATCCAAGTCTGCGGGGAGATGAGGACATGGTCAGAGGTTGGGTGGTGGGGCCCAGGGTGAGGTCATTATGCTCTGGCTGCCTCCAAGAGCACTGGGGCCTCCTCAGTGGCTTAGGAACCAGAGCTGCTCTCCCCGTCCACACTCTGAGTAGCAGCTTTTCTGTCCGTGAAATGGGGAGGGGTCTTTTATTTTTTTAATTTTTTTAAAGATTTATTTTTTTATGCATACAAGAACTGGGGTACAGGCCAGAGGTATGGGGGTGAGAGGAATCACCAGAGACAGAGTCGGGAGAAGAACAGGCAGACTGACTGAAATACACTGCTGAGGTGAGCAGCAGGCAAGACAGGAGAGGTCTTTTGCACCATGTGGGTAGCTCCCTGGCTGGGGATCAAACACATGCTGCAGTGGCTGCAGATAACTTCATAGGTTGCGTCTTAACCCCTTGCGCCACCAGGGAGGCCCCAGGGGAGGGGTCTTTTAGACTAAGGAACAAGAAAAGGAGTGGAGAAGAGATGAGGAGGGATTTTAATTCTGGCAATATGGCAGTCTGTGCTGCTCCACCTGAAAACAACAGAAAATGCAGGCTAGATCAGAAAAATCTTTTCCATAGCATTGGAGGACCAATAAGGAATGAGACCAAAATCCCAGTGAAAGCAGGCACTAGGAGGTGAGCAGGGCGTAGGCACGGGCCACAGCAGCCCATGAGCAAAGCAGAAGCTGTAGCGCAAGGCTCACTGGCGGATGGGAATCAAGGGGACAACCCCCCACAATTTGGGACCCAATAGGATACATGTTTAAGCTCAAAGCCAGAGGAAACCCACTCCCTCTCTACAGACTGCAAGGACAGTGGCCTAGGTGCAGAGCAGAGTGGAACCAGCACCCCAGGAGACAACCCTGGGGAGCTCTGGCCATAGCCCTTATGGTCTGTTGTCCAAATTTCTTTGCAGTGCTGGGGAGCAGAAGAGAGCCCAGCAGTTGGATGGGACCCTAGGGGGATCACACCTTCCTGAACCTCAAAAGCCTCCACAGACCATCAACCCAAAACCACCAAGAACCAGATGATCTGGAGATGAGGCAGGGAGGGGTCTCAGGGCCTCAGTGTCCTTACCCTTAATGAGGGGACTTAACCAGATGCTCTCCAAGACCCCTTCTGGCACAGGGTTTTTTTGGGAGTACAATCACAAGAAAGGCTAAAGTGTGACCCTATTTTGTATTCTGGGGTGCTTTTTCAGGGGAAAGAGATAAGAGAGTGAAGTCCAGCCCGCTTCCTCCAATCATGCAGAAGGAGATGTCTTCAGTTTCCCACTCTGGGGGAGGGAGTGAAGGGGGTGGTGTCAGAGTCCAGATTGGGCCTTTGATGTGCAAGAAGAGGTGGGTGGGTGGGGCCTGTAATAGGGGCCAACGAGGGCAGGGGAGCCCCTAAGGGCTTCCTCAGCTTGACCTACTTGGGCTCTCCATAATTGCTCCCTTCCCTTTTTGGGAGGCTACAAATAGGGATGTCCTGTCTCCCAGCTCCTATAGCTGAGCTGCCGACACCAGAGGTGAGTGCCTGCTGCTGGGATCCTGCCCTGGGTAGGGTGTTGGGGCAGCTCAGGGGCTCCACCAACCAGCCTAACTCCTGGGTGTTGGGGCATGGGGTAGAGGGATGAGCACAGCAGGCACTGATGAGTGAGGTCAGATGTGGTGACCCAGAGGATCCCTTGTAGGGTGTTTGGATCAGGGAGTACGGGTTGCTGAGGTCCTGGCATGTGGGGACTCTGGGTTATAGAATTGGTGTTCCCTTCATTTAGCTTCCCCTTCCTTCCCCTGCCTCTTGCTTCATTCCTGCAGAGGGGTTGAGAAGGGCCAGGGTTGCATGGGAAGACAGGATTCCCTCTAGTCATCAGGCACCAGCCTTCTAAAAAAGCAACAGTGGAGGCGCCAGGCTGGCTGGCAGGAGCCCAGAAGGGCCTGCTGAGCACCTCTGGGGTTCCTTAGTCTCTCTTTCTTCTCCTGGGAATCCAGAACCTGCTCCTATTCTGGGCTGTCGCAGAGACCCCAGGCAGCGCTTGGCCCATTCCCCACATTCCTCAGCCACAGCCTTTGTGGCCACTTGCTCTACAGGGCTGAGATGAGAGGGAATCACCAGGGAGAGAGCCTTGCTCATGGCTGTCTTGCCTTGTAGGACTCCCATCCCCTGGAGGGACCAGGAGTGAGTCACTGAACATGCATGGAAAAAATGTTGCCTTCCTGGCAGCCTTAGGATTTCCCCAGGCTGGAGCCATCCTCCCAGAAGGATGGTTGGAGGGGACAGTGTAATTGGGAGGAGGTGGACAGTTCTGGGAAAAGCCTCTCTCCCTAACAGAAGAGGCTACCCTTATGCAGAACCTTCTATCTCAAGACCTTCAGGAGTCAGGGGGATGTCCTCAGGTGGGCCAGTCAGACTGGTAAATGTCTGAGCTGGCCACTCTAGAGACTGGTTCTGTGCCTAACTAGGCTTGTGAGCTAGATGAACCCCACTGTACTGATGAGGCACCTGAGACCCAGACAGGGCCCAAGGCTCATGACACAGTGAGGTGGAGAGGGTCCTGGATTTTCCTTTTCATGCAGTTTCCTTGAGTTTGGGGGAACATGGAATGTGGAGGGGTGATGTGGCAGTGGGGATTCCTCTTAGACCTGATCCTCCTTCCTCAGAAGTCCAGCTCTCCAAGGGCCTGGGCTCAGGGAACTAGGGCAAAATCCCTCTCTGCAAGTTACTATTGAGGAAACCTGGGGTCCAAAAAGGGGGTGGTTTCTAGGGCCAGGGTGTTGTGTCTCATGGGGTGTGCAGAGTGGAGCCAAATGCTTCCTGCTGTCAGAAATGACAAAAGGTGGATAGAATTGGGGAGTCCTTGGAGGAACCCCTGTGTTGGGGTGCAGGTGGGTGGTGGGGCACTCTCTTCCCAAGGATCTGTAGTGATGTTGGGGAAATGAGAACTTTGTCCAGAAAAATAACCATGGGAGGCAATAGGGAAAAAAATTAGGAGCAGCTGGTTTGGTCAGGGAAGGCAGCTTGAAGGAGGGGACGTGTGGGGTGGGAAGGACGTTGAGATTCAGGCTGGTCTGGGAGTAGCCCTGGGAAACTCTGGGGCAGAAGTGAGTGGGGAACTGACCTGGGTTTCTGCTGGGAGTCACACCTTTGTTCTGTGACAGTGAGGATGGTCAGGCCCTTGGAGCAGGCGGTGGCCGCCATTGTGACTACCTTCCAGGAATATGCCATGCGCGGCGGGGATGAGCACAAGCTCTGCCAGGCAGAGCTCAAGGAGCTGCTACAGAAGGAGCTGCCTACCTTCACCCCGGTGAGCACCTGGGCACCTTCCCCTCCCACCCCTGTCCTTGGGGAGGCATGGCTTGGATTCTGCAAGGGGAGACCTGGAGACACAAGAGCAGGGGACAGCAAGAGGGGTGATAGCTAGGCTGTGGGGAGGGAAAGCCAGGGAGTGGCCAATGTGGCAGGAGTCTCGGTTCTCTCAGTTGTAAGGTGGAATGACCACCATGGCACCTGCTGCTTTGCAGGGCCGGTGGGAGGACTGAATGGGAGACTGTGAAGAATGCCTGCACAGAGTAGGCACTCAGTAGCACACAGCAGATCCTCAGAAAGGGTCTCAGGACTTGGGAGGGATTGACAGGGCTGAGTTGCTGGAAGAGGTAACTGAGGTTGGCCCCCAGACAGATGTGTGTTGGGATGGTGGGGCCATCGAGGAGGGCTCGAGGCTGCACACATGTACATGCAGGTAGAGGTGTGGTGTGTGCTTGTGTGAGCACAAGCATGTATGTGTGTGCACTCCAGGCTGTTCTACCTCCTCAATCTGTTTCCCTCCCCGCACAGACGGAATTTCGAGAGTGTGACTACAATAAATTCATGAGTGTCCTGGACACCAACAAGGATTGCCAGGTGGACTTTATGGAGTACGTGCGCTCACTGGCCTGCCTGTGCACCTATTGCCATGAGTACTTCAAGAACTGCCCCCGGGAGCCCCCCTGCTCCGAGTAGCCTCTTCCAGAGCTCTGTCAGGGGCCTGCTGGGGACCTGCTCCAGCTTGGCCCTGAGGTGGGCTGTCACCCTCTCCTCCCTCCCCTCTCTCCTGCCCCTCTCCACCTGGAACCTCCCAGGTTTGCCCCTGATAGAGTAACCCGTTTGACCTGTGAGACTAGCGATGTGCCGGGACTGTGCCTGGGATCACGGCTGGTGTGGGGCAGCCCGCTGTTGCCTCTGGTGCGGCCTGTGGCCGGGTAGGCAGAGGCGGGATCTGCTCTGAAGCTGTCAAGGTGGTGCTTGTGCAAGAAGACTGATGGAAAGGGTCGACTTAACATCTAATAAAGAGCTGCTGTCACTCTTGTCTGGTTCTTCTGAGAGGACACGTGGGCCCTGGGACAGAGGCTGAGGGCTCTTTCTTTTCTGGTCTTTTCTGCTAGAGGACAAGAGGTGAGGGGTGGGGGGGGGGGCAGTTTCAGACTCTGCTGAGATGAGATGTTTTCACGAGTCCAGAGGGACACAATGGAATTACTCAGCCATCAAGAAAGATAAACTCATGCCATTTGCAGCAACATGGATGGAGCTGGAAGGGTCATGCTCAGTGAAATAAGCCAGAAAGAAAAAGAAAAATACTGGATGGTTTCACTTACAGGAGGAATGTAGAGGATCCAAATAAGGCATCAAGCAAAAAAAAAAAGCAATTATAGTAAAGTAAAAATCAAAATCAACAGGCAACTATAAACCAGAGACCTTCTGCAGTGGGGGCAGAAGGGAGTAGGATCAAAACAGGGGTGGGAAGAGCACAAGGGACTATGGTGATGGTACACGGGTGAATTGGTGGTGGGAATTTCACAGGGACTATAGCCAAGATGAGAAAGCATAGTTGTACAAAAATGAAGAATGAAGTAAAACAAATAAATTAATTAAAAAATTAAAAAAAAAGAAATTAGAAAATTAAAAGAGTCCAGAGGGAGGGGGTGGGCAACACAAGGACAAGGTGCAGGGGGGCTGGGGAGTTCTTCCTCTTTCTTTCTCTCTCTGGGGTCTGTTAGGGAGAAGCTCTTCTGGGCTGTCAAGGAGGGGGAGAGGGCAGCTTGAGGTTCCCTAGGGAGGGAGCTCAAACCTCCGATAGGGTGTTCTGAGGAGGGTGGCGCTGTGGGGGCCGGGTGGCCTTATTCCCTGCCCAGGACTGTGGGCGCCCAGAGAGCAGCACTAATAGGATTAGGGTGTCTTAGCTGTTTTCTCCCTGCCAGGGAAAGTTCCCCTGTATAGGAAGGGCAAGAGGATCCCTTGAGGCAGACCCCAGCCCTGGAACCACAACCACCTGTGGGCCTTAGGCCCTCTCCCCGCGCCCCCCCCACCCCCCACCCCCCACCCCCCACCTCTGACCCTCACCAAATCCCTGGGTTCACACCCTACCCTGAGAGGTGAACTCTGACCCCTGCATGCCCCATTTTGGGTTATTTCACCTCTAGTCTTCATCCCCACCTGCATTCTACATTCCCAATCATCACTCTAAGCCCCTCTCCTGACCCCCCAACTCTAAACCCCTCTCCTCCCCACGCCCTCTCCATCCATTACAGAGCACCCTCCCTTGCCTGACTCCACACCCCACTGCATCATTATTGCACCCAGGACTCCTCTCTACTGACACGTTGGATGGTCCCAGCATCCTCCTTTGGGCATCAGCCTGTTCTTCCCCCCAGACACCAGCTCATGTCGTGGGCCTCATTCAGCATGGCAGAGAGCTCTTTGGGGAGGGGAGAAGGACAGCTTGAGCTTGGGGTTCACCTCCTTTTGTTCCGGGTAGTCAGGGTAATTTCCCACCCACCACCTGAGGATTCCCTTTCTCAGGTGCCAGGTGGGACCACTTCTTTCCTGACCTCCAGTCCCAGACCTCTTCCTCCAGTCCTATAACACTAAACGATGCCCACTGGGGTTGCCATCCCACTGAGGTCACTGCCTTTGTCCCCCGGGGTTCTGCTCTGTGCCTGTTGGGTGCCAGAGGCTGGGTTAGTGGGCTGGCCTGGTGGAGGGGGCTGTGGCGCTTAGCACGTTGGCCTGCACGGGAGGGCTGTCTGTACTCCCCCGTCCCCTGCCATGGGCAGGGCCCGGCCAGGGTATAAATAGGTCAGACAGCAGGCTTTCCCCATTCTTTCTCGCAGTCCTGTGCTCAGCGCTTCCTCTCTTGGCGTGGTGAGTTGTGGCCGCCTGACTAGCATATAAGGGGTGTCAGGCTCCATCGGGAGAAAGGGAGGTTGGCGGGTGTCAGATGTGCTAAATGGGTCCAGATGTGAGATTTGAATGCGGAGGCTTTGGGGTGGGATGTGTGTTCATGAATGTATATGCATGTGTGTGCAAGAAAGAAAAAAGGAAAGATGTGGGCAGCTGGCTGTGCATATGTCTGGGCGGTGTGGGGCTTGTGTGTGCTGTGGCTGTAGTATGCGCTGGTGTGCACGTGACCGTGGGCATGCATGTTGCCTTGTGTTTGCAAACCTGTTGCACACTCAGGTGTAGGAAGCAAAGTGAAGGTAGAGACCTTGGGCTTTTGCCTGGGCCTATGAGCCTCTGTCCTGCTCCCAACAGTTTCTTGCCCCAGGGAGCTTGGCCTCCCTGCACAGCCCTGCCCCACCCCCTGCATCTCTGCCACCTCATCCTGCCCCTCCCTATGCTAGGCATTAGGCCTCTGTTTTTTTCCGCTGCAGGCCCCTGGCAGGCCTCCAGCAACCTCGCCCAGTGCTGGGAGGGAGAAGAATGGGCCAGGGCGGGGCTGGCGTGGGCAGAGTTTGCGGGGTGAATGGACTCAGTAAGGGATGGAAAAGCACTGCTGTAGAGTATGGGCCAGAAGGAGGCCCCCAGATGGTGCAGCCTGAAATCCAGAGCCCTGCAAAGTTAGCTGCTTAAAGCACCATTTCCTGCCATGCACATTCTCCTGCCAGAAGCTGGGCCCCTCTCTCCAGGTCCTTCTATGGTGGGTGGCAGTGGCGGGGCAGTCTCACCAAGTGCTCCCTGGGGGATGGGAGGGAATTCTGAATGCATAGCTGGGGCTGAGGAAGATAAGGACGGCTCTGTGACCCTGCCCCCAGAACCACAGCACCACCATGACGTGCCCCTTGGAGAAGGCTCTGGATGTGATGGTGTCCACCTTTCACAAGTACTCGGGCAAGGAGGGTGACAAGTTCAAGCTCAACAAATCAGAGCTAAAGGAGCTGCTGACCCGGGAGCTGCCCAGCTTCTTGGGGGTGAGTGGCTGCTGCCTATTGGCATTCCCCATGGAGGAGGGCAAGGCCTGGGAGGCACTGTCTTTTTGTAGAGCGCAGCTCCAGCTGGCATCTATCCCTGAGTGAGCCAGTGGGGTAGAGAACTTGTTTTGGTGCCTGGGTGGAAACAGTGAGCAGCTGCCACTCCCCTCCTGCAGCCCAGCGGAAAGAAGGCTGAGCATGAACAGGTAGGATCCGGCCTAGATACCGCCAGGTGCTTGGCACTACCTAACGGAAGGGAGATAGGCTAAGTATTCTCCAGGTGGTGACCCTACAAAGCTGAGATCTGCGAGCCATGATGGACCTACCTTTTGCTCTCCCTTCACCAATACATGAATTTTTGAGTTTCCATTTGGTTTGTGGATGTGAAGACACTTGCCTGCCTGTAGACTTCCCCTGAATAATCACACGCAGCTTCCATACATATCAAACTTTACGCAGTTTAGATAGTGCTCTCATGATCACAGGCTAATAGGATTTTTAAACCACCCTGGAGGGAGAAGCAGAAGTCCCCTTTTCCAGTTGCACCAGTTTTTCAGACCTCATTCGAGGGGTAACCCTCTTGCCCTGGTTTAGCACTGAGGGTTGGCGTTGTGAGGCTGGGCCCCTGAGGTGTGGCTGCCCCTTCCTGCACTCCAACCTGTTGAGTCTTGCTCTGCCCACTCCCTTTCTGTTTCTACCTGTAGTCTCTTCCTTCTAGAAAAGGACGGATGAAGCTGCATTCCAGAAGCTGATGAGCAACCTGGACAGCAATAAGGACAATGAGGTGGACTTCCAGGAGTACACTGTTTTCCTGTCCTGCATCGCCATGATGTGCAATGAGTTCTTTGAAGGCTGCCCGGATAAGCAACCCCGGAAAAAATGAAGGGTCCTCAGGGGCCTCCCCGGTAGTGCAAGGGTTAAAGACACAGCACTATGACGCTATCTGCAGCTACTGCAGCATGAGTTTGATCCCCAGCCAGGGAGGTGACCCACATGGTGCAGCAGACCTCTCCTGTCTTGCCCGCTGAGACCTTCAGCAGTGTGTTTCAGTAGATCTGCCTGTTCTGCTCCCCACTCTGTCCCTGTTGAATCCTCTCACCCCCCACACCTCTGGCCTGCACCCCAGTTCTTATATGCATAAATAAATAAATCTTATAAAAAAATGAAGTCTCCTCAGATGTGGGTGGGGGGCCTGCCAGCTGGTGTTTCCCCTGTTAGGGGTGGACACAGTGCCTCATCCTGCCTCCTCCAGACATGTACATGATGCTGAGGAAGTTCAATAAAGATTTTTAAAAGCTATGAGACTGGAGTGAGGGGCGGGGGCAGAGGGATATGTTGGGGGTTGGGGTGGGGAGTGCTGGGAGTTGAGCAGCAGTTTTGGGGTGGGCAGACTAGTGAAGGTGGGGGAGGGGTATGGGTGCTGAGAGAGTGTGTGCACACACATAGAGTAGTCGTCGGATGGAGCCAAAGATTGAGAAAAGGACCCCCAGAAGCTTGGAATGCCCCAGCTGTGGGCACTCGGCCAGCATCCTCACCCCTCCCACCTCTCCCACCTTGCCCCTGGTGGGATCTCTCACTGAGGCTGGGATGGGACTGAAGGTCACATCTGCTCCTGGTTGGGGTCTGGAATGGAGTTTGGCACCCTGGCGAGGGGAAGAGCTGAGTCACGGGAGGCAATAGAGAGGCCAGAGTAGGATGGGGAGAGGGCTCAGTCCCAAACTCACAGCCCAGTCCCTATTCTGCTACCGCATCCCAGCACATAGGCTTCAGACTCTTGGGAACAGGAATCCTTCCCAGCCATGTGCTGATAAGTAGGATGAGTAGGAGACCAGGCTATTGGCAACAACATCAGAATATTGTCCTGGGTCTCCCCGGTGGCCTACAGGTTAATCTCAGCACTATCACCTCTATGACCTGAGTTCGATCCTGACCAGGGACCCATGTGGCGCAGCAGACCTCTCCTGTCTCACCCGCAGCTCCCCTCAGCAGTGTATTACAGTCAGTCTGCTTGTTCTGCTCCCCACTCTGTCTCTGGTGAATCCTCTCACCCCCCTCATCTATGGCCTACACCCCAGTTCTTCTACTAAAAAAAAATAAAAAAGAATATTGTCCTTCTCTGTCCCAGAATATTGCCTGGTCTCTGATCTCAGTCAGGAATCGTGCTCAGAAGGGACCTCAGGAATCGCGCTCAGAAGGGATAGGAGGACAATGAGGGGTGGGGAGGCTGGGAGTGAAGGAGATGGTGGAAGGAAAATTGCAAACACAGAATATGAGAAATGGTTGAGTTCTCCTACCCCCCAGTGTATGTATGTATATATGTATCTATCTAGCTTTCTTTAAAGATTTATTTATTTATGCATATAAGAACTGAGGTTTGGCCAGAGGTGCAGGAAGGTGAGAGGATTCACTAGAGAGTGAGGAATAGAACAGGCAGATCCACTGAAATACACTGCTGAGGGGAGCAGCAGGCGAGACAGGAGAGGTCTGGTGCGCCATGTGGGTAGCTCCTTGGCCAGCCAGGGATTGAATTCATGCTGCAGTGGCCGCAGATAACTTCATAGTGCTAAGACTCAACCCCTTGCGCCACCAGGGAGGGCCTCTAGCATGACTTTCAGGTGGAATTGAGGCTGCACCTCCAGGCCATATCGAATGTATGGAGACCTGTAAGGAGGAGGTGAGCACAGATGAGATCCAGAGGCAGGAAGACACTTTGACTTTTCACGTGGCCCCTTTCCTTCTCATCTCAGTGTTTTTCCTCCCAAGTTACAGGGGATGGGGTAGGTGACTCAGATGTTCCCTCAGATGTGACTATAGAGACTTGGGTTGAATTTTGGTTCAGGAAAAAGTTTGCCAACCCCCCCATCCCCCATCTTCCTTGGGAGAGCCTTCCCCTGAGCCTCCTCCTGCATCACTACCGCATCACTCTCCACTTCGGAAACTCCCGTTGCTTAGTGACCAGTCCCTGCTGCCTCTCCAGTCTTGCCAGCTGGGGGTGAGTAGAGTTGGGGTGGGGGGGAGCAGGGAGCACCCAGGCAGGGCTTGTGGGTTCTGCAGCCATAGGTGCTAAGCCCCTCACTCGGGTCTGTTTTCACACTTGGACTGGTGGTGGGAGAACAAGATCGTAGTCTCTGGGATAGAGGCTGCTCTTGCTAACTCTTACCCCATTCATTGCCACACCCCAAACCTGCACCTCCCAATCCACAATCTGTACCCCATCACTCAGCCTTACCCTTCCTTGGATTCCCTCTCCAACCCTTGATTCTCAGCCCTCCATTCTAGGAGTCTGACAATTCTTTCCCATGAAGATGAGAGAGGTTTAGAAGAAAGCATTTATGTAAAGGCCCTTTAAAAACTTTGGGGAGGCTTGGGGAAAGTGATACCTTCCAGAGGGCATGGAAGTTCCATACCCTTTCCCCATATTTTCCTTATCTGGCTGTTTCTGAATTATATCCTTTTATAATAAATTGATTGCCTGGTGAGTAAACAAAAACCAAACCCTTATATTAGCTGGTGACCTTGGCCCTGTCCTTGGCGGGGAACATCTTCCCCCACTGACTCCCATCCCAATGTATGTGTGGGTGGGAGACCCCACTGTGGAGAATCGTCTAGAGTGTGGAGAGAGACTGTGTTAGGTCCACACCTCCTGGGTCTTCCTCCCAGGGCAGCTAGACTTCTCCCACACCCCCCAGTCTGTTGTCCATTATTATTGTGAGTTCTGATTTTTGGTGGAGAAAAGAAAGCTTTCAGGACTGATAGTGTGTGTACCATGGTTGACTCTGCATATCCTTACTCCCTCCACTTGGAAGCAAGGAAGGTGAGATGCAGAGGGGCTTCCTCCCCGGCTAGTCCCAGGGGGCTCTGACCTAGGCCTCCTGGAGTCCCTGGCCCCTTCTCATTGGCCGTTTCTCTCCCCTGGTTTCCTGGGGACTGGAGCGAGGGAATAAAGGCACGGAGCAGTGGGAGGGAGACTGTTTCTGCTGTGCAGCTTCTTTGGCTTGCTTCTTCCTCGGTGAGTCCTTCCTCAGACCTCCCTGCTCATCTGTATGGTGGGACAAGCTGGACAACGAGGCCAGAGGGTGATGTGTTGTGGTGACTTCCACTAAAGAGGAAGGAAGGCTGGGCTTGACGAGTGGGCAGGTGCTCAGAAAGGAGAGGGCACGGTATTTGGAAGTGTGGCCATCGGAGTTTCCCCAAAAGTGGTGCTAGGGTTGGAAGAGGGTATCAGAAGCAGCCAGGATACTCCTGCCTGGACCCTTTGCCTTCCACTGTGTCCTGGATGAGTCCCCTGGAGGGCGAGAGGCTGAGGTTTTGGGTGGTGGGAGATGAATGATAGGAGTGGGGTTTGGGCTGCTGGTGAAAGGCAACAGCTTTGTCCTCAATCAGGCCTACGTAGATTTATTTGCAGCCCCCAAGTTCCTTGGGTGTTGCGTCTTTCCTCCCTAAGGGGGAAGTGGCTTTTGAGACTGAGTCATAGGAGCTCCAGCTCCCTCTTTCCTTGGGGGGTGGGGAGGGAGGTGCACTGTGCTGATGGACTCGAGGCTCTCGTTCAAACACAACCTCTGGGCCCAGGTCTCAGAAAGATTCTAGTGATGTAAAAAGCCCACCTCCTTGCTGCCTTGTGGCCAGTCTGCATGTGTTGATCTCTGCTCTGAACACTGCAGACCAGCTGGACAAGTCCAATCATATCTCCCCAGTTTCCTGTTGAGATCTTATCTCCCAGTTTCAGCCCCAGCCCTTTCTAACCCCTGGACTCTCTTTGCCCTGTCCTCCATGTCTCTAATGGGACACTCCCCGATTATAGGTGATTTGATTCGGGCTCCTGGGCAAAGGAGAGCGAAAAGGTTAAGGACAGCTTGTGAAAATCCAGGGCTCAAGCTGGATGGGGCAGAGAGAAAGTCCTGACCTTTTATCAGCTTCACCAACTGCCAAAATAATTGCAGGAGGTCATGTTGCCCCCTTTTCAATAACCAAGCAGGGCAAAGCAATCTCCTCCTTTGGAGACTGTCAGTCTCATGCTTGGCTCTTCCAAGTTTTCCCTGAGTCTCATTGCTGCCTGTCCTGACACACTTGGGTCCACCAGTTGGTAGGTTTTGATCTCATCATGGATTCTGGTCTCTAATCTCTTGGGGGGGGGGGGGGAACTTGGAGGTAGGCTCATGATGGGGGGAAGAAGACCTGGCTTCCCCAGGAATGTGGCCTTACCTCTCCCTCCAGGCTGCACATCTCCATGGAGACTCCTCTGGAGAAGGCCCTGACCACCATGGTCACTACTTTCCACAAATACTCTGGGAGAGAGGGCAGCAAACTGACCCTGAGTAGGAAGGAACTAAAGGAGCTGATCAAGAATGAGCTGTGTCTTGCTGAAGTAGGTGCCTGTTCCCTCCCTGAATCCCAAAGTCGCTCCTTGTGTACACCAAGCTGGGGGTGGGGAGTGAAAAAAGAGGAAACACGGGAACCAAGATACCACAGTCTGGAGCAGTTCCAGCTTCCACAGAGTCCCAGGCTGGGGGGACACTCACCTGCTCTCTGGTAATGGAGTCTCAGCCAGAAGCAGGACAGCCCATGGGTACAGAGAGAGACGCAAGGTGGACATCTTGGGCTGGCAAAAGTCTAGGCCTCTGTGCTAGGGGATGGGTTTGGTTTCACTGGGAAGGAGGGAGGGCGGGTCAGGAGGGTGGAGTACAGCCCAGAGGGTTTACAGAACCCTTGGTAGAGAAAGGGCTCTGCTCAAGCAACAGTGGCAGAGCCTGTATGAGGATCATAGGGGATGCGGGGAGCCAGGGGGACCAGGTCACGCCTCCCTCCCCATCCTCCTCTGTGCCTGGCACCTCCAGGGCTTTCAGCTGGTGCTGACCCAGGAACCAAAAGGATGTTTCTGTTAGTTTGTGACCACAGGGTTGGAAGGAGACAGAACTGATTCTTACCAGATGGAGGTGGTGGGAGGGGAGAGGCCGACAGAGAGGGCCTAAGAGGTAGTCATTGCATTATTTTTACAGTTAAAAAAAAGTCAAGTCATATGTTACATAACTTGTCCAAGGACACCCAGCTAGGGAGTGGGTGTATTGAGAGCCAGTGAATTGCTCTTCCCTTTTCCTGGGGGCTTTCCTGTCACATCCTAAATCCTGGTGAGATTCCCCAAGGAGAAGCCCTGAGTGGGCCCCTGTGGGCAGGGGCCACAACAGCTGTTACCAAGCCCATCCTCTGGCCTTCCTGCTGGCCTCACCCTCACTGTATCCTCCATTAATGAGGGTGGAGGGAGGGGCCTTGGTTCTGGCAGGGGTTAGCTACAGGAGGGCCAAGGCCCTGAGCTCAGACTGGGCACAAAGAGCATGCACAGAGGCTGTTTCCTTCTCTGTATGTCCTGATGTCCTGTCTCCTGTGGAAAACCTGGGGCTGAATGCAGTGATGAGGGGAAGGTGGGATCTGTCTAGATTTTCTTCTTGTTCCTCCTCGGGCCTTTCTCCATCCTCTTGGTGGAGCGGGGGTGGGATAGTAGAAGTTCAGAAAGTACCACTGGGTGCCGAGCACACAGTTGTCTTGTGAGTGTCCCAGCAGGGATGGGGACAGTTGAATGTGCTCCTGGAGAGTGGCGGTGTGACGGTCAGTACTCATCTCCCCCTAGGGAGACAGAATAAGCCAGAGACTTGGTCACACCAGTGCCATGCATTGAGTAAGCCCTTTGTTTCTAATAGGTGCAGTGAAGATCTAGATATTATTTCTTTGGATGGTGGAGAGTGTTGAGGGGAAGGAAGGCTGGACCAGCCTTTCTACTGCAATTTATTTAGACTGTGGAGTTGGGTCACTGGGCCCCTGCTAGGTGCCAGGTCTTTGTCTTGGGGAGGGAGGGGAGAGTGGAGAAGCTCAGAATGTTGCTGACTCAGCAAGGGATCTCCCTGAGGCTCCCTTCCCAGGAATGGGGGGTGGGGGTGGGGCACTGTGCACTGGGGTGGGGGGCAGGGGCTGAGGGTCACTGAGCTGTCCCTCCACTTGGCCTGGGCAGAAGGTGAAAGAGAGCAACATCGATGACCTGATGAAAAGCCTGGACAAAAACAGCGACCAGGAGATTGACTTCAAGGAGTACTCGATATTCCTGACCACACTGTGCATGGCCTACAACGACTTCTTCCTGGAGGACAACAAATGACCTGGTCTCCTCTGCTGGCCCGCCAGCCCCTGTCAACCCCATCACCCCCACCTCAGCAACTTCTCTTACAAGCCCTCCTGGGTCCCTTGCCTGCCTCTCCCGCCTATATGGCCCCTGCTTTAGCCTTTCCTTCCTGTGGAGGAAATAAAGATTTTCCACTCCAGGTGTGGGGAGGCTGGTCGTGATTGTGTCTTGCCCACCTTAGCTGGGGGTGGAGGTGCGGTGGGCCATGGTAGAGCTCTCCTTGAGTGGGTGTTAGGATCTTGGGCTCTCAACCCACCTATTGTCCTTCAGTGTGACTGTCAGTGTGTTTAGCTTGATTTAGTTTTGCCCTTCTGGAAAAAGGGAAGTTGGACCAGCTTTTTGCTTGTCTCCCAGGAAGCTGCAAAGCTGCAGAGAAAGCTAATGGGGAAAGTGGTTTGAGCGTGAGGACACTAGGGGCTGCTGGGTGTGGTTCCCAAGGGCCGGGTAAGCAAGCCAATCTGACTTGTCACGGGCTCCCGGGAGGGCACCCTGGTAACACTGGGGAGAAAGGAAAGCCTGCCATCCACACAGCCCTCTCCTCTCCATTTCGCCTCAGCTGCAAGCCCTAACCCATCTCAGCCATCTCTGGGGTCCAGTGCTTTCTTCTCTCCCCACCTCCTCCTCTCAGGAGAGGAGAGGAGAGGAGAAAAATCTTCCCACCAGCGCGCAGAGAGCGAAGAGCTTGCTGGCAGGGCCTGGCGCAGGCTCTGTGCTCCGTAATGGGCACGAGGCTCAGAGGCTGGAATTCCAGGCAGGGGGGGAGGAGAAGCGGTGAGGCCGGATCTCTTTATTCCGGAGAAGGGGTGTTCCACAGGTCCCGTCAATAATATCCTGTAGACCTTTCAGCCTCTCCCCTCCCCCCATGTAGTGCTGACCCTGAACACCCTCTGGGGGGAGGGGGGACACTCTTCTAGACACATACAAACACGTACTCACACCCTGATGCTGCCCTGGCACTCAGATGACTACGGAAAAAACCAGCGAGTGACCGTGCCATCCTGCACCTCCTCCGCCGAGTCACGAGCCGCGACGGTGGGCGCACTGAGCTCTGGGCATCAGGGGGCGCTCGCCATCACTGGCTTGCAGTAGCCTCCGCTAGGTGCCCCCACCCCACCCGCTGGAACTTGGAACAACCCCCGGGCTGGAGGCGTGGAAAGTTGAGGGGGGCGCGGAGTGTAAGTTGTGTAAAGCAGGGGCCCAGGGTGGGGCACTGGGCGGGCCGTGGGCGGGAGGGCCGGGTGCTCCGCTAGCCGCCTCCTGGACCTTGGCAGCTATAAGGGCGGCCCGTTGGCAACAGAGCCCAACCCTTCGACCGCTTCCTCGGCTCCTCGCTGCTGCCTCGCGGTGAGTGCTGCTCAGGTAGCTTCGGCTCCCTTGGGTTAGCTCAGGGGCAGCCCTCCCCGCCGCCCTAGTGTGCCTGGTGGGCGGTGCCGGTCGCCTGGTTCGGGACCCGGGCAGTGTCTGTGGCGCTCCAGGGCCGGCAGGGAGTCGGTAGCCGTCGGGTTGCGCCAGGCTGGCTCCGGGCTAAGGCATCTGATCTGGGTGACTCCCCAGAGTGTGCTCTTCTGGGGTGCAGGAGGGTGTGTCCTGGGTGTGTCAGTGCTGCAGTGTGTGGCTCTGTGAGGCCGTGTGTGTGTAGGACTGGGTGAGCAGCCTCCATCTCATCACCTCTCTACTCCCTAACTTCTCCTGAACCCCTGGGGGACAGTTCTCAGGTGTGGCTCTATTTGCTCCTTGAATCACCTTCCTCCTTTCCTCTGGTACCCCTAAGGCTGCTGATCTCTTGGCTGCAGTCTGCCTTCTCCTTCCCCTCCAAGGCCCAGCCTGCCTGTCTATGCCCAGGGCTCAGGCAGGTACTCATAGGGAGTCTGGGTGAGTGGGCAGGACAAGCTGTCCACTGACCGGCCTCTCTGCCCCCAGCTCCTAGCCCAGCCCTCAGCTATGGCAAGCCCCCTGGACCAGGCCATCGGCCTCTTGGTGGCCATCTTTCACAAATATTCTGGCAAGGAGGGTGACAAGAATACCCTGAACAAGAAGGAGCTGAAGGAGCTCATCCAGAAGGAGCTCACCATTGGTGCGGTGAGTGAGCTGCCCCCCCCCCCCATATTCCCATTTCTTGCAGGATTGGGGAGGAACCAGGTGCATCCGACTCACATTTATCCACATACTTGGGCTCTGGTCCACAGGCCCCTCTGAGCCCACAGTCCCCTCTCCTGCGGGGCTGGGGACACTCTCAGCCTTGAGGTCACTCCCCCTGGGTGAAGGAGCAGGAGTAGAGAAGTAGAGCAAAGTGAGCCCCCAGTGGCCTTGTGAGCACACAAGTGACAAGTGAGCACACAGCCAAGTGTCTAGGTGAGAGGGCTGCCTGGCAGGGGCCAGGAGTCTCTCTCCTCTGAGTCAGGATTCCCATGCTACTCCTTAGAAGCTGCAAGACGCTGAAATTGCAAAGCTGATGGATGACCTGGACCGGAACAAGGACCAGGTGGTGAATTTCCAGGAATACGTCACCTTCCTGGGGGCCTTGGCTATGATCTACAATGACGTCCTCAAGGGCTGAAAATACATTGGGAAAGTTGGCCTGTCTGAGTCAAATCCAGTGGTGGATAAATGTACAATAAAATTTTTTTTTTTTGGTTAAACCTACTTCTGTGTCCTGGCTTCCTAGTGATTTCTGTTTCCTCCTCTGCTTGGAGCTGAACCCATGTCAGGTTTGCTTATGGTCACCTTGGAGGGTAACTAAGGGACTCCTACAGTGCTTGGATGTTAATTGCAAAAGATGTCCCTCTGGACTATGCTACCTTAAGGGAAGGCTCAAGGGGTCCCCTGTAGAGAAGACTCTGGGAAGGGCTTCGAGAAGGAAATGACGCAGAGTCAGGCTGTGGAGGGTCTGCAACAGAGCAGAGATAGTTCCAGCAGAATCCCCAAAGGCATGCTTTGTTATGGGTACAGTGAGAGGGGATAGGCCAGAAGGGGTCTGGGGTGGGGCCAGTCCACTTTCTCACCAGAGGGCAAACCTGAGGTGCCCAAACAGGGAACACCTCTGGTGAGTGCACTGCATGCCCCAGTGGGAGATAGGAAGCACATTTTAGGGGTCTGTCCCCACATTCAGGGACTGGGTCCTTCTCACCAGGAGTGGTGACAGCCACACAAATGTGATGTGATCATGGGGTGCTTACAAATTGGGCAAGGCAGGGGTCCCTGGGGTGAGGCCAAATGCAGCTTTGAGAATTTTAGTCAATATTGAATCAGCCCATCCCTGCAGCCTCAGCAGAATGAATCATTCCATTTATTCTATGGGGCCAAGCTTGATTTGCAACCCTTAACAGGGAAGATGACTAATTTCTGAACTATTGTCTGAGCCCATTGTTTGCATGAATGTTTTTAGGAGCATGAGGGGAGGGAGTGGGGTGTGTGTGTGAGGGGGTAAATTGTGCCTCAGGGCAATGAGGCATTTGCCACAGTTCTCTCTCCTCCAGGTCTTGTCTTAAGTTCCTCTGAAATTTCCAGGGAGCCCTCTCCTCTCTAGGGAGGGAGGCCATATGCTCCTTTCCCTCTTACTCACCTCTCCACTTCCCTGGGGGCCTAGCTTTGTGGAATTAAGTAGTTTTCTTCCTAAGAGGGGTGGGGATGGGGAGAAAACCCAAGGGTTCTGGGAAACGTACCTTCCTGGAGTTGCTACACCCTCTCTCCCCACAGGCCCTTCCCTATAAGGAATAGGAATTCTCATGGGGGAGGGGGGCAGCAGGAATGGACGCAGTACCAGAGCTCTCAGACTGCACAGCCACATCCGAGTCTTGGCTCTAATTTGACTCCCTGTAGAGGCCTTCCTTCCCAGTCAGCCACGGCTTGAAATTTGGGACATGGAGTGAGTGCCCCCCGTGGTCAGAAAGCAGGATATTGGGGGTGTGGTGAGTCAGGGTTGGTTTTTTGGGGAGGGGACGTAATGGTAACACAACTCTGATCATCAGCGAACCCTGCCTATGACCTTGACCCACAGGGCCCCTCAGTGCAGGGGAATCGCTAGGCTCTGGGCAATCAACCCAAAATAAAGCAACTCAGCTTCATCTAAGATACACAGAGCAAACCAATGAAGAGAGGAGGTTTGCACAGAGTTCTGCCCCTCTCTGCCCGCCTCTGCTTTTTCGGCCCAACAAGGCATCCATACAAAGCCAGGAGGAGCTGTTTTAGTGGGCAAAGACTCACTGCCTCTGGGAGAGGCTGCTCAGGTAGGGTCATCAGCCCAACGATTCCTGAGAACTCTGGGTGGTGGGCAGGCCAAGAGGCAGTGGGGAACCCCAGACCTCCATTTCCACCTGCTAAATAAATAGGTATGTCCTCTGACTTCACTTCTTCACAGTAGTGAAGGGGAATGGAAATGTGGACTCAACAAATAATGCAAAAGTCAAAACAAGATGCAAATCTTTTGTTTAGAGGGTATGAGTTTTCACTTTTTTATTGGGGGAAGCATTAGCAGTGAAATCTGGTGGTTGGGGCAGTCAAATGGTGGAACTGGGTGTGGTGTTTTCATTGCATCGGTCTCCAGCCTTTCTAAAGATGGAAGGGCATCCTTGGAGCTGTGGGGTCAGTCTCTCTGAAAGGGTCAGAGGGGGGCCTCCCTGGTGGCTCAAGGGCTTAAGCACCGCACTGTGAAGCAGCCTCTGCAACACGAGTTCGATCCCCTGCTGGCCAGGGAGAAACCCACATGGTGAGTCAGACCTCTTGACTCGCCCGCTGCTCCTCTCAGCAGTGTATTTCGGTCTGTCTGCCTGTTCTGCTCCCTACTCTCTCTGGTGAATCCTCTCACCACCCCCACCCCACATCTCTGGCCTGTACCCCAGCTCTTGTATGCATATACAAATAAATCTTAAAAAAAAAATAAAAGGGTCAGAGGGACTTTCTCAATATGCCCAGAGGAAGCTTGTTGTCTCCTTGGAATGGGAACTAGAGGTCAATCAAGGTCCTGTAAGCCTCTGGAGTTCTGTTACCATAACTGAAAAAAAAAAAGCAGATTATTTTAGGCTGAGAGCAGTGAGGGTCCGGAAAGCTAGGAGAAGTTTCTGTCCTAAGTCCTTCACCTCTCCCTAATTGAAGAACAGATACCTAGAAGCATGTAGTTTGGGGGTCTTATTTAATTCTAGGTCACAGTAAACATGTCCTCTTTAAGAATCATGTCTTTCCTCCTGGAGTGAGGACGAGGTCACCCCTTTTGTGTGAAGTCTTCCTCTCTCTGTCCCTGATGCCTCAGGTCCCAAATTGTGGGATAAATATTTCTGGTTGGCTCCATTGTCCTTCAGAATTTACAATCATGCAAATTCTCTATGCGTGCTACTAAATGGATGGCTTCCCCTTTGCTAACCCATCCGGTGCTGTTTTGATTACTCACCCAACCTGAGAAGAACCTTGCGGGCCAGGCTGATTTCCTTCCGCTCTGACAGCTCACTCTAGGGAGTGGGGGTTGGGCTTAGAGGAGAGGGAAAGGTTTAGTTCCCACCTGGGTGCTTGGTACTCTGTCCCTTTGCAGAGGCTGAGGGTGTCCCCAAAGTCCCATCACTGAGGTCCCTTTCTCCCTCCAGAAGCATGATTGATGTCAGTCCTGCAAACTTGTTGCCCTGAGACCCTGAAGCCAAAACAGCATCACCAATGCCCATTTCTGTAAGCTGAGGCAGGCCCCAGTGACAGGGGCTTGGAACTGACTCATAGAATGTAGCTCTTTGTTCTCTGCCAAGCAAATTTGAAATTGTCAGAAGAATGCCATTTCGTGTTTGCGTAGCACTTTTATTTTTACAAGACATTTTCCTATCCATTGTCTTGCAATCCAAAGAAGAGATATACCAGTAATGTATTATTAGCCTCACGAAACAAGTAAATAGATGATGTAGAGGGAATAGTCTCTACTCAGGTGAAACTGAGCTGAGAAGGAGCTTTGATCTGAATTGTCTGCCTTCCACCCCCTTTCTTCTGCATTACTGATTACTGATCATGGCATCTTTTGGCTACTTCCCCTTTATGTTTTTCTTTTAAATGTTTTAATTACATTTTGAGAATGTACAAAATGATTTATAGATAGTGAAAGAGAACTGCTAAGAAAAAGAAATCTTTCCCTGTTTAAGAGTCATAGACCTGGAAATGTAAAGTAAATAATAAGTTTGCTTCCTTAATAAGCATATCTGAAGAAGGTCTGGCAGCCTGCTAGGCTGATTGATCTCCCAGGCCATCCTGGAAGATCTGTATCCTTCCCCTTTTCATGTGCCAAGAATTTGTATGTGGGGCCTCCTGGTGGCGCAGCGGCTGAGTGCTGGTTTGCGAAGCTGCCCGCAGCCTCTGCACATCGCCAGTTCGATCCCCGGCCGCCTGTCGCGGGTCCCACATGGCGCGCAGACCTCTCCTGCCATCCCGCTGCTACCCTCAGCAGTGTACTTCGTCAGTCTGTTACAGGGTAGGGAGAGGGGCAGCCTAAACCCCGCAAACTTGCCTATTCTAAATGGGTTCTGCCACGCGCCACATCAACACAAAACTATGAGACTTTCATGGGAAGGAACTTTAATACAATTAGGAAACAATACAGGAAAGGCAAAGAATCTAGTTTCTCAATAAAGCACCCGAAGTTACCCGTCCCCTTGTGGGTAAAAGTCCACCCAAGCAGGATTGGCCCAGGGTAAGGCCTCGAAGCCTGCCACATGTCTAAATTATCTTCCAGTGGGGACCCACAGAAAAGCATCAGAAACAACCACACAAGTCTGGAGGGAGAAGAGCAAAATCAAAATCAAGACAAAAACTGCCATTGTCACCTCCCCACGGGTCTCACCCACATCTGTGTCACCCAGTCCATGACCAAAAGACAAGCGTAATTTCTTCACGTGTCTCTAGGCTCCATGCGCCTCCTCCAGGTCTCCTTCTGGCTCCATCCTGCTTCCTTCCTCAGTCTCCTCTGCAGCCTCTTCTCTTCCTGCTCAGCTCCACCCTCCCTTGGGTGGGGCAGGGAACCTGGAACCTCCCCCTTTCCTGGGGACCACCCTGTTACAAGTCTGCCTGTTCTGCTCTCCGCTCTGGCTCTGGTGAATTCTCTCACCCTCCCCCGCTTCTGACTGTACCCTAGTGCTTGTATAAATAAATAAATAAATCTAAAAAAAAAAGAATTTTTATGCTAACTAACCAACTTTATCAATGTAAAATGGTTGTGTATAAGAGAAACTCTTTGTCTCTAGACCAGTGCTCAGACCTTATGGGACTACCCAGATCTGAGACCTCATGCATGAGTAAAAAAGCTTTCCTGACCTCACCATTCCTAAAGTACCGCTTGTTCTTCCCCTGCCTGGGTTAAAGGCTAGAATTTATTTCTGCAACAATAGATATAATCAGGGTCCCCTTGGCCCACGTCCTATTCAAGGACCAGATATTCAAAGGTGAAAAACAAGGTAAAATGATTTCTTCCTACTTATAAAGGGGACAGAGGTACCTGTTCTCTGCTCCTTCTGAAATCTGAATGATGGAAATGAAGAGTAAAAAAGTTGGAAAGGAGTCACCACCACAAGACCTGAAACCTGGATCACACAATACCTGGAGCTAGAGGTGAGGGTGGAAATGATTTAACAAAGTTGCTAAACCAGCTGTTGAAATGAAAAACTCTTTACATGCACTGGGTACAGTCAGAAGCGCGGGAGGGTGAGAGAATTCACCAGAGCCAGAGCGGGGAGCAGAGCAGGCAGAAGGACCAAAGTACACTGCTGAGGGGAGCAGCGGGCGGCAGGAGAGGTCTGCGCGCCATGTGGGACCCTCCTCCAGTGGCCGGGGAGCAGCCGGGGATTGAACCGGCACCGCAGAGGCCGCGGGCAGCCTCGCAACCCAGCGCCCAACCACTGCGCCACCGGGGAGGCCCTGAAATGAAAAACTCTTAGGCGCAGAGGGCAGACTAGTGTCAGACTGCTGTTAGAGAGTGCCCCTGGCCACAGACCTGAGGTGAGGATATGGAGATTAGATGGAGATTAGGGCCACTGTAAAATCTCCGGTCCTTTTCAAATTCTAGGTATTCAAAATGAACAAAAACAAACCACTCCACAAAGTGCAACAGGGTGGTCCCCAGGAAAGGGGGAGGTTCCAGGCTCCCTGCCCCACCCAAGGAAGGGTGGAGCTGAGCAGGAAGAGAAGCTGAAGAAGAGACTGAGGAAGGAAGCAGGATGGAGCCTGGAGAACTGGAGGAGGCGCATGGAGCCTAGAGACACGTAAAGAAACTGCGCTTGTCTTTTGGTCGTGGATGGGGTGACACAGATGTGGGTGAGACCCGTGGGGAGGTGACAATGGCAGCTTTTATCTTGATGTTGATTTTGCTCTTTTCCTTCCGGGCTTGTCCGGTTGTTTGTGACCCTTTGCTGTGGGTCCCCACTGGAAGATGCTTTAGACTTGTAGCAGGCTTTGGGGCCTTGCTCTGGGCCAATCCCATTTGGATGGACTTTTACCCACGAGGGGACGGGTAACTTTGGGTGCTTCATTTAGAAACTAGACTCTTTGCCTTACCTGTATTGTTTCCTAGTTTTATTAAAGATCCTTCCCATTAGTCTCATATGTTTTGTGTTGATGCGGTGGATGGCAGAACCCATGTAGAATAGGCAGGTTTGGGGGGTTTGGGCTGCCCCTCTTCCTGTCCTATAACAAAAGGATGAACCCCTCCCAAAGAGAAGACTATATCTGTAATTTCCGCAGTGGCACAGGGCAGCAGTCTGTTTGCCCACCTGTGTGACCTGTGGCCCTGTGGTGCTTCTCTGCATTGACTTCTCTTTGCAAGGGGGCAGAGGCAGCTCTCCTCCAAGGTGGCCTGCTGTGACCATGCAGACCTCTCTCTTAGCAAACCTGTCCCTTTCAGGGCAGCCCTTTCTGCCCACTTGTGTCTGTGCAAGTGACCTTTTCCTTCACTCCCTTTTCATAATAAACCTGCCCTTCTGGATAACTCACCGGTGCTGCTGAAAGGCAAACTGGTGAAACTTCCCAGAGTGAATCTGATGGAGGATAGGAATAGAACAAACTGCAGAGGCCACAAGACCGGAAACCCGGCTGACACAAGGAGGTGGGGTTAGAAGAGAGTAGCATAACCATTGACACAGTTATGGAAACTAGGATCCTTAGGCTCAGAGGACACAGTTGTGGAAACTAAGATCCTTAGGTGCCAACTCCTAGATTACACAGCATGACATCCAAGCAGGTAAACAAAGGTAAAGATATGGAGATTGAGCTCATTGTAGAATCTCCTTCCCTTTCAAATTCTACATAGTTATCCAAAATCAGCAACTAACCTGAAGTCTCACAAGGAGTGACCCCTCCCAAACAGAAGACTATTACCAGTGCAGACTCTGCACAGGCTCCAGGCAGCACTCCATCTGTCCACCTGTGACTATGCAGGTGCTTCTTTTCACCAACTCTCTCCCTCTGCAGGGCAGCAGCATCCTGCCTGTCCGTGACCTGTACCATGTTGGGACTTCTCTAAATTGACCTCCCTCAGCGGAGGCAGCTCTCCTCAAGGCCACCTGCCTGCAACTATGCAGGCCTCTCTCAGCAAACCTGTCCCTTTCAGGACAGGTTGGTCCCCAAGAAAGGGGGAGGTTCCAGGTTCCCTGCTCCACCCAAATGGAGGGTGGAGCTGAGCAGGGAGAGAAGAAGCTGCAGAGGAGACTGAGAAGGAGGAAGCAGGATGGAGAGCCAGAAGGAGACCTGGAGGAGGCACGTGGAGCCTAGAGACATGTGAAGAAACTGTGCTTGTCTTTTGGTTGTGGATGGGGTGACACAGATGTGGGTGAGACCCGTGGGGAGGTGACAATGGCAGCTTTTATCTTGATTTTGATTTTGCTCTTTTCCTTCCGGGCTTGTCTGGTTCTGACCCTTTTCTGTGGGTTCCCACTGGAAGATGCTTTAGACTTGGGGCAGGCTTTGGGGCCTTGCTCTGGGCCAATCCCATTTGGATGGAGTTTTACCCACGAGGGGACGGGTAACTTCGGGTGCTTTATTGAGAAACTAGATTCTTTGCCTTTCCTGTATTGTTTCCTAATTGTATTAAAGTTCCTTCCCATGAAAGTCTCATTTGTTTTGTGTTGATGCAGCGGATGGAAGAATCCATTTAGAATAGACAGTTTTGCAGGGTTTGGGCTGCCCCTCTCTCCCTGTCCTGTAACACTTTCAGGGCAGCTCTTTCTGCCCACTTGTGTCTATATGCAAGTGTCTTTTATTCCTCTGTCCCTTCCCCTAATTAACCGTTCTTTAAATATAACTAACATCTCTGTCTTGTGGAGAAACTCGCCTGGGAAACTCGTCGTGTGTTGCTGAAACCCGAGCTCTGGTGAAACCTTTCCCAGAGTGAACCCAAGGACCCCACACTCCAAACCCACAGACTCCAAAAACCATATCAAACCCAAGGACCCCACTCTCGAACCCAACATCTCCAAAAAAACAAACAAAAAACAAAAAAACTACTTCATTAACACCACCCTTTGGAATGTAAATAAAATGTATCCAAGAACCAGATAGTCCCAGTTTTTAGAACCTACAGATAATCTCTTAAATCCTCATGACCTTCAAAATATATGTTCCCTTGGAGATTGCAGTCTATCTCCCAGGCATCTAAGGTTTAACATAGGGACCTCCTCCAGGTGGGGAGCATCTGGATCTCTTTCTGGGTGATAAGGGTTTTATCATCCTTTGGATCAGAGCAAGGGCTGACACAAATGACTACTTATCTAAGTATCTATTTCTCAAGACTTATAACTGCAGCCCTGAGAAATTAACTGAAAATTTATTTCTCTACATTCAACCAACCAGTATCAAAAACTAAAACACATTCTTCCATAGTTTTCTTTATGACCATATCACTATATAACTGAAGATATTTTTGGAGATGGGTTAGGAGAGTGGGGTCCTTGGGCTCACTCTGGGAAAAGTTTCACCAGACCTCCCTATCATGGCGCCGGCGAGTTTCTCTGTGACAGAGACGTTAGTTATCCAGAAGGGCAGGTTTATTATAGAAGGGAAAGACACAAGAGGGGAGAAAGAGCTGCCCCAAAAGGGACAGGTTTGCTAAGAGAGAGGCCTGCATGATCACAGGCAGGAGGCCTTGAGGAGAGCTGCCTCTGCTGAGGGAGGTCAGTGCAGAGAACCCCCGGCAGGCACTGGTCATGGGCAGGCTGGAGACTGCTGTCCTGCAGAGGAGAGAGTTGGTGGTGAGGGGCATCAGCACAGGCACTGCTGCCTGTGCCACTGCAGAGATTACAGATATAGTCTCCTCTCTTTGTGAGGGACTTATTCCTTTCTGGAGTGGCTTGTTGGTTGTTGATTTTGAATAACTAGAATTTGAAAAGGACCAGAGATTCTACAATGACCCTCAATCTCCATATCCTGCCTCTGGTCTGTAAGGCCGGGCAGCACTCTGTAACGATAGTCTGACACTAGCTTCTAAGGTTTGCACTTCAGCTCCTAAGAGTTTTTCATTTTTTTTTTTAAAAGATTTATTTATTTATGCATATAAGAACTGGGGTACAGGCCAGAGGTGTGGGGGGTGAGAGAATTCACCAGAGCCAGAGGGGGAACAGAACAGGCAGATTGACTGAAATACACTGCTGAGGGGAGCAGGGGGTGAATCAGGAGAGGTCTGCTGCACCATGTGGGTAGCTCCCCGGCCGAGGATCAAATTCGTGCTGCAGTGGCTGCAGATAGCTTCATTGGTTGCGTCTTAACCCCTTGCACCAGGGAGGCCCAAGAGCTTTTCATTTCTATAGCTGGTTTTGTTACAGGGCAGGGAGAGGGGCAGCCCAGACCCCGCAAAACTGCCTACTCTAAATGGGTTCTGCCATCCGCTGCATCAACACAAAACATATGAGACTTTAATGGGAAGAAACTTTAATACATTTGGGAAACAATACAGGAAAGGCAAAGAATCTAGTTTCTAAATCAAGCACCCAAAGTTACCCGTCCCCTCATGGGTAAAACTCCATCCAAATGGGATTGGCCCAGAGCAAGGCTCCAAAGCTTGCCACAAGTCTAAAGCATCTTCCAGTGGGGACCCACAGAAAAGGATCAGAAACAACCAGACAAGTCTGGAGGGAAAAGAGCAAAATCAAAATCAAGACAAAAACTGCCATTGTCACCTCCCCACGGGTCTCTCACCCACATCTGTGTCACCCAGTTCACGACCAAAAGGCAAGCGCAAGCCTCCATGTGCCTCTTCCAGGTCTCCGTCTGTCTCCATCCTGCTTCCTTCCTTCCTCAGTTTCCTCTGCAGCTTCTTCTCTCCCTGCTCAGCTCCACCCTCCCTTGGGTGGGGCAGGAAATCTGGAACCTCCCTCTTTCCTGGGGACCACCCTGTTACAGTTTAACGACTATGTTAAATCATTTCTACCCAACCTCCAGCTCCAGGTATTGTGTGAGCCAGGTTTCTGGTCTTGTGGTGCCTCTTTTCCAACTTTTCTATTCTTATCTTCCATCAGAACTATAGACCCACAAATAAGGTGATGCTTTTGTATAATGTAATTGTATTAGAAAAATGGGGTCATCATATATATATTATTCTCATATATTTTTCTCATTTGTTTTTCCTCCATTTACCAATGTGTCATGAGAACACCTTTGGCCAAATGATAGAGCTACAAATCTTTCTTTTTAATCACGTATTATTCCACATTATGGAAGCACCGCAATGTATCTTGCTTTTTCTTATTTCCCTAGTGTCAGGGTATAAAAGAAATCTCCTTTGTCCCTCTGGGTTATTCTAGGTTGACAGTCAAAGAATCTGACAGATTGATAAGAGAAAAAGTCATATTGAAGCTTACTAAAAGAATACATACCTCCTACATACGTGGAGATGTTAGGGGGAAAGGATGTCCTGAGCTAATCCCATACAGGCTTTGGGGACCCCACCCCCACTCCAGACCAAAATCATCAAGACATTGGGAAAGACAAATCCCGTCACCACCAAAGGGAAGGTGACTGGGACCTGGGGGTGGAGTTAAGCAGCCAGGGTTGGTATAAAAACCAGACACGTGGGCCTTGGGCTCTTTAGCTCTGTTGCTTGCCTCCTGGCTTCAGGGCTCCTGGCTTGCGGCCAGCTCTCAGAGTGCCATTTTGGGATTCCTGATTGGCGGATTGGGTAGGACGCATTTAAAACTTTGTCTCCCATTTTTCTTCCTGAGATGTACATTTCCTCATTTGCCCTTCCCTTGTAAATAAACCTTTTATTAACCTTTCGCGTGTGCCTGCAGTAGAGCATTGATAAGTCCTTTTAAGCGCGCGGGTGAGGACCCACAGTCAGGCACCCCGTTTTGTATCGGGGCTGCCCTATAACAGAGAGACCAGCAGGGCTGAGGAACTCACCTACGTGGCTTTCGTCACCATCTTAACTTAGCTAAGACAAGGGGGAAGAAGGGAAATTTAGTTAAGGTGAAGCATGGTGACCTAAGATGAGCAGCCTGTGAGTCTTAGTAACAACCTTTAGCTTAGGGTTCCTGGAATACAACTTAGTCCCTGGTATTGATATCGTAATTTAAGGTTTCCAGGCCTAGTCTCCCAGCCAGGAATGGATCCCAGGCTGTGGGGAAAGGAGAGTCCCAGCCACTAGACCACCATGGGTTGGTGTCTCACGAAGCCACAGCAGGAACTTCCCAGATGCTCAGGCAAGCGAGAAGAGGCAGATTTGTTTAGAGAAAGAAAAAGGTTATTGAGGAGAAGTGGGACAGAAATAAAGTGGGATTCACAGGCCGGTGGAACCACACCAGGGAGGGGCAAGGAAGCTGAAATGGAGTCGTGCCTCAGGGAATATAGACCTTTCCCTGATTATTCTAAAGCTCCACCAGCCTTGGTGGTCTCGTTCATTGTCTTAATGTCTCTAAGCCCAGAACCAAGTCTCCGTGTCCAGCCCTTATCTTAGCTGATTTTCTTTGTTGCCCTTGTCCAGGAACATCCCCTGTCCCTGGTCCTGGGGTGTTTGATTAACCCCCTTCGGAAGTTGTCCTTATCTCTGGAGTTTCCCTTATTTTTTTTTTTTGTTTCCCTTATCTCAGGAGCCTGTTTAACTCTCCCCAGCTCCCTGCCTGCACTGTCCCTGCCTGCCTGATTAACCCTAACTTGCTCTAGGACTCAGTATGAATCCTGCTTCATGTGAGACCATGGACCGCCATCTGGCAGAATGGACCTGGAGGGGCCCATGACTACTGACCCTTTACTCACTCCTTGGTATGCAGCTATACAATTCACCTCTTGGTATCTAGCCATGTCATATCTAACCATGTACAGCTGCCGATGCAAACCCACCTGGAACCTTGCAGACACTGAAAGTGTATATAAACCCCTGACTTCCTACAAAGGGGCTTGGCCTTTGGATGTGAATCTGCTGAGTCAACACTGGTGCAATAAACCTGCTTCTTGTTAGCCCTGGTGCCTAAATTTCCCTTCTGCCATGTAACAAAGGTATTGGAGAAAACAAAGGAATATTGTTTTAAGTTCTCCCTTCTCTACAGAAAAGAGATAGGATCAGGTCTTCTTGGGAGAAGTTCTTACAGAGAGATGTTTATAGATAAATATCATAGCATCAAAGCAACTTCCAATCAGCCCCACCCATGAAACAAGACTCTTGACAAAGGGGTGGTAGACTTTTGCTTTCCTACAGGAGTGATGAGAATTTCCTATTCCAGTTTTTTTTTCACTATAAGCAATATTGCTTGTATAACATATAACAGTATTGTATAAATACTCTTAAAGACTAATGCTTTCATTTCTATAGTACAGAATCCCAAGAGTAAAGCTTCTGGGTTGAAAGGCATATACATTTTTAATTTAAATAGCTATTGTTATATTACTTTCCAGTGTGCTGATAACAATTCACACTTCCCTTGATAGAAATCAGAGATGCCTTTCCTGGCATCTCAACAGCTTAGGTATTCTTCTTCTTCTTCTTCTTCTTATTATTTTTAAAGATTTATTTATTTATGCATACAAGTACTGGGGTACAGGCCAGAGGTGTGGGGGGGGTGAAAGGATTCACCAAAGAGAGTGGGGAGCAGAACAGGCGGATCTTCTGAAGTACACTGCTGAGGGCAACAGTGGGCAAGTCAGGAGAGGTCTGCTACACCATGTGGGTTGCTCCCTGGCCATCTGGGGATCAAACTCATGCTGCAGTGGCTGCCAATAGCTTGATAGCGCTGTCTTTAACCCCTGCACCACCAGGGAGGCACTTAGGCAGTATTATTAAAAAATGGTTTTGGTCAATATGATAGGATCCAGGAAATTTTGATCTATAAGAGCTTTAGTGGATCTTTAGAGGTGGGCTTAGGGTTTCCCCATGGTGGTATGGTAGGGGTATCCTTGTCACTTAACTGTTTTGGCCAGAATGCTCACTCCCATAAGTTTTTTTTCCTAATGTTAATAATATTTTTTACTCTGTCCTTACCTCATACAGCAAGTGACTTTGTCCTTTTTTCTACCCAGTTTAACTGAGAAAAAAATGGACACACAAAAGCTTTCTTTTAAGGAAGTTTCTAGGGATAAGAATATTTGAAAACCCTGTTTTGAATAGTGCAATGACTTGATCAAAGTCTGGACTGCAGAGATCTGGTCACTTGGGGAAGAGGAGTTTGGATGGGGGCAGAATACCTCACTGGAACGCTGGTGCCCATCCTTTTAGATTTTGAGGATGTGACCTGGAGTGGAGTCAAGTGGCAGAAAGTGGGCTGACCCATGCCCTAGATGAACATGTGGGATTCACCGTGTGTGTGTGTGTGTGTGTGTGTGTGTGTGAATGTGCATGTGTGCAAGTGTGTGCATGGAGTCTAGGATGCCCCAGGTGGCACTAGTGGGCCAAGTTGACTGTGATGCCACTCTTGGAGATAGTGCTTTATCTTCCTGGCACCTTGGGACTTAACCATCCTAGGGACCTAGAGGAGGTGGTGAGCAGGGATGAGGTGGAAGAGCCTGAGGAGGGTGAGGGGAGGTGTTTTGACCTGCTTCTTCACAGGTGGAACTCTTCTTGCTTCCTATAAATAGGGGTAGCAGGAGAGCAGGAAACAATGAGAAAACTTAGAGAAACCAAATAAAGAACCACGGTTCATAGCTTGGGTCCAGCCCCCTCCTCAGAAGGCCAGGATCACAGCAATGGGAGGCCACCAGGCTTCTGCTGCCAGGCTCAATTTAGGGCTTTCAGATGGGATGCCAAGGTTGCCACCCACCCAGGACACATCTCACCCCCCTTTCTCTCCCACCATTCACCAAGCTTCCAAACTTCCAAGTTGCTGCACCCCTCCCTTGGGATGTGCTGTGGCCTCATGGCAGAATGAAGCCAGCTTTCCCTGCCTTGCTTTGTAGTGCTGGTGGATCTTTCCTGGGTCAGGCTTTGCCAGCCCTGAGGGCTAGAGGGGGGTGGAGCTCTAGACCCAGGAGTGGGAACTAATGAGCACCCCACTCTGCTTATTTCTCTTCAGCTTATGAAGACTGTGGCTGATTTCTCACAAATGACCTAGAAGCATGCCCACCATGACTTCCCCGGGACCTGCATGCTTTTGCATTGGAGGGATTTTTCCACCACAGAAAAATATTAAAGATTATATTCTATGACTGCGTGATTATCAAGACAAATGTAAACTGAGATGGGTTCATTATTATGAAGCAGAAATTTGCTAAGTCTGCTGCTTGGCCTGCTGCTTGGATTCTGCTGCTTGCTGGAGCAGAAAGTTCCTGCGGTGTGCTGTTTGCCCTCAGTAGTAGCTATGGCTACCTTGTCCCCCTTCCCAAACAATAAAGAAAGTCTATGATGGATGGGGTGACAAGCTTCCGCATACAAACTGTGTAAAACCTTACCATTCCTCTTTCCTGCAATTTGGGGCTCAGACGCTTGGGAGCTATCCCAGTGAGCCCGCTGTTGTGTCAATTAAATCCCTCTCTACCTCTCTGAGTGCCATCTGATTTCTCTGGGAAATTGCCGTAACAATTATACATTCATTATTATGATATTCAAAATTCTTGTGCTTTGAAAAGAAATGAGAATGAAAATAATTTTGGGGTCACAGCGCCCCCCTGTGCCTGATGGGTAAGCCTCACCTAGAACCCAGCAGCTCACCCAGAGCCCTTTCTTCTCAAGAATAGCCTAGTTTGTCTTTCCTTCTTTCTTCCCTGCGCTTTCCTTCTCCCCACTACCCCCTTCCTTCCTTCTTTTTTTATAAACACCCTTAGTGGGGGACCGAAATCAGGATCACATTGTAGAGATAGCTGATTTCCCATGTTCATTGCAGCATCACTCACAGATGGTTGTCAACTAATGAATGGAAAAAGATGTGGTGTACAAATACAGTGGAGTAGTATTCAGTCATGAGAAGAAAATCTTGCCATTTGGGACAAATTGGATGAATCTTGAGTGTATTATACTAAGTGAAATAAATCAGACAGAGTAAGAGAAATATTGAATAATATCACTTATATGTAGAATCTAAAAAAGTCAAACTCAGAGAAACAGAGGATAGAGAAGTGGTTACCTGGAGTTGGGGACGGGGTTAATAGAAAATATTGATCAAAGGGTGCAAACTTCCAGTAATAAGATTAACAAATTCTGAGATCTGGTGTATAGCATGGAGATTATAGTTAAAAATGCCCTACTTGAATGTTGCTGAGAATAGATGTTAAATGTTCTTATTACAAAAAAAAAAAAGAAATGGTAACTGCGCAATAGGACGGAGATGTCAGCTAATGCTACGGGAGTGTTCATTCTGCAATTAAAAAATGTATTGAATCAATACCTTGTATACCTTAAACATATGCATTGTTTTTTGCTAAAGATGTCTCACCAAAGCTGGGGAAAAACAAGACAAAAATAAACAAAGACAAAGAAAAAACAGCTTTAGAGAATTATAATTCACATACCATATAATCAAGCCTTAAAAAGTATACAGTGCCAGGGGGATTTTTGGTGAGGGAGGGCTTATACAAGAAAAATCTATTCTTTCACAGTTTGTTAAGCCAGGAGTTTGAAATCAAAGTGTTGGCAGGTTCATGCTTGCTCCAGAGGCCTTTTAGGGGAGAATCAGCTTTTTGTCTCTTGGAGTCTCATGGCTGCCAGCATTGCTTGGTTTGTGGCCGTACCACTCCAATCACTGCGTCTGTGGGCACACCGGCTCCTGTCTGTGTCAAATCTTTCTCTGACTCACCCCCTCCTTTTTTTCCCCCTTTAAAAATATTGCTTGATTGCCCAGAAATAAACATACACATCTATGAACAGTTAATCCATGACAAAGGAGCTGAGTATACACTAGAGAAAAGACAATCTCTTCAACAAATGGTATTGGGAAAATGGGACAGCAACATGCAAACCAATGAAACCAGATTACCATCTCACACTTGACACAAAATTTAGCTCAAAATTGATTAAAAACGTGGATATAAGACCCGAAACTATAAAACACATTGGAGAAAAAAATAGGTAAAAATACTGCAAGATATTAGCTTCAGAAACATCTTTGGTATCTCTTGTAGTTTTGATTTGTCCCCTGGAGTCATCTACAATTGACCCTCCAACTTTCCCCCTGAAAGTTGCAGGTGATAATAGACTCCAGAGTTCCAAACTAGTTACGTTAGATAGATTTGGGCAGTGTAATTATCTAGGTAGGAAGACAGGTCTCTGCTGCTTCCTATCCTGACATCATCTCATAATTCTCTCTCCAGTGTTTTTAAAATATATTCAGAATAATACAATCATCACTACCTAATTTTAGGACATTTTCAACGTTTCCCAAAGAAGCTTGTATTGATTAGCAGTCATTTCCCATTCTTTCTGCCTCTCACCTTCTGGCAACCACTGATCTACTTTCTGTCCCTATCATTTACCTATTATGGACATTTCATAGAAATGGAATCATGTAATATTTAGCTTTTTTTTGTGATGGAATTCTTCCACTTGGTATAATCTTTGCATGTTGTCGTTTATATGAATATTTTAATCCTCTTTAAGGCTGCATACTATTCCTTATATGGATACAAGTACCACATTTTGTTTTCCATTTGTCAGTTGGTGGGCACTGTGGTTATTTCCACCTTTTGGTTGTTGTGACTAATGCAGTTATGGACATTTATATACAGATTTTTTTGTGGATATATTTTCAAGTCTCTTGGATATATACCCAGGAGTGAAAAGTCTAGTTTTCTTTTATGTGGAAAGAAAATCACAATACTCTGACCCTCTTCCTTGTGAAGTAGCATCCCTGGGCATTATTGTGGTCATTTGCTCCCCTGGAGTTTCCTAATTTTAAAGGGTCATTCTGTTAGCCACATATAAGTGCATTGGACCACTGTGGTATTTGACCTGAGCTCCAGACTCTTTGTGATCCTTATAGCCCTCCTTGAGCAGAGGAGGGGTGAGGGGGTCTCATTCATCTATCACCCTGTTGCAAAATCCAGCTGACCAGTATATTAGGTTGGACTCTAGAACAGGGTTCACTGTGATTGTGTCCCTGGGCCAGGGCTCCACAGCATTTGATATTCTAACCACTGCTTTCCCCAAACATGATTCCCCTCTCCCATGTGGTGATCCATACCAGGCTCAAGCCAAGGATACAGCAGGGCAAGTGGTTGGAGCCCAGGCTTTGGAGTAAGGCAGAGTCAGGTTCAGCTGCTCACTGTGCCATCATTAGAGGTGTGACTGTGGGCAAACTACTTACCCACACCAAGCTTCAATTTTGTTGTCTTTATTTTTTTTTAAGAGACTTTAAAAAAACCTTTATTTATACAATAGCTCAGGTACAGGCCAGAGGTGCGGGAGGGTGAGAGGATTCACCAGAGATAGAGTGGGGAGCAGAACAGGCAGACAGACTGAAAGCACTGCTGAGGGGAGCAGCAGGCATGACAGGAGAGGTCTGCCACACCATGTGGGTATCTCCCTGGCCGTCCGGGAATCGAACCTGTGCTGCAGAGGCTTCCGACAGCTTCACAGTACAGTATTCAACCTGCTGTGGCAACAGGGAGACCTGTCTTTATTTTTGAATTGAGCTATAACAGCTATAACAGCTCAATTTTATCATCTCTGGAGATGCAAATATCTTGCTGTTATGTATGCGGTAGGGATTAAATGAAATCATGTATTTGTAATGCTTAACACAGTACTATGATAAAAGATAATAATTAGCAACATAGAAAATAATCAGCAATATTTAATGACATAGTAAATACTTACTAGATAGGATTAAGAGATTATTGAAAGAATAGAATGGAGGGCCTCCCTGGTGGCACAGGGGGTTAAGATGCAACCTACAAAGCTATCTGCAGCCACTGCAGCATGAGTTCGATCCCCAGCCAGGAAGCTACCCACATGGAAAAGCAGACCTCTCCTGACTTGCCGACTGCGCCCCTCAGCAGTGTATTTCAGTCAATCTGCCTGTTCTGTTCCCCACTCTGTCTATGGTGAATCCTCTCACCCCCCATGCCTCTGGCCTGTATCCCAGTTCTTGTATGCATAAATAAATAAATCTTAAAAAAAAAAAAAAGAATAGAACGGAAAGAGAACTTTTCCATTACGGATTCCTCAAAGGTCAAGAGTGTGGGCAGCTGGAGCCAAGCAACAATCACCTTCCTGAGGGGAGACAGACAGTGTGTGGCTGCAGAGGAGCCACCAGCCCTCTGGGGAGAAGGCGGAAGAGACCAGGGTTAGGTCTGAGGCCACCTGTGAGATAAACGTGTTACAGGTGGTTACCTCTGGGGAATAGGAGTGGAGGAAATCAGTTCATTGTAAGTTCTGCTTCCACTTGACTTAAAAAAACAAAAACAAAAACAAAACCAACTCGATGGATAGAGGATTCATTAAAACTACAATAACGCAGAGCAGATAGATCAAGTAATAGGGAAATAAACATTTTCAGGCAGCTCAAGAACTCAAGCCAGAAACAGTTCAACGAAGTTGGCCACGGGGAATGAGTGTAGGGAAGGGTGGGAGGAAAGAATGTACAGTTCACTTCGTCACTGTGTGTGGTTGTTATTTTGATTAGACAAAAACATTCAAATTGCTCAAGCCATCACCGGTAGACAAACGAGTCCAGGCCACACCCGGACCACCCCGCCCCCCGCTGCCTGCCTGACCCCCTGCGAAGTGAGGGACTTTTGTGGGGGCAGAGGCTGTGCAGGCAGCTTCAAGAGGAGAAGCCAGCAGATCTGGGGGCAGGTGCAGAGTGGGGCGGGCCAAGGAGGGTGCCCATTCGGGACTGGCCCTCCTTGAGGGGTGAGAAGAGCCAGAAGCAACACTTCTTAAAAATGTTGAAGCCACAGGAAAACCAGAAAGACACATGTTCTTAAAGTTATTTGGAAAAGAGACTGGGCAGATACAAAAATAAAAACAAAAAAAAAATTAAAAACTACCACCCCAAAGAATGATTTCTCACCTTACAATTTTTTGTACCTTTGCTCTTTACCTGGTTTTATTCAAAGTGAGTGTACAGTTTGACTTTCTGCAGATACCTGCCCCTCCCACCTTCAAGGTGAATTTCTCCTCCCAGCCTCTGCATAGGGAGCTCCTTCCCACTGTCCCACTGGGTGTCCAGGGGTGCCCTTGGGTTGCACAGCCGTCCTAGGGTAGTGTCCTAGGGGGTGTGTGGCTGGCTGGCTGCCCCAGGGTAACTGTCACTGACCAGGCACTGCTCCCTGAGTGGTCAGCTGGAGAGGTCCTCAGGGCATAGAAGCAAGTTTCCATTCACAGGAAGACTGGAACAAGGACCAGCTGGGAACTTGGGTGCCGATGGCGTGAAGATTAAAATGTCAGCCAGGGCGAGGTGCCTCCCAACCGACTCCTGGCGCTCACCCAGACCCTTTGCCTGGCTACATCTCGAAGTCCACCCCCCATCCCATGAATGATCCCTGAGAACTGTCCCAGCATTGCTTTCTCCCCCCCAACCCCCCACTGTGGACACCCTATTCCTACCCCCATCCCTTCATCCTCCACACCTGGGAGGCCCCTTCTAACTGTAGTTTAAATTCACAGCAACAGAAAACCACTGAGCTCGGAGGTCTCATTCTTGTGATTGTCACATGGAAGCAAAATGTCAACACCAGCATTTTAGGACTTCATCCACACGTTATTAAATCATGGAGGTGAAAAAACAACAAAAAACAAACATGGAGGTGAATACTTGGATTCTATGTAATATTTTTAGAAATTTATAACATTAAAAACATCAAAATGAACTTAACGGTATATACAGATATTGATTTATGAAGATACATACAGAAACTTATATAATGTTATAACAGTGTTACTTAAAAAAAAGAAATACTGGAACTGTGGGATAGGCCTCCCTCAGGTGTCCAGAACAGAAATTCCAAGACACATCACTTTGGCATGTGGATTATTTTGAGCTAAGGTCAACTGTGAGAAAATTTTTACTATTCTTTTAATTACCCAGAAGAATGAAAATTGGGGGTATTGTTCAGAATTAGTATTGTTATAGAAATTCTGGCCTTTTACGTAGGCAGAGGAAGAACAAGCCGTACTTCAGGAATGGTGAGGTCAGGAAAAGCTTTACTACTCATGCATGAAGTCCCAGACTTGGGTAGCCCCGCAAGGTCTGAGCTCCAGTTTAAAGACAAAGGGTTCCTTTTATACATAACTGTCTTCACATTTGTTACACTGATAATTGGCAAAACTCTTGGTCGAGAGAAAAAGTGAGCAAAGCGACTTTCCACACAAAGGGGAGTCTTGGACAGTGGGAGGGGGTGCAGCCCTCCGGAGATTACCCCAAAGAGACTGGACTACTCTGACTCTGTTTTTTTTTTTTTTTAAAGATTTATTTATTTATCTATGCATACAAGAACTGGGGTACAGGGCAGAGGTGCGGGGGGGCGGGTGAGAGGATTCACAATGACAGAATGGGGGACAGAACAGGCAGATTGACTGAAATACACTGCTTGAGGAGAGAAGCAGGTGGAAATACACTGTTGAGGGGAGCAGCGGGCCAGTCAGGAAAGGTCTGCTGTGCCATGTGGCTCCCTGGCTGGGGATCGAACTCGTGCTGCAGTGGCTGCAGAGGGCTTCATAGGTTGAGGCTCTTAACCCCTTGCGCCACCAGGGAGGCCCTACTCTGATTCTTTGAATGCAACTTTGCACTCTTTAGACAGGAGTGCTGAGACCCTGGCCTATCCCACAGTTCCAGTATTTTTTTTATTTATACAAGAACCGGGGTACAGACCAGATATGCGGGAGGGTGAGAGGATTCCCCAGAGACAGAGAGGGGAGCAGAACAGGCAGACTGATGAAATACACTGCTGAGGGGAGCATTGGGTGCGACAGATGTCTGTGGCGCCACATGGGACCCTCGCAGGCAGGCCAGAATCGAATTGGCGCTGCAGAGGCTACAGACAGCTTCACAGCCTGCGCCACCAGGGGAGGCCCCCTGGCCATGAATCTTTAAAGGGAAAGAGATGTAAGTAAGCAAACTTGTTAATTATGCCTGTATTGGAGTGTTAATTGCACCTGGGCTGGAAGTTCTGCTGGTATCTTTATTATATTCATTTGCTCAATAATATATTTTCTCATCGGGGTTTTTACCAGAAATAATTTTTTTGTCCAAGAAATTTTTCTTGAAGGCAGGGCAAATATCTAACTACAGAGCATCTGGTCTTCATCATATGAGTCACCCTGTCCTTGTCATGTGAGTTCCTTGTCATGTTGAGTCTCTCCCCTGAAGCCCCAGATCCCTGTCCCATTCCTTAGCTCAGGATACCTACCCCATTTACGTTAGTGCCTACAACCATGCAGATTCTCCAAATGTTTGTAATTCAATTTGTTCTTATTTCCTACTCAACTTCCTGATGTTAATTTGATTGCTAAACTTGCCTAAGAAGAATCCAAGGTAAAGGGAACTTTCTGTTCCTACAGAACTATGTAACATATTAAAAAAAAATAGTAGAAACATGCTATAAAACATTAAACAAAAGGTTTGCTTATAAACATTAAACATACGTTATTAAAATCTAAATTAGTAGAGAAAATTAATAAAATTATGAAAAAGTAAAACACTATATAAAAGTAAAGAAAATTAAATTAAAATTTTTTTAGGGCCTCCCCTGGTGGCGCAGCTGTTGAGCGTTGGGCTGTGAAGCTGCCCACAGCCTCTGCAGCGCTGGTTTGATCCCCTGCCACCGGTGAGGGTCTCACATGGCGCGACAGAACTCTCCTACCACTCCCGCTGCTCCCCTCAGCAGTGTATTTCATCAGTCTGGCTGTTCTGTTTCCCGCTCTGGCTCTGGTGAGTCTCTCACCCTCCCGCGCTTCTGACTGTACCCAGTGCTTGTATAAATATTTATTTATTTATTCATACAAGACCTGGGGTACAAGGCAGAGGTGCAGGGGGGTGAGAGAATTCACCAGAGACCGTGGGGAGCAGAACAGGCAGACTGTTCTGCTGAGGGGAGCAGCAGGCGAGACAGGAGAGGTCTGCTTTGCCAGGTGGGTTTCTTCCCGGCTGGCGGGGATCGAACCAGAGCTGCAGAGGCTGCGTGGATAGCTTCATAGTGCTGTGCTTAACTCCTTGCAACACCAGAGAGGCCCAGTAAAGAAAATTTAATTACTGTTGTAAAAACAAAGATGAAATTATATCTTAAAAAAAAAAAAACTTAAGAAAATCTTAAGAAGCAATCCTGTTCGGTGGCACTGGCCTTGACCTGTGAATGCACTTTTGTAGCCAATTTTCCAGTTTATGAAACTTCTCTGATTTACATCCTTCTCCATTTGCACTTTATGGAGGCGTGCAAGAATACTTTCTAATAGTGTTAGCTGTGTTCGAGTTGAAATTTTAATGTAATCTATCATTCTTAGCTACCTCCCCATATACAAATGATAAGATTTCAGATTTTAAAAGTTACTGAATTTATGTTGCTACCCCCCCCCCCCAGTTATAGTATTTGGGTACTTTAAAAATTGTACAATATACTGGAATACTGGAACAAATAAAATAGGCATTGTAATCCCTTATTCTTTAAATAAGCAATGAAACAGTCAAATTCCCTGCGCGGTCCCTCAGGGGACAGATGTTTGCAGTTTGCTCTGGAGAAGCACCTCTAAGAATGGATCACCCCTTCCCCCACAAGCATTTCTGTTTCTTAGCACATCTTCTCACAAGTGCAGAACTTTCTGTTTTAGTGACAGCACTCAGATCCTTCTGCTGATGTTCCACATTGCTAATGTCCTTAATTTTGGACATTTAAATTGTTTCTGGGTGTTCTTGCTTCCTCCTCCAGCAACAGATCACCATGGTAAATATACTCATAAATACATAAATATATTTATAAATACAGTGAATCACAACTAGATCAGCATCAGTTTTGTGGCTCACACTCAACACTGACTTACTATTTTATGTTTTGAGAAGTGTCCTTGTGGGTCCTAGGGCAAGTTAGGGGTGAGTAGGGGACTTCAGGGACAGTGCAGGCTGGCATTTCTGGAGAGTTAAAGAGGCTTTTGAGATAAGGGCAGAGAAATCCAGGAGGGCTAATGAGGACAGTAAATTTTAAGGCTAATAAGGACAATAATTTTTTATATATATATTTTACATCATTCTTCCTTTTTGTGCAATGTATGCTTTCTCCTTTCAGGTGTATTTCCCATATAATTCCCACCACCAATTCATCTGTGCACCATCACCATAGTCCCTTGTGCTCGTTCCTCCTGTTTTGATCCTTCTCCCTCCCACCCCCCAGAGTGTCTCTGATTTATACTTGTCTGTTAATTTTGTTTTTTAATTTATTATAATTATATATTTTCCTGATCCCTTATTTGGCTACCTTACATTCCTATAAGTGAAACCATTTCTTATTTTTCTTTTTCTGGCTTATTTCACTGAGCATAATCTCTTCCAGCTTCGTCCATGTTGATACTAATGGCATGAGTTTATCTTTTTTGACTGCTGAGTAATATTCCATTGTGTGTTTGTACCACAACTTCTTGATCCAGTCATCCATTTTTGGGCATCTGGGTTGTTTCCATATCTTACCTATTGTAAATAGTGCAGCAATAAACATAGGGGTGCAGGTATCCTTTTGAATTAATTTTTTTGTGTCCTTTGGGTATCCCTAATTGTGGAATTGTTGGGTCATATGGAAGCTCCATTTTTAGTAGTTTTTGAGGAACCTCCACACAGCTTTCCATAGTGGATGGACCAGTTTGCATTCCCACCAGCAGTGTAGGAAAGTCCCTTTTTCTCTATATCTGCTGCACCTCCCCCTGCAATATTTGTGGTTTCCTGGTTTTTATTTATTTATTTTTAATATGAGCCATTCTCACTGTTGTACGTGGTATGTCATTGTGGTTTTGAATTGCATTTCCCTGATTACAAGTGTTGTTGAACATTTTTTCATATACCTGTTGGCCATTTGCATTTCCTCTTTGGAGAAGTGACTTTTTAGCTCTTCTGTCTACTAGATTGTTTACTTTGTTTTTGTTGAGTCCCTTCAGTTCTCTGTAGATCTTTGTGATCAGTCCCTTATCAGTAGTATTGTGTGCAAAAATTTTCTCCCAATCAGTAGGGTGTCTCTTTGTTTTAGTTAATGTCTCTTGCTGTGCAGAATCTTTTTAATTTGATGTAGTCCCAGCTGTTCATCTTTTCCTTCACTTTTTTTGCTTTGGGGAATGTGTCTTTAAAGATGTTACTGAGATGTATGTCATGTAGTGTTTTGTCTATGTTTTCTTCTATATGTCTTTTGGTTTCAGGTCTTTATGAAGGACAGTAAATTTTTTTTTTTTTTTAGGATTCATTTTTTTTTTTTACTTACACATACAAGAACTGGGGTGCAGGCCAGAGGTGCGGGGGTGGTGGTGAGAGGACTCACCAGAGACACAGTGCAGAGCAGAACAGGCAGAATGACTGAACTACACTGCTGAGGGGAGCAGCGGGTAAGTCAGGAGAGGTCTGCTGTGCCATGTGGTCTGCTCCCTGGCCAGGGATGGAGCTCATACCGCAGAGGCTGGTGATAGCTTGATAGCTATCAAACCCTGAACCACCAGGGAGGCCCTAAAGGACATTTAATTTTAAGAGAACTTGGACATGGGTAGTGAAAAAAAGACTAAGAGCTGTAAAGCTGGATAGAGCTGCCCAGGGAAGGACAGCTACTGAGCAAGCCTATCACAGAGAGGAGGATGAAATTTCAGAATGTCGAAAAAGGTTTAACTATCCCCGAGACACGGCCCATATATTGTGTTTGCCCCTACTTGGCATCGCTGCCTGGGAGTCTTCGCTTTTGTTCTTTTTCCTCTAAGTAAACTTCTTTGTTCTCCAAACAGAGATTTGCTACTTTCTGCTTATCTGAGGGTTTGTCTATGAATTCCCTTTTGCAGCTTCGTGGGACAAGAACCCGTGGTGATTCAAGGGTGACCAGGGTGAAAGCTGCAGCAGCTGTAATAATGGTAACAGCACACACGGGCTCCACTTGTTGAGGAAATTATTGAGTTTGCTACGTATAAACATCTCCAAGAGACTGGGAAGAAAGTTAAAAAAAAAAAAAACAAAACCTGCACGTGTGTGTGCCTGTTTCCCCATCCCTTGCCCAAAATTTTGGGGAAAAAACATGTCTCCTTCCTTTTTTTGGATCTCTCCTTTGAGGACGGAGCACAGTCTAGGGAATGATGGGCCTGCTTCCCTTCCACCAGCCATGTGACAGTCCCCTAGCCGCTCCTTTGGCTCCCCCTGCTGACCACTCAGCGCCCCCGCACGTGGGTCCTGCCTAAGGGAGGACTGTGAGGTCTGAGGCCTAGGATCGCCAAGGGTGTGCCTGGGAGATGGCCTGATGGCCGCCAGATGTCTGACCAACGCCGATTGGAGCAGAAGCCAGACGTCTCTGCTCTTCTTTGGGATCAAGTCACACAGCCAGGGTGAAGGGCAGCCCCCCAGCGTAAGGAAAAAGCAGGGCTCAATTTCTTGGCCACAACTATTCTTCCACCTTGCTGTCGAATAATCTTTCTGGCTGGTTCCATAGTTTAGAGTCCTACAACTTCTTGATGGACTTTGTCCACACCGCCTTCATGTGTTGAAGCCTGATCCCAATTTATGGTATTTGGAGGTGGGGTGTTGGAGGTAACTAGATGAGATCATAAAGGGGGAGCCTTGGGGCCTCCCTGGTGGCACAAGGGGTTAAGACGCAGCTTATGAGGCTGTCCGCAGCCTCTGCAGCACAAGTTCAATCCCTGGCTGGCCAGGGAGCAAGCCACATGGCACAGCAGACTTCTTCTGACTCACCCACTGCTCCCCTCAGCAGTGTATTTCAGTACATCTGCCTGTTCTGCTCCCCATTCTCTTTGGTGAATCCTCTCACCTCCCACACTTCTGGCTTTCATCACAGCTCTTGTATGCGTAAATAAATCTTTAAAAATATAAAGGGGGACCCTCATGATGGGATTGAGGTCCTCAAAGGGGACTAAGGACCAGTGCCATCTCCCAGTCATGTGAGCACAGGGCAAAATGGTGGCAAGCCAGGAAGGGGGCCTTTTACCAGGAACTGACTGTACTGGCACTCTGATCTCAGACCCAGATCTTGGATGCTCAGCATCTGTAATTATGAGAAATAAATGCTGCTGTTTAAGCCTCCCAGTCCAATGCTGGAGCTAAGACAGCTTCCTATTATATCCACAGAGCAAATCCTAGCTGTTAGGCCCCTCATGACTAGCTGCAACTTTTTCTCCAGCTTAATTTTCTGCACACTGCCACCTCCCCAGGCCTCAATCCATGCCTTGGGCTTTGACCCATTGTCCCTGGGTTTTTTTTTTTTTTTTAAATAAACAAACTTTATTTTTATTTATTTTTAAAATATTTTGCATTTAAAAAAATTATTTATTTATGCATACAAGAACTGGGGTGTAAGCCAGAGGTGCGGGGGGCAGGGTGAGAGGATTCACCAGAGAGAGTGGGGAGCAGAACAGGCAGATTGATTGAAATACACTGATGAGGAGGAGCAGTGGGTGAGGCAGGAGAGGTCTGCTGAGCCATGTGGGTTGCTCCCTGGCCGGGCGGGATCGAACTCATGCTGTAGTGGCTGGCGATAGCTTGATAGTGCTATCTCTAACCCGTGTGTCACCAGCGAGGCCCTGCCCCTGGATTTTGCTCCATTTCATTATCATAGCACCAAACAGGACTAAAGGTAGTCCCCCACACTTTGCAAGTGAATCCCTCTCTCTTGCCGGCATAGTTTGCTGAGGGCTCCCTCTGCTGGAAAGAAGGAGCATTGCCGCGTGGCAGATACCGGCTCAGGTGTCCTGTCTTGCCACCTCCAATGCATTTCCATGGTTTGTCCATGCAGTGTCTTCTGTCTCCTGGAAAACCCACCCAACCTTCTACACTCAGTCCAGAAGCCGTCTCTTTTGTAATATCTCAGATTTCAGGTCCAGGTAAGAACTCCCTGCTCTTCTGCCCCACAGCACCTCCAGTGTCCTCTGTACTCATCCTTGTTACCTGCTAGTATAACAGTCTGTCTGCAAGCCTGCCCCCCCCCCTTCCCCTTCTACTCCTCCTCCTGATACCCAGGTTATGAGCTACTCAGAGTGGGCAACCATGTCATCCTCATTTTTATTTAGCACAGGGCCTGCCACATAATAAGTGTCCAATAAATTTTTATTGAAGGGATGGATACATTTCCACAATGTGGAGGGATGTGGGATGAAGGGCTGGGTGGGTGCCTCAGTAGGACTCAGACTTGTACAAGTCCAGAGTTGAAGGACAAGTGCAGCTCTGAGGCAGGGGGATGGATGGACTGAGTGTTGCAGGCCAGGCCCCTTAAAAAGAAAATGACAGTCTCAAAATAGAGGGGCTTGTGTTAAGCCTACCAAGATTTAATACTGAGCTTAAATGCAGTTTCAAACCCCCTTCCCCTGCTCCCCCATCCCCTTCACCCCGGACTGCAGTCCTAACCTGTCAGAGTGGAATTTTCTGGTCAGCACCAATGAGGTAACTTTTTCCATTCCCCAAAGGAAGATGAGATCATTTGTCACAAGTGCTTTCATCCATTCCCTTTAAGTAGGTTACCTGAGCCGAAATAATTCCTTCTTCTTTTATCTTGTCCTCTTTGTGCCTAAAGAAATCTTTCACTTTGTACAGCTTTTCAGAACACTTTTCCACTTACTAGGGAATGCTAGCAAGTAGGGGTGCTAGTAGGTTTGGGATGCTGCTGTCTTGTCAAACATTTAATAAAGCCAGTTAGATTTTAAAATGCACTCAGTTGGATTTTGTGATTTAATGGGCCCAACAGGAAGGGACCCACGAGTTGCTGACTCAGAGGGCTCAGTCCTGCTGCTGAGGGTGGTGGGGAGGCAGCTGTGGTTGGGCACAGGCCTGGAATTCCTCTCTAATGCAGGCTCCGTGGGCGTGAGCAGCCTGGCGCAGAGCAGATATTTGGTGATCATGCCCAGCCCACTGAGTTCCCTTGATGGAGTGCAGACAGAAACAAAGCTCTATTCAAGTGCTCTTCAACAAACCTGCTCTGGGCCGTCATTCTTCTGCCCCTGGATGAGATCTTATAGGTCCCATAGGCATTCAGTCACTCAGGTGTCAATTTCCAACTAGTGAAAAGTCCAGTTTGAAGCTCAGTCTCTCTTCCCAAGCAAAGCTCTTAGCTTGCCCGGCCCGGGCTGCCTCCATGGGGAGGACCGGGGTAGGAGGGCCATGGGGTAGCCTCTTCACTGTCCCCACCCTCCCCTTCCACCCTCCTTCCCTGCCCACGGGTCCTCCCAGGGGATGAAGAGAGGAGAGAAGGGGTCAGGAAGGCCTCACCAGTGCATTTATAATTTGGCCTTGGGTTTCTCACTGGGTAGTTGTTGTTCAAATCTCTTAGGTGGGGCAAGTTTTGTGGGCACCTCAGAGCTCCCCCTACTCACAGTCTCCTAGATGCTGGTGAAGTCTTCAATTCATTACTCTCAACCTCCCTGCCCACATTTTCTTTTCTTTTCTTTTTTTTTTTTTAAGATTTATTTATTTATGCATACAAAAACTGGGGTACAGGCCAGAGGTGCAGGGGTGGGGGTAAGAGGATTCACCAGAGACAGAGTGGGGAACAGAACAGGCAGATTGACTGAAATACACTGCTTAAGGGGAGCAGGGGGTGAGTCAGGAGAGGTCTGCTGTGCCATGTGGGTTACTCCCTGGCCAGGGATAGAACTCTTGCTGCAGTGGCTGCCGTTAGCTTCATAGGTTGCGTCTCAACCTCTTGCAGCACCAGGGAGGCCCAAGATTTTATTTATTTATTTTTGCATAGAAGAACTGGGGTGTAGGCCAGAGGTGTGAGGGTTAGAGGACTCACCAGAGACAGAGTGGGGAGCAGAAAAGGCAGATCTACTGAAATACACTGCTGAGGGGAGCAGCAGGCAGGACAGGAGACATCTGGCAAAGTGGTTTAGCTCCCTGGCCTGGGGCCTTTGTGGTGATAGCTGTGGTGATATCACTGAGACTTAACCCTTGAGCCACCAGGGAGGCCCAGGTTTCTCTTCTGAATAAGAGATAAAAACAAACCCAAAGCAATTAGAGACTTCAGGTAAAACAGAAAACAATAAAAATATCATGGTCCACACATTAAAATGTGGCAGTCTTGAACAATTGATATGGTGAAAGTAAAGAAGAATTTATTATTTTTTATTTTCTTTAACATTCTTACTTATTTTTTCACAGTATAGGATTTAGAAAAGAAGAATTTCTATGACAGGATGCTAGGTTTCCTCTAGCATCCAGAGACCAAGGGTTGGAACCCTGGGCCATTAGATCCAGCTCCAGCTTGGCTTCTGGCTACCGAGTCAACCATAATTATGTTGCTTAATCATGTAAACCTTTCCTTTTGACTTTCAATTTTCTAATAAACCCAGAAACAAAATCTGGGGATTTAATTAGGATTCCAGAATCAAATGGTAATATTTTACAGGACAATATGGCCCTAAAGTTGTGACTGACAGGTGGGGGAGGAAGGTGGGAAGGCAGTGGGGGGGAGAGAGGGGTGCATACAGCCCCCTCCTATAGAATGGGGAGCTGAGAGCACTGGAGACACAAAACAAAGGAGGCTTAAGGTAGTCAAGGGAAAACCTGAAATAATAATACAATCACCCCAACTTGGAAGAAGATAGGAAGAGGAATTGAGAAGTGGACCAAAAGCAAACTAAGCTTTTCTCACTTATCGTAGGCCTTCAACTCTTCATGTCCAAAGTCACTGCATGAAGTAATGAAACATGAGCCATGTTGTTAAAGTGATGGTGGGAAACAGAGGGGCACAGGATAAGTGAAAGCGAAATCCTTAGTATGATTGCTTTTGAGGAGAGGGACTCCAGCCTGGGCAGGGAGTGCTTATTTTTTATTATAAGCTTTTCTGAATGATTTAAGTTTTATTAATTATTATTTACACTTTTATTATTATTATTTACACTTTTATTAATTATTATTATTTCTTTATAACATTATATATGTTTCAGGCATATAACATCATAAATCACATCTGTATATACTATTTTATGTTCACCACCAAAAGGAGGCTCCCCTGAACTATTTAACTTTTTTTTTAAGAAGCATTTTATTTAATTTATTTATTTTTTTAAAAAAAGATTTATTTATTTATACAAGCACTGGGTACAGTCAGAATTGTGGGAGGGTGAGAGAATTCACCAGAGAGCCAGAGCAGGGAACAGAACAGGCAGACTGATGAAATACACTGCTGAGGGGAGCAGTGGGCACGTCAGGAGAGGTCTGTCGCACCATGTGGGACCCTTGCCAGCTGGGGATCGAACAGGCGCTGCAGAGGCTGCGGGCAGCTTCGCAGCCCAGTGCTCAACCGCTGCGCCACCAGGGGAGACTCTGAACTATTTAACTTTTAAAATTAGGTGCATACATTAGTTTGATGAAAATATATAAAGGAAAGGAAAAAGCAGTACAAAACAGAAGGTAAAAACCATTTGTAATATGAACAGTTTTTATTTTCTAGTTCATGTGTTTTTGTACTGTCCAAATTTTCTGTAGTGAGGGTGAATTATTTTTTATTATTAATAAAAGAAAAGGAGATAAGGAAAAGAAAAATTAAAAATGACAATTTCAGACTGCAACTCTGTCTTGTTTATATTTGTTTCCCTGGTGCCAGGCAGTGCAGCCTGGCACCAGTGGTGCTAAGTGAATTGGTACAGGAAGACAGCCCCTTGGGGGAGGGTGGCGGAGATGGGCCTCAGCTCTGATCTGAGTTGGCTGAAGACTTGGAGCCTTCCTATTGGCCTCTCAGTCCTTAACTACCCCCAACTGCTATGAGCTCCCCAAACTGAATTTGGGGTATTGGATTTTGCTGAGGACCCTCAAAGATCATTGGTATCTTTGCTCTGACCTGTGTGGCTGGTCCATGGTTTCTGGGGCTTGGGGAGCCCAGAAAAATATAGGAGAATGTGGGGCCTCCCTGGTGGTGCAAGGGGTTAAATCTTAGCACTATGAACCTATCGGCTGTCACTGCAGCAAGAGTTAGATCCCAGCCAGGGAGCAACCCACATGGTGCAGCAGACCTCTTCTGTCTCATCCGCTGCTCTCCTCAACAGTGTATTTCAGTAGATGTCTGTTCTGCTCTCCACTCTGCCTCTGGTGAATCTTCTCAGACTGCCCCTCCCCCCCACCCCCCAATGCGAGGTGCCTACACTCCAGCTCTTGTAAATCTTTAAAAAATATATAGGAGGATGTGATGGAATGGGGGCAGAGATGGGGGTTTGGGCTACTGGTGTAAAAAAGGCACCTGCACCCCTATGTTTATAGCAGCACTATTTACAATAGCTAAGCTATGGAAACAACCTAAATGCCCAAAAATAGATGACTGGATCAAGAAGATGTGGTACATATACACCATGGAATATTACTCAGCATTCAAAAAAGATAAACACATGCAATTTGCAGCAACATGGATGGCGCTGGAAGGGATCATGCTCAGCGAAATAAGCCAAAAAGAAAAAGAAAAATACCGGATGGTCTCACTCATAGCAGGAATCTAGAAAACTTAAATAAGGGACCAGGAAAATGAATAACTATAAGAAAGTGAAAATCAAAATCAACAAAAAACTATGAACCAGAGACACTTTTTGGGGGGTGGGGGGCGGGAGGGGAGGGATTGGGGTCAGAATGGGGGGTTTGCAATTGTATGGGGAATATAAAAATAAAATTTATTACTTAAAAAAAAAAACAAAAAACAAAACCAAAATCAACAAGCAACTATAAACCAGAGACACACTATGGTGGAGGGGGCAGGGGGAGGAAGGATTATGGTCAAAATAAGGGGGGGGTGCAATCGTATGGGGAATATAACCAAAATGAAAATGCATACATTGTGCAAAGATGAAAAATGATGTCAGAATTATATAAAATAAGATATTAAAAAAAAAAAAGGCCCTGGGCCCCAGCTAGGGGTTAGGTCATTGCATATTTTCATGGAAGGTGGGTGGGGAAGCTGTGCCAACAGCTGGTGGGAAGCTTATGTGTATGCACTTTAATGATGGGATTAATCTCTGAGAAAAATACAACACACCTTGGGAGTGGATCCTGTTTCAGAGCCGTTCAGAAAAGGCGTGACATGAACCTGCCCTTGGGACCGGCCTGTATTCACAGCTGGCCATTCATGACCACATTCACCCTCATTTGTCGCTGAAGGGTTGACCTGCTCCACTCAGTTCCATTAGCTTTCCCTCAGCTGGTCTGAGGAACCCAGGAGAAGGAAGGATGATGGTCATGATCACAGACTGACCACTAAGAAGCTCCCCATCTAGGGGGAGGCACTGTCCTGATCTGGAGGGACATGGTGATCTAATGATAAGGATAGGGCTTCTCTTTGGGTGGGTCAGAGTGACCAGACAGCCATCCCTCCGCTTGGCCTCCTGGGAACAGTAGCTGGGGTTGGGGTATGTGTGAGGATTGGGAAACACCAGTCTTCACTCTCTCTTTTTTTTTTTTTTGGTGGGACCCTCACTGGTGGCTGGGGATCAAACTGGAGCTGCAGCCTTGCAACCCAGCGCTCAACCTCTGCGCCACCAGGGGAAGCCTCTTTTTGTTAATGTCTTTTGTTAACTCATACACAATTACTTGTCTTTTGGTTTGTTGAAACAATAGGTCAAACATTTATTTGTCGGAGTGGTTGGCCATAAATGTTCCAGCACCACATTCATCTGATGTACACTCCTGGCTAAAGTAGGCCGATTTTACCATTCTCATCCACCTTATCATATTTCGGGACAGCCAGCTTGACCTACTTTCTCTTAGGTTTTTTTCTTTGGGAGTACTGTAAGACTTCTACCTTAGCATTGCCCACAGTCTCAAGACAGGATGAAGAGTGGACTCCTTATTAACGTTGTATTCAACTTTAAAACCACCTCCTCCCTGGCGGGGCAAGGGGTTAAGTCCCAGCACTATGAAGCTATCACCAGCCACTGTTGCACAAGTTTGATCCCCGACCAGGGAGCTAACCCACATGGTGCAGCAGACCTCTTCTGTCTCGCCCACTGCTCCCCTCAGCAGTGTATTTCAGTTGATCTAACTGTTCTGTTTCCCACTCTGTCCCTGGTGAATCCTCTCACCCACTTCCCCCTACGTTCACCCCCCCACCTCTGGCCTACACCCCAGCTCTTGTATGCATAAATAAATAATACATAAATAAATAATAAAAACAGGCCAGAGTTTTTTTTTTGGGGGGGTGAGAGGATTCACCAGAGACAGAGTGGGGAAGAGAACAGGCAGACTGACTGAAACACACTGCTGAGGGGAGCAGTGGGCAAGACAGGAGAGGTCTGATGTGCCATGTGGGTCACCTCCCTGGCCAGGACCGAACTTGTGTTGCCCTGGCTTTGGTGAGCTTCATAGGTTGTGTCTCAAACCTTTGCGCCACCAGGGAACTCCCTGCCCCCGCCTTTTTTTTTAAAAAAAGAAAATATAGTCAGACAAAATCTGACTTCCAGTTGCTTCCAGCAAAGATCAGTCTTTGCTGATCAGGAGGATTCCTTCCTTATCCCAGAACTTGGCCTTTACATATATATTTTTTTTTTTGTATCCGAGGGTTCAATCACAAGAGTGATAGCTTTCCCTGTAGGATTTTTCATGAAAATCTGCATCCTGGCGGCGATGCCATCTGAGGTTGAGGGAGAGAAAAAGAGGGGTTAGACCTGGGCACACGTAGAGTGCGATGGGTAGGCAGCTGGTGGGGAGGGGCCAGAGCGATGCGCCCCGCATCAGTCCTCTCAATTCAGAAAAGACTGGACTGGACAAGAGCAAGTGGCCAGGGAGCATCCCGGTCACTGCTAAAAATCTACCAGCAGAGGGCAGCACCGGCACTTTAGCAGGTTGGTGGAGAGAGGGAAAAGGAGTTTCAGATTCAGGAGGATGTTGGGAATGAAAGATTCAGTGAGAGCTGCGGGCCCAGAGCTTTGGGCTGCTAGGAACGTGTCCATCCTGCTTCACACCTCGACCTCGGGAGCGGAGCTTTTCGTGGTCTGGCTGCCCACTGCAGGCCTCTGATCACTAACGTTCATGATCTTCGTCTTTCTGATTCTGGGTGAGGGAAGTTACTTTTACCTCCACCTAATAACTTCTAGTTTTGATGAAGAATGTCCCCTTCTCATGTATTCTGAGCGTGTCCAGTGTGGAGTCATTTAGCTGTGGAGGTCCACTAGCAAGGGTGCATGGGTTAGAACTGATGTGGTGAGAAGCAGTGACCTAAAACAGAGGGCAAAGTTATAGAAGGAAGAGGTTATATTTAGCAGAGTAGAAATATCACACACCAAGCTGCAAAGACTGAAAAGCCAACTTGGAGAACTTGGGCACTGTCTCTTAACCTTACCACCTCCTATCTGATGAATGATGCAAGATTTGCTTAATCTCTTCTCTTGGTGGTACAAGCAGGCGGCAGAAGTCCAACATAAGTGAACCCCTCTGTTGGAGAGCACCTGGCTGGGACTTCTAGATGATGCCTGGTTTATGGGGTAGAGGCACAGAGGAAAAATCCCTCAATCCCTCTGGTTTCCTCCTGGACTGAACAAGCAGACAAATTACCTTCAGAAACATTAGTAGGCGAAAAAGAGCAATTTTAATTACACATGTATGGAGAATTTCCATGGCTGTAAATGCTACAATAAATGAGCCAGACCAAGGGTTTCTATCCTGAGCTAGGGAGTAGGATAGGGGCAGGGGGAGTCAAGGAGAAAGAGGGGTACTCACTTGGGGAGTGGAGGGGGACTCATATGACAAAACCAGGTGCCCTAGATGTTTGCCCTGCCTTAAGATGGATTTCTTTGATAAAAAGGTTATTTCTGGAAACCTCCCTAAATCTGGGTAGTCTTCATTCTTTAAGAAAATGGTAACAGTTTTTATTGAGACTTACAGGAACTCAACTGACCTTAGCTCCACATGCCAAGGTGGCACATATTAGAAAAAGTCACCTCTGGACATCTTGGTAAAGGTTTATCTGAACAATTTTGAAGACTGGGATCCTTCACTGAGCAGTCACAGGAGGGGAGGGTATATCGAATGTCCTGTCATTAGTCTTGGGAAGAAGCACTTTGGACCAATTGAGATCCTTTTGGTTCTGAAAACACTGAATTAGTGTGTTTATTCTTATTTCATCAGGACTGTGAAACATTGTGACTATTATTTCTTTTTTTTTTTTTTTTAATAGAGGCATGTTTTATTTATTTATTTGTTTGTTTGTTTGTTTTGTTTATACATGCACTGGGTACAGTCAGAAGCGCGGGAGGGTGAGAGAATTCACCAGAGCCAGAGCGGGGAGCAGAGCAGGCAGAAGGACCGAAGTACACTGCTGAGGGGAGCAGCAGGCGGCAGGAGAGGTCTGCGCGCCATGTGGGACCCTCCTCCGGTGGCCGGGGAGCAGCCGGGGATCAAACCGGCGCCGCAGAGGCCGCGGGCAGCTTCGCAACCCAGCGCTCAACCGCTGCGCCACCGGGGAGGCCCAGTGACTATTATTTCTTATAGAAAGAAATCTAGATGCCAGAGATCTCTGGTTTTGTTGGTTCTGCAGCTCAGTCATGCTAGTTCCCTCATTTGTGGTCCTGTTAAAAAAGCCATGTGTAAGGTCTTAGAAAGGCTCCTCCTCCCTATCACTGGCCAGGATGTGTCCCACCTGCCATTTCTAGGTACAAAGGAGGCTTTGGCATGTGGCTGGCATTTCCAGCCCTCCTCATGGAAGGAGAGGTCTGCCAATAAAAAGGAAGGTGCTGGAGGGGGGCGATTGGTGACCTACAGTGACTGCTGCAAACCCAAAGCATGAAGGAGTATTGGAATTGGTATGGAGGAGAGGAAGAAGACCAAATAAATTCTTGGGGCTGGCAGGAGGAAGAGGAAGCTCTTGGGGTTAAGAATGGCCTCTGGGGGCCTCCCTGGAAGCGCAAGGGTTAAGAGGCAAACTATGAAGCTATCTGCAGCCACTTGGGCCTCCCTGGTGGCAGGAGGGGCTAAGCACTGCACTATGAAGCAATCCGCAGCCTCTGCAGCGTGAGTTTGATCCCTGGCCAGCCAGGGAGCAACCCACATGGCGCAGCAGACCTCTCCTGACTCGCCTGATGCTCCCCTCAGCAGTGTACTTTGGTCAATCTGCCTGTTCTGTTCCCCACTCTGTCTCTGGTGAATCCTCTCACCCCCTGCGCCTCTGGCCTGTACCCTGGCTCTTGTATGCATAAATAAATACATCTTAAAAAAAAAAAAAAGAATGGCCTCTGTGTGGGGGGTCCAGACCACAACTCTGCATTGTGCATTTGCGAGGGATGGTACATTGTGCTGCGAGGGATGGGACATTGTGCTGCGAGGGATGGTATACCTGCACAGGTGCTGGGGTTTACCTAAATTTTGAGATCAAAGCCACATCAGTCTTTTCTTGTCCTCCTGCCAGTTTCAACCACAAGGACTCACCTTGAACCCACAAGGTGGAGGCTGGTATTGTATCATTGGCAATAGAGTTTCTTCCTTCTGTATGGGGAGGAAAAACTCCCTGGAGATTAGGCACCCCTGGACATGGGTAGTAATGAACAACAGAGACCATTCTACATCTCTTTCTCTTGAATTTCCAGACCCCAACATCTTGTCCTTGGCAGTAGTGGGGGAGCAAAGAGCTACCCATTGGTCTGGTGAGGAAGACACAGCCCCATCCTTGGGGAGTCACTGCCTTTTTGAGGGAAGACAGGACTCAGGGCTCTGATGAGGCCTAGGCTGAAAATCAGGGGCATTCACTGTGGGGAGCCTTTGGGGGGGATATAAATTTATATAAGTTTACTAGCAGGGGTGGGGGCAGGGTCAGGAATGTTCATCAAGGGGAAGGGCCTTAGGGGGATTGCTGGTTTCCAAGAAATGAGCCCAAAGGGCTGGGGTATGAGTTTAGGCAGCTGAAGTCAGCCTGTTTTGTGTCCCCAGAGCCTTTGAAGATCCAGTGGGTATGAGTGGGGAACTTATCCTCACTCGGCACCCTGAACGCTGTCTCAGGCAGGGAGGTGCTCCAGACCTTGATAGAGCATAGATTTGGATGGTGGGGAGGTGACTCACCCTAGGTTTGAGATGGGGCTCTTCAAACCTGCTTGGTGGTAAGGGTGGGCTTTCCTCTAGAACCCAACCCCCATACACCGGACTTCTCACCCCAAAAGAAGGGAGGAGGCTTCAGGGTCTGCCTCTCCAATCCTGTGCTTTCTCCATCTTGTCTTGGTCAGTCAACTGTATTGGTGTTGTCCCTTTCAGGAGTAAAGAGAGCCTCCGTGAACCCAAAAGAGGCGTGTGTGCCTGAGTTAGGTTCAGGACTCCTGGGACTGGCTCCCCTTCCATCAGGAGTGTGGTCTTGGGCGGGTGGCTGTGCTCCTCCTGCCCATGTGCCATCTCATACATGGCTGCAGTGCTGTCCTGGGCAGTGGGGTCGACGGGCTCCGGTTGAAACCACTGCTCAGCCTGTGTGACTTCAGACCAATTATCCAGCATCTTTCAAAGCTTGGTTTCCTCACCCAGACATGGGTGTTGGATGACTTAGAGGTAAAAACAGTGACTGCACCTAGTGGATTGTCAACTCCCCTCTCTTCTTGCTGCATTTTTGTTCAGTTTTCAGCCTTTAATCCCCGCATGCATATTGTGCTAACTTTTTGGCTGGTGCAGTGTTAACAGCAGCAGCAACAACAGCAACAGTGAAAACCCAACCAAAATGGGTCACATGTCAGTCAGTTAGAGGGAGCTCATCCTTAAGATGGTGGGGTTGCCTGGGATCCAGAGTCAAGCAGTCACAACCACTATTGTGAGAACTGAATGGGGTGAAGAGGGTTCTGCGATCTGCGGAGGGAGACCAGGTGGGATGTTAGGATGACTCCCCAGAAAGGAGGCCCAAATGGTGGATTTCAGACTGGTGACAGACCCTACACCAGGCTGCTGGTCTTTAGTGTGGCTTCTTGGTGACGCCTTTCCAAGTCCAGGGCTAGGTATACCTGCACGGGCATTTCCTCCAGTGGGGGAGGAATTTGCATTTCTCTGGAATTTCCTAAAGCATCATGTTGGACTCATTTTTTTTTTTGCTTGGTTCGTGGGAGGGATATTGGTGGGTGAGGAAACCTGGGAAGCAACTTCCAGCCCTTTTTCCAAAAATGTTTTCCTTTTTTTTTTTTTAAGATTTATTTTTATTTATTTATGCATACAAGAACTGGGGTGTAGGCCAGAGGTGCAGGGAGTGAGAGGATTCACCAGAGACAGAGTGGGGAACAGAACAGGAGGATCTACTGAAGTACACTGTTGAGGGGAGCAGTGGGTGAGACAGGAGAGGTCTGCTGTGCCATGTGGGTTAGCTCCCTGGCCAAGGATTGAACACATGCTGCAGTGACTGGTGATAGCTTGATAGCACTGAGACTTTAGCCCCTGTGCCACCAGGGAGACCTCTTCCCGTAGTGTTTTCAACCCAACTGTGCTTGTCTGGGAGGTCATGCACGTCCCCGCCTTTGGGCCTAGAAGGAAAGGAACAAGTCTACTTTTAGGATAAAGATGGAACTTTGAGTGAATTTTAAAGTCTGAGTTTTGAGCCCTCGATTTTTGAGGTCTCATGCTAGAGATTGAATGTCCCTGTTCAGGCCTTGAACTATTTATACTATTGCCATCACCACTAATGACCATTTCTGCAACTATAGCTCACAAGTGGGTAGTGTCATTAAAACAGGAGGCAGAATACAGCAAATAAGAGCAGGGACTCTAGATGCTAGGACCTGAGTTCAGACGCAGGCCCCGTCATTTACTACCGCTGTGGTCCTGGGCAGATTACTGCACACCACAGTGTCTCAGTTTCCACATCTGTAATTGAGGGTGATGATAGTAGTTCCTACTTCTTTGTTGTGAGGATTAAATGAATATATGTGAAAGTGAATTATACTGTTTGAGACAAGGTACAGGGCTTGACACAAAGTAAGTCCTATATGTGCTAATTATCTTGCTGATCCAACGGAGACTCAACAAATCTAACACAGTCAAGTTTTCCAGTTGTTGGGGAGGGTGGCTGTTTCCTCAGATGATCTCCAGATAAGACACCTGGCTTGACTTGAGGTGCCATATTGCATGACGATGTCTCTATCAAAAGTATCATCCTCCGTTCATTGAGTTGATCCCTTGTGGGAACCAAAGTGGCCCAAGGATTTGTGGTTTCTTTTTTTTTTTAAGATTTATTTTTATTTATTTATACAAGCACTGGGTACAGTCAGAAGCGTGGGAGGGTGAGAGAATTCACCAGAGACAGAACGGGGAGCAGAGCAGGCAGAAGGACCGAAGTACACTGCTGAGGGGAGCAGCGGGCGGCAGGAGAGGTCTGCGTGCCATGTGGGACCCTCCTCCGGTGGCTGGGGAGCAGCCGGGGATTGAACCGGTGCTGCAGAGGCTGCGGGCAGCTTCACAACCCAGCACTCAACCGCTGCGCCACCGGGGAGGCCCGAGTTGTGGTTTCTCATCTTCAGTTTCACACCTGGGCAGAATCGCTAGGACTATTTTAATTGCCTCTGTGCTGCTGAAAGGTAGGTGAATGCTTGCTGACACCATTGTCCATTCTGCTGCTATTGTTGCTGTTACCAACTCCACCACAAGCCACACCACTTATTGGGGCTCCCTCTGTGCCAGGCACCACACTAACAACTTTATAAGTGCTTCCTTGTTTAATCCTCTGAAGTAGAATTTTTTAATTCACAAAAGCAGAGGTTCAGAGAAGCAACTTGTCAAGGTCACATAGTCAGGCAGTGTAGTAACCACAATTTAGTCTGCATTTGTTTGGCCCCCAAGGCCAGGGCTGTTCACCACCGGATTACACCTTACAGCCTTCTCAGCGATGCTGGCTCTTCAGTGCAGGGATAGTGTTTCTCACGCCTTTCATATGAAAATCTTGCATCATAGGCCTGGAATTTGGTAGATGTGATTTCTTAAAAAAAATATTTCTATCTTTTTTTTATATGATACCAGATTTTATTTTATTTATTTTTTTGTGATTTATAAGAAATGCATTTTATTTTAAATGTTTTTAAACTTTATTTTATATATTTTTACATCATTTTTCATTTTTATGCAATGTATGCATTTTCATCTAGATATGATTTTAATACAGTAAAATCACGGGTGCACCTGGACTTCCTTCCTGGGTGTGCTTGCTTTCCAGAATTTTCTAATTATAATGTTCATACTATGTTCAAGCCCTTGCATGAGGAGGCTCAACTCCATCTGGATTTCTTTTTTCATGGTGACTCTGGGGTGAATAGTAATGCAGGAGACTCAGGGGGATGAGGGTGCTGGAGAGAATGTCATTCTGTCCTTATGGGTGTCTGGTTGGTTTCTCTTACTCGCCATGACTTGGGAAGGGTTTTAGCTAAGTGCTGCTGGTGGTCTGGGTGCTCAGCACTCAAATGGGGCAAATATCCCCATCCTTTACAGGAGGTATGCTCACTACTGCCTCTCACCTCAGAGACAGAGAAGAAGGCAATAGCAGTGGTAGAATATGCCTAAGGCCATTTCTAGGCAATAGCACCAGAGACCGTGACAAGGGAGATCTGGACTGGACTGCATTTCCTATGGTCTTAAAAAAACAAGAGGAGCAAAAGGGGACACACACGCTTGCACGCGCATGCGTGCACACATACACACTTTCTCTCTCTCTCTCACACACACACACGCCATGTAATATAACGAATAACACAGGAAATGCCCACTTTGTGCTACTGAATTTGGCAATGACTTCCTGGATATGATACCAAAAACTAAGACAAAAAAAGAAGAAAACATAAATTAAACACCTAACGACATAGTCAAGAGAGTGAAAAGATAACCCATAAAATGGGAGAAAATATTTGTAAATCATATATCTGATGAGAGGTTAACATCCAAAATATGTAAAGAACTCCTACAGCTCAACAACAAGAAGCAGTAACAAAAACAACCCTAGAAAAATGGGCAAAGGATTTGAGTTGTGTTTTCTCCAGAGAAGATACACAAATGACCACTAAGCACATGAAAAGATACTTCAAGTTATGAATCAATGGGAAATGAAAATCAAAACCACAATGACAGATCACTTTACACCCATTAGGATGGATGGCTGGTATATATTAAAAAACAACAACAACAACAGAAAAAAGTCAATTGCTGAGGAGGATGTACAGAAATTGGAATCCTGTGCATTTTTGGTGGGAAAGTAAAATGGCTATAATTGCTCTGGAAAGCAGTGTGGCGGGTCCCCAATATATTCAACATAAATCATATGATCCAGCAATTCCATTTCTGGGTATATATTGAAAATAATTGAAAGCAGAGTCTCAGATATTTGTACACCCATATTCACATCAGCATCAGTCACAAAAATCAAAAGGTGGGAGCAGCCCAAGTGTCCTTCAGCAATGCAATGGAAGAACGTAATGGGAGTTTACACCAACAATGGAATATTACTCAGCCTTCGAAAGGGAGGCAATTCTGACCCTTGTTACAACATGGATGAGCTCTGAGAACACTATGCTAAGTGAAATGTCAGTCACAAAAAGATCGTGTGTGATTCCATTTATATAAGGTGTTAGAGGAGTCAAGCTCAAGAGAGACAGAAAGTAGGGTGGTGGTTGCCAGGGGCTGGTAGGGAGCAGGGGAATGGGGAATTTGTGTTTTAAGGGTACAGAGTTTCATGGGCCTCCCTGGTGGTGCAGGGGTTAAGCCTCAGCACTATCAAGCTGTTGGCAGCCACTGCAGCATGAATTTGAGCCCCAGCCAGGGAACTACCCACATGGCGCAGCAGACCTCTCCTGTCTCACCTGCTGCTCCCCTCAGCAGTGTATTTCAGTAGATCCTCCTGTTCTGTTCCCTACTCTGTCTCTGGTGATTTCTCTCACCCCTGTACCTCTGGCCTACACCCCAGTTCTTGTATGCATAAATAAATAAATATCTAAAAAAAAGGATATAGAGTTTCAGTTTTGCAAGATGAATAAAGTTCTGGAGATGGCTGGTGGTGGTGGTTGCACAACAGTGTAAATGCACCCAATACCCCTAAATTGTAGACACAAAAATGGTAAATTTTAGGGCCTCCCCAGTGGTGCAGTGGGTTGAGCACAACGATATGAAGCTGTTTGCAGCCTCGGCAGTGCGGGTTCGATCCTGGTGGGCCGGCGAGAATCCCACATTGCGCAGCAGACCTCTCCTGTCTTGCCCATTGCTCCCCTCAGCAGTGTATTTCATCAGTCTGCCTGTTCTGCTTCCTGCTCTGTCTCTGGTGAATCCTCTCACCCTCCCGCCCCTCTGGCTTATACCCCAGCTCTTGTATAAAAATAAAATAAATCCAAAAAAAAAGGTAAATTTTACATTATATGTATTTTATCACAATAAAAAAAGTAAACCATGGCTCGTGCTCTTGGCCAGGCAGGTTTGGTCTCGGCGGGTCATTTGGGATTCCAGGTTGGCGGAACAGGTACAACACATTTAAGAATATATCTCCCTCTTTTCTCCCTGAGTTGTACATTTCCTCATTCCCCTTGCCTTGTAAATAAACCTTTTGTTAACCTTAAAAAAAAAGAAAAAAAATAAACTATTACAAATAATGAATGAATCACAAAATGAATCCTCTTTGGTCCCTCTGCCTTCCTATTCCCACAAACTTAAAGAAATAGACATCTTTAGCTTGGTGTTTATCATTCTCTTTGTCCAATTAAAATTGTTTAAAACATCTTTCTGAAACTTGATTTATCTTTGTTTAGCATTATTTTTGTGACAGTCACCCATGTTCATATGTATATGCTAGTTCATTAATTTTCACTATTGTATAGTACTGCATGTTATTGCCTTTCGTTTTGTAAATTTGTCTATTCTCTTGGAATTTCCTTATTTAGTCACATCTCTTGACAGTAGACTACTTTCTTTTTTTTTGCTATTACAAACAATAATCCCATAAATATCAACAGGGATTGTGCATTAAATTTTTTTAAAGATTTATTTATTTATGCATAGAAGAATTGGGGTACAGGCCAGAGGTGCAGGGGGGTGAGAGGATTCATCAGAGACAGAATGGGGAGCAAAACAGGCAGATTGACTGAAACACACTGCTGAAGGGAGCAGTGGGTGAGTCAGGAGAGGTCTGCCTCGCCATGTGGGTCACCTCCCTGGCGGGCCAGGGATTGAGCTCATGCCTCAGAGGCTGCGGATTGCTCCATAGTGCGGTGGTCAACCCCTTGTGCCACCGGGGAGGCCCAAGGAGTGTGCATTTTTTAAAAAAGATTTATTTATTTATTTATACAAGAACCAGGGTACAGGCCACATGTGCGGGAGGGTGAGAGGATTCACCAGAGACAGAGCGGGGAATAGAACAGTCAGACTGACAAAAATACACTGCTGAGGGGAGCAGCGGGCAAGATAGGAGAGGTCTGCTGCGCCATGTGGGACCCTCACTTGTGGCTGGGGATCGAACCGGTGCTGCCGAGGCTGCGGGCAGCTTCGCAGCTCAGTGCTCAACTGCTGTGTCACCAGGGGAGGCCCTCTAGTAACATCTTTTAATGCATATATATATTTTTTAATTAATTAATTTTTTTATTTATTTAAATTTTGTTTTTATATTTCCCATACAATTACAACCCCCTTATTTTGACCCCAACCCCTCCATCCCCCCCGCCCCCCACAGAGTGTCTCTGGTTCATAGTTGTTTGTTGATTTCGATATTTTCTTTCTTTCTTTCTTTTTTTTTTTTTTAAAGATTTCTTTCTTTCTTTATTTATACAAGCACTGGGTACAGTCAGAAGCGCGGGAGGGTGAGAGAATTCACCAGAGCGGGGAGCAGAGCAGGCAGAGGGACCGAAGTACACTGCTGAGGGGAGCAGCGGGCGGCAGGAGAGGTCTGCGCGCCATGCGGGACCCTCCGCCAGTGGCCGGAGAGCAGCCGGGGATCGAACCAGCGCTGCAGAGACCTCGGGCAGCTTCGCAACCCAGTGCTCAACCGCTGCGCCACCGGGGAGGCCCTATATTTTCTTTCTTATAGTTATTCTTTTTCCTTGTCCCTTATTTAAGTTTTCTAGATTCCTGCTTGTTTATATATTTTAAATCTAAAAAGTAGTGAAACTTTTTCCTTTCTGGTTATGTTTTTTTTTTTTTTTTTTACTTTAGAAAACCTTCACTACTCTGAGTTTGGGAAGATCTTTTCGTATGTTTTCTTCTAGAGGTTTTAAACTTTTCTTTTTTATATTTAAGTTTTGAAACAAGCTGGAAATTATTTTTATTTATATTATGTGATATAGAATGGAATCCAGTTCTATTTTATTTTCTACATGGATAACTAATCCAGTGCCGCTTAATAACTAGGCTGTTACTTCCTGCTTATTTACAATGTCCCATTAAATGCTCACCCTACACACACACACAGAGCACATTTCCATTTATGTCTTAATTATCACTGCTTTATAATAAGTCTTCTATCTGTAGGGAAGTCACTATCTTGCTCATCTTCTGATGAACTATTATATTTAGTTCATCTTCTTCAAACTTTTCTAGGCATGTACATTTCAAAATTGGTATATTTTATTAGGTTGATTCTTAGATGTTTAAATTTTTTGTGCTATAACAAATGATTTTTTTTTTTACTACTTCTAGCATTTAGGAATACAAATGACTTTTGTTTAGACCGACACCTGGCAGGGTTGGCTGCCATTATACCTGTGGAGAGGGAGGTAGGTCATGGAGTTGCTAGGTGCTTCTGCTCCCCAGTGAACCAGGCAATGCTGGTTCCTCCCAAAAGTCCTAGTGGCTATTTTTATCTAGGAATGGCAAGGTAGTGAAGGACAAAGAGGGTGTGAGTGATGCGTGGCAGTGAGAGGACTAGAGAGAGGGCTGGAGAGATTTTTGTTTTGGGAAAATGGAAGTCAGGGAGAAGTGACTGCTGGTAAAAATTCTGGAAAGATTTCTGTATGGTGCTTTGGTTAAATCCCTAGGTCGAGCCCTTTAAGAAAACTCCAGCTGCCTCTGAAGTCATATTTTTGCCTCCTTTGACTGTGGTTACGTGCAAATCCAGCCAAGTTGGCAAGGTGGGGTGGCAGGTGAGAGTCAATACTAATCGGATTAGGCCTGGTACCACGGAGCTTACCAATAGTGCTGATTGAGTGATCATAATCGCATCAGCTCTTGGGTGAGTGCCAGAGACAAAGTCCTGAGGGGAGTTGCAGTCAGTTACTGGGCTTAGTAGACCTTTGCTTGGATATGGGGCGGTGGCTCATCTCTTCTAGAATCTTTTCTAATATCCAAAAATAACCCATAAACATTAGAGTAGTGTGAGGTGAATATTGCAAGGCTAGCATTTAATAATCCGAGTAAATAGTACCCACCCTCTCCCTTGTGCCACCTGGAGAGCTACTGTGGATAAAAATGGATGGATTACCTGTGATGGGTGAGATTGTCCCGGAAACCTACAACAGACCTTACTGAGGTCATGGCCATGATCTGTTTCATTAGTGCCTTTGGAGTTGGAACATAGGTCATATAGAAACCATATAGAAACCAAATGGAAACTTCTCCGAATTTCCAACTTGGCAGCATTTAAACTGCCACTGCCCATCTCCTTTCTTTTTGGGTAATGGGATCATCATATCCCATTACTTCCCAATCTTTGATCTCTGGGGAGCTAGGGTGAGGGAACACCTCCTTTCTTCTGCATCCTGTGCCTAGAGATCTAGTCAGTGTCTGGAAAGAGAGTCAGAAGCAGTAGAGGCCCTCAGGGTGAGGTCCCCCACTCTGAGGGGGGTCTGAGTCCCTGTCCTGAACAAGCTGCCAGATGAGGAGGGACACCCCCTTGAGCATCACTCAGGTGCCACACTTGCAGGTGATCTAGGCCAAGGAGGGCAGACCCAGACTCTGCTGAGAAGGTGGGGGATGAAACAGACTGGGCAGCAGATCTTCGGCTATGTTCTGGGTGGCAGGTCTCTAAGATGGCAGGTCTCTAAGATGGTGGCTGGACATCAAGGGTAGATCTCCTGGAGGAGAATTTGGGGGAGGCAGATCAGGGGCAGCATCAAGCATTACCAAGATGTCAGTGGCTTTAGCAGGCCCGACTAAGATTTGGAATATGGGGGGAGGAAGGGGCTGAGACTGGGTGTTCAATGGTATATTGAACCTAGGCAAATCGAGGCAGTAAGATCATAGAACTGGCCAGTATAGAAAGGTGCCAAGATCCAAGTGCTAATTCTTCACACGAACCCTTCCCATGTAGAGAAGAGCCTTCAGCAAGGCAGGTTCTGGGCTGACAGCCAATGTCCTTGGCTAAGAGAATGGGTGTGGAGGGCGAGATTCCTAATACCTAGATGAGGAAGGGTTTTAGGAAATGCTTGGGTATGGCAGTGGTTTCTTTGGGGCTCTCCTTCTACAAGCTGAGCTGAGGAGGGAGCAGAGTGACTCCTTGTATTGCTCTCACCCCTCCCTTCAGTCCTCCTTCTAGCTGCTTCCCAAATCTGGGATATCTCTCTTAGAGCCTTGATCTGAGTTGGTTGGTAATTAATCACCACCAAGTGTCAGCAGATCATAAGGGAGTGTTTACATTTTAATGACTTAGTTAATTTAGCAGAGAGCCACTTTGATCTTATTGGGGGGGGGTAGGGCCCCCCCACCCCCCCGTGCTCACTGCTGGTGATGTAGCCATGAGTAAACAAGGGGGACTCTTTCTGTAGACATACCCTTCTCCAGAGGAATCCTTACTATAGGGCATGGGATCCTATCTGGGCATTAGGGAAGGTCTTCCTAAAGCACATCTTAAAGTTGGCTAGCTAGGGCAAAAGTGGAAGAGTGTTCTGGGCATATGGAATAGAATGGGGGAAGCTTCTCTGTGGAAGAAGCATGGCTTCTTATGATGGGGGAGCAGATGGTGCAGTGAGGGGGATGAGAGGGACTGAGCCTGGAGGGCAGCACCAGATCACCCAGGGCTTTGAGAAGCAGGGAGTTTGTACTTTACTCAAAGAGAAATGGGAAGCCTATTTATCTTTTTATGTAGGAAGTGATTTAAGATGACCAAGTCATCCTGGTTTTCCAGGGACATTCAGGTTTTAGCAATGAAAGTCCTATGTCCAGGAAGCCTCACATTCCCAAGCAAACCAGAAGAGCTTGATAAGATTTATGTTTCAAAAAGGTCACCGACAGAAGAGTGAATAATGGGATTAAGTCAGGTAAAGAGGATTAGAGGAAGTATTTAAGAGAGTAGGGAAGATACATAGTTAAAAAAAGACCTAATATTTATTGAAGATTTATATGTGTCAGCCACTCTTTGAAGTGTTTTACATTCATTATGTACTTTAATCTTCAAAACAATACCATAAGCTAGATACTATTTCATTTTTACAGGTGAGGAGAGAGTCTCGGCAAGAAATAGGCAATTTGTCTAAGGTCAAACATTTTGTGAGTGGAGAAGGATTTAACCCTGGAACTGTCTTCAGTGCCTGATCCTACACTGAACTGACATGAAGGCAAGTATGTCTGTGCCAAAGAAGAGAAGACTGATCGAAAGTCTGTATAATAAGCAGGTGTACTTCAGTCGTCTTTCTGACTTCTGCATAAAGATGACTCTCACTCCCCATATACTGAGTGACTCAGCCCCTCCCTCCATTCTCTTTCAAGAATGCTAGTGACCAGGCCTACTTGCTTCAGACTGGAGATAGGAGGGTTCATTTTAGGACCAAGTGATCATCCCAAGATGTCCCCCTATTAAACAATTCATTCAGATTGCACTATGATGAAGATTACTGATGGATAAGCTCTGTCCCTTTAAATAGAGATTCCCAACAGTTTTTTGTGCATGATTCTTAAATGAGAGCAGACATCCAAGGATCACCTGATGTTTAAGGAAAACCTTGTATATGAAAGACTAAAACAAAACAAAACAAAACACAAAACACCCCATATAAATAGATAAAAGGAACTTGGGAAAGAACATCAATCAGGTTAATAGAACAAAAATTTAATAGACTAATATCTTCAGAGAGGCAAGGAAAGGTATTGAATCTGTGAAACAAAAACATGAGGAAATTAAAAATAGAACATTCAGAGAAGGAATAGATCTTGGAAATTACAAAATGGACTTGATTCTGGGTTTCTTCCATTGTTGGCAGAAGTAAACATTCAATATAATTGTTAGATAAAGTTGAAAAGAAAGATTAAAAAACAAAAAATATAGAAAATGAAACAAAAGAAATGAATATTAGAGGACAGGTTCTGGACGTTCCAGAGTAGAGTGTACCAAGACAATGGAAGGAGGAAATTATCAAAGACGTGATAAAAGAAAACTGTTGGATCTGAAAGGCATTTTTTTTTTAAAGATTTATTTACTTATTTATGCATGGAAGAACTGTGGTGTAGGCCAGAGGTATGGGGAGTGAGAGGTTTCACCAGCAACAGAGTAGGGAACAGAACAGGGAGATCTACTGAAATACACTGCTGAGGGGACCATCTGGGGATTGAACTCATGGTGCAGTGGTTGCCAATAGCTTCATAGTGCTGAGACTTAACCCCTTTCACCACCAGGGAGGCCCCTTAATATTTATTTTAAACGTACAAGTTTCCAGGAACCATTCTGGAGACAGAGGCTACTAAACAGACAGACGTCCCTGGGGCTGTGGAATTGTGCTGGAGGAAATAAGCAGTGGTGATTGGCACACCACACACATAGTGCTGTCCAAGCACTTTTTAGTATCCCCTCCCTTAATCTTCACACAGCAGAGAAAAGGTTCTATTAATTCTCTTGTTTTACAGGTAATGCTGCTGAGGCAAGAGAGGTTAGGTATCTTGCTCAAGTTCACAGCTGATTAAAACCTGGATTTGAACCTGATGTTGGGTTGCAGTGGAGGGGTCTGGCGACTTGGGGCTACATGGCTGTACAGTCTCACTCTCCTTCCCAAAGAGGAGGAGAGCGGGGGAGTATCTGAAGGCAAAGCCACCACAGACTCAGCCCCTGGCATTCCGATGGGGAGGGGCATGTCCAGGGAGCAGGAACTGTGGGGCCACCAGCAGTCGACTGCCAGAGACTCTGGGGACAGAGACAGGTGGGTCCTCTGGCTGCAGATTAAACCCTGATCTCCACTCCTATTTCCCCACAGTGCTGGGGGATATGGGTACATGTATTGAAAACAAACAGACAAATGATAGATGTGACTCAGGCGTGCCTTGTACACATAGAATGCAGGTGCAGATGGGAATTCAGCAGACAGATGTTGCTGCTGACAGTTTTCTTTCTTATTATTTTTTAAAAATGATTTATTTATTTATTCATACAAGGACTGGGGTACAGGCCAGAGATATGGGGTGTGAGAGGATTCACCAGAGACAGAGTAGGGAGCGGAACAGGCAGACTGAAATACACTGCTGAGGGGAGCAGCAGGTGAGACAGGAGAGGTCTGCTGTGCCATGTGGGTAGCTCCCTGGCCAGGAATTGAACTCGTGCTGCAGAGGCTGCCAATAGTTTCATAGTGCTGTGTTTAACCCCTTGCGCTTCCAGGCAGGCTCTGCTGACAGTGTTCTAGGGGTAGAAATGGGGTGGTGTGCAGAGAAGCACAGTTTGCCATTTTCATTATGGGTGGCTCTGGCTGGTTTAGGGAGGTGCTTGTTATTGAGCTCCTGGGAGGACTCCAAGTCCTGGGTGCCAAGAACCACCCAGAAAGTCAAGTCCACAGAGGGCTGGGCTCTGGCCTCAGGAGTGTTTTGGGGCTGGGTGCCTCCTTTCCATTGTGTAGTTGACATTGACCTTTTGGTGCAGCTACTGTGCCACCCTGCAGGAGCTGAAATTGTAGGGCCACCACCTCCTTCTGTAAACCGGGTGTATCTGGTGAGGGAAGATTTGGGATTCCAAGTCACAAGATTTCACTCAGTGCCTCCCCTAAGCAAACCTGAATCAGTTGGCAAGAATAGTGCAATCCCCCCTATTTTTACATTTCACTTTCTACCTTTCTAAGTGTATTCATACCCCTTATCTCTGTGAAGCAGTTAATCCACATTTGACAAGACCACAGGCGAAGACTTCTCAAGGACAAAGGACATATGAATTTTGCCAGGTGTTACACAAAGAGTTTATTGAAAATGACCCAACCACAAAGTGAGAACTCAGTCTGCGAGCAAAGCTTTATTTGGGGTCTTTAGGAGAAAGCAGTCTGGGATCCTGGGCCCGCAAGCTGGGGAGTGCTCACTGATACAGTGGAACTGCCTCGTTCAGGTAAAGTAACTTTCTCAGGAAGGAAAAAGAAAACCAAGCATGAGGTGTAGGTGCACCCTGAAGCCAGGGTGCAGGAGCCTTTGCTGGTTCTTACAAGAAGTCTGCCACCGTTTCTCCAAACTCCCCAAATTGCCAGTGTCAGGATGCTGGCTTGAGGAGGCTTAGTTATGAGGCTGTAAATCCACATTGCTAAGTGGTCAGGTGTGGAACCAGGGTAAGCTCCAGTCCAGATGGCCTCCCAACTCCATTTTGAATGTTCCCTTTAGTAATTTTGATTCCATGATTTCTTCATCATCTTTACAAGATAGAACCTTGTACTCTTCGGCCTGAGGCCCCATGCCTTTATCGCCTGGCCGGCCGTGACTGCACCCCACGGCGTGTTTCTGCGATCTTGAGCTATGAAGTGAGAACATGCTGTCAGTGTGGGAAGACCTTGTGCCTGTCCCTGAGTTTGTTGCCTCACGGGGTGGGGTGCAGGGAGGCTTCTGTACTGGAGGTAATTCCAGTACCATCATGAGTGCCACGGGAAGGTAAGATGTGCCTAGTGATCTGGAGGCAGGAGAGAGTTTATTTTCTTGAAATAGTTAAGGAAGGCAAGGGTTATTAATTTTCTAGGCGGAGAAGGGCTAGAGGAGAGGCCAGCAGAAGCGATGGCTAAATCATGGACAAGATTAGCATGTCAGGGCTAAGCACAGATCTTGTGGGTCCTGAGACTCTTTTGGGGTGATCTACCTTTCAGAAAAAGTATACAAAATTACACATTCAAAAGTACACCTGAAAGTGAATTTTTACTTAGAATGAGAAAAGGAGTATAGCAAATCGGAAACTTCAAAAAGTTGACGAACTCCACCAGTCAGAGAAATGACAATATATATATTTTTTTAAGTGGAGGACTCAACTGTTTGAGTCTTTAATGCTTTTCTGTTTTCTTAACGCTTTTCTGTTTTCTTGGCTCTGTGATCCTTGATTGCTTCATATGACAACAATTTTGTAAAATCATTTTCTATATAGATACTAGCAAGCTAATTCAGTCTTTCCTCTGATTCTGCTGACTAGCTTGCTGTCATAGTTAAGAAAAAAATTTTGTTTTCAGTTTCACTACTTGTTGCTGGTACTGCTATAATTTTTAAGGATTACCTCCAAGTTAAGAAAACCCTTATCAAATTTCTTTCCCATATTTATTTCACGGTAACACAAGTTTTCATAAAATATATCTTAAATAGTTTTAAACTTGAAGACACTAATGATCTATAGTCTTGTGATAGTGGCTTTGTACATTATCCAAGAGTTTCAAGTTTACTGTGACTTAAAGATTATCTTTTTCTTATTGAATTACTATTTTGATTTGAGCTGAAATTGTTTATACTATGATCTCATATTCAGAACAATTTATAATGATTTTTCTTTATTGTTCTGGTTTCCATAGTCCATTAATTTTTAAAAATTCTTTTTATTGAATTAACATTGCTTTATGACATTATATAATTTCAGGTGTATATCATTAAAAGTCAACCTGTGTGTTTATTACATTAACTTTACCACTAAAAGTCCAACTCTATCCTTCACCATACAATTGACCCCTTTTCACTAATTTTTTTTAAATTGGGGTTTATCTTAGTTTTTAGTAAATAAATCTATGCCTTTCATATACATCAAAATCTATAATTTACTACTTACATTATAGACATGTTAAAAATGTTTTTCCAATTGCAGTTGAAGTGGCACATTCAATCTTTATTGACTTTTTGGATCCTGGTCATATTTCTTTTCTAAGTCTTCAAAAGTATATTTGAGGGGCCTCCTCAGTGGCGCAGCGGTTGAGCACTGGGTTGCGAAGCTGCCCTCGGCCTCCGCGGCGCCGGTTCGATCCCCGGCTGCTCCCCGGCCACCGGAGGAGGGTCCCACATGGCGCGCAGACCTCCCCTGCCTCCCGCTGCTCCCCTCAGCAGTGTACCTCGGTCCTTCTGCTTGCTCTGCTTCCCGCTCTGGATCTGGTGAATTCTCTCACCCTCCCGCGCTTCTGACTGGACTCAGTACATGTATAAACAAACAAACAAACAAACAAACAAATAAATAAATGAATAAAATACATGCCTCTTAAAAAAAAAAGTATATTTGAGTCCTTGCTATGTCCTTGTACCCCTGTTACCAGATTTATTTATTTATTAAATATTTATTTATTTATGCCTACAAGAACTGGGTACAGGCCAGAGGAGGGGAATGAGAGGATTCACCAGAGACAGAGTGGGGAACAGAACAGGCAGACTGACTGAGATACACTGCTGGGGGGAGCAGCGGGCAAGAAAGGAGAGGTCTGCTGTGCCATGCGAGTTGCTCCCTGGCTGGCTAGAGATTGAGCTTGTGCTGCAGAGGCTGCAATTGCTTCATAGTGTTGTGCTTAATGCTTTGTGCCACCAGGTCGGCCCTGTTACCAGATTTAGCTAACTTTATAATGGGAAGATTACCTCATCACATTGATCTTAAAAGAGAAAACCATGCTGACAGGAGTTTAACCAGTGGAGTCTTGTCATCTTAATGGTTTAAATTTATTTAGCTATTTTGGTCCTTTTCCTCACTCTCATAATTTTGACTGTCAGAGTTTTTGGTTTCTTGTTGACATTTTGAAGCTTCTGTCAGTTTGCTTACTTTTCAGGATGCCTGTTTGGTAACTAGGATAGTTCCCATCACACTTCAATTATAATGTGGAAAAATAACTGAAAAAAGTCTCCTCAACTTAAGGCTTAAGCAAGAGACATTCACATTTAGTTGTCACTGTTTCTTTAGTGAACTACAGAATTGTCTAATGCAATACTCATGGTATTTCTATTAGGTTATTGGTAAAGATGAGCAGGAGTTTGTGGAGTACTTGTTCACAGTTGATTTTGCTGCATTGGGGACAATTTTGTGTGCTGCTTCATCAGAACAAGATGTTTCAGATTCGCTAAGTTGTTAATCAATAAACTGAATGATTAAAAAGACATACATTTTCACGCAAATATATTCCCTACTTATAGTGCTGATTATAGATTTGTGCCTTTCAAAACAGGAATCTTGATAAGTTCTATTTTGTTCGATCCTCCTAAAAAGCTCTACAGGATGTTTATTAATGAATATGAGTTATTGTTGAGTATATTACTGGCATGAAAGAACTCTTTAATGCAGTGCCATTGAGAGCTGAATACTCTGCTTATAATTTTATTTATCTGCTAAGTGGAAGGATTTTCACAGGTTAGCTTTGGCTCCTACATTTCAGGCCTTGTTTCCCCTACACTGTCCACACACTTCTGGAGCTGAGCACTGCTGAGCTCTCAATATGGCTGCTGGCCCTGCACTTCCTTCCATGATGCCGGGCGATGATGCACAGGGGTGGTGGGAGGAGTATTCCTAGAAACCATTCCCTGATGGGCTGGATAGCATTTACTTAATTATACATGGAGTGACAGCTGCCATTAATTTTCCCTTGTTGAGTAACAGGTTATCACAGACTTAAAAACAATGTTTATTATTTCCTAGTTCTTGAAATAACACATGTTTATTATTTCCCAGTTCTTTGTGTCAGAAATCTGGGTGGACTTGGATGGGTTCTGTGCTTAGAGTTTCACAAGGTCAAAGTGAAGATTACTAGTCAGCTCAGCTGCCATAACAAAATACCAATGACTGGGTGGGTTAAACTAAAGAAATTTATTTCTCTGCTCTGGAATTGGAAAACCCAAGGTGGAGGTACCATCAGGATTTGCATTTGGTGAGGCCTCTTTTCCTGGCTTGAAGATGGCTGCCTTCTCGCTGTGTCCTCACCTGGCCTCACATGTCCTTACCTGTGCAAGTGTGAAGACAGAGAGGCCTGTGGCATCTCTCTTTTTTATGAGGGTGAGTCCTATCAGATTAGGGATCCATCCTTATGATCTCACTCAAGCTTTGCCACTTCCTTATAGATCCTATCTCCAAATGTAATCATTCTGGGGATTAAGACTAAAACATGTACATTTTTTTGGGGGGGCTGCAATTTAGTCCATAACACAAGGTGGAAATTGAGAATTAATCTGCTCCACATTCATCAGGTTGTGAAAGAATTCAGTTCCTTGGGACTGTGGGTTGAGTTTCCTGTTTCCTTGCTGTCACCCAAGGGACAATCTGTGAGTACTGTTATCAGGTCTTTTCCACGTGGCCTCCTCCATCTTCGGGCCAACAACAGCATGTCCTTCAAATCTCTGACTTCCTCTTCTGCTCTGGTGATTATATCAAGCCTATCAGAACAGCTTCCCTTTTGATTAGCTCAAGACCAACTAACTAGTAACCTCAATTTTGTCTACAAAATTCCTTTTGCTATGTAAAGTGACACAATCAAAGGCATGACATCTGTCATGGGATGAACGTTTGTAACTCAACTGTGCACTACCCAGGTTCTCAGAATGCCTGCAGCTGCTCCAATGCCAGCCAGTGTCGGGGAAATGAAATAGAGAGGTGGCATGGACAGAGACACGAATGAAACCAGTCACAGTTAAAATATCTTCATGTGGCAAGGAGTCCACACCCAGTGTGACATTTGGGTAATGTTCCCTCTTCCTGTTAGAAGAAGGGGCAGGAGGAAGGAAGCTGATAGTGGTCTGACCCTGTTTGCCAAGCACTGGGCTGGGTGTAGAGGATGCGGAAATGCCACATCAGAGATGCTGCCCTAACAAAGCCCCGAAGAACAGATTCTTCAGGTGGCTTCTCCTTATCCAGCCTCAGGCCTGAGCAGCCCAGAGGAAAGGTGGGCATTTATCTTTGTCCACAATGCCATTTCCAGGCCATCATTTTTCCCATTAAAATTCTGAAATCAGGGCCTCCCTCATGGTGCTAGGGGTTAAGCACTGCACTATGAGGCAATCCGCAGCCTCTGCAGCATGAGTTCAATCCCCAGCTGGCCAGGGAGAAACTCACATGGTGCAGCAGACCTCTCCTGTCTCACCCATTGCTCCCCTCAGCAGTGCATTTCAGTCAGTCTGCTTATTCTGTTCCCTGCTCTGTCTCTGGTGAATCCTCTCACCCTCCCACATCTCTGGCCTATACCCTAGCTCTTGTATGCATAAATAAATAAATCTTAAAAAAATAAAATTCTGAAATCACACCATTTGAAGACTATCTGATCTGATCAACTCATTCTTTACCATTCTTGTTGGAGACTGTCATCAATCTCCAGGTCACTGACTGTGATGGATTGGATCATTATTTCCAAATATTTCCTCCTTTCTACCCTGTGGGAGGAGACTGCCTCTTGGTCTTTCTACATTGGGCTTGTCATATCACCTATTTAATCCACAGACTGTGAGATGACTGTGTGATATATGTCATGTGCAAATAAAAGTTTTAAAAAGAGCATGCAAACTCTTTTGGTCCAGCCTCTTTAATTCTTCAGCCTGGGTTCCAGAAAGATGTCTGGAGGAGATCCTGGTGCCCTTCCATCTGGGAGCAGAGACTCACAGAGTCCGAGGTGATGCCAGACTTCATGTAACCTGAACAAGAAATGACTGCTTGTGGATGTAAGCCTCTGAAATATTGGGACTTTTGTTACCACAGCAAAGCAGACTCATACATTGCCACCCACCTTCAAGGAGAAGGCCAGCATTTGATGCTCAGTTTTTCTTTCCATTCAAATAATAGCAAACTGCACACCTGTGTTTCACCCATTCCCACTTGCAAGGTCACTGGAGAACCTCAGCACCAGGGTTTTCTCTTCCCTGCACCCAGGACCCTGACATGATACAGGATGAAGTCTGAGGTCTTATAGCCCCCAACATCTCATCTTCAAACACCAATCCTAGCCTTTCTCAGCTTCCCTCCCTCATTTCTATTTCTTCTGCTCCTTAAGTTCATTAGAACCTCCAGCCGCTAATTCTTTTATTCTTTTTAAACATACTTGATGGTTTCACTTCCTTCCTTGATACATTTGATCCCACCATGGGGTGGAGAGGGGAAGGGGGAGATGAGGGGGCCTCAGATCTCTATACATTGACACTGACATTCCCCACTGGCTCCTCAGGGTCACCTGCTGGGCATAGCCTCAGGAGAGCATCTTTTGTCCTCTATCTCTTCCCAGGAGCCTGGAATTTTTCCTGCTGTTTCACAACTCCCTCAAATACCAGGATGAGATAGTTAGATGAGTTTTACAAGAGACTTCAGTGATAAGATCTCTACCTTCCCAGTTCCTTCACTTCAAAGATTCTTACTTTTCATTCTCCTCTTATTTTAGGTCTTCCTTCCTGCAGGAAGCTTTATCTAGTGGCTCACCAGTGGGTCACATTCCTATCCCACCTCGTTTACACCCAGTATATTTCAGACTATATTCAATTTTTCTGTTTGTCTTCCCTATGTCACCCTTCTAGGAAGGTGATTTGAGAGCATGCACCCTATGCAGGATTAATTCAAGACTTCTGGAGGAAACCCAGCTTACTCCCCAGTAGCGGCTGGAGAAGGTTGTGCCTCACTCCCCGGGGGCAGCTGAATTTGTAGAAGAACCAGGCAGAGAGGGCAGGGAGCTCAGTCATCACCAGAGTTCAAAACTAAAGATGTAGCTGTGGTTTGTTTTTCAAATACTTCCTAGAAAGTAGACGAAGCCTAAATGTTGGATTTAGAAGGGATGAGAGGCTGTATAGAGTAACGGTTAAGGACATGGCTTTTGGAATGATACTGGATAACATTTGAATTTTGGTTCTCTTTCATGCTAACTGAGACATAGTAATGAGGAGCTATTAATGTCGCTGTTGAGAGTGGGAGATGGAAAACTATTGTTACTCCTGTCTTCCAAATCATGTCACGGCTGCTTTGGAGAGAGAAGCTGGGATTTCAAGAGTCCCCACAAGTTTCTGAGGCCATGAGGTGACCCATATGTAGGTACTAACTTATTGAAACTTGTGCGGGTAGAATGATTCCTCTCCACTCTACTATGTTCATATGCTAATTCCCAGAACCTGTAAATGTGTATTCTCACATGGCAAAAAGGGGCTTTGCAGATGTGATTAAGTTAAGGATTTTCAGCTGGGGAGATTACCCTGGCTTCTCTGACAGACCCAGTATTATCAACCAGTGGGCCCGAACTTAGTGCAACCACTGAGTCCGATGTTTTCACAAGGGCCCTTATAGGGGGAAGATGGAGACAGGAGAGTCAGTCAGAGAAAATGGGACAATGGAAGTGGGTAGGGGAAGAGGGGAAGGTGGGAGAGAGAGAGAGATTTACTACACTGCTGTACCTTCAGAATAGAGGAAGGATATGATATAATACACAGGAAATTTGCTAAGAAAGAGTTCTCATCACAAGGAGAAATTCGTTTTTCTTCCTTCTGTTGCATCTCTATGAGAAGACGGATGTTAGCCAAACCTATTGTGGTAATCATTTCACAATATATGTACATCAAGTTATGCTGCACACTGTAAACCAATACAGTGATGTCAATTATTTCTCAATAAAAGTGGGAAAAAACAGAGGTGGAGTCTTGAGCCAAGGAATGCACTGGCTTTTAGAAGCTGGTAAAGACAAGGAATGGATACTCCTTGGGGCATCTAGAAGGAACATGGAGCCTCTGACACCTTGATTTTAGCCCAGTGACACTTGCAATCTCCAGAACTGCAATATAATGCCTTATGTTGTGCCTTTAAGTTTGCGGTAATTTCTTATAGCATCTACAGGATACTAATACAGGGAGGCATTCTGTTCTTACATGCTCTGTGTAGTGCCCCTAATCCAGTCATTTCCACTCTGCCCTGGCTCTTTCTTTCCAGTCATTCTGCTGAGGTAGAAGGAGCCCCTTCTCTCTGAGAACAAACAAGGAACTTTTGTTTGGTGATAACTGTTCCTTTGTTATTAGCAAGTCATAGAATAGCACGATTCACTCAAAATACAATGTGAGCAACAGCTGTAATTTTAAATATTCCAGTGACCACACTGAAAAAGTAAAAAGAAATAGGTAAAATTTATTTTAGGGATGTTATTTAATCCAATACATACAAGTTCTCATTTTATTTTATTTTAAAGATTTATTTATTTATGCATACAAAAGTTGGGGTACAGGCCAGAGATGCGGGGGGTGAGAGGATTCACCAGTGACAGAGTGGGAAGAGAACAGGCAGACTGACTGAAATACACTGCTGAGGGGAGCAGCGGACGACACAAGAGATGTCTGCCTTGCCATGTGGGTTGCCTCCTGGCTGGCCGGGTATTGAAAGTGTGGTGCTTTAACCCCTTGCGCCACCAGGAAGGCCCACATTTCTTTTTTTCTTACTAAGTTTTTGAAATTCAAATGCATTTTACAGGTATAGCACATCTGAATTTGAACACTACATTTTCAATAGTTAAAGTGAAATGTGGCCATATGGAAACAATAAAATGTATTTAATCAAATATATTGTCATTAGTTTGTCATTTAAATTAAAATTAATTAAAAATTAATTCTCAATTGCACTGACCACATTTCAAATGCTTTATGGTCACATGCAGCTCATGACTACTGTCTGGATAGTGCAATCTTGGAACAACAACTTTAACTGGGGCCAATCATATGAGAGAATCTTTACTTAATCTGTTGCTAGGAGAACAACAGGGTAAAATCATATTCTCCCAAAGATGTGTCCATCTTACGAGGTAGATCTTAGTAGACAATATTAACCTATTTTGCAGAAACCCTTTGAAAGGCTCTTACTGGTAACATTCAAGTCTTAGTTGTAGGTTGCATGTTGATAATACTCTAAGAGAAAAAATTCCTTCCAGAGTGACTTGTAGACTCAATCTACAGGATTTGGAATCAGCTAAGGGCCACTCGTTGCTGCTGTGGGTCCTGAGTCCACACAGTTCCCCAGACTGAGGTCTTTTGATCTTCCCCTGTCAGAGCCTTTGGGACTATGCTCAGAAAGTGCATGGCCCTCTGTCATCTGGACACTGTGTGGTGGACACTGCTGTGACACACTAGGGGCTTCTTGCTGTATTTCTTGTGGTGTAGCAAACACCTCATGGCTGATTCAACCTAATTTGTGTCATTCTGCCTTGGCCCCTAGTCTTGGGATGGGTCAGAAGTGAGGTAGCCCCAGGTTTCTGGTGGACCCTAAGGCACTGTTGGGAATTGCGAGGCATGTTCAGGTGGTTGGTGGACACTGGCACTGGGCCATCACTGAGCCCCAGAGAAACACTTGTTCCTCACCAACTTGTCTTTCTCCTCAGTGGCTGTTATAGACTGAATGTTTGTGTCCTCCCCCCTCCAACTCCACCAAACTCAATATGGAGATACTAACCCTCAACAAGGTGGTATTAGGAAGTGGGACCTCTGGTGGGTGGTTAGGTCTCAAGGGTAGAGCCCTTACAAATGGAATCATTGTCCTTAAAAAAGAGACATCAGAGAACTCCTTTGCTCCTTCTGTTCTATGAGGACACAGTGAGAAGATGCACATTTATGAAACAGGAAGTGGTCCTTCACCACATAATCAATCTGCCAGCACTGTGAAGTTGGGCTATTTAGTTTATAGAGCTATGAGAAATAAAGGTTTGCTATTTATTTAGGCCATCCAACTGTGGTGTTCTAGTTATAACAGTTGAATGGATGATGACAGAGACTCTTCAAAGGGTCTGAGTCAGACCCTTGGATTCCTCTTGGGTTCCTCATTTGCCGAGTCACGTGGACTATCTGGAGAGCAGATGCCTGTAACTGGTTGTCAGCCTGTGGCAACAGCTCTGCCACCGTGTGCAATGAATTGCCCTCTCCCGATGCCTGTCTGTCAAATCAGGGTATTTGGTTACACCCTTTCCTGTACAGAAGTTGACACTATGAGGTTCCGGGGATCCAGTGGGGAAATCCCTCCTGTGGGAGCTAAGGAGAAAGCCATGTCCAAGATTATCGCATCTACTTTACCCTCTTGCTCACTCATCTCTTTGATTTTTATCAGCAATGTGGACTTGAGGTTTATCAAAATACCCCAGTCTTGGGGGCCAAACTAATCTTTCTCCTATTCCCATTTGCCCCAGCTTTGGAGTTCCTCATTCCCAGTTGCCCTGGCTACTTTCTGCCTTTCTCTGGGAGGTCAGTCTGCAGGTCTGTGAGGACAAAGCCCCCTTGCCGTCTAGGCACACATCTTTATTCTCCTCATTGGAGTGGAAGTCACATCCTCAGTCAGGTCTTAAACGTCTTCCCTGATTGGGTCACTCACATGGGGATCTTATTCACTTTGGGAAAACATTTTTTAGTCTATTATCAACTATCCACACCGATGGCCCAGGTGAAAGCTCTTTAGTGACAAAGGTGCTGCTGTCCTTTCACGTTGGCCCTAGCCCTATTGCAGCTGCACTAGTCACCAGAGCTATGTGTGTGACACGTGCACCCATCTCCATGACAACCTGCTTTCCTGAGTCCAGACGAGGGTGACTCACTTGTCCTGGTTTGAGCAGTACTTACTTGGTTTTAACACTGCAAATTCGGCATCTAGGAGTCCCCTAAGCACCTTCAGGCAAATAAGGACAGTTGCTGCTCCTATTAGGTCTTCTGTTAAAAGGCTTAGGTCTTTGATTTGGTTGATCAAGAGGATTAACTGGGGCTGAGCTAGAGACTCTTATTCCTCCATTAGGTCAAGAAGTTTGTATGCATTTCTTTGGGTTTCAATCCGGAAGCAATAGGGGTTACCACCTCTTTTATGAATTTTTTTTGATGTTTATTCCTCTTTACACTTGCGCTTGAGTTAGGAAGTAGTCAGACCACTAAATGCTGGTTTTTTGATGGAAGCTACATCAGAATGTGCTCTGTGGATGATGTGAGCCATTCATGCTGGCCTGTGTGTGTGTGCGTGCGTGTGTGTGTTGAGAGGAGTTCCAGGAATTTGAGGGGCCCTGTCTAGAATTAACCAATATTGTGTTCCTCAAGACTGTTGTCTTGCTGTGAACATCACACTCCAACCTTGACTTTCCAGACAGTTGGGGTGATTTTGTTGCTACCTCTGTGTGTTGAGGCCAAGAAGCTGTACAGTGCTAGTTTGGAGAGTCTTGCTCCTTTGCTACTCACCATTGGATTTCCCAGTAGCCAGCATCCAAGCAGTCCCCTGTGCCCACATGGGCTCAGCTGTCTCCCATCTCTCTACACAGCAAGCATCACAGCCTCTCGCCTGCACAGTTCAGGAGCTTCAGAGGGCCTGAGTACAGCCAGTGTGTAGAACACAATGTGAATGTTGTCTTCCGGAATCACACGAGGAGGGTGGCATGCCAATCTGTCTTATTTCAAGTGAATCAAAATTAAAAATACATTTAGTTTATTTACAATGTAACACTGCCTCAAATATTTCATACCCTTTTTCCCTCAGAGTTTTTCCAACCCATCTTATCATCCATCAACCTTATTCTTCCCTCCACAGATCCACATCTTGTAACAAAACACACAGTTATTATTTTTTCCATCAGTCCTTTGAAAACAAAGATGAATAATACTCTGACTGAGAAACCTGTGGTGGCAAGTTTTTATTTCATAATAACACCCAAGAAGATGATGAACTGGCTAAGACAGGTCTGTACGAAGGAGAATTTCCTGAGTTTCTTGTGGGTTTTATGAGTGGTGGTCTTTCTGGGTCTGAGGCGGGAGAGGTAACAGAGGAAGAACCCAGAGAGTTCAGTTAAAACAAAGAGCCCTGCCAGGAGGCCCTGGGAGGGTTGATCTTGAATTTTAAGCCCCTGCCTCACTGCCCTCAGTGTGATGTCATGTCAGTCAGATCACATGAGCCAGAGGCAGCTGCTTCTCTGGGGGTCTGGGTGAGAAGCTCGTCCTCCGAAGGCTCAGGGATCTGCTGCTTTGGTAAAGTTTTTAGGGGTCCGATGGTCATATATTCTTTGGGATACACCATCAAAAATGAAAGAAAATTGCCTCATATCACATCTCCAACCACAAAAAAGAAGACACAATGCCTGGTGGCTCCAGTGGGTTCTGGAGGCGACATGTTTCATAACTGCAAATAGTGCTCTGGGCCATACCTGGCATGACACTGAAGGCTGCCTGTGTTGAGGGGAGCCAGTTGTGAGAAACGGTAGGTCTAGAGGTGGGAGATGGCAGTCCAGTGTTGCATCAGGCAACACCACACTGTCAAAGAAACAGGAGTCACGGAGCAAGCTGTTATGGCAGGATGCTACCGAGAAGGCAAAACCTGGCCTTTTTATTGATTGAATGATTTTACAGAGTCAATTACTTGGGGCAGGAGAACAGAGAGAAAAAAGTTAGAAGGAAGCAAATGTATGCTTGTTTAAGCTTTTTGGGGAGATGAATCTGCGGATCCAGATTAGTTTTATAGTCCATGTTTGAAGATTGAAATCAAGCTTCTGACCTCCACTCGTGGTTCTGATCTTATTAACAAGACATTCTGTTAACCAGTCTCTGGGACCAAAAGTTACATATCAGTTGACGGCTCCTGAGGCATTCCTGGTCACTCCTGATGTCTGTTCACTGTCCCAGGGGATGAAGCATCCTGCTCTTGTTTAACTTGAGAGGAACATTTGCAGGGTCAGTGGTTTGTGTTCCTTAAGTTTAGGTAATTGACTGGACCAAATGGACTTTGTACTGGAAAAGGCCAAACTGTATAGTCAAAAGGGCGACTTAAGCAGCCATTTAAGTCTAGCAGACCCACACACAGTCCAGGCCTACGAATCATGTGCCACTTGGGTCATCTGATCCTGTAGCCCCTGAGATGGAAAGGTCAGTGGTGGGAAAAGACATAGTATGGAGTTATGGCAAGCCCCATTGGGAAAATTACAATGCTGGCATTTTGGATTCTGGACTGAGGTCTCGCCATCCACAGAAGAAGATTATTTGCTTTTCAGAAAATAGTTCCTGACTTATTGGTGGCTCCTGTTAGAGATGGAAAGTTTGACTGTAAGGCAGTGAAAACTGCCTTAATATGAGTTGGGTTCTGTTGGGCCTATTAAATTATAAAATGGATTCCATAACAGTCCATCCCAAGACATACATGGCACATTTAGGATTAGCCTGAGCATAACTGGAAGGGTAAACTGGGTAAACTGCATGGGTGTAGACTGGAACCTCACATCATCTGCCAGTTGGATTGCGGCCTCCCCCCTGCTCAACTGTTTAGCTAGGTCAGGGATTCTTGCATGATCAGTTAAAGGAGGAGGAAAAAACCTGAGCTTGGCTTGTGAATGGTCAACTCAGCACATGAGTGAAAGCCAGAAATGGGCAGCACCTGTATTGTAGCCATATCCAGGTGTGGCTTTGAAAGAAAGTGAGGGGAAAGTTTTTCCCCTGTGGGTAAACATCTGAGCAGTGTACCTTGTCATTCATTTTGTTTGGAGGAAGAATTATGCTGTGGAATATATATGGATTTCCAGCAGCAGTCAGTTCAGTGTTCTGGATACATGAGAACACTCAGAGATCTGGAAGGAGAACTAGAAGACCAAACAGAAGGAAATCTGGTATAGCATATGTGGAGGATATACTGGGATAGGCATGTGCATGAAAACCTTTGTATTTCACTTTATCACCTGCCAGGAAGAAGCAGGAAGAAGCATTGAACAATCCAGAGGACACAATGATGCAGGTGGTTGACATTAAATGGCTGTGTCTTGACCACTCCAGAATGGTGCCTGTGGACAGAGGAATGGAGAGGCCATGCTGGCAGAGATGGAGACCACAAGAGAATCCAACAGCACAACTTTCATTAGCCGACAGTGGCCTGGCTACTGCTGCCTCTGAATATCCAACCTTTAGTAGCAGAGGCCAATGTTAACCTCTGTATACAGCACTATTCCTGGGGAAAGCAACTAGCCACTTGGAAGTGAATGGACATCTTGGGCCTCTTCCATACTAAAAGGCCCAATGGTTGGTTTTCACAGGGATAGATGTCTTTTTCAAGCATGTATTTACCTTTTTTATCTGTGCAGCCTCAGCTAGCACCATTATTTGTGGGGCTAATCCACAAATAGGGAATCTGTCCAGGGAGCTCATCTCCAACAGAGAAGTAAGTGTGGGAGTGGGTCGGCCATGGTATTGCCATGTGCCATGCCAGCCACGAGCAGCCGCTCACACCGCGTGCTCACATCTGTCTCATAACACCCTTGTCTGAAACCAGCCCCATGTTTTGCCTCCTCCTTTTCCCAGTCCAGGTCCTGGTTCTTTTTTTTTTTAAATTTTTTTAAAGACTTATTTATTTATTTATACAAGCACTGGGTACAGTCAGAAGCGCGGGAGGGTGAGAGAATTCACCAGAGCCAGAGTGAAAGCAGAACAGGCAGAGTAATGAAGTACACTGCTGAGGGGAGCAGCGGGCGTGGCAGGAGAGGTCTGCGTGCCATGTGGGACCCTCACCTGGTGGCCAGGGATCGAACCGGCACTGCAGAGGCTGCGGGCAGCTTCACAACCCAGCGCTCAACCGCTGCGCCACCGGGGAGGCCCCAGGTCCTGGTTCTTGATGGATAATTTTGTGTCAGGTCCTTGAGGCTGATCTCCTGACTGGCCCATGAACTCACTTCTCTCTGAACTCCTCCTGGGAAATAAACCCCAGGGATAGATACCAAGTACTTGCAAATCCCCCACGCTTCATGCTCTTTCTGGTTTCCATTACATTTACTCTGTTTTCACTGCCTGAAATTTCCTCCCTAATTTTCTCTGTCAGGAAAGCATCTTGTTTCAGTTCTGAATTAAATGTCATTTGTTCTGTGGTGGTCATATGTGGAGGTGACCCCAATGATGAGACAATGTCTTCTTTTGGGTCTCTACTGTACCTGATGCTTAATTTTAGTTTTTGTATCCTTGGTGCTTACTTTTTACCTGATCTCTTCTAGCTGATGAGTTTGTAGAGGGCAGAGACTGTGTGTCTCTCTGGACCCAAGCACCTAGAAGCTTGCCTGGCACAGAGTAGTTTCATTCACTGTTTAGGCTTATGCATTGCTTATATTGATTTATAATTCAGAGTCCTGCACCAGGCTAACTAAGAGTCAAAAGTCACCTGGGTCATCCATAGACTGGATGAAATGGACACTTATAAACGTAGCCATTGACACTTGGGTGAGATCCAGAAAACTTGAGCCAGTAGTTGGGCTAGAAGTGGTGAGACTTTTGGAGGTTCAGTTCTGGTGGCCCACTGGTGGTCTACTGTTTCAAGGCAAAGGTGGGCCTTTCAAGGGGAGAGAGAAGCTGCAGGTTGGGGACGGTGGCCATCCCTTCCAGAAAATCTTAAATCAAGAGCTCAACTTCCTGCCTTTGGCTCCCTGGGGAATCCCCATGGGCAGCACCACATGTATCTGCAGGACACACAGCACACGTTAATTCTCCAGCTTCAGTATGGATCTACAATTCTCAACTACGAGCAGAGCAGCCAATATGTGATAAAAACATTCAGATGAGCCATTGCCAGAACCACCGGGTTTTGAAGCTCAAAGTCTCCTACTCACCTTTCTGGCTTGAGCCTCCATCTCCTCTCCACTGGTCCTATTCTCACTACATCTGTGCTCAGACATGCTTTTGGACTCACTGCACTGTATTATACCTTTATGTTTTCTTTGTCTCCTCCTAGTCATGTGAGCTCCTCAAGACTAGGGACCTTAGCATTGGCATATAGTTATGTATCTTTGTCTCAAAGCATTCCTACAGGTGCCAGAGGAATCTGACATATTTAAATGGAATTAATCTAAAGAGGATTTTGGATCTAGCTGTGAACCAGGCTGTCAGGACAGTGAACTTAGCCGTAATTCTGAGTTCCAGATTGTTACCTAAACTGAAAAATAACTGATAGAGTCATGCATTTTTGTCAATGACAGACCACATACACATTGGTGATCTCAACAGATTGTGCCAAATGGTCTAGGTGTGTGGTAGGCTATACCCCCTAGGTTTGTGTAATTATACTCTATGACATTTGCACAATGATGGAATCACCCAATCAGACATTTCTCAGAACATATCCCCATCCTTAAGTTATATGTCACTATTTTCATTTCCAAGAAATTGAATAGGAGTCCAATCTTAACTGTTTAGACTAAGAGGTGGGTGGGTAACACAGAATAGTGGTTAAGAACAGAGGACTTAGAGTCAAACCAATTTGTGTTTGAGTTTTGTTTTTGTACTTGTGGTCTTTTACTTAAGAGTCATAGAAATGGTTCTTCAGGGGCCTCCCCGGTGGTGCAGCGGTTGAGCGCTGGGTTGCAAAGCTGCCCGCAGCCTCTGCAGTGCCGGTTCGATCCCCGGCCACCGGGTGAGGGTCCCACATGGCTCGCAGACCTTCCCTGCTGCCTGCTGCTCCCCTCAGCAGTGTACTTCAGTCTGCCTGCTCTGCTCTCCACTCTGGCTCTGGTGAATTCTCTCACCCTCCCGTGCTTCTGACTTTACCCAGTGCTTGTATAAATAAATAAATAAAACTTTAAAAAAAAAAAAAGAAATGGTTCTTCATTATCATTGTTTTTGTTGTTATTGGGTAAATAGTTTCTGAATGAATGAAATAATGTCAAATAAAGAATATGGTTGTTGCCTACATGTACATTGACTTCATTTTTTTAAAAAAAGATTTATATATTTTTATACAAGAGCTGGGGTACAGGCCAGAGTTGCGGGAGGGTGAGAGAATTCACCAGAGACAGTGTGGGGAACAGAACAGGCAGATGACCGAAATACACTGCTGAGGGGAGCAGCGGGCGAGACAGGAGAGGTCAGCTGCGCCATGTGGGTTGCTCCCTGGCCGGCCGGGAATTGAACCCGTGCTGCAGAGGCTGTGGACAGCATCATAGTGCTGCGCTCAACCTGTTGCGCCACCGGGGAGGCCCGACTTTATTTTTGTTAAAGAACTTCTCATATGAAAATATATAGAAAATAATTCTGCAAGGAGATATTTCTGGATGATGAAATTATGCTGGGATAGTTTCTGATTTTTTTAAAAAGATTTATTTATGATACAAGAGCTGGGTACAGGCCAGAGGTAAGGGGGTGAGAGGATCACGAGAGACAGAGTGGGGAGCAGAACAGGCAGACTGACCGAAGTACACTGCCGAGGGGAGCAGCGGGCGAGTCAGGAGAGGTCTGCTGCACCATGTGGATCACCTCCCTGGCTGGGGATCAAACTTGTGCTGCAGTGGCTGCAGATAGCTTTATAGCACTGCGTCTTAACCCCTTGTGCCACCAGGGAGGCCCTAGTTTCTGATTTTTTTTAAAAGGAGTACATAATTTTTAAAATCAGTAATACAAAAGCTAGCTTCATTTTGAAAATCAAAAGATAGAAGTAAGGAATCTCAGGGGCTCTGGGGGTTGATGGGTAGACAGGGCTCAGATCATAAGCACAGGGGTGGTGCTGGAGTATTCTGGACATACCTGGCAGATCTGGGGAACGCTAAGAAAAAAGGTTGCAGACAAAAGAAAGTGCCAGAGCATCCCGGGGCAAGTGGATGGAGAGTTCATATCAGGGGAAGCCTGGGGGTGAAACCTAGATAGAGATAAAAAGGGACTCAAGACTTGGAAGACTATGACCATGCCCCTAGGGGCAGTGAGCAAACTGGGAAAGGTTGGGGGTGGACATCTTCAGAAAATTGTATGGCTCAAAATTCATTTTTCTTTAATATTGCTCTTATGTGTTTCTGCCAGTTTTAGAGATCCATTGATAATTAATTGGTAAATGAAGTTACCTTCATGATGGTTTCACTAATTGACGTAATTTGTGTTTAAGTTTCCTGATGCCCAACTTTAAGGTCAGAAAGAAATGGGAGATATCAACAATATCAATGCAAAGAAGTATCAAAAAACAGGACAAGAAGGTAGACAAGATGAGCTTGGAGATCTTAGTGAGCCATAAATCAAGAATACTGTCAAGGGCTAAAGAGATCATACAATGAAATAAAGGAACCAGTTATTAATTAAGACTGAATATGTGAAAAGCCATGGGTTCATCATTAAAATATGAAAAAGGAAGGAGGAAGGGAGAGAGGGGGAGGAGAAGAGAGGATAACACAAGACCTTACCAGAACATCCTTGGAGGTTGTTAGGCAACAAGTTAATTCTTTGGAAATTGATCATTTAAAAAGAAGCAATTCAGCATTTCTTCTGTTTTTTTTTTTTTTTTTTCCTGGTATGAATTCTATTTCAGTATAGCCAAATAGCTCGACTGGGTGAGGGAAAGTTCTTTTCAGATGAACCCCAGATGAAAAGTCATCAGGAATGATATAATTAGAAATCAACTTTGGAATAGCTAATGAAAAAATCAAGTTCAGGCAATGATCATCAACGGATGGTGAAATCCTCAGGTGGAATGTTGATGGAGAACTTATTAGTGGAAAGATTAGCTGCCACTCTCTGACCCTATGGATCGATTTTAGCGCTACAGAAAGTGGGACACTCATACATCATAGCCAACTGATGTAAAGCCACATGAAAGGCACAGCACCATTTAAAAAGTGTTTTTGCTAACAAAATTGAAAAGGAATCTAATCAGCTTGTATAGCTAATTTCTCTTTGTAGGAAATACAGGGAATTTGAGATTTGCAACATTTACAAAGAATGATCTCTTTGTCACCCTCATGCATGTCTCCAATATATATGAACCCACAACAAGCAAGCAGTAGCTTGAGTGGAATGTGGCTTGAGTCAGATCTGATTCCACACTCATTCATGTTCATATCTTCCCCATCTATCTTTGGCATATTTAAAAGGGTTTTTATTGCCACCCGTAGACAGAGTCATGGCTATCCAGTTTCAATGTAAATGTTGGAGCTTTGCATGTATTAAAACCAAGATGTTTGCATTCATAACCTTTATGGGTATGTTGAAACTGTACTCACAAAATATAAAATAACTTAAATAATGGAAACCCAGAACCTCCCTGGTGGCGCAAGCAGTTAAGATGCAGCCTATAAAGCTGTCCACAGCCACTGAAGCATGAGTTCGATCCCTGGCCAGGGAAGAGACCCACATGGCATAGCAGACCTCTCCTGACTCACCCGCTGCTTCCCTTAGCAGTGTGTTTCAGTCAATCTACCTGTTCTGCTCTCCACTCTGTCTCTGGTGAATTCTCTCACCCCCCTCCCCCACACACCTCTTGCCTGTACCCCAGCTCTTACATGCATAAATAAATAAATCTTAAAAAAAAATAAATAATGGAAACCCAAACTAAATGCACTGGAAAAAGACCTTTCTTCAAACCAATTTTGAGACCCTCACTGCCCCATGCTCTTCCAGGCAGCCTCCCATGAGGGACCTAGATAATGACCTGCCTGCCTTTCTCCTTGTAGATACCCCACAGCTGCTGCAGAGATTCTACACCTACCAGGCCAGTTCTTCTGTTTGAATTATTTATTCATTGCTTTATTTGGGCATGCCCTCTCTGGTTGGGAATTATGTCTAGTTGTGAAGGGGTATTCGAAGAGGAATTTACCTCCCCCTGGCCTTCAGGGAATTTCCTGCAATGACATCTTCGTGAAAGAAAGATTCAAATCCTTGCAGTTGGTATAAGGACTGGGTTGAGGAATTGGGATGCAGGGGTTGAGGAGTCTGGAAAAAAATGAGAACTATGTTGGTGGAAGTGGGAAAGTCCCCAGAGGAGGCAGAGAACTGGGAATGGCTGGGAGTGTGGACAGAGCAGTTGTAGGAGGGCATGCTGTGTTTAGGGACCCACAGGGGCTCAGTGTGTGTGGGGCAGAGAAAGAGGGGTCTACAGCTACACAGAGTCCACCTGAGGGTTCTCCCAGTGGAGAGCAGCCACTTGAGGAGATGAAGAGACAGCCTATTTTCTGTTTCTTTGCTTGTCCTTGCTGGCCGAGTCACAGCCTGTCAGGCCTCAGGGAGCCCCATCTCTGCCATTGAAGGGCTTTCATCCTGATCAATGACTCTCAAACTTTATCCAAGATACAAAAATGAAAAACATCCCCAATCAAACCAGACCAGAACAGGCCAAACCAGATCAGCCCAGTATTGGGACACTTGTTGAAATGTAGGTTCCTAGACTTTCCCCCCAATTATTAGCTTTAGTAAGCTTAGGATGGGGCGCAGGACATATTTTCATAACAGGAGATTCTGACCCAGGTGGTTTCCAAAGCACACGCCGAGGAGCAGTGGTGTGGACTAAAAGAAGAAAAAAGAAAATTCTGCATTTTGCTATGCTGGAAATATCTCCTCCTCCTTGACAGGGCTTCTCTGTGGTTGAAGTTGGCAAGACAATAGCTTTGTTTGCTGTGAAGAAGCCTTGTGGTGAGACACAAAGAAAACACCTGGAAACTGTCCGAACTTAACTCCATCATGTTTATGTGTTACCGGAAGGAGGTGTATGAAATAACAGCCAGATTATGTCCTCATATCTATAGGGGCATTTTTAGGGTACAAGGTTCAAGTAAACTTTGGCCTTTATATCTTCTCAATGACAGATAACCCTGGATTGCTTTGAAGTGATAAACAGCATTCCTTCTTTATCAATTAATTAAGAATGTCAGAAAACTTCTTTAGTTAATTGAAAATATTAGAAATTAACTAGATGTATTCTTTTCCTTGTAAAAGAGTAATTACGTATTCTCTCTGTGCACGTAACTTAACTATATAAACTCAGGCCAAGTTTCCAAAATTGGGGGAGAGAAATTACTCAGAGAAATCTTTTGGTGGTCTGAGCCTAGGTTTCTCAGTTTGGTTCTGAATAAATTCTTTTTTTTTTTTTTTTAAGATTTATTTATTTATTTATACAAGCACTGGTTACAGTCAGAAGCGCTGGTTGGGAGGATGAGAGAATTCACCAGAGCCAGAGGGGAGAGCAGAGCAGGCAGAGTGATGAAGTACACTGCTGAGGGGAGCAGCGGGCGGCAGGAGAGGTCTGTGTGCCATGTGGGACCCTCGCCTGGCGGCCGGGGATAGAACTGGTGCTGCAGAGCTTCGCAGACCAGCGCTCGACCGCTGTGCCACCGGGGAGGACCTAAATAAATTCTTTAATAAATTTCTCTGAATTTTTTTCTGAAACTTTGAATTTCCTTCACACTGGTCTGGACAAAGGCAATGTTACAACCAGGCTGAGCAAATGCTTGATATTTAGAAAAGCCTTTCTTTATGCTAAATCAGCAACTCAAGTAATGCATCTGCTCTTGATCAGGTCATGAGTAACATAAATGGAAAAGTCTAGAACTTTTTTTAACTATCTTTGGAGTGGAGAACATTCTCTACTCTCTCTTAGTTTATTGCCTCTTCCTATGTGGCTCAGGTGACCTTCGGAAGCTTTTGTTGGGAGCTGTGTACAGATGCAGGGATGCTTACCTTTTCTGTGCCTCCTGCTGCCTCCACTGAGGCTCTAAACATCTCCTGGACACAGCCTCTGGGGGGAAACAGGCCATGGGCTCTCCATTTGTCCTTTGGACGTTATTAAAAACCCCAGAACCTTAGGCAAGTTTTCGTCTATATAAATGATTGATTATCACTGTGAGGCTTTAGACCCAGAGATGTGTGAGACCCCAGTGCTGTAGGGATTTCATATTTCTTTTTAAAACTGCTCCCTGAGATACCCTGATCTTTCTGCTGAGTGTCCAGACTGGCCCCTCAACTGCAAGCTCTCTTTCTTTCTCCTTTATGACAGCAGTACTGTTTTAATTGGTTATATATATCTGATTTCTTCACAAAATTTTGTTTGAAGAAAAGATCCTTGGGTGTAAAAAGTTTGGAAATCTCTTTAGTAGGCTTTAGAAAGTCATTCAGGGTTTTGAATAAGAGAATGAATGGGCAAAGTCATATAAGCAGAAAAAGACTGTGTTTGATGAAGAGGAGTGTGCATTTGGATTTTTTGGGAAGTCTCTATTCTGATGGAGTTAAAGTATATGAGATTTAGTGGCAGAATTTCCTGTGAAAGAGAAAGGTGAGAGGACAGAGGAAAGCAGGGTCTGTGAAAAGACAGGAGGAGGAGGAGGAGGAAAGATTGTGGAGAAAGAGCGTGAGATTTCAGTGTGTTCTGGGATATTCTCTGCCAGATCCATAGGGTTTTTAAGAGCAAAGAGCATCCGCATGGTGTCCCATGTTGAAGTAGAAGGGCCCCATTATGGTTCGACCTCTGTGCTCAGTCGTGGCTGGGTCACTTACCCAGAGGCTTTGGTGTCTGCCCTGAGGTGGATCCCCGCTACACTCTTGGCAGGAGGGACTCAAACAGACAACCTCAGTGGCTGCCCAAGAGATACTGAAGGCAGATGGGGAGCCCTGGATGAGAATGACACACCCATATGTGTGTGAACTGGTGAAAGGCTGAGCTGGGGGAGTAGCAATTAGGGGCAGAGAATGCTTACAGGGAAGAGAAGTTGTATGGGAAATGAAGGACGGAGAAGGAGGACCCCAGGATATCACTGGGCAGGAGAGAACCTTATGCGGTCTAAAAAAAAAAAAACAAAAACAAAACCCATCAACTAAAACTAGGGAAGGCAAAAAAAAAAGCATGAAAGATGAACACCTTCTCCCCCAGAAAAACAAAGACAATATATAGGAAAAGAGTTACAGATACGGTAGCTGTTAATACAACTACATCAATAATCACTTTTACTATGAATGGTTTAAATAGACCAACTGAAATACTATCAGAGTGGATTAAACAAATAAGACTCAACTATAGAATGCCTATAAGAAACTCACTTTCAATATAAAGACACAGGTAGGTAGAGTAAAAGTAAAGGGATGGAGAAAGATATACCATGGTACCAGTAATTGAAAAAGAGCTAAAGTTTCAAACAAATAAATAGCTCAATTATTAATTTCAGAAAAAGCAGATTTCAGAGCAAGGAAGAACATCGGGGACAAAGAGGGGCAATACATAATGATAAAAGGATCAATGGTCCAAGATTATACAACAACATTTAATGCATATACATGTAACAACAGAATATCAAAATATGTGAGGCAAAAACTGATAGAACTACAAGGAGAAATGGGCAAACCCACTAGTATAGCTGGAAACTTTAATTGCTGCTCTTAAGAATGGACAGATTGGGCCTCCCCGGTGGCGCAGTGGTTGAGCGCTGGGTTGCGAAGCTGCCCGCGGCCTCTGCGGCACCGGTTCAATCCCCGGCTGCTCCCCGGCCACCGAGGAGGGTCCCACATGGCGCGCAGACCTCTCCTGCCACCCACTGCTCCCCTCAGCAGTGTACTTCGGTCCTTCTGCCTGCTCTGCTCCCCGCTCTGGCTCTGGTGAATTCTCTCACCCTCCCGCGCTTCTGACTGTACCCAGTGCATGTATAAACCAAACAAACAAATAATAAATAAATAAATAAGGCATGCCTCTAGAAAATTTAAAAAAAAAAATTAAAAAAAAAAAGGAAAAAAAAAAAAAGAATGGACAGATTGAGCAGGCAGAAAATCAATAGGGTCAGGGCCTCCCCAGTGGCACAGCGGTTAAGCGCTGGGTTGTGAAACTGCCCGCAGCCTCTGCAGCACCAGTTTGATCCACGGCCACCGGGCGAGGGTCCCACATGGTGCGCAGACCTCTCCTGCCGCCAGCTGCTCCCCTCAGCAGTGTACTTCATCAGTCTGCCTGTTCTGTTCCCTGCTCTGACTCTGGTGAATTCTCTCATACTCCCGCGCTTCTGACTATACCCAGTGCTTGTATAAATAAATAAACAAATCTTAAAAAAAAAAAGAGAAAATAAGGTCATAGTTAAACTGAATAGCATCATCAGTCAATTGTTCTATTGAATTTTATAGGCTACTTTATCTAACAATAGCAGAATAAACATTCTTCTCAAGTTCATATGGAACAATGGGTGCTACAATGTTCTGATGCTTTACCTGGGTGATGGTTATAGGTGTTAGAGATGATTCATTGGGCTGTGCACTTTTGTGTGATGTGCCTTTCAGTGTTTTTGATCTATATCAATTAAAAAAACTTAAATAGTAGGCCTCCCCGGTGGCGCAGCGGTTGAGCACTGGGTTGCGAAGCTGCCCGCAGCCTCTGTAGCGCCAGTTCGATCCCCGGCTGCTCCCCGGCCACTGGAGGAGGGTCCCACATGGCGCGCAGACCCCTCCTGCCATCCGCTGCTCCCCTCAGCAGTGTACTTTGGTCCTTCTGCCTGCTCTGCTCCCCGCTCTGGCTCTGGTGAATTCTCTCACCCTCCCGCGCTTCTGACTGTACCTAGTGCTTGTATAAATAAATAAATAAATAAATAAATAAATCTTTTTAAAAAAAACTTAAATAGCATATGCGTCAAAATTACTGCTCATATTTAGTAAGAAATGTACATGTAAGAAAGCAAGAAATTAAAAGAAACACATTATATTGCTCTTTTTGGGGGGAATGGAATGGGAGTGGAGAAGAGGAAAATAAACAAATAAATAAAACAAGGAGAGACCTTGAGACAGATTAAATGTTTAAATACCAGGAGCTGAAGATTTTGAAAAACTCAGCTTCAGAAAACAGACTGAAAATAGAAAAGGAAAAAATGTAACATAAAAATCAAAAACTAGAGAAAGCCAAAACAACGAGATGTCACCTCACACCTGTGAGAATGGACATTATCCAAAAGATGGAAATAAAATGTCAGAGAGGATGTGGAAAGAAGAGAACACTTATATAGTGTTGGTGGGGGCTGGGCAGAGCTGGTCACCTGATGCACAGCAAAGGTGGAACGGGAATGTAAATTAGTGCAGCTATTATGGTGTTGTAGAAATAAATTCTAACCTTTAACCCAGGCAGGGGAAGAACAAGCGGTACTTCAGGAATGGTGAGGTCAGGAGAAGCTTTATTACTCATGCATAAGGTCCCAGACCTGGGTAGCCCCATAAGGTCTGAGCCCCCGTTTAAAGACCAAGGGTTCCTTCTCCAGGATCCATCACATACTGGGGCACAAGACAAACATCAACAGATACATCAAGATTGAAATCATACCAACCATTTTTTCTGACCATGAAGGCATCAAACTAGAAATAAACCATAAAAAGAAGGCAAGGAACTTTCCTACCTCATGGAGATTAAAAACCACACTACTGGAAGACCACTGGACTAATGAGGAGATCAAAGAAGAAATTAAAAAATTCTTTGAATTGAATGACAAGGAGGACACCAAGTTCCTAAATGTATGGGATGCATCAAAAGCAGTAATAAGAGGAAAATATATAGCAATAGAAGCTCACATCAAGAAACAAGAAAGAACTCAAAGAAACAACCTAATCTCGAAGCTCAAAGATCTAGAAAAAGAACAACAAAAAAGCCCCACAACCAGTAGAAGAAAAGAAATAATAAAAACCAAAGCAGAAATAAATGAAATTGAAACTAAAAAAAACAATCCAAAATATCAATGAAACCAAGAGCTGGTTCTTCAAAAAAATCAATAAAATAGACAAACCCCTAGTCAGGCTCACAAAGGAAAAAAGGGAGAAAGCACAAATAAACAGGATCATAAATGAAAGAGGAAAAATCACAACAGACACAGCAGAAATCAAAAGAATAATTAGTAACTACTATGAACAGTTATATGGAAACAAGTTCAACAATCTAGAGGAGGTGGACAAATTCCTACAACTCTACAATCACCCAAAGCTAGATAAAGAAGAAATAGAACACCTAAACAGACCAATTACAAGCAGCGAAATTGAAATGGTAATCAAAAACCTCCCCAAAAACAAAAGCCCAGTACCTGATGGATTTACAAATGAATTCTACCAAATATTCAGAGACAAATTAGTGCCTATCCTTCACAAACTCTTCCAAAAAATTGAGAAGGAAGGGACAATACCAAACACGTTCTATGAAGCCAACATTACACTAATACCAAAACCAAACAAGGAAAACACAAAAAAGGAAAACTACAGGCCAATCTCCCTAATGAACACTGATGCAAAAATCCTCAATAAAATTTTAGCTATCAGAATCCAACAATGTATCCATAAGATAATTCACCACGACCAAGTAGGATTCATTCCAGGGACACAAGGATGATTCAACATCCGAAAATCAATCAACATTATCCAACACATCAACAAAAAGAAATATAAAAACCATATGATAATATCAATCGATGCTGAGAAAGCTTTTGACAAAGTGCAATACCCAATTCATGATAAAAGCCCTTGAAATTCTTGTGATACAAGGAACATACCTCAACATCATAAAGGCCATCTATGACAAGCCAACAGCCAGTATCATTCTCAATGGTGAAAAGCTGAAAGCAATTCCATTAAGATCTGGAACAAGACAAGGATGTCCACTCTCACCACTGCTTTTCAATATAATACTGGAAGTCCTAGCCAGAGCAATAAGACAAGATAAAGACATACAAGGAATCCAAATAGGAAAAGAAGAAGTCAAACTATCACTATTTGCAGATGATATGATAATATACATAGAGAACCCCAAAAACTCCACAGAAAAACTAATTCAACTCATCAATCAGTTCAGTAAAGTGGCAGGATACAAAATCAACACGCAAAAGTCAGTATCCTTCCTATACACAAACAATAAATCTGAAGAAGAAGAAATAAAAAAAACCCATCCCTTTTATTATTGAAACAAAAAAAATCAAATATTTGGGAATAAATCTAACAAAAGAGGTAAAGGACCTATACAAAGAAAACTATAAAACACTGTTGAAAGAAATAGAAGACACAAAGAAATGGAAAGACATCCCCTGCTCATGGTTTGGAAGAATAAACATTATTAAAATAGCCATCCTACCAAAAGCAATATACAGATTCAATGCTATTCCAATCAAAATTTCAATGTCATTCTTCAAAGAAATAGAACAATTATTGATGAAATTCATATGGAATCACCAAAAACCCCGAATAGCCAAAGCTCTCCTGAAAAAAAAAGAAGGGAATGGAGGCATCACACTCCCAGACTTCAAACTATACTACAAAGCCATAATCATCAAAACTGCATGGTATTGGAACAAGAACAGACATACAGACCAATGGAATCAAATAGAAAATCCAGAAATAAACCCACAGATTTATGGTCAACTAATCTTTGACAAAGGAGCAAAGACTATGCATTGGAGCAAAGAAAGTTTGTTCAATAAATGGTGCTGGGAAAACTGGGTCGCTACATGCAAAAGAATGAAGCTTGACCACTACCTCACACCATACACAAAAATCAACTCAAAATGGATTAAAGAACTAGACATAAGACCTGAAACCATAAAATACATAGAAGGAAATATAGGCGAAACACTACGTGATTTGCACATCAAAGACATCTTTAAAGACACATCATCCAAAGCAGTGATAGTGAAGGCAAAGATAAACAGCTGGGACTACATCAAATTAAAGAGCTTCTGCACAGCAAAAGAGACAATAACAAAAACAAAGAGAAACCCCACCAACTGGGAGAACATTTTTGCACACAACACTAATGATAAAGGACTGATCACAAAAATCTGCAAAGAGCTGATGAGACTCAACAACAACAAAGAAAATAATCCAGTCAAAAAATGGGCAGAAGAGCTAAAAAGAAACTTCTCTGAAGAGGAAATGCAAATGGCCAACAGGCATATGAAAAAATGTTCAACATCACTTGTAATCAGGGAAATGCAAATCAAAACTACTATGAGATACCATCTTACACCAGTGAGAATGGCACATATTAAAAAAACTAGCAACAACAAATGTTGGCGAGGTTGTGGAGAAAAAGGAACTCTTCTGCCCTGTTGGTGGGAGTGCAAACTGGTCCAACCACTATGGAGAGCTGTGTGGAGATTTCTGGACCTACTAAACATAGAGCTTCCATATGATCCAGCAATCCCACTGCTAGGTATTTACCCAAAGGACACAGAAACATCAATTCCAAAGAACACCTGCACCCCTATGTTTATAGCAGCACTGTTTACAATAGCTAAGCTTTGGAAACAGCCAAAATGCCCAAAAATAGATGACTGGATCAAGAAGATGTGGTACATATATACCATGGAATATTACTCAGCATTCAAAAAAGATAAACACATGCAATTTGCAGCAACATGGATGGCGCTGGAAGGGATCATGCTCAGCAAAATAAGCCAAAAAGAAAAAGAAAAATACCGGATGGTCTGACTCATAGCAGGAATCTAGAAAACTTAAATAAGGGACCAGGAAAATGAATAACCATAAGAAAGTGAAAATCAAAATCAACTAAAAACTATGAACCAGAGACACTTTTTGGGGGGTGGGGGGCGGGAGGGGATGGATTGGGGTCAGAATGGGGTGGTTGCAATTGTATGGGAAATATAAAATAAAATATATTATTAAAAAAAAAAAGACCAAGGGTTCCTTTTATACACAACTGGGTCCATATCTGTTACACGGATAACGTCGTTTTTCAGCAGGCACAACCATTTGCAGCAACGTCCCCAGACAAGGGGGGCAAGGCAAGGCTGGAAAGATGCAGGCATTTGGGGATGGCCTTGGAGAGATAGACCAGCTGGTTGGCTGCCTGACCTTATAGATAAGGGTCCTGAGGCCCTGGCCATGAATCTTGCAAAGGAAGGAGCTGTAAGTAAGCAAGCTTGTTAATTATATGTTCATTGCATCTGGGCTGGAAGTTATGTTGGAATCTTTATTATATTCATTTGCTCTATAATATATTTTCTCATTAATGGAAGCCAGTATGGAGAGTCCTCAAAAAATTAAAAATAGAAATTCCATACATCTGGGTATTTACCCCCAAAATACAAAAACACTCATTTGAAGAGATAGATGCATCCCATGTTTATTGCAGCATTATTTATAATAGTAAAGAACTGGAAACAGCCTAAGTGTCCTGCCACTGAGGAATAGATAAAGAAGATGCAGTCTATGTACTACTAAGCCAAAAAAGAGAAATCTTACCATTTTCAAGAATGTGAATGGACTTAGAGGGAATTATGCATAGTGAAATAAAACAAACACCAAAAGATTTCACTTGTATGTGGTATACAGAGAAAACAAACAGATGAACTAAATAAAACAAAATAAACCTGTGGACAGTAAGGCCAAATAGGGGTTACAAGGGAAGGGAAGAGGAAAAAGGCCTGGATGAATCAGGAAAAGGGGACTGATGGCATGGTGAAGGGTAGATTTGGACCTTTGGCAGCGAACTTAAGTAGCATATACACATGTGGAGCATTTTTTTTTTTAGATTTATTTATTTATGAATACAAGAACCGGGGTGTAAGCCAGAGGTGTGGGGTGGGGGGTGAGAGGATTCACCTGAGAGAGTGGGGAGCAGAGCAGGCAGATCCACTGAAATACACTGCTGAGCGGAGCGGCGGGCAAGACAGAAGAGGTCTGCTGTGCCATGTGAGTAGCTCCCTGGCCAGCCAGAGATCCAATTCATGCTGCAGTGTCTGGTGACAGCTTGATAGCACTGTCTTTAACCCCTGGGCCACCAGGGAGGCCCCACATGTGGATTCTCAATGATGAACATTAGAAACATATAATTTTAATACAATTGAATACAATTTCAAAAAAGAATTAAAAAAACAGTAAAAACCAAAAAACTGAATCAGAGTATTTTGATTCAAAATGTAAAAGCTACAACAGGGTATTAGTGGTTTAAGTTTATTTCCTGCCAGTGAAACAAACAACCTTTCTTTGTAGTGTCTACTTTCTATGAAGTAGTCAGATATAGTAATACTAAACACATGGGGCCTTTCTCATGGTGCAGGAGTTAAGTCTCAGCACTATCAAGCTATCACCAGCCACTGCAGTGTGAGTTTGATCCCTAGCCAGGGAGGTGACCCACATGGCACAGCAGACCTCTCCTCTCGCCCGCTGTTCCTCTCAGCAGTGTATTTCAGTAGAATCTGCCTGTTCTGCTCCCCATTCTCTCTCCGGTAAATCCTATCACCCCCTGTACCTCTGGCCTACACCTCAGTTCTCGTATGCATAAATAAATAAAAATAAATCTTAAAAAAAAAATAAAAAGAGGGCCTCCCTGGTGGCGCAGGCGGTTGAACACAGCTCTGTGAAGCTGTCCGCAGCCTCTGCAGTGCCGGTTTGATCCCCGTGTGCCACGAAGCAATACACATGGTGCGGCAGACCTTTCCTGTCTCGCCCCTCGCTCCCCTCAGCAGTGTATTTCAGTTAGTCTACCTGTTCTGTTCCCTGCTCTGTCTCTGGTGAATCCTCTCACCCCCACACCTCTGGCCTGTACCCCAGCTCTTGTATGCATAAATAAATAAATCTTAAAAAATAAGTTTGTTTCCTGCCAACTCCTCACCCCCCATTAGCTCCCCAACCAAGGATCCCTCACTCCAGGTTTCTTCTGTATCATTCATAGAGGCTTTTAGTAGAGGGAGAAAGGAAAAATGAGTGCATTGGAGAAGTGGGGTGGGACGGTAGGAATGTGGCCTGCAGTGGGACTGGGAGGCCAGGCTGCAGCTTGGAGTCCAGTGAAGTGGGAGGGCCTGACTGGTGCTCAGCGATGGGGTCAGTCCAGGGGCACCAAAGCCTGATCTAGATTCCTCACAATGGCAGGAAGTTCTAAAGGAACAGAGAACAGGAGGGCTCATGTCCTTGTCCTCACCCTCTCCCTCCTCAATGAGTCAGAGGAGCCAGTCCCTAGAGGCCCCCAGGCTCCTCCTAATTGCAGAGTTCCCATTTCCCTCCACCTGGACCAGCATTTCTGCACCAGGGTGGGGCCCAGCAGAGCCCAGGCAGTACCTGCTGGGGCCCAGACTGTTTTGCATGGAGGAAGGAGGAAGGACGGTGAAGACTTACAGGAAGATAATAGTCATGGGCAGGGAGGACCCTCGCCCAATGCCCTGTTGCAGATGGATTCCACAGCCGTTACCACCACTGAAACTAGACAGGAGGGTAATTGGTTGTCCCATGTGGCCCTGATGCTGCAAGGTCAACTTCAAGTGTCAGGGCAGGGTTAGATCCCTGTCACCCTCACCAGCCCGTGACAGTGCTGAGCCCACCCCTCACCCTCTCTGTGAACCTCATCTGTCACCATAGGCCACCAGCCACATCTCCCTCAGGGCTCCCAGAAGGACCCCACATGAAGATGGCAGTAAGGTGACCCTCAATCCTCCCTGAACTGGGAGTTCCCAGAGGACAGAAACTGCTGCAAACCAAAAGGTTAGTTGAGGGCTCAAGGTTTGAACCAGGATTGTCCAGGACCCTAGCCCACCTGGTTGGCTGCCAGCTGTATAAACATGGGAGTTTGTTTGACCTCTCAGCACCTCCATACCCCTGAATGAGGGAGATAGATGCAACTCATAGAGCAGGGAGGATTGAGAGGAGGCAGGACAAAAGGTGTCCTGTCTGACACACTCGGGGCTCTCCAGGACAGGGGGCTGTGGTTGATTAGCCCAGTGAGGGGCAGGACTGGGGGAGTGAAAGAATACCCTCCCCGCTGCACCTCCCTGAGGCCACACTTCCATCCTCCCTGACCCCAGACACCCAGTTGTCCCTGCCCTCCTCCCTGCCCTGGGTGACACATCCAGGGTCGCCCACTGCAGATCACTTGGGAAGGACAAGGCTCAGGGGAGGACTCTTGAGAGCTGCAACACCATAGGCCTGGAATTGTGTGGGAAAAGCTGACACTCCCTTCTAGGTGTGTCCCCACCCTGTGGGGCAATGCAGGAAGCAGACAGCATCCCTGCCCCAGGGCTCCCAGCCCCTGGGAAGAGCCAGTCTGAGCATTATAAAGGGCCCAGGCTCTGCCCAGCTGCACATCTCACCGCACGTTCCCTGCCACAGCCGCTTCTTCCTCAGCTCTGGTGAGTTTGCACTGCCTCTGCCTTTTCTAGCGGGAGGGCCAGGCCCAGCAGCTCTGCTGCCTTAGGAGCTGGGACAGCAGCCACAGGACAGGGTCTGGAGCCCGGTCCCTCACAGGCCTTCCCCTTCAGGTTGCTGACTTTCACCCCAGCTGAGGTCCTCACCAGATGACTGGACCAGGGACACCCATTACTCCTTTTGGCTCCTCTGACAACTCTGGGCCAGTCTTCCCCAGTCGGGTAGCCTGGCAGGTCTCCAGAATCAGGCCAGGGCTGGTTTCTCTGCTCACACTCGCCAGCACTCCCACAGGATCCTCCAGGAGCACCACAGCCTAGTGCAAGCACAGGGGCTTCCTGGTCCTGGTGGGGCCCGGCCCAGGCCTGTCCCCACCAGCAGCCCCGGGGACGCAGAACCAGCATGGCAAGGACACTGAGGCGTCTGGTGCCTTTAATCCTGACATTGAAGCTGAAGGGGAAGGATTCGATGTCTTGAAATGTGGGGATTCCTGATGCTGTCTCTCTCGGCGTCCTACCTCAGGAGTTGCCTTTTCAGGGATGCTGCCCCAATCTCTGTTTCTGCATCCTCTCTCAGCCCTGCCCCCAGTGGATGCTGCTGTTCTCCCTCAGCCTCTCTGTACCCTGGCCTGAGTGACAGGGGCTCAACCTGGATCCCACACTGCCCCCCCTGAGCTTCTGAACCCAGCAACACAGGGACATGTGCTTCTCCTGCTCCTCCGAATCCACGCTCCTCAGCACTCTGGTCCTAACTAGAGACACTGCATGGGGGAGGATTAAAAGGTCCTTGTCTCTCTCTGCAGCTTTTGTGACAGACACCATGGGCAGCACTCCAGCTGAGAAGGCCATCCTGGGCACCATCGACGTGTTTCACAAATACAGTGGAGAAGAGGACACAATTGACGAGTCAGGCCTGAAGAAGTTGATGAAGGAGAATTTCCCCACCTTCCTGGCTGCCTGTGTGAGTCGGGGTCTGCTTCTTAATGTTGCTGGGGTCCTGCTCTGGCTGAGGACACACTGGCTGTGTGACCTTGCACAATCACTTTCATTCTCTGATGCTCCAGTTTTTTCTCTGCAAAAGCACCTAGAATGACTCTCTATCCCAGGTTATTATCAGGCTGCAGAGAGATGATTTATGTGGCCAAGGGTGAAAAAGTATGGAGAGGTGTCAGCAGAGGTTATGGCCAGCACAGTGAACAGGTTCCCTGTCCCCAGTCCCAGGCCCTCCTCAGCCCGACCTCCAGAGGCCCCATCCATGTCCCCAGAGCACTAGAAATCCCATTGCTGAGAGAGCTAGACACGCCTCTGTCCATGTCCATACTCACCCACAGCCTGATTTCTTCTGACCATCAACTGTCCTGAACTGCTCAGCAGAGGGACCCTGAGGGACTGCTAGTGACACAAACACCAGGGAAGCAAGAAGGGGCAACTGAGGGCCAGTAGGACTTGACAGGAGCCAGAGAAGATGGAGTGAAGGGGTGAAAGGTTAGGATGAAGATGCCCAGTGATAGGCCCATTTGAGTCCAGGGATAAATTCAGCAGGTGTCGGCTTAAAGGAATGGGTAGGTGCTGGGCACATGACCACCCACAGCACATCTGGCAGTGGAGTTCCAGTCAGAGCCCACTCACCACCCGAGGGCTCCCGTTCCCACTGACATTTCTGCCAAGCATCCTCCCTCAAGGCCTGTGAGTAACATGATGTCCTCCATCCTCAGTCACACTGGCCATACCAGTGCAGGCGGCTGTTGCTGCCTCCTCCTTTCTGCTGCCCGCCGTAGCTCCATTGAGACTGACTCTCTCTTGTTTTACGTCTCTCCCCACAGGACAAAAAGGGCACTGATTACCTGGCCAGTGTCTTTGTGAAAAAGGACAAAAATAAAGACAACAAGATCGACTTCTCTGAGTTTCTGTCCTTGTTGGGGGACTTAACCACAGACTACCACAAACAGAGCCATGGAGGTGAACCCTGCTCAGGGGGGAACCAGTGACCCCACCTCATCCAGACCTCCAGAGACCTCCCAAAACAATAAAGTGTCTCTTCTCACTAGAAACTTGTGTTATTTCCTCTTTGTGTGTGTGTTTCTTAGAACAGAAAATTGCTGGTTTACTGCTTCATTGTTTCCCCATTAGATGCAGAGCTCCTTCCCAGCAAATGTTTATTCTCAGAGTGTGCCCACCAGGGCCTGAAACTTGATTAGATTTCCCTTTCTGGTGGGCCCTAAGATTCATGTGCTCCCGACATCAGAAAGCGGGAGTTCTGACCAGTTGGGTAAGGAGCAAGCTAGAATTTTCACTGGAGCCTGCCAGCGGCCACATGGCACTAGTTGTTTACTCTTTTCTCTCATGAGTGGGAAGGGCAGCTGGGCTGACCAGCCCTCTGCACTGTGACCAGGGCCCGGAAGCGGAGTCCTTGCTCCTGTGTTGTGTCTCTGTGTTTGGATCAACGTGGGCAGACATTATCTTTGGTCTTTCAAATATGGTTTGCTCAATTACATGCATCTAGCTGGACACTGGGGATGCAAAGGTAAATGAATCAGTCCTTACCGCACACTTGAAATTCGGTACAAGTCTGATGGAGTCAGGTCCATACTCCTGGGTTGGTGGTTGTGGAGAGAGGGTGGCATTTATGCACCAGGGGGAGGGTCAGTTGGGTGCCAGCTCTTCTGAGTCAGGAACTGTGCTCATCAGTGAGGTTGTGGAAATAAAGATGATGGATGGCTGCCCCTCCCTAGAAAACATCCATTTCAAAACGCTCCACTGGGGCTGCTAACTCTTCCCTTCTAAGCCCTCAGGCCTGGGGGCAGAATCAGTATTTGTCTCCACTCCAGTGCCATTCAGATTATTTACCAATTGTTCCTCATGCTAAGATGGGAGCTTAGCTTCAGCCTGATTCCATTCTGCAGCCAGAATGGAGCCATTAGAGTTGTCCCACCTTGAGGCAAAGAAGCCCACATTTTATGTCCCTATATCTGATACCGGAATTGTCAGGCCTAGTCTCCCAGCCAGGAACGGATCCCAGGCTGCAGGGGCAGCGCTGAATCCCAGCCACCAGACCCCCACGGGTTGGTGTCTCATGAAGCCACAGCAGGAACTTTGCAGAGTCTCAAGCAAGCAAGCGAGAAGAGGCCAGTTTGTTTAGAGAAAGAAAAAGTTTATTGAGGAGAAAAAGAGCAGAAATAAAGTGGGACTCCCAGGCCAGGGAACCAGGCCTGGGAGGGGCAAGGAAGCCAAAATGAAGTCGTGTCTCAGGGAATATATACCTTCTTTCCCTCATTATTCTAAAGCTCCACCAGTCTCTTTGTGATTGGTTAGTTCTCAGCTGTTTCACTTAATTTGATACTGAGTGGGGGATCTTCACATTCCTTATCTAACAGCTTTCTCTTTCCCCATTTGTTACTTCTTTATCTTTATGGCCCAGTCCTCGGATGAGCATCTCTGCATTGAAGTTAAACAGCTGCCCTTATAAGTTGTCCATAAATTAAACCACTCTCCATTTCTCCAATCTCTGCCTCCCTTTATCACCTGAAGGAAACCAAGGCCAGCGTTAACAATGTTGTCCATGATCCTGAGATGTTTGTTTTTCCAGGTGGAATTAGTTACATTCCTCTTGCTGCCCTTATTTCTGAAGCCTTCCTCAACTCTCTGAGGTCCCCTCCTGTAGTGTCCCTAAAACTGCCTAATTCCTAGCTTGCCCTGTGTCTCATATCCATAGGCCCCACCTCCACCCGCAGCCCTTGGGGGGCATAGCTTTCTGGGCATTTGTGATTTTCAGGCCTGAGCAAGAGCAATTCTTAGAAGGGTTGCAGGTAGCACTGATGGAGTTGGGAGACAGGCACACCGACTGGGCAGGAGGGGCTGTCACAGCATCAACCTTAGTCCACCTCTGTACCCACAAAGATCATTTGGTTCTCATGTCAAGTTCATGCCAGGCAGGGAGAGAGAAGGTTTTTGCAATGTTTATGTGGGGAGGGTTCGTGGGCTACTGTCACCCACACTGCTGCAGTTGTTTTTGAGGTCACAATGGATACTCATCCTCTTCTTCCTCTACTACGTTTCTAGATTTCATTTCTATTGGTCTAGGTGACTTGCCATCATTCCTGGGGGATGTGGGCTGCTCTTGCTTCCCATGCACTTATTGAGTCATGGTTGCTATATTTACCCATTTAGAGTTAAAACAGGACATAGGAATAACAATGCACAGCCCAGTGGATATCCTGAGCGCCAAAATATCCTCCTGGCCCTGTTAGGTAGCAGCAGTTTCAAAGGATGATTGTGATCAATGACCCTTCCAATGAAGTTTTTTCCTTTTTGCCCGCTGGCAAGTTCAGAGTGGCCAGGCAGAAGTAAATGGCTGCAGGGTCCTTTGGGAAAAAGACTGGGGGAATCTCTACTATACACACTTTTTGTGTGTTGCAGGGTCTTTTTTTAATTTTTTTTAAATGGCCCTGGGAAAGAGGATGAGGTCCCCTCTCTTTGTTACTTCTTTCTACATGTTCAAGCCATAGTCTTAAGAAAGATCTACCTAAGCTCTATCTGAAATCTCCCAGGTACAGTTTAAATTGTCTTTTGTTTTGTCCTCAGTGAATAGGAGACTCTGGTTGTCATCCTTTGAGAATATTCCTTCAGGGACTCATTATTATTATTGTTATTTTTTAAAATAAGATTTATGCATAAAAGAGCTGGGGTCTAGGCCAGAGGTGCGGGGGGTGAGAGGATTCACCAGAGACAGAGTGGGGAGCAGAATAGGTGGATCTACTGAAATACACTGTTAAGGGGAGCAGTGGGTGGCAAGACAGGAGAGGTCTGCTGCATCGTATGTGGGTAGCTCCCTGGCCAGGGATGGAACTCATGCTGCAGCGGCTGGTGATAACTTGATAGCATGGAGACTTTAACCCCTGTGCCACTAGGGAAGCCTGACTCATTATTATTAATTTGGGCTCTTGCTTCTATTACAGGGCAGGAAGAGGGGCACCCCAGAACCCCCAAAGCTGCCTGCCCTAAATAGTTTCTGCCATCCGTCATATCAACACAAAACATATTAGACTTTAATGAAAAGGAACTTTAATACAATTAGTAAATAATACAGGAAAGGCAAAGAATATAGTTTCTAAATCAAGCCCCAATGCCTGCCACAAGTCTAAAGCATCTTCCAGTGGGGACCCACAGAATAGGATGAGAAACAGGCAGACAAGTCTGGAAGGAAAAGAGCAAAATCAAAATCAAGACAAAACTCGCCATTGTCACCTCCTCACGGGTCTCTCACCCACATCTGTGTCACCCAGTCCACGAACAAAAGGCAAGTGCAGCTTCTTCACGCATCTCTCGGCTCCATGTGCCTCCTCCAGGTCTCCTCCTGGCTCTCCATCCTGCTTCCTTCCTTCCTCAGTCTCCTCTCCAGCTTCATCTTCTCCCTGCTCATCTCCACCCTCCTTTTGGGTGGGACAGGAAACCTGGAACCTCCCTCTTTCCCGGGGACCACCCTGTTACACTTCCAGATTCTGAGGAAAACTCTGGTTTTGTACTACCAATTACTTGGACCTGACTGGTTCTCCAGTAGGGGGCTGTGGAGCCCTGTGGACTTAGAAGAATTGGCGCCTGCCAAACCAAGAATGGATGAGCAGAAGGCTGAGACCAGCCATCACTGAAAATGTTCCATCCCTTGCCCAGTTCCCACACCTGAGCCAGATTTGACCTAGAACCCACCAACTGAAAGTGACCTGGCCCCAAAAAGACCCTGAAACAACAATGACCAAAAAAACAAAAAAACAAGAGGGGAGGCATTTGGGGAGTAATCCGAGCATGGATAAGGCCCTTCAGAAACACAGGTGTTAGAAGATAGAGTCAGTCTCAGAGATGAGCTGGATAGAAAGTGGGCCACCCATCACAAAGTCCTTAGGAACACTGAATGTGCCCTGTGTTTCTGAAGGGCCTTATCCATGCTCGGATTACTCCCCAAATGCCTCCCCTCTTGTTTTTTTTTTTTTTTTTTTTTTGTCATTGTTGTTTCAGGGTCTTTTTGGGGCCAGGTCACTTTCAGTTGGTGGGTTCTAGGTCAAATCTGGCTCAGGTGTGGGAACTGGGCAAGGGATGGAACATTTTCAGTGATGGCTGGTCTCAGCCTTCTGCTCATCCATTCTTGGTTTCTTTTGATTGTATGTATTAAGCACCCTTATTGACTACTTCAGAATTAGAGGGAGCACAGTCCACAAGTCTGCCCTCACTGCTCTCACCAATTGTAAGTCCAAGGGGTTCCAAGATCAACCCAAGTTTTGATAATTCACTGGAAAGACTCACAGAACTCACTGAAAGCTGTTGTACTTGTGGTTATGGTTTATTACAGAGAAAGGACACAGATTAAAATCGGTCCAGTGGAAAGAGACATATGTGGCAAGGTTAGAAAAGTTCTAAGTGTGAAGTTTCCAGTTGTCCTCTCCGTATGGAGTCACAGACTTGCTGGTCACCTGGCAATGGTGTGCAACGATGCATTTGGTAGCACAACAGGACAATGCATTGGGATAGCACACCAGATCGATGCACTTGGACAGCATACCTGGACAATGCACTTGGACAGTACAGGTAGACAATGCACTTTGCTTGCTAAGGAAGCTCACCTGAGCCTTGGTGTTTAGAGTTTTCATTGGGACTTTGGGCTCTGCAGTCCAAGTGACTGAGCTCAGCCTCTCACCCCTCCAGAGGGCAAGCTGCTACCATATGGCTCAGAGCCCCCACAGTCAATATTATTGTTAGACTCTAGAATGGTTCCAAAGGACCCAGGTAAAGAAGGGCACTCTTATCAGGTATGCTATTCCAAGGGATTAGAGATTACTTCCAGAAGCCAAGGACAAAGGCAGAATTTCAATTTGGGCAAGAATAAATTTTTAAAATTAAAAAAAAAAGATTTATTTATTTATTTATACAAGCACTGGGTATAGTTAGAAGTGCGGGAGGGTGAGAGAATTTACCAGAGCCATCGCGGGGAACAGAACAGGCAGACTGAGGAAATACACTGCTGAGGGTGCAACAGGAGAGGTCTGCCACGCCATGTGGGATTCTCACCAGCCGGCTGGGATCGAACCCGCACTGCAAAGGCTGCAGACAGCCTCACAGCGCAGCGCTTAACCTGCTGTGCCACCAGGGAGGCATATATATATATATATATATATATATATATATATATACACACATATATTTATATACATATAAAAATATATATTTTATAATATAATTTTATAATATAATATAATTATATATTATATATTATATATTTTATAATATAATATAATTTTATATATTTTTAATGAAGAAACACGGTCAAAGCTGTGCCTGCTGCTGACATATGGTTGATTAGGAGTGATTTGCCTAATTCTCATTTCAGTGTTACTGCTACCTCCTCAGTGGCCTCTGTCTTGCTCGTCCCCTCCTGCTGCCTACCTGACCTGGCTCCGGTAGGCAGCTACCTTTTGGCTACCAGAAGGACTGCTACCTTCTGAGGTGCTCTAGCCCCTGTATGTCCTGTGAACTCATAAACATTTTGTGTAGTGAATTCTTTTCTCCCTTTAGCAGATGAACTGTACCAATGGCTGTGAGAGTCTCATCCTGGGTCACCCAGACTAGAATTTCATGCTCTTGATTCATGGGCTGGTGTGGGGGCCTGGCTTACCCGTTCTCATCACATCCCTTGCAGTTCACAGAAGCACAGCATGGGTGCCCACTTCATACCAGGCAGGGCTCCTGGTGCTGATGGCTCAGATATAAACAAGAATGAATCTGAACTTCTGGGACATTCACTGACTAAATGTGCATAGATAATGAGTGATGGAATGCCCATACCAAGCCAAAACTCTTGTGACTTTGAGTCAGGAGGACTTCACTGTGGAGGTGACTTTTGAGTTATGTCTTTAAGAAGGAGTAAGATTTTTTCTAAGCAGAGAAGAGGGAAATGAGAATTCTCAGTGCAGGGACCCATGAGGGCAAATATGTGAAGTCACAGGGGGGCAAGGCATGATAGGAGACCGCTGGGTTTCAGGGCGATTGGAAGGAGAGGGAGTGAGAGGCTGAAGAGACTCAGGAAGGCCAGCCAGCATCCTGCTTTCACCCCTTTAAGGCCGATACAGTGTCTGGTTGGTGCCCAGGTGGAGTCCAGTTGGTGCTCAACAGTGAACCAGAGAGCCTGGCCCTACCGCCCCCCACTCCCCCCCAGCTCAGCATCCAAACCAGTGGTTCTCAGACAGTTTTGTTTCCTGTGTTAATTCACCTATGGAGTTTGTTAAAATGTAGGTTCCTGAGCCTCACCCTAAGACTTGCAATGATTAAATCTTAGGTGGGGCCAGTGGATTTTCCCAAACAGCCTCACCTCTCCTGCAAATTATGCAAATTAAACGGAGCCACCACCTGCTAGCACAATAGGACTAATCCTCAAGCCCCTCCTCACCAGGAGAAAGTTATCTGGCAGTGACTGCTGCTTAGTTTCCTTCTGGTACTCTCAGGGGATATTAGGAAACTCTGCATCTCTGAGACTGGCAAGGGGGTTCACCCCATCTGCTGAGGATAAAACCATTTTCTGGGCTATGCCAACCATCCTGGGGAAAGGTAGTACAAGTAATGCATCATTCAATATACTTTCTTGGGTATAAATAGAATAATAATAGCAAATACGCATAGAGTATGCGCCGAAGTGCTGTAGATAAGCAGACTCCTTCTATCATCACAGTAACCCAGGAGGTATATGCAGCTATTGTCACCCTTTGTGCTGTCCCTGCAAGTGGGTGGGCAGGGACAGCACTCCTGTTGGAGAAAAGTTCCACTCCTGTGGGGCTCTGAGCACCAGCAGTAAGGATGCTCAACTGGAAGGGTTGGGATACCTGTGCCTCACTCCTGGTCTGTGACGGGCAGAGCCAACCAGCACTTGCACCGCTCTTTGTTCCTTCAGCTATTAAAGGAGGCAAATAAAGCACCTTTATAGGTTTCCAGGAGGTCTGGCAAGTAAATGTGGTTTTCCTTAGAAAGCACTAGCACTCTCTTTCTGGTGAATCCTCTCTCTCTTGTATGCATAAAAATAAATCTTAAAAAAAAAAAAAGAAAGCACCAGAGCTCTGGAGACCATAGAGGCACCTCACAATGCCTGCCTTGAGTGTCCACAGAACAGAGAGGACACAGGTCTCTGGGTTGTGTTCATGGCCAAGTCCTGGCATCTGCTGTCACTCTCCTAGGCCCATAGCATCTGCCCCATGGAGCAGGCCCTGAGGTGATCTCACTAGCCCAGCCGAGAGGTGACCTGACAAAAACCCTGGATTTCAGCACAGTGCTAGAGCCAGGATGAGAGCCCATAGGACCTGATTTTGAATCCTGCTTTGCATGTACTGGGGGTGTACCCTGGGAATTTATCTAGGCTCTAAAGCTCCATGTCTGTAAACTGGGGTGGTGATAACCAGTGCATGGTGTTTTCTGAGGATGAAATGAGACAGTGCATTCAAAGCTCTTAGCACATCACCTGGCAGGTAGTAGCCTGTCTCTAATAGTAGGAGGTCTTAGCTAATGACAATTAATGAGAGCTAATAAAGTGACAAATCAGATGCATAATCAGAGAGTCTGATTCCACATGCAAATCCCCAAATGATCCATTTCCTGAGATGTACCTGTTCTCTCACCAACCCAGAGATCTAGAATCTAGATGTTTAGGTCTAAATCTATCTCCACACCTGAGGCATACAGCAGGGATGGGGAGGGTGGAGGTCAAAACAAGGGAGGGAAGAGCACAAGGGAATTGGTGATGGTTCACAGGGGATGTGGTGGTGAGAGATTGGTCTACGCCTGAGGGGTGAAATCACATTGTACAAAAATTAACTACGATGTCAGAAAATAAAAAAGTTAAAATAAATAAATAAATTTTGATCTACAGAATCAGGTGGGTTAAGGTTCTGTCCCCCCTGGGAGGTGATTGTTGACTTGTGAGCAATTCCTCTGACAATTCACTGTGTGAGTTCTTTATATTACATTTCACAACATGGAGCTCTGGAAAATGAGGGAGTTATTATGCCTTTCTTCTTGGCAATGTTTGCTAGGGAGAGCTCCTACCTGGTTTCAGTGATCATAGAGCTAAAGGCTGACACTCCTCTCTCCCAGCACCTTGAATGGGGTTCCTCAGATGGACCAGGTTCCATTTCTCCTACTCACAGCCCACCCTGCTCTCTGCACATATCCCATTCCAGGTGTCCCGACCCCCAGCCTTCTCCCCTCCCCCCAAACCTTTATTCCTTCCTCTGAACTTCACAACCCCTTGCCCCACAGGGTGGGACACAACCCATGTCCCTTGCACCACTGCCAACCTGGCCAGGTTCCCCTCAACCTGCTCCCTGTACTTGTCACTGGAGTTACTTGGGCTCATAAGGCTAAACTGAAGAGGTAAGCATGGGAAAGAAGTCAGGTGAATCAAGTTCTCCAGCCTGAGAATATTGTTGACTGCTGTCACAGGACATCTCCCTGCATTGCCGAGAAGCAGGGACTAACTACTAGTGGGGAGCACTGAGGAAGGGGAGCGGGCATAGGTTCTGCATCAGCAGGATTTCAGAGAAATCGGCGGGTTTCCCGAGAACTGCATTTATGTCCTGCTTTCCTCTGAGTTTGGCTGACCAGAAATGTCATGGTGCTGGTGGACCTGCTTTTCGCGATGGTGATGAGGTTATGGTTTAACCCTTGTCTTATTTCTGCCTCCATCTTGTTTTCAGCTGGTTCTGCCCGGTTTTCTGGTTTTGTCTGCAAAGAAAGGTAAACAGGAGCAGAACAGGACTGAACAGGGAAAGGGTGAGGAACTTTGGCTACCAGACTGGTGGGGCTCTCAGAGCCTGTAAAGTCAAGTCAGGTGACCATCTTTCCCTCCTGCTGGTGCTTGGAAGCAAAGATGAGTAACAGTGAAGCTGAGAGGATTGATGGGTTTGCTCAGCGTATTTCACAAAGACGTCCCAGATCGAGTGCCTCAGACAAGTGAGACATGGAACAGATGATGAAGGAGAACTCCCCACCTTCCTGTCAGCAGGTGTAATTAGAGTACAACGGGTTGGCGGGGAAAGGAGCAGGAGTGGGTGGGACCCATGAGCCTGTTGGCCTGAGGAATCCAGCTCATGTAGAGGCTCCTACACAGCTTCCTTCACCTCTCAGCCTCCTGGGCACTCCCCACCCCCAATCCAGGGGTGTGTACACTGCACAGGGTGGGGGTAGATGATCAAGTTTCCTGCACAGCAGTGATATTTGCTTATGTTGTTACAGGTTCATTAACAACCACCTGCTCTCTGAGTCTTAGATACCTTGGATGTTAAAAGATGACTGTTGATCCAGGAAGGGCACAGAGTGGGATATCTATCTTTGGAGCAATTGGGTAAAGGAGAGTCCTGGAGCCCTCGGTGGCATTCTCAGGCTTTTATTGGGATTTACCAGGTACATGGCAGGCAGTGGTGCCGAGGGGCTGGGAGGCTGGCAGTCCTCCCAGCCCCCAGCAAGGCTTCACACTTTCTGGGCTCTCCTGTGGCCTTGTTCTCTGCTCCTCTCATGGTTCTGCTGGCGTCCCCATGATGCTGCCCTTATAAGCCCAGTCTCTCAGCCCAGGTGTACTCATTTACGCATGCCCATATCCCACTCCATGTGGTGTCCATCAGGCATGCATTCAGGACCCCAGGGATCCATCATCAATCCAAAAGGCGGAAGGGCAGAAAAGCCTGATGCTTTTTTACCTTACCCTGCAGTGACAAAGCACCTATTTCCTAGGGCAGTTATGCACTTCAAAGAGGATATGCAGGGTGTCCATGAATGTATGTGAAAATGCTTTGGATAATGAACGAGGGGTAGATGGTAACTGCTGCTATTAGACATTCACTTATCTATGAAGATTTGTAGGTCAGAGGAGGGGCTTTATTTTTTTAAGATTTATTTATTTATTTATACACGCACTGGGTACAGCCAGAAGTGCAGGAGGGTGAGAGAATTCACCAGAGCCGGAGCGGGGAGCAGAACAGGCAGAAGGACCGAAGTACACTGCTGAGGGGAGCAGCGGGTGCGGCAGGAGAGGTCTGTGCGCCATGTGGGACGCTTGCCCGTGGCCGGGGATCAAACCGGTGCAGCAGAGGCTGCGGGAAGCTTCGCAGCCCAGTGCTCAACCGCTGCGCCACCGGGGAGGCCCATGGGGAGGGGCTTTTGGTCTAAAGTGTGTCTTCTGTCTGGAATTTTTCTCTGAAAATAAGTTGAGCACTTTAGATTCATGTGTTTGGGTACTGTTGCTGCTTCTGGTTGCTTCTCTTCATGTACCCCTCGGAGGATAAGTTATAGAAATCACAATGTCAAATGATGAAGCCTAAAACTTGAGAACCTCACACACTTCACCCATGAGCACGCAAAAAACTCTTGTACACAAAGTGCAGCTGATGAAATCACCAAGAGTGGGGTCCAAAGAGCAGAGGGTTTAGAACTGGTGAATTTTATGGGGCCATTGATGAGTGAAGTTAGTTTTTGAGACTGGCATCTAAAGGATGTCAGGCCAGGGAGAGCGAATATTGAGTGTTTAAAAGGCCACAGGCACTGCTGTGTGTTCACCTTGAAAACAAAGAATCAACAGCTACAGAGTCAGAGCCAGGGCTCCTGTCCCTTATCCAACAATGTCTCCCAAGAGCCTTCCTGCAGCCTCATCCTCACCCCAGGGGTATTGTCCCTTGCCCAGGCCATCCTCTTCTGGTCCTTGCCCAAGTTGTTACCTAATTCTCAGTTTTTAAATATCTTCTTCCTGCAGGAAAAAAGAGCTTATATTTGAAAAAAAAGTTTCTTCAGGAAGGAAGACAAAAACACGGATGGGAAGATCAATTTCCTTGAGTTTCTTTCCAGGTGGCTGCAGTCTCCATAGATTTACACAGTCAGTGTCATGGCCAGAAGCCAGAGATGATGGTCAGGGGTGCCCACAGATACCTGGGCTTAGCAACCCCAAGATCCAATAAAGTGCCACCTCCATTGCTTTGGAATTGGCGTTATTTTCTTCTTTCTCGATGGTCACATATCTTGGCAACATAGTTGATTAGCTACTCTGTTATTTTTGCATTTCATTTCTCCTTTTATAGATTTAGGCACACACACACACACACACACAAATTTGGTTGTTACCTTTGAATTTTAGATACAATATAAACCAGACTAGATCTAATCAATATCTTTATTCTCTTCCTGAACAATGTAAAGAATTGGCTTTAAATCCAGAGATTCCCCTTCTAGTTTATTTATTTTTTAAAAAGATTTATTTATTTATTTATTTATTTATTTATTTATTTATTTATTTATTTATACAAGCACTGGGTACAGTCAGAAGCACGGGAGAGTGAGAGAATTCACCAGAGTCAGAGCGGGTTGCAGAACAGGCAGAAGGACCGAGGTACACTGCTGAGGGGAGCAGCAGGTGGCAGGAGAGGTCTGCGCACCATGTGGGACCCACCTCTGGTGGCTGGGTTGCAGCCGGGGATCGAACCGGTGCTGCAGAGGCTGCGGGCAGCTTCGCAACCAAGCGCTCAACCACTGTGCCACTGGGGAGGCCTCCCCCTTCTAGTTTACATGCTATTATTTCTCCAGCCTTTAAGCGCTATCCTTTTTTATGATCACCCCTAAGTAGAAATTATTATTTTCTATTTACACACGTATTTGGTTAGAGTTAACCACCTATTTGCTATTTTCATTATATGGCCTTCCCTTTTGTGTTTCAGGTCTTCCTTCTAGACTAATTTTTTTCTTTAGCATTTATTTCTGAAGTTTCTTTCACGAGGGTGTGGTGGGATCAAGCTACTACAGTTTTAATATCTTGAAATTATTTAATTTATTATGAAAAATTTCCATTACATTATAACCTCCCAGGGAGCGAGTGCCTGCTTCCCTTACACTTGATAGGTGGCCAGTCTTGTTCCATTTCTTCTCCACCCCCTCTCATACCTAAATCTTGAAGCAAATTCCAGACAACTTTTTTTAAAAGATTTTTTTATTTATGCATATAAGATCTGGGGTACAGGCCAGAGGTATGGGGGTGAGAGTATTCACCAGAGACAGAGTGGGGAGCAGAACAGGCAGATCTACTGAAATACACTGCTGAGGGGAGCAGTGAGTGAGACAGGAGGAGAGGTCTGCACCATGTTGTTAGCTCCCTGGCTGGCCAGGGATCAAATTTGGACTTTAGAGGCTGCAGACAGCTTCATAGTTTGCGTCTAAACCCCTTGCGCCACCAGAGAGGTGCAAATTCCAAACTTTCATCAGTAACTTTTTGTTTATATTTCCAACAGATAAGAACAACCTAAGCCATCCAACAACCACAATAATGTCCTATTTTTTCCTCACATCATTGTTCACTTTGCACAGTGCGTGATTTATTCCCTCAGGTGTGGTTACCATAGGGACAAGAAGAATGTCTGCTGAGGAAGGGTTAGTAGGTGACAGGGCTGGGGGTGGGGTGTGACTGGCGGATGTATGAGCCTCCAGAAGGGAGTCCTGAGGAAGCTGAGGGGACACGGTGTAGCACTGACACAGGATGTGGTGCTGTCCCTCCTGGTCAGCACCTGCCTGATGGCACCGTGCAGAGATCCATACCTGGGGGAGTTGGTGTCTGTGAGGGGCCCTGTGTCCCACAGGTTTCTAAAGCCTCAGCCCCCATCCCCTTGGTGGCCTCAAAAAGCCCGGGGAACGACATGTCCTTCCTGAGGTAATTGGAGGGGCTATGACCTGTGACGCTCAGTGGGGTTTGCTTCTCATTCTCAAGTGAGTGTTCCCCTGGGCTTTTCTCAGTAGGTTGTCTGTACCCAGAATGGCTCTAGATCCTTAGACCTGAGACCCACCACTGTGGGCTCTCTAAATGCCTAGCTACAGGCATTTAACAGGCCATTCCTGAGGGTGAGCTCAGCACACAGGGTGACCACCCACTTCCACCTGGACCCCCAACCGGGCTGTAAGCCACAGCGCTGCACAGGGCCCAGAATGGGCATTATGGTTATCAGGGTGCTGTAAGCACCCCCAAATCTCCTCACTGTGCTGAGTGCCCTGTGTCGCTGGTGCTCTAAGAGGCCTACTTAAGTGATGCCAGTCTCCTCTGCCCTAGGACATGCTGGGGCATGGCCAGATGGCCTGAAGTGTGGTGTGGCGCCCTGGGCCCCGCTCTCTGATCATCTGTGATCACAAGATCCCGATCTACAAGTTTGGAGAAAATGCATGGCTGGACCCTGGCAGAGGCTCCCCCCAACCCCACCACGGGCCCGGCAATGTGACTGTGTTCAGGGCCAGGGCAGGGGACATAGGCCTGCCACAAGGGGTGAGTGATCTGATTCATGGGAGGGCACACTGCTGGCACGCTCCCAGTAAACCCACTGGGGTGTCCACATCAGTGTTGGCAAGAAAGGTAGTTTGACCACAGAGGCAGCCAAGGAAAGACGGGAATGGACCAGTTTCTGGTGAGAAGAGACACTTTATTGTTTTGGGGAGGTCGCTGGAGGTCTAGAGGAGGCAGGGTCACTGGTTCCTCCCTGAGCAGGCCTCACCTCCATGGCTCTGTTTGTGGTAGTCTATGGCTAAGTCCCCCAACAAGGAGAGAAACTCAGAGAACTCGATCTTGCTGTCTTTATTCTGGTCCTTTTTCTCAAAGACATTGGCCAGGTAATCGGTGCCCTTTTTGTCCTGTGGGGAGAGATGTAAAACAAGAGAATGTCAGTCCTGCTGGAGCCGTGGCTGGCAGTGGAGAGGAGGAGGCAGCGACAACTGCCTGCACATGCGCAGCACAGGTGTGGCCAGGGTGACTGAGGACGGAGGACATCATGTTGCCCACAGGCCTCGAGGGAGGAGCTTGGCAGAAATGTCAGTGGGAACAGTAGCCCTTGGATGGTGATTGGGCTCTGACCGGAATCTAGCGCCAAAAAGGCTGTTGGTGGTCACGGCCCCGACCCCTGTCCTTCCCTGTAATCCTACCACCTGCTGAATTCTCCCCGCACTCAAACTGGCCTGTCTGGCCATCTTCATCCTAACCCTTCACTCCATCTTCTGTAGGTACTGCCCGAGTCCTACTGGCCCTCAGTTGGCCCCTCTTACTTCCCTGGTGTCTGTGTCACTAGCAGCCCCTCAGGGTCCCTCTGCTGAGTAGTTCAGGACAGTTGATGGTCAGAAGAAATCAGGCTGTGGGTGAGCAGGGACATGTGCATGGACAGAGGCGTGTCTACCTCTCTCAGCAATGGGATTTCTAGTGCTCTGAGGACATGGATGGGGCCTCTGGAGGCCGGGCTGAGGAGGCCTGGGACTGGGGACAGGGAACCTGTTCACCTGCTGGCCATAACCTCTGCTGACACCTCTCCATACTTTTTCACCCTTGGCCGCATAATTCATCTCTCTGCAGCGTGATAATAACCTGGGATAGAGAGTCATTCTAGGCGCTTTTGCAGAGAAAAAACTGGAGCATCAGAGAATGAAAGTGATTGTGCAAGGTCACACAGCCAGTGTGTCCTCAGCCAGAGCAGGACCCCAGCAACATTAAGAAGCAGACCCCGACTCACACAGGCAGCCAGGAAGGTGGGGAAATTCTCCTTCATCAAATTCATCAGGCCTGGCTTGTCTATTGTGTCCTTTTTCCCACTGTATTTGTGAAACAGGTCGATGGTGCCCTGGATGGCCTTCTCAGCTGGAGTGCTGCCCATGGTGTCTGTCACAAAAGCTGCAGAGAGAGACAAGGACCTTTTAATCCTCCCCACAGCAGTGTCTCTAGTTAGGACCAGAGTGCTGAGGAGCGTGGATTCGGAGGAACAGGAGAAGCACATGTCCCTGTGTTGCTGGGTTCAGAAGCTCGGGGGGGGGGGCAGTGTGGGGTCCAGGTTGAGCCCCTGTCACTCAGGCCAGGGTACAGAGAGGCTGAGGGAGAACAGCAGCGTCCACTGGGGGCAGGGCTGAGAGAGGATGCAGAAACAGAGATTGGGGCAGCATCCCTGAAAAGGCAACTCCTGAGGTAGGATGCCGAGAGAGACAGCATCAGGAATCCCCACATTTCAAGACATTGAATCCTTCCCCTTCAGCTTCAATGTCAGGATTAGAGGCACCAGACGCCTCAGTGTCCTTGCCATGCTGGTTCTGCGTCCCCGGGGCTGCTGGTGGGGACAGGCCTGGGCCTGGGCCCCACCAGGACCAGGAAGCCCCTGTGCTTGCACTGGGCTCTGGTGCTCCTGGAGGATCCTGTGGGGGTGCTGGTGAGTGTGAGCAGAGAAACCAGCCCTGGCCTGATTCTGGAGACCTGCCAGGCTACCCGACTGGGGAAGACTGGCCCAGAGTTGTCAGAGGAGCCAAAAGGAGTAATGGGTGTCCCTGGTCCAGTCATCTGGTGAGGACCTCAGCTGGAGTGAAAGTCAGCAGCCTGGAGGGGAAGGCCTGTGAGGTACTAGGCTCCAGAGCCCTGTCCTGTGGCTGCTGTCCTAGCTCCCAAGGTAGCAGAGCTGCTGGGCCTGGCCCTCCCTCTAGAAAAGGCAGAGGCAGTGCAAACTCACCAGAGCTGAGGAAGAAGCGGCTGTGGCAGAAGATGTATGGTGAGATATGCAACTGGGCAGAGCCTGGGCCCTTTATAATGCTCAGGTTGGCTCTTCCCAGGGGCTGGGAGCCCTGGAGCAGGGATGCTGTCTGCTTCCTGCATTGCCCCACAGGGTGGGGCTTTTCCCACACAATTCCAGCCCTGTGGTGTTGCAGCTCTCAAGAGTCCTCCCCTGAGCCTTGTCCTTCCCAAGTGATCTGCAGTGGGCGACCCTGGATGTGTCACCCAGGGCAGGAAGGAGGACAGGGACGACTGGGTGTCTGGGGTGAGGGAGGATGGAAGTATGGCCTTTGGGAGGTGCAACAGGGTGGGTGTTCTTTCACTCCCCCAGTCCTGCCCCTCACTGGGCTGATCGACCACAGCCCCCTGTCCTGGAGAGCCCCGAGTGTGTCAGACAGGACACCTTTTGTCCTGCCTCCTCCTCAATCCTCTGTGCTCTGTGAGTTGAGTCTCTCAACCTGTAGGGTATGGAAAAAAATGTCAGGCTTTTCTGCCCTCCTGCCATCAGGATAGATCACGGAACCCTGTGGTCCTGAATGTATGCCTGATGGCGGGTACCTGGAGTAGGGTGTGGGCATAGGTAGATTGGGCTGAGATTGGTCTTTAAGGGCGGCATCACGGCGACGCCAGCAGAAGCTGAAAGAGAAGCCGAAAGAGAAGCCGAGAAAGAAGCAGCAGAAGCCGAGAGAGAAGCAGAGAAGGCCTGACAGCCCAGATAGAGTGAAGGCTTGCTGGGGGCTGGGAGGCCTGCCAGCCTCCCATTCCCCCAGCACCCCTGCCTGCTATGTACCGGGTAAATCCCAATAAAAGACCTGCAAAAGCCACTGAGGACTCTGACTCCTCCTTTACCGGGTCTGCATGGGATCCTAGAAAACCTGCACTGTGTCCTGTCCTGCCCTTACACACCCTCATTAGGGGTGGGGGGGGGGAATGGATGTACTGAGAGGTATCTGAGAGGTCAAGCAAACTCCCATGTTTATACAGCTGGCAGCCAACCAAGTAGGCCTGGTCCTTGAAAATCCTGGTTCAAACCTTCCTCTTGCTCCCTCATCTAACCTTTTGGTTTGGAGCAGGTTTTGTCCTCTGGGAACCCCAAGTTCAGGGAAGGATGAGGGTCACCTCACTGCCATCTTCACATGGGGTCCCCCTGTGAGTCCCAAGGAGGTGTGGCTGGTGTCCCACAGTGACAGATGAGAGGACACAGAAAGGGTGGGTGGTGGGCTCATGTAGGATAAAGAAAATGTCAGGCTTTTCTGCCATCCCGCCATCAGGATAGATGATGGGTCCTTGTCCTGAATGCATGCCTGATGGCGGGCACCTGGAATAGGGTGTGGGCATAGGTAGATGGGATTCAGCTGAGATAAGACTGTGCTTTTAAGGGCGGCGTCACAGGGAAGCGAAGCCGAGAAAGCAGCAGTAGAAGCCGAAGCAGAAGCCGAAAGAGAAGCCGAGAAGCAGCAGAACGAACGCCAGACAGGCCAGATAGAGTGAAGACTTGCTGGGGGCTGGGAGGTCTGCCAGCCTCCCAGCCCCCCAGCCAGCACCCCTGCCTGCCATATGCCTGGTGAACCCCAATAAATGACCTGCAAAAATGCCACTGAGGACTCTGACTCCTCCTTTACCCGGTCTGCATGGGATCAGGAGAACCTGCACTGTGCCCACTCCTGCCTTTACAGCTCAGCACTGTCATGGGCTTGTGAGCACCCTTGTGCTCACCCTTGTGCTTGTGACAGGGATCTAGCCCTGACCTAACTTAGCCCCACACTTGAACTTGACTTTGCAGCGTCACAGGTGCGTGGGACAACAAATCACCCCGCTGTCTAGTTCCAGTGGTGGTGACTGCTGAGGAATGAGTTGTGACAGCATAATGGGTAATTCCCTCCCTACCCATGACTATTATCTTCCTGTAAGTATTCACCATCCTTCCTTCTTCCTCCATGCAGACAGTCCTGGCAGGAGCGTGTGCCGCCTGGCTCTGCTGGGGCAACCATAGAGCAGAGAGGACACAGGCCCCTGGGTAGTGTCCATGGGCAAGTCCTGGCTTGCTGTCACTCTCCTGGGCCCACAGCCTCTCCCCTGTGGTGCAGGCCCTGAGGTGATCTCACTAGCCCAGCCGAGAGGTGACCTGACAAAAACCCTGGATTTCAGCACAGTGCTAGAGCCAGGATGAGAGTCCATAGGACCTGATTTTGAATCCTGCTTTGCATGTACTGGGGGTGTACCCTAGGAATTTATCTAGGCTCTAAAGCTCCATGTCTGTAAACTGGGGTAGTGATAACCAGTGCATGGTGTTTTCTGAGGATGAAATGAAACAGTGCATTCAAAGCTCTTAGCAAATCACCTGGCAGGTAGTAGCCTGTCTCTAATGGTAGGAGGTCTTAGCTAATGACAATTAATGAGAGCTAATAAAGTGACAAATCAGATGCATAATCAGAGAGTCTGATTCCACATGCAAATCCCCAAACGATCCATTTCCCTAGATGTACCAGTCCTCTCAGCAACCCAGAGATCTAGAATCTAGATGTTTAGGTCTAAATCTATCTCCACACCTGAGGCATAAAGCAGGGAGGGGGAGGGTGGAGGTCAAAACAAGGGAGGGAAGAGCACAAGGGAATTGGTGATGGTTCACAGGTGATGTGGTGGTGAGAGATTGACTGGTCTACACCTGAGGGGTGAAATCACATATTGTACAAAAATTAACTACGATGTCAGAAAATAAAAAAGTTAAAATAAATAAATAAATTTTGATCTACAGAAACAGGTGGGTTAAGGTTCTGTCCCCCCGGGAGGTGATGGTTGACTTGTGAGCAACTCCTCTGACAATTCACTGTGTAAGGTTTTTTTTTTTAATAAATATTTATTTATTTATTTATACAAGTACTGGGTATAGTCAGGTGTGCGGGAGGGTGAGAGAATTCACCAGAGCCAGAGCGGGGAGCAGAGCAGGCAGAAGGACCGAAGTACACTGCTGAGGGGAGCAGTGGGTGGGGCAGGAGAGGTCTGTGGCACCATGTGGGACTGTCCTCAGGTGGCCGGGGAGCAGTCAGGGATCGAACTGGTGCTGCAGGGGCCGCGGGCAGGTTCACAACCCAGCGCTCAACCGCTGCGCCACCGGGGAGGCCCGTCACTGTGTGAGTTCTTTAGATTACATTTCACAACATGGAGCTCTGGAAAATGAGGGAGATATTATGCCTTTCTTCTTGGCAATGTTTGCTAGGGAGAGCTCCTACCTGGTTTCAGTGATCATAGAGCTAAAGGCTGACACTCCTCTCTCCCAGCACCTTGAATGGGGTTCCTCAGATGGACCAGGTTCCATTTCTCCTACTCACAGCCCACCCTGCTCTCTGCACATATCCCATTCCAGGTGTCCCGACCCCCAGCCTTCTCCCCTCCCCCCAAACCTTTATTCCTTCCTCTGAACTTCACAACCCCTTGCCCCACAGGGTGGGACACAACCCATGTCCCTTGCACCACTGCCAACCTGGCCAGGTTCCCCTCAACCTGCTCCCTGCACTTGTCACCGGAGTTACTTGGGCTCATAAGGCTAAACTGAAGAGGTAAGCATGGGAAAGAAGTCAGGTGAATCAAGTTCTCCAGCCTGAGAATATTGTTGACTACTGTCACAGGACATCTCCCTGCATTGCCGAGAAGCAGTGACTAACTACTAGTGGGGAGCACTGAGGAAGGGGAGCGGGCATAGGTTCTGCATCAGCAGGATTTCAGAGAAATCGGCGGGTTTCCCGAGAACTGCATTTATGTCCTGCTTTCCTCTGAGTTTGGCTGACCAGAAATGTCATGGTGCTGGTGGACCTGCTTTTCGCGATGGTGATGAGGTTATGGTTTAACCCTTGTCTTATTTCTGCCTCCATCTTGTTTTCAGCTGGTTCTGCCTGGCTTTCTGGTTTTGTCTGCAAAGAAAGGTAAACAGGAGCAGAACAGGACCGAACAGGGAAAGGGTGAGGAACTTTGGCTACCAGACTGGTGGGGCTCTCAGAGCCTGTAAAGTCAAGTCAGGTGACCATCTTTCCCTCCTGTTGGTGCTTGGAAGCAAAGATGAGTAACAGTGAAGCTGAGAGGATTGATGGGTTAGCTCAGCGTATTTCACAAAGACGTCCTAGATCGAGGGCCTCGGACAAGTGAGACATGGAACAGATGATGAAGGAGAACTCCCCACCTTCCTGTCAGCAGGTGTAATTAGAGTACAACGGGGTTGGCGGGGAAAGGAGCAGGAGTGGGTGGGACCCATGAGCCTGTTGGCCTGAGGAATCCAGCTCATGTAGAGGCTCCTACACAGCTTCCTTCACTTCTCTGCCTTCTGGGCACCCCCACCCCCAATCCAGGGGTGTATACACTGCACAGGGTGGGGGTAGATAATCAAGTTTCCTGCACAGCAGTGGTATTTGTTTATGTTGTTACAGATTCATTAACAACTACCTGCTCGCTGAGTCTAAGATACCTTGGATTTATTTATTTAGGCATACAAGATCTGGAGTACAGGCCAGAGGTGTGTGGGGGATAAGAGTATTCACCAGAGACAGAGTGGGGAGCAGAACAGGCAGATCTACTGAAATACAGTGCTGAGGTGAGTAGCGGGTGAGACAGGAGAGTTCTGCTGCACCATATGTGTAGCTCCCTGGCTGGCCAGGGATCGAACTTGGACTTCAGAGGCTGCAGATAGCTTCATAGTTTGCGTCTTAACCCCTTGTGCCACCAGGGAGGCCCAAATTCCAGACAACTTTCATCAGTAACTTTTTGTTTATATTTCCAACGGATAAGAACAACCTAAGCCACCCAACATCCACAATACTGTCACCACACTGAAAATCATTAACTGTATTACTTCATATCATCAAATATTCAGCCATTGTCTACATTTCCCTAATTGTTTTAGGATTTCCTGTTTACCACATTGGTTTGAATTGGGACCTAATAAGATACACACTCACATTGCAATTGGTTGGTTAAGACACTTATGACTTTTCATCTGAGGATTCTACCTCCATGTCTCCTTTCTCCTACATTCCCCTGACCTGTTTCCCCTGCTCCTTTTTCTTCCCTTTCAATTTCTTGTTAACAAACTGGGTGATTTGTCCTGTCAGACTTCCCCCAGGCTGAATTTTACTGCACCCCTGTGAGCTCAATTGACATGCTCCCAGCCCCTTTGACCTGTAAATTGGTAGTTTAACCTAGAGCCTGAGAAAAAATGAAGGCTCAGGTTTTGAGATGCAATTACTTCATAAGTGGGGCTGTCTCCTTCCAGCAGGAGTACACAATGCTGGGCTGTCTGTTTTATTTCCCTTCCAGTTTATCAGCAATTAATGATCATTTGCAACACTTGGAACCCAACTGTTGGAACCCAATCTGCTTCTTGAAACTTACACTTGTGTTCTTGGGCATGTCTGGAGAAAACTGCTTTCCTTGCTGGCTGGTCACACTTCAAATTCATGATCGGTAATGTCAAGGGCGCTTTGAGTATTCCTCACCAACTGCACAACATCATCTCGTCCTATCGTCATTTTGACTACTTCATTATTTTCCTATTTCCTCAAGACTGCCATATTTCTTGCCACTTTCATCTTCTCCTGAGAAAATAAAAGCACACGCAAGAGAATGTCTGCCTGTTTCCACTAACCATCAACCCTCTTACCATTGTCAAGGCTCCTAGTGCCTTCTTCTTGCTTTTGTGACCTCCTCGGGTTCCTGGCAAAGGCTCGTCCCCCCCACTGAATACTAGTGGTTATTCTTTTCCTCTTTTCAAACAGTTCAGAGAGCCTCCCCTTTTCCTCATGCGCCATCACTCTTTTTCTCCTTTCAGGGCCTGCCCTATAAGTAAGCAAACATACCATGCTTCCTCTCATTTTTTAAAGAAAACGTAACTTGACTTGACTATCCTCTGCTATCTTCTCAATTCTCTGCTGTACCTACGTTTCCTTCTCTTTTTAATTTTCCTCTCATCAGGATTTTGCCTGCTGCTACTGATGCTGTTCTCTGAAAAATCACCAATGACCTTCAATTGCTGTACCCTCTTCCAGTTGCCAGTCCTCATCTGACTCCCATACAGGCAGCATTAGAACCGATGGATCATTTCCCCTCTTTGATATACTTTATTGACTTGATTTCCAGAACACTACACTCTGTTTTTCCTTAGCTCTTGTTCCACTTAGCTGGTTCAATGTTGGAATTGTCACAGATCTCAGTTCCTGAACCTCTTTTTACGTCTATCAAGACCAACTTCCTTGGGATGTTCATATACTCGCATGGGTGTAAATAACAGCAATAATTTCATGCACAGCCTCTCCCAGAACTTCAGATTATTGTGCCCAACTGACTATGTATATCTTTATTTGGATGTGAGATAGGTCCCTCAAACTTAATGTGTCTATTTCAAATCTATTTCTCTTATTATCTTTCCTACTTTAAACTTTATTTTATGTATTGGCTTATTACTTTTTTTTTTACTCTAAATTCATGGAAAATAGAAATTTCCCATGTGGACAAGAGAAGGAGTTTTGAGATCAAGCTGTTCCTCTCACCCCCTTATCCACCTCTGAAGAGCAGCCCCAATGAGTGGATGTAGATGGTACCGGTGTAGCCATGGGGAGGCCCTACCACTCTGGGTTTGGGCAAATGTGTCCAGAGCATGTGAGGTCATGAGATGTCATAGATGCTGTGTCCCTGTGGCCCATGTCCCATCCAGGGGATCTATTTTTAAATTTAACGGCAACATTGGTGTGTAATGATGATTTAGGGGTATAGGTTCAACCTCTTCAGATGTACATTACCACTCCAGCCTCAGCACCAAAGCATCCATAATCCTCTACTTTATTCCACTGGACTCCCACCCCACTTTTGCTTCCCAAGCCCACATTCTCACCGGCAGCCTCAATTCTTTCAGTCAGATTTCCAGGACCTGTTTTGGTTTAACTTAGTCTGTTCCTTTTTTTGTTTCTCTTTATACCACATTTGAATGAACTTAATAGAGAGTATTTTTCCTCCTCCTGCTTATTTCTTATTTTTTTATATAAGTTTTTAAACGTACTATTTTATCCTCACATCATTGTTCATTTTGTATAGTGCGTGATTTATTCCCTCAGGTGTGGTCACCATAGGGACAAGAAGAATGTCTGCTGAGGAAGGGTTAGTAGGTGACAGGGCTGGGGGTGGGGTGTGACTGGCTGATGTATGAGCCTCCAGGAAGGAGTCCTGAGGAAGCTGAGGGGACACGGTGTAGCACTGACACAGGATGTGGTGCTGTCCCTCCTGGTCAGCACCTGCCTGATGGCACCATGCAGAAATCCATACCTGGGGGAGTCGGTGTCTGTGAGGTGCCCTGTGTCCCACAGGTTTCTAAAGTCTCAGCCCCCATGCCCTTGGTGGCCCCCAAAAAAGCCCGGGGAATGACATGTCCTTCCTGAGGTAATTGGAGGGGCTATGACCTATGACGCTCAGTGGGGTTTGCTTCTCATTCTCAAGTGAGTGTTCCCATGGGCTTTGCTCAGTAGGTTGTCTGTACCCAGAATGGCTCTAGATCCTTAGACCTGAGACCCACCACTGTGGGCTCTCTAAATGCCCAGCTACAGGCATTTAACAGGCCATTCCTGAGGGTGAGCTCAGCACACAGGGTGACCACCCACTTCCACCTGGACCCCCCACACAGGCTGCAAGCCACAGCACTGCCAGGGCCCAGAATGGGGATTATGGTGGTCAGGGTGCTGTGAGCACCCCCAAATCTCCTAACCATGCTGAGTGCTTTGTGTTGCGGGTACTCTAAGAGGCCTGCTTGAGTGATGCCAGTCTCCTCTGCCTTTGGAGATGCGGGGGCATAGCCAGATGGCCTGAATTGTGGTGTGGAGCCCTGGGCCCCGCTCTCTGATCATCTGTAATCACAAGATCCCGATCTACAAGTTTGGAGAAAATGCATGGCTGGACCCTGGCAGAGGCTCCCCCCGACCCCACCACGGGCCCCGGCAATGTGGCTGTGTTCAGGGCCAGGGCAGGGGACATAGGCCTGCCACAAGGGGTGAGTGATCTGATTCATGGGAGGGCACACTGCTGGCACGCTCCCAGTAAACCCACTGGGGTGTCCACATCAGTGTTGGCAAGAAAGGTAGTTTGACCACAGAGGCAGCCAAGGAAAGACGGGAATGGACCAGTTTCTGGTGAGAAGAGACACTTTATTGTTTTGGGGAGGTCGCTGGAGGTCTAGAGGAGGCAGGGTCACTGGTTCCTCCCTGAGCAGGCCTCACCTCCATGGCTCTGTTTGTGGTAGTCTATGGCTAAGTCCCCCAACAAGGAGAGAAACTCAGAGAACTCGATCTTGCTGTCTTTATTCTGGTCCTTTTTCTCAAAGACATTGGCCAGGTAATCGGTGCCCTTTTTGTCCTGTGGGGAGAGATGTAAAACAAGAGAATGTCAGTCCTGCTGGAGCCGTGGCTGGCAGTGGAGAGGAGGAGGCAGCGACAACTGCCTGCACATGCGCAGCACAGGTGTGGCCAGGGTGACTGAGGACGGAGGACATCATGTTGCCCACAGGCCTCGAGGGAGGAGCTTGGCAGAAATGTCAGTGGGAACAGTAGCCCTTGGATGGTGATTGGGCTCTGACCGGAATCTAGCGCCAAAAAGGCTGTTGGTGGTCACGGCCCCGACCCCTGTCCTTCCCTGTAATCCTACCACCTGCTGAATTCTCCCCGCACTCAAACTGGCCTGTCTGGCCATCTTCATCCTAACCCTTCACTCCATCTTCTGTAGGTACTGCCCGAGTCCTACTGGCCCTCAGTTGGCCCCTCTTACTTCCCTGGTGTCTGTGTCACTAGCAGCCCCTCAGGGTCCCTCTGCTGAGTAGTTCAGGACAGTTGATGGTCAGAAGAAATCAGGCTGTGGGTGAGCAGGGACATGTGCATGGACAGAGGCGTGTCTACCTCTCTCAGCAATGGGATTTCTAGTGCTCTGAGGACATGGATGGGGCCTCTGGAGGCCGGGCTGAGGAGGCCTGGGACTGGGGACAGGGAACCTGTTCACCTGCTGGCCATAACCTCTGCTGACACCTCTCCATACTTTTTCACCCTTGGCCGCATAATTCATCTCTCTGCAGCGTGATAATAACCTGGGATAGAGAGTCATTCTAGGCGCTTTTGCAGAGAAAAAACTGGAGCATCAGAGAATGAAAGTGATTGTGCAAGGTCACACAGCCAGTGTGTCCTCAGCCAGAGCAGGACCCCAGCAACATTAAGAAGCAGACCCCGACTCACACAGGCAGCCAGGAAGGTGGGGAAATTCTCCTTCATCAAATTCATCAGGCCTGGCTTGTCTATTGTGTCCTTTTTCCCACTGTATTTGTGAAACAGGTCGATGGTGCCCTGGATGGCCTTCTCAGCTGGAGTGCTGCCCATGGTGTCTGTCACAAAAGCTGCAGAGAGAGACAAGGACCTTTTAATCCTCCCCACAGCAGTGTCTCTAGTTAGGACCAGAGTGCTGAGGAGCGTGGATTCGGAGGAACAGGAGAAGCACATGTCCCTGTGTTGCTGGGTTCAGAAGCTCGGGGGGGGGGGCAGTGTGGGGTCCAGGTTGAGCCCCTGTCACTCAGGCCAGGGTACAGAGAGGCTGAGGGAGAACAGCAGCGTCCACTGGGGGCAGGGCTGAGAGAGGATGCAGAAACAGAGATTGGGGCAGCATCCCTGAAAAGGCAACTCCTGAGGTAGGATGCCGAGAGAGACAGCATCAGGAATCCCCACATTTCAAGACATCGAATCCTTCCCCTTCAGCTTCAATGTCAGGATTAGAGGCACCAGACGCCTCAGTGTCCTTGCCATGCTGGTTCTGCGTCCCCGGGGCTGCTGGTGGGGACAGGCCTGGGCCTGGGCCCCACCAGGACCAGGAAGCCCCTGTGCTTGCACTGGGCTCTGGTGCTCCTGGAGGATCCTGTGGGGGTGCTGGTGAGTGTGAGCAGAGAAACCAGCCCTGGCCTGATTCTGGAGACCTGCCAGGCTACCCGACTGGGGAAGACTGGCCCAGAGTTGTCAGAGGAGCCAAAAGGAGTAATGGGTGTCCCTGGTCCAGTCATCTGGTGAGGACCTCAGCTGGAGTGAAAGTCAGCAGCCTGGAGGGGAAGGCCTGTGAGGTACTAGGCTCCAGAGCCCTGTCCTGTGGCTGCTGTCCTAGCTCCCAAGGTAGCAGAGCTGCTGGGCCTGGCCCTCCCTCTAGAAAAGGCAGAGGCAGTGCAAACTCACCAGAGCTGAGGAAGAAGCGGCTGTGGCAGAAGATGTATGGTGAGATATGCAACTGGGCAGAGCCTGGGCCCTTTATAATGCTCAGGTTGGCTCTTCCCAGGGGCTGGGAGCCCTGGAGCAGGGATGCTGTCTGCTTCCTGCATTGCCCCACAGGGTGGGGCTTTTCCCACACAATTCCAGCCCTGTGGTGTTGCAGCTCTCAAGAGTCCTCCCCTGAGCCTTGTCCTTCCCAAGTGATCTGCAGTGGGCGACCCTGGATGTGTCACCCAGGGCAGGAAGGAGGACAGGGACGACTGGGTGTCTGGGGTGAGGGAGGATGGAAGTATGGCCTTTGGGAGGTGCAACAGGGTGGGTGTTCTTTCACTCCCCCAGTCCTGCCCCTCACTGGGCTGATCGACCACAGCCCCCTGTCCTGGAGAGCCCCGAGTGTGTCAGACAGGACACCTTTTGTCCTGCCTCCTCCTCAATCCTCTGTGCTCTGTGAGTTGAGTCTCTCAACCTGTAGGGTATGGAAAAAAATGTCAGGCTTTTCTGCCCTCCTGCCATCAGGATAGATCACGGAACCCTGTGGTCCTGAATGTATGCCTGATGGCGGGTACCTGGAGTAGGGTGTGGGCATAGGTAGATTGGGCTGAGATTGGTCTTTAAGGGCGGCATCACGGCGACGCCAGCAGAAGCTGAAAGAGAAGCCGAAAGAGAAGCCGAGAAAGAAGCAGCAGAAGCCGAGAGAGAAGCAGAGAAGGCCTGACAGCCCAGATAGAGTGAAGGCTTGCTGGGGGCTGGGAGGCCTGCCAGCCTCCCATTCCCCCAGCACCCCTGCCTGCTATGTACCGGGTAAATCCCAATAAAAGACCTGCAAAAGCCACTGAGGACTCTGACTCCTCCTTTACCGGGTCTGCATGGGATCCTAGAAAACCTGCACTGTGTCCTGTCCTGCCCTTACACACCCTCATTAGGGGTGGGGGGGGGGAATGGATGTACTGAGAGGTATCTGAGAGGTCAAGCAAACTCCCATGTTTATACAGCTGGCAGCCAACCAAGTAGGCCTGGTCCTTGAAAATCCTGGTTCAAACCTTCCTCTTGCTCCCTCATCTAACCTTTTGGTTTGGAGCAGGTTTTGTCCTCTGGGAACCCCAAGTTCAGGGAAGGATGAGGGTCACCTCACTGCCATCTTCACATGGGGTCCCCCTGTGAGTCCCAAGGAGGTGTGGCTGGTGTCCCACAGTGACAGATGAGAGGACACAGAAAGGGTGGGTGGTGGGCTCATGTAGGATAAAGAAAATGTCAGGCTTTTCTGCCATCCCGCCATCAGGATAGATGATGGGTCCTTGTCCTGAATGCATGCCTGATGGCGGGCACCTGGAATAGGGTGTGGGCATAGGTAGATGGGATTCAGCTGAGATAAGACTGTGCTTTTAAGGGCGGCGTCACAGGGAAGCGAAGCCGAGAAAGCAGCAGTAGAAGCCGAAGCAGAAGCCGAAAGAGAAGCCGAGAAGCAGCAGAACGAACGCCAGACAGGCCAGATAGAGTGAAGACTTGCTGGGGGCTGGGAGGTCTGCCAGCCTCCCAGCCCCCCAGCCAGCACCCCTGCCTGCCATATGCCTGGTGAACCCCAATAAATGACCTGCAAAAATGCCACTGAGGACTCTGACTCCTCCTTTACCCGGTCAGCATGGGATCAGGAGAACCTGCACTGTGCCCACTCCTGCCTTTACAGCTCAGCACTGTCATGGGCTTGTGAGCACCCTTGTGCTCACCCTTGTGCTTGTGACAGGGATCTAGCCCTGACCTAACTTAGCCCCACACTTGAACTTGACGTTGCAGCGTCACAGGTGCATGGGACAACAAATCACCCCGCTGTCTAGTTCCAGTGGTGGTGACTGCTGAGGAATGAGTTGTGACAGCATAATGGGTAATTCCCTCCCTACCCATGACTATTATCTTCCTGTAAGTATTCACCATCCTTCCTTCTTCCTCCATGCAGACAGTCCTGGCTTGAGCGGGTGCCGCCTGGCTCTGCTGGGGCAACCATAGAGCAGAGAGGACACAGGCCCCTGGGTAGTGTCCATGGGCAAGTCCTGGCTTGCTGTCACTCTCCTGGGCCCACAGCCTCTCCCCTGTGGTGCAGGCCCTGAGGTGATCTCACTAGCCCAGCCGAGAGGTGACCTGACAAAAACCCTGGATTTCAGCACAGTGCTAGAGCCAGGATGAGAGTCCATAGGACCTGATTTTGAATCCTGCTTTGCATGTACTGGGGGTCTACCCTAGGAATTTATCTAGGCTCTAAAGCTCCATGTCTGTAAACTGGGGTAGTGATAACCAGTGCATGGTGTTTTCTGAGGATGAAATGAGACAGTGCATTCAAAGCTCTTAGGCTACTGCCTGCCAGGTGATTTGCTGTCTCTAATGGTAGGAGGTCTTAGCTAATGACAATTAATGAGAGTTAATAAAGTGACAAATCAGATGCATAATTACAGAGTCTGATTCCACATGCAAATCCCCAAATGATCCATTTCCTGAGATGTACCTGTCCTCTCACCAACCCAGAGATCTAGAATCTAGATGTTTAGGTCTAAATCTATCTCCACACCTGAGGCATAAAGCAGGGAGGGGGAGGGTGGAGGTCAAAACAAGGGAGGGAAGAGCACAAGGGAATTGGTGATGGTTCACAGGTGATGTGGTGGTGAGAGATTGACTGGTCTACACCTGAGGGGTGAAATCACATTGTACAAAAATTACGATGTCAGAAAATAAAAAAGTTAAAATAAATAAATTTTGATCTACAGAATCAGGTGGGTTAAGGTTCTGTCCCCCCTGGGAGGTGATTGTTGACTTGTGAGCAATTCCTCTGACAATTCACTATTTTTTTTTTAAATATTTAGTTATTTATTTATACATGCACTGGGTAGAGTCAGAAGCGCGGGAGGGTGAGAGAATTCACCAGAGCCAGAGTGGGGAGCAGAGCAGGCAGAAGGACAGAAGTACACTGCTGAGGGGAGCAGTGGGTGCGGCAGGAGAGGTCTGTTGCACCATGTAGGACTGTCCTTAGGTGGCGGGGGAGCAGTCAGGGATCGAACTGGTGCTGCAGAGGCCGCGGGCAGCTTCGCAACCCAGCACTCAACTGCTGCGCCACCGGGGGGGCCCATCACTGTGTGAGTTCTTTAGATTACATTTCACAACATGGAGCTCTGGAAAATGAGGGAGTTATTATGCCTTTCTTCTTGGCAATGTTTGCTAGGGAGAGCTCCTACCTGGTTTCAGTGATCATAGAGCTAAAGGCTGACACTCCTCTCTCCCAGCACCTTGAATGGGGTTCCTCAGATAGACCAGGTTCCATTTCTCCTACTCACAGCCCACCCTGCTCTCTGCACATATCCCATTCCAGGTGTCCCGACCCCCAGCCTTCTCCCCTCCTCCCAAACCTTTATTCCTTCCTCTGAACTTCACAACCCCTTGCCCCACAGGGTGGGACAACCTATGTCCCTTGCACCACTGCCAGCCTGGCCAGGTTCCCCTCAACCTGCTCCCTGTACTTGTCACTGGAGTTACTTGGGCTCATAAGGCAAAACTGAAGAGGTAAGCATGGGAAAGAAGTCAGGTGAATCAAGTTCTCCAGCCTGAGAATATTGTTGACTGCTGTCACAGGACATCTCCCTGCATTGCCGAGAAGCAGGGACTAACTACTAATGGGGAGCACTGAGGAAGGAGAGCGGGCATAGGTTCTGCATCAGCAGGATTTCAGAGAAATCGGCGGGTTTCCCGAGAACTGCATTTATGTCCTGCTTTCCTCTGAGTTTGGCTGACCAGAAATGTCATGGTGTTGGTGGACTTGCTTTTCGCGATGGTGATGAGGTTATGGTTTAACCCTTGTCTTATTTCTGCCTCCATCTTGTTTTCAGCTGGTTCTGCCCGGTTTTCTGGTTTTGTCTGCAAAGAAAGGTAAACAGGAGCAGAACAGGACTGAACAGGGAAAGGGTGAGGAACTTTGGCTACCAGACTGGTGGGGCTCTCAGAGCCTGTAAAGTCAAGTCAGGTGACCATCTTTCCCTCCTGCTGGTGCTTGGAAGCAAAGATGAGTAACAGTGAAGCTGAGAGGATTGATGGGTTTGCTCAGCGTATTTCACAAAGACATCCCAGATCGAGTGCCTCAGACAAGTGAGACATGGAACAGATGATGAAGGAGAACTCCCCACCTTCCTGTCAGCAGGTGTAATTAGAGTACAACGGGGTTGGCGGGGAAAGGAGCAGGAGTGGGTGGGACCCATGAGCCTGTTGGCCTGAGGAATCCAGCTCATGTAGAGGCTCCTAAACAGCTTCCTTCACTTTTCTGCCTTCTGGGCACCCCCAATCCAGGGGTGTGTACACTGCACAGGGTGGGGGTATATAATCAAGTTTCCTGCACAGCAGTGGTATTTACTTATGTTGTTACAGATTCATTAACAACTACCTGCTCGCTGAGTCTTAGATACCTTGGATTTATTTATTTAGGCATACAAGATCTGGAGTACAGGCCAGAGGTGTGTGGGGGATAAGAGTATTCACCAGAGACAGAGTGGGGAGCAGAACAGGGAGATCTACTGAAATACACTGCTGAGCGGAGTAGCGGGTGAGACAGGAGAGGTCTGCTGCACCATGTGTGTAGCTTCCTGGCTGGCCAGGGATCGAACTTGGACTTCAGAGGCTGCAGACAGCTTCATAGTTTGCGTCTTAACCCCTTGTGCCACCAGGGAGGCCCAAATTCCAGACAACTTTCATCAGTAACTTTTTGTTTATATTTCCAACGGATAAGAACAACCTAAGCCACCCAACATCCACATACTGTCACCACACCGAAAATCATTAATTGCATTACTTCATATCATCAAATATTCAGCCATTGTCTACATTTCCCTATTTGTTCTAGGATTTCCTGTTTACCACATTGGTTTGAATTGGGACCTAATAAGATACACACTCACATTGCAATTGGTTGGTTAAGACACTTATGACTTTTCATCTGAGGATTCTACCTCCATGTCTCCTTTCTCCTACATTCCCCTGACCTGTTTCCCCTGCTCCTTTTTCTTCCCTTTCAATTTCTTGTTAATAAACTGGGTGATTTGTCCTGTCAGACTTCCCCCAGGCTGAATTTTACTGCACCCCTGTGAGCTCAATTGACATGCTCCCAGCCCCTTTGACCTGTAAATTGGTAGTTAGACCTAGAGCCTGAGAAATAATGAAGGCTCAGGTTTTGAGATGCAATTACTTCATAAGTGGGGCTGTCTCTTTCCAGCATGAGTACACAATGCTGGGCTGTCTGTTTTATTTCCCTTCCAGTTTATCAGCAATTAATGATCATTTGCAACACTTGGAACCCAACTGTTGGAACCCAACTGTTGGAACCCAATCTGCTTCTTGAAACTTACACTTGTGTTCTTGGGCATGTCTGGAGAAAACTGCTTTCCTTGCTGGCTGGTCACACTTCAAATTCATGATCGGTAATGTCAAGGGCGCTTTGAGTATTCCTCACCAACTGCACAACATCATCTCGTCCTATCGTCATTGTGACTACTTCATTATTTTCCTATTTCCTCAAGACTGCCATATTTCTTGCCACTTTCATCTTCTCCTGAGAAAATAAAAGCACATGCAAGAGAATGTCTGCCTGTTTCCACTAACCATCAACCCTCTTACCATTGTCAAGGCTCCTAGTGCCTTCTTCTTGCTTTTGTGACCTCCTCGGGTTCCTGGCAAAGGCTCGTTCCCCCCACCCCCCTGAATACTAGTGGTCATTCTTTTCCTCTTTTCAAACAGTTCAGAGAGCCTCCCCTTTTCCTCATGCGCCATCACTCTTTTTCTCCTTTCAGGGCCTGCCCTATAAGTAAGCAAACATACCATGCTTCCTCTCATTTTTTAAAGAAAACGTAACTTGACTTGACTATCCTCTGCTATCTTCTCAATTCTCTGCTGTACTTATAGCTACGTTTCCTTCTCTCTTTTAATTTTCCTCTCATCAGGATTTTGCCTGCTGCTACTGAAGCTGTTCTCTCAAATGACCTTCAATTGCTGTACCCTCTTCCAGTTGCCAGTCCTCGTCTGACTCCCATACAGGCAGCATTAGAACCGATGGATCATTTCCCCTCTTTGATATACTTTATTGACTTGATTTCCAGAACACTACACTCTGTTTTTCCTTAGCTCTTGGTCCACTTAGCTGGTTCAATGTTGGAATTGTCACAGATCTCAGTTCCTGAACCTCTTTTTACGTCTATCAAGACCAACTTCCTTGGGATGTTCATATACTCGCATGGTGTAAATAACAGCAATAATTTCATGCACAGCCTCTCCCAGAACTTCAGATTATTGTGCCCAACTGACTATGTATATCTTTATTTGGATGTGAGATAGGTCTCTCAAACTTAATGTGTCTATTTCAAATCTATTTCTCTTATTATCTTTCCTACTTTAAACTTTATTTTATGTACTGGCTTATTACTTTTTTTTTTACTCTAAATTCATGGAAAATAGAATTTTCCCATGTGGACAAGAGAAGGAGTTTTGAGATCAAGCTGTTCCTCTCACCCCCTTATCCACCTCTGAAGAGCAGCCCCAATGAGTGGATGTAGATGGTACCGGTGTAGCCATGGGGAGGCCCTACCACTCTGGGTTTGGGCAAATGTGTCCAGAGCATATGAGGTCATGAGATGTCATAGATGCTGTGTCCCTGTGGCCCATGTCCCATCCAGGGGATTTATTTTTAAATTTAACGGCAACATTGGTGTGTAATGATGATTTAGGGGTATAGGTTCAACCTCTTCAGATGTACATTACCACTCCAGGCTCAGCACCAAAGCATCCATAATCCTCTACTTTATTCCACTGGACTCCCACCCCACTTTTGCTTCCCAAGCCCACATTCTCACCGGCAGCCTCAATGCTTTCAGTCAGATTTCCAGGACCTGTTTTGGTTTAACTTTGTTCCTTTTTTTGTTTCTCTTTATACCACGTTTGAATGAACTTAATAGAGAGTATTTTTCCTCCTCCTGCTTATTTCTTATTTTTTTATATAAGTTTTTAAACATACTATTTTTTCCTCACATCATTGTTCATTTTGCACAGTGCGTGATTTATTCCCTCAGGTGTGGTCACCATAGGGACAAGAAGAATGTCTGCTGAGGAAGGGTTAGTAGGTGACAGGGCTGGGGGTGGGGTGTGACTGGCGGATGTATGAGCCTCCAGAAGGGAGTCCTGAGGAAGCTGAGGGGACACGGTGTAGCACTGACACAGGATGTGGTGCTGTCCCTCCTGGTCAGCACCTGCCTGATGGCACCGTGCAGAGATCCATACCTGGGGGAGTCAGTGTCTGTGAGGTGCCCTGTGTCCCACAGGTTTGTAAAGCCTCAGCCCCCATGCCCTTGGTGGCCTCAAAAAAAAGCCTGGGGAATGACATGTCCTTCCTGAGGTAATTGGAGGGGCTATGACCTGTGACGCTCAGTGGGGTTTGCTTCTCATTCTCAAGTGAGTGTTCCCCTCGGCTTTTCTCAGTAGGTTGTCTGTACCCAGAATTGCTCTAGATCCTTAGACCTGAGACCCATCACTGTGGGCTCTCTAAATGCCTAGCTACAGGCATTTAACAGGCCACTCCTGAGGGTGAGCTCAGCACACAGGGTGACCACCCACTTCCACCTGGACCCCTCACCCAGGCTGCAAGCCACAGCACTGCCAGGGCCCAGAATGGGGATTATGGTGGTCAGGGTGCTTTGAGCACCCCCAAATCTCCTAACCGTGCTGATTGCCTTGTGTTGTGGGTACTCTAAGAGGCCTGCTTGAGTGATGCCAGTCTCCTCTGCCCTAGGACATGCTGGGGCATGGCCAGATGGCCTGAAGTGTGGTGTGGCGCCCTGGGTCCCGCTCTCTGATCATCTGTGATCACAAGATCCCGGTCTACAAGTTTGGAGAAAATGCATGGCTGGACCCTGGCAGAGGCTCCCCCCAACCCCACCACGGGCCCGGCAATGTGACTGTGTTCAGGGCCAGGGCAGGGGACATAGGCCTGCCACAAGGGGTGAGTGATCTGATTCATGGGAGGGCACACTGCTGGCACGCTCCCAGTAAACCCACTGGGGTGTCCACATCAGTGTTGGCAAGAAAGGTAGTTTGACCACAGAGGCAGCCAAGGAAAGACGGGAATGGACCAGTTTCTGGTGAGAAGAGACACTTTATTGTTTTGGGGAGGTCGCTGGAGGTCTAGAGGAGGCAGGGTCACTGGTTCCTCCCTGAGCAGGCCTCACCTCCATGGCTCTGTTTGTGGTAGTCTATGGCTAAGTCCCCCAACAAGGAGAGAAACTCAGAGAACTCGATCTTGCTGTCTTTATTCTGGTCCTTTTTCTCAAAGACATTGGCCAGGTAATCGGTGCCCTTTTTGTCCTGTGGGGAGAGATGTAAAACAAGAGAATGTCAGTCCTGCTGGAGCCGTGGCTGGCAGTGGAGAGGAGGAGGCAGCGACAACTGCCTGCACATGCGCAGCACAGGTGTGGCCAGGGTGACTGAGGACGGAGGACATCATGTTGCCCACAGGCCTCGAGGGAGGAGCTTGGCAGAAATGTCAGTGGGAACAGTAGCCCTTGGATGGTGATTGGGCTCTGACCGGAATCTAGCGCCAAAAAGGCTGTTGGTGGTCACGGCCCCGACCCCTGTCCTTCCCTGTAATCCTACCACCTGCTGAATTCTCCCCGCACTCAAACTGGCCTGTCTGGCCATCTTCATCCTAACCCTTCACTCCATCTTCTGTAGGTACTGCCCGAGTCCTACTGGCCCTCAGTTGGCCCCTCTTACTTCCCTGGTGTCTGTGTCACTAGCAGCCCCTCAGGGTCCCTCTGCTGAGTAGTTCAGGACAGTTGATGGTCAGAAGAAATCAGGCTGTGGGTGAGCAGGGACATGTGCATGGACAGAGGCGTGTCTACCTCTCTCAGCAATGGGATTTCTAGTGCTCTGAGGACATGGATGGGGCCTCTGGAGGCCGGGCTGAGGAGGCCTGGGACTGGGGACAGGGAACCTGTTCACTGTGCTGGCCATAACCTCTGCTGACACCTCTCCATACTTTTTCACCCTTGGCCGCATAATTCATCTCTCTGCAGCGTGATAATAACCTGGGATAGAGAGTCATTCTAGGCGCTTTTGCAGAGAAAAAACTGGAGCATCAGAGAATGAAAGTGATTTGCAAGGTCACACGGCCAGTGTGTCCTCAGCCAGAGCAGGACCCCAGGAACATTAAGAAGCAGACCCCGACTCACACAGGCAGCCAGGAAGGTGGGGAAATTCTCCTTCATCAACTTCATCAGGCCTGTCTTGTCAATTGTGTCCTTTTCTCCACTGTATTTGTGAAACAGGTCGATGGTGCCCTGGATGGCCTTCTCAGCTGGAGTGCTGCCCATGGTGTCTGTCACAAAAGCTGCCAGAGAGAGAAAAGGATCTTTTAATCCTCCCCCACAGCAGGGTCTCTAGTTAGGACTATGGCCTGGGTGCTGAGGTGGTGGTTCGGGGGAGCAGGAGAAGCCTGCATTCTGTGTTACTGAGTTTAGTTGCTCAGAGGGAAAGTGTGGGGCCCAGGTTGAACCCCTGTCACTCAGGCCAGGGTGCAGAGAGGATGAAGGAGAACAGCAGAGTCCACTGGTGGCAGGGCTGAGAAGATGCAGAAGAGAGATGATTTATGTGGCCAAGGGTGACTTCTCGTCCCTAAAAGGGCAACTCCTGAGTTGGGACTCTGAGGGAGATAGCATCAGGACTCCCCACATTTCAAGACATCAAATCCATATCCTTCAGCTTCAATGTCAGAGTTAGAGGCACCAGACCCCTCAGTGTTCTTTCCAATCTGGTTCTGCATCCCCAGGGCGAGCTAATGGGGACGGGCCTGGGCCTGGGCCTGGGCCCCACCAGGACCAGGAAGCCCCTGTGCTTGCACTGGGCTCTGGTGCTCCTGGAGGATCCTGTGGGGGTGCTGGTGAGAAACCAGCCCTGGCCTAATTCTGGAGACCTGCCAGGCTACCCCACTGGGTAGGACTTGCCCTTAGTTGTCAGAGGAGCCAAAAGCAGCAATGGGTGTCCCTGGTCCAGTCATCTGGTGAGGACCTCAGCTGGGGTGAAAATCAGCAGCCTGGAGGGGGCAGGCCTGTGAGGGACCAAGCTCCAGAGCCCTGTCCCGTGGCTGCTGTCCCAGCTCCTAAGGCAGCAGAGCTGCTGGGCCTGGCCCTCCCGCTAGAAAAGACAGAGGCAGCGCAGACTCACCAGAGCTGAGGAAGAAGCGGCTGTGGCAGGGAACGTGTGGTGAGATGTACAGCTGGGCAGAGCCTGGACCCTTTATAATGCTCAGGCTGGCTCTTCCCAGGGGCTGGGAGCCCTGGGGCAGGGATGCTGTCTGCTTCCTGCATTGCCCCACAGGGTGGGGACACACCTAGGAGGGAGTGTCAGCTTTTCCCACACAATTCCAGGCCTGTGGTCCTCCTCTGAGTCTTCCCCGAGCCTTGTCCTTCCCAAGTGATCTGCAGTGGGCGACCCTGGATGTGTCACCCAGGGCAGGGAGGAGGGCAGGGAAGACTGGGTGTCTGGGGTCACGGAGGATGGAAGTGTGGCCTCAGGGAGGTACAGCGGGGCAGGCGTTCTTTCACTCCCCCAGTCTTCTCCCTCACTGGGCTAATCACCACAGCCCCCTGTCCTGGAGAGCCCCGAGTGTGTCAGACAGGACACCTTTTGTCCTGCCTCCTCTCAATCCTCCCTGCCCTATGAGTTGCATCTATCTCCCTCATTCAGGGGTATGGAGGTGCTGAGAGGTTAAGCAAAGCCCTGTATTTGTACACCTGGCAGCCAACCAGGTGGGCTAGGATCCTGGACAATCCTGGTTCAAACCTTGAGCCCTCAACTAAACCTCTTGGTTTGGAGCTGGTTCTGTCCTCTGGGAACTCCCAGTTCAGGGAGGGGTGAGGGTCACCTCACTGCCATCTTCACATGGGGTCCTCCTGGGAGCCCTGAGGGATATGTGGCTGGTGTCCTACCGTGACAGATGAGGGTCACAGAGAGGGTGAAGGGTGGGCTCAGCACTGTCACGGGCTGGTGAGGGTGATAGGGATCTAACCCTGCCCTGATACTTGAAGTTGACCTTGCAACATCAGGGGCACTTGAGACAACCAGTCACCCCGCTGTCTAGTGTCAGTGGTGGTGATGGCTGTGGAATCCGTCTGCAGCAGGGCATTGGGCGAGGGTCCTCCCTGCCCATGACTATTATCTTCCTGTAAGTCTTCACCGTCCTTCCTCCCTCTATGCAAAACAGTCTGGGCCCCAGCAGGTGCTGCCTGGGCTCTCCTGGGCCCCTCCCTGGTGCAGAAATGCTGGTCCAGGTGGAGGAAAATATGTCAGAGCAGTCTGGGGATCCCTGGGGCATGGTAGAGTGGGTGATGAATCCCTGATGTTAATCCTTCCTGTTAACCGTTTGCCCCCATGAATTCCCCTGCATGACAGGGAGAGTTCTGGTTCACGTAATGATTCCTGGGTCTCAGATTCCCTGGGTCTCTGTGAGTTCTTGTGATATCACTGTTCGGTGACCTCATTTTCTTACCCCTCCTGTTTTCCCTTTCTCTCCTTGGAGACTCAGTGCAGCCAGGGGTCTCTAATTTTCCTGTCTCTTACTTGTTCCTATGATGCGAGTATTATGTTTAGTCACAAAAAGGTAAAGATTATCCAAAGTGCATTAACTTAAGAATGGCTAGGTGCATATATAATTATATAAAGTAAAAACTGAAAGAGATAAATGGAAATTTATCTCCACCATCATTGTTGTCCCTCATTCCTTTCCCTCCACAGGCTCTTAATCTCAGAGTCCTCAAGATGTTTATTTATATCCTCTAGTTTTTGAGTGTTTTATGTTATAGAATTGTCTGCTCTGTAATATCCAGTATTTCTTTTTATCATTTTGACTTACTTTGCTGCACACATTTGTCTTTGTCCTTCTATTTTGTTGAAAAATATTGCATTGCATCCTTTCTTATGGCTATACTCCACGTGTGGACACACTACATCTTCTTGATCCCATCATACATAGTTGATGGCCACTGAGGTTGCTTTCATGTCTAAGTTATTAAAAATATTGCTGCTATGAATTTTGTGGAACATATGGGTGTTTTTGTTGATGGTTTCAGATTCTGTGTATACATGGGAGAGAGTGGGATTGCCAGGTCATAGAGTAATTCCTTTGGTAGATTTTAAAGTTAAATCCAGATTGCTTTCATAATGGCTATACCAGGTCATGTTCCTACCAACATTGTGACAGGGTTCCTTTTCCTCTAAATCTTCTCCAATACTTGTTTTTGGGGACTTTTTAATGCATCATTGTCATAGGCGTGAGATGAAATCTGGTAGTTTTATTCTGCATCTTTCTTATTAGAAGTGATAGTGAACATTTGTTCATATGTCTTTTGGCCCTTTGGATATCCCCTTTGGTGAATTGTCTATTTGTATCTGTTGCCTGTTACTGGGTTATTTGTTTCTTTTTATTGTTGAATTGTATGAATTTTTAATATGTCTTGGATATTAATTCCTTATCAGTTATATATTGTGTAAAAATTCAGCAGGGTGTCTATTTCATCATTTTGTATTTTCTTTTTTTTAAAGATTTATTTATTTATGCTTATAAGAACTGGGGTACAGGCCAGAGGCGTGGGGGGTGAGAGGATCCACCAGAGACAGAGTGGGGAGCAGAACAGGCAGACTGACTGAAATACATTGCTGAGGGGAGTAGTGGGAGAGTCAGAAGAGGTCTAATGTGCCATGTGGGTAGCTCCCTGGCCAGGGATTGAACTCTTGCTTCAGTGGCTGCAGATTGCTTCACAGGTTGCGTCTTAACCCCTTGCGTCATCAGGGAGGCCCCATTTTGTATTTTCATTCACTGTATAGAAACTTTTAACTTGAGGTAATCTCAATTATTTATTTTTGATTTTTGATTTTCTTACCATATGGGTTGAGTCACCAAAAATATCTTTACTGTTGACATCATGGAACATCTTATCAATGTTTTCTTCTATGTATTTTATTGTTGCAGGTCTTATAAATACATCTTTATTCCATTTGGAATTTTTTCTTGTGTATGGTGCTAGCAACTTCATCCTGTATGTGTGGTTTTCCAATTTTACCAACACTACTTATTAAAGAGATTGTCTCTCCTGTGCCTTATGATCATGGAAGCTCTATCATAGATGAGCTGCTGGTATGCCCATGGATTTATTTCTGGGCTTTCGATTCTGTTCCATTGGTCCATGTAATTTACTTTTGTGCCAACACAGTATTGTTTTTATTTATTTATTTATTTATTTTTATTTTTAAAGATTTATTTATACATACAAGAGCTGGGGTACAGGTCAGAGGCATGCGGGGTGAGAGGATTCACCAGAGACAGAGCAGGAAACAGAACAGGCAGATCAACCAAAGCACACTGCTGAGGGGAGCTGCGGGCGAGTCAGGAGAGGTCTGCTGTGCCACGTGGGTTGCCCCCTGGCTGGCTGTGGGGATCAAACTCATGCTGCAGAGGCTGCATGCAGACAGCCCCATAGGTTGCGTCTTAACTCCTTGCACCACCAGGGAGGCCCCAATACCATATTGTTTTTAATACTGCTGCTTTATATTAAAATATATAGGGGCATTCTCTCCAATTTTCTTTATGTTGCTTTTGCAATTTGAAGCCTTTTGTGGTTTCATATAAATTTCAATATTTTTTGTTCAGGGAAGTTGAGAAAATTATAATCCCTTCTCAGGTTTTGACAGTCTTCTCAGGACTTAACAGATTAGGTAAACAGAGCAGGGGAGGCAAACTCTGCTGTGGCAGAACAAAAGAAACATAGACATAAATACATAAATGAGTGACCATGGCTGCTTTCCAACACACTTTACTTACAAAAAGAAGTCTGCCAGCTGAATTTGGCCTTTATCATAGTTTGCTAACTCCTGATGGAGAACTTTTGAGCAACACAATTAACATGTTTACTTATATACACATGCACATACAAATTTCTACCCAACCATAGAGAATACAATTTAAAAACATTTGGGGGCCTCCCCTGTGGCGCAGCGGTTGAGCGCTGGGTTGCGAAGCTGCCCGCAGACTCTGCAGCGCCAGTTCGATCCTGGGCTGCTCCCCAGCCACCGGAGGAGGGTCCCACATGGTGCACAGATCTCTCCTGCCGCCCGCTGCTCCCCTCAGCAGTGTACCTCGGTCCTTCTGCCTGCTCTGCTCCCCTCTCTGGCTCTGGTGAATTCTCTCACCCTACCGTGCTTCTGACTGTATCCAGTGCTTGTATGTATAAATAAATAAATAAATCTTTAAAAAAAAATTTGGAACATCCAGAAATATTATCCCTTTATTAGCTAAAAATGGAGTTGTATAAAATTAACTGCTGCTAAGTACTGTCATCTTGCCCTGCATTTACCTTGGTCTTCCATTCCTGGGCCCAACTACCTATCTATCCAGCCAAGCAGATGCAGCCTCAGTCTCACGCTCTATTTCCAAGAACTTTTGCATCCCAGGATTGCCCAAGCCGGCAGGGGAAGGTGATTCTGCAGGCTGGGTAAAACCTGGGGTTCGGGGGTTGGTGGAAGTCGTGGACATCAGGGGAGGGCAGATCAGAATTCCCTTGTATTGTTTCAGTGTAATGTAAATCTAAACATCACCTCATGTTCTCTTTGCCTTCTCTAATAATAAAGCCATTATTGTATTAGAAGAAAAGGCAGAAATATTCAGGTACAGAAAACATATTTCAATAGCCTGAAAGATGGTGCTTGGTGAGTCTTGATTCTCCAGTATCAAATAAGAAATCGAAGTTCTCAAACTGCTGCATACTTTGATAGGGAGAGTCTGTCCTTCTCTCTGATCTACCTTTATGACCTAAGTCAGGCAATACCCCTGGTTGAGACTTCTTTAACAATTTTATGCAGATAGTCTGGTATGTACTGTGGTTTCAGAGTTGCAATAATTTGTACAATGGCTTATTTCCAAGTATACCATAAGCAGAACAAATGATTTTTTCCTATATAGTTCCTGCTGCAATAAATACATAACAAATAAAATTAGCTGCCACTATGTTAGAATCCCTGTGTACAGCTTCAACCGGCCAGGCTAAGCCCTCTGAGCCTGTCCCCTCCACATCAGGAGCAAACACTCCCGTAGCCCTGCCCCATCACACTTCTACCCCCCTCCCACTGTTTAACCCCTGTTTTCTTCACCCATTATATTCCAGCTAGCTTCCCCACCTATGACTCTCACACCTGGAGAGCTCACACAGGTGCATAGTGACCCCAGAGCCGGGTTCATGTTGTCACTCAGTCCTGTCTTCTCGGGAGTGTTCCCCTTGCCCAAACAGAGGAGAAGGGGACAGTCTGGGTCCTTTAGGAGATCCCAATGTGGTAGGAGAAGGAAACAAAAGGAAATTTGTTCTTTTTCTTACTTGCATATTCATTTGCTTATATGTATACATATAAAAGATTTATTTATTCATACAAGAACTGGGGTACAGGCCAGAGGTGTGCGGGGTGAGAGGATTCACCAGAGACAGAGTGGGGAGCAGAACAGGCAGATTGACTGAAATACACTGCTGAGGGAAGCAGTGGGTGAGTCAGGAGAGGTCTGCTGCACAATGTGGGTTGCTCCCTGGCCAGAGACCGAACTCGTGCTGCAGTGGCTGCGGATATCTGGATAGCTTCTCAAGTTGTGTCTTAACCACTTGTGCCACCAGGGAGGCTCCTATATTTATATATTCTTTACATTTTCAGTACTGACTCTTTTCTTTGTGTGTGTGTGTTTGATATTTGCAAATCACACATCTCATGAAGAACTTGTATCTAAAATATATAAAGAACTCTTATAAGTCAACAATGAAAATAATGAAATTAATCAAAGGGCAAAAAATTTGAGTTGATGTTTCTCTGGGGAAGATATACATATGACCAGTATCCCCATAAAAAGGTGCTCAATATCATCAGTGATTAGGGAAAAGCAAATCAAAGCCATAATGAGATGCAACTTTACACCACTAGCATAATCTATTATAAAACAAAAAGTGTTTGGAGGATATGGAGAAATTAGCTGTCTTGGATAGTTGTCTGGTAGTGGCTCAGAAGATTAAACATAAAATTACCATTTGACCCACCAATTCCACTCCGAGGTAAACACACAAGAGAAATGAAAACACATCCACACAAACATCTGTACATGAATGTTCAGAGCAACACTACTCATAACAGCCAAAGAGTGGAAATAACCCAGATGTCCATCAACTGCAAAATGGACGAATAAATGTGGTATAACCATACAATGGAGTATAATATGGCAATAAAATAAAGTATTGATACATGATTCCACATGAACGAAATTTGAAAATACTATGCTACGTGAATGAAATGCACAAAAGACAAAAACCCCAACAAACCTGCTTGTTGTGTGATTTCATTTTTTGGCAATGTTCAGACTAGGTAAATCTATCAAGAAGAAAGTAGATTAGACATTGGGGGTAGCAGGGAAGAAGTAAGGAGTGATTGGTCTAATGGGCATGGGGGGGGTTTGGAAAGTTAATTGTGAGGGTTTTACAAGTCACTGAGTAGACGAGGCAACTCAGTGAGTAGACGAAGCAAGAGTGTATTCTTCAAATGGGTGAATTCTGTAGTATGTGGATTAAATAAGACTGTTAGATCTTTATTAAAAAACGCCCCCACCTCCCCTATGGCGCAGGCGGTTGAGCGCTGCACTGTGAATCTGTCCGCAGCCTCTGCAGTGCTGGTTTGATTCCCTGCTGGCTAGGGAGAACCCCTGCATTGTGCAGCAGACCTCTCCTGCCTCTCCTGCTGCTCCCTTCAGCAGTGTCTTCAATTTGTCTGTTCTGCTCCCCACTCTGGCTCTGGTGAATTCTCTCACCCTCCCATGCTTCTGACCTGTACCCCAGCTCTTAAAAAAAACAAAAACAAAAACAAAAACCAAAAAATGCCCCCATTCTGAGCCCCTCCTGATGCTGCTTCCTTCCCATCACAGATCAAGGGTCGGGGCTGAGAGACTTGTGGGCTCCTGGTGCAGGTGGCGCTTGGTGAGAGCCACACTCACTCAGCAGGTTCTTCTGCCCAAGCTGGCTTAGGCATTCCCAGGATTGACAGCCTGACTGCCATGCTGAGCAAATCTAGCCCCGGGGCTCACAAAAGGGAGTGGCTACTGAATGAATCTAATAAATCTGAGGGATGGCCAAGCCCAGGTTGACTGTGTGGGAGAAGGCGAGGGCATCTAGGGCATCTGTGTGCCTGCGGCCATGCCTTCTCACCTGTGGAGAGCAGTCCCCTGACTGTCTCTGCTTCCTTCCTTCTCAGGTAAGCTTCTAAATTGGTAAAACCTACAGTTCTCCCTCCTGAGTAGGGAAAAACCCAGTTTTACCCTATTGTGTATTTTTTCCCACTTGTGACACTGCTGGTCATCAAAAGGTGTGGGCTTTCTCCCCACACCAAGCAATTTTCTGTGAAAACAGCTGGGTACCCTACAATTTAATTCAATTCTGACACTATCTAACTGGAGATAGTGTTAGGTGCCTCAGGTAAGGGCTCAGTCCCACAAGTGTCCCAGTCTCAAGTAGCAGGTCCCAGGTTTACCCACACCCTATGTCTGCTGTGGATACAAGTTGGAGATTCCCACAACCTCCTACCCCACTGGATTTGGTGAAAATACTAGAGTGGCTCAGAACTCTGGAAGTATTTACTTATATTTACCCTGGCCTTTTCTTTTTTTTCTTTTTCTTTTTTTTTAAACAGGACAAGAGAGTGGGAGCTGTAGAGCTTCCCTGCCCTCTGCAGGCGAGACACTCTCCCAGCACCTGCCCGCATCCACCTAAAGGCCGCTCTACAACCCCAGGATTGGATGGGACTGGATGGGAGAGCCATCAAGGAGGGATGATTGAGCCTTAGCTCCTTTTAGCCTTTCCCTCTTGTCAAGAGAATAAGGGGTGAGGCTGAAAATTCCAAGCTTCTAACCATGGCTTGGTCTTTCTGGTACCCAGCCCCCATCCAGGATCCACCCATTAGGACAAAAGACACACTTATCATGCAGGAATTTACAAGGGGATATTAGGGGCAGAGGCCAATACATATTTTCCATTATTTCACAGCTCCAATGACCACAGACGTCTGAATGATTCCTTCTGGAGGATGGGGTGGCAGCATGGGCTAGAGTAAGAACTGATTCGTGATGGCTTTTAATTTTTTCAATCTCTAATCAAAGGCTAGCTATCTTGTCCTTTGGGTTCTTTTCCCCAGGTTGGTTATAAAATTCTGTGCCAAGGCCCCTTTGTTTTTGGCTCATCTGTTTACGGACTTGAGATGCAAGGACAGAGGGTAGCAACTGGAGACTATATAGCTACTGGTGACTTTGTTCTTCAACCAATAGTTCTTTTTCTTTCTATCTTTCGTTCTGAAACTTTCTATGGGAATAGGGTTAATAGAAGGTACCCATGCCAATTTTAATTACTGCAGTCTGTTGAATTTTTCTGTATGAAAAGTCCCATGGCAGGCCCCTGAGCCTGTCCCTTCCAACAAGGAGCTGTGGACAAGATGCCACCTTGATATCAGTCTGGAGTGGGAGGTGAGGCTCCCAGGATTCTTAGTTCTACTCTGACCAGGACTCAGATCATCCTCTGAGGACCCCAGACTTGACCACCCTGGTGATGGGATGCCAAAGTTGGAGTGGTGGGAGAGAGAGTTGGGTAGTCATTAGCAAGTTCTGGTCCCTGGCATGTTTGTGGACCAGACCGAAGTCTCTGTGACCTCTCACAGCCATTGCCAGCACTCTGTGTCCAGAACCTGTGACCCCAGCCAGCACCGTGTCCTGGGATCACTGTCCTAGGCCCCAGCCCTGCATCCATTCTCTGCTCCGCTTAGAGGTATTCCCAATGATAGGGGATAGGGATGGGGAGAAGATAGGATAAGACACTAGGAGGAAATCTACACACACATATTGTTGATGGCCTCTCTGCTCTGAGTTCATTGTTCAGCCCAAGGACACGTCTGGAGGGGTTTGGGGAGCCAGTGCCATCTGAAGACCAGACTCAGCACAGTGGGACGAGCCTGAGGCCAGGTGTCCAGGAGGGTGATAAGGGGCTCCAGGGGCTGGACGTCACAAGTGCTTGGCAGCAGTGAAGGCCCACTTACTGCTGCACTGTCTTTGCGCAACTCACTATAAAGTCAGCTGGAAATGAAATGTTAAGGCGGTTTTCTTTAGGGTGTTAACCCTCCCCTGCCCCATCTTCTAGAATGCTGGCTGTCTGATTGAAACACACCTTAAAGATTTAATTCCTGCTTACTTTGTTGGCATTCAGTGGTAACAAGTGACCCAAATTCCAGTCTTCCAGTTACACTACTGTGGTCAGCTGGGTCAAAGGAAGAGTCACTCCACTTTTCTCATTTTAATTACATTTTCCTCCCCTCTATAGCTCTTATCTTGCATTCTCTTCTACAGCATCTCAGTTTGGAAAGTAAACTCGGACTGTTTTGTCAGTCACAGCCTGTTGACAGCAAAGATGAGGGTGTTGTATCCAAGTTGGCCAAGGGCCTGGTCACCCTGTGGTGACTGAAAGGAACCTGAATTGGGCACAGAGGAAAAAGCCTGAAGAAAGACCACCTCTCACTATCCATCTTTGTGATAGGTATCTGGAATCTGGGTGAAGATGCTGGGGTGCCGGTGTGGCCCACAGAGAATCAGGGACCTGCCTGACCGGTTCCTGGGCCCTGTTTGCCATCCAGTCCCCCTTAAGACATCTTTTCCCTGAGGTTCTGAATATATGCTCTGCTATAGAAGCTTTATTTTTTTTTTTATAACTAGGTCAGAATGCACTTGAATATTTTTGTCCACTTGTGAAGTCAAGTTTCATTTTTATTTATTTATTTATTTATTTATTTTTGTGGGACCCTCGCTGGTGGCCAGGGATTGAACCAGCACTGCAAAGGCTGCGGGCAGCCTCGCAACCCAGCGCTCAACCGCCACACCACCAGGGGAGGCCCAAGTTTCATTTTTAAGTGTGAGTATCCAATTTATTGCAAAGCTTGTGCTTTTCCTACTGCTTAGGGCAAGTATATGATACGCACATGTCTTTTCAGTTCTCTGTTTAGTTCTGTTAGTCTATTTGACTATCTCTGGACTGCAGTGTCTTAGTTATAGTAGCTAAACCTTAACATCTAGGACTGTAGATCCTCCAGCTCTTTGCTTCTTCATAATCGACTTGGTTATTTTTAGCCTTTTGTGCTTCTGTATACTTTTTAGAATTAACTTGTCAATGTCTATAAAATTCCTTACTAGGGTTTTGACAGGGATTGCACAGAATCATAGATTTTTTTTTTGGAGAATTGACAGCTTTATGATAACAGAGTCTTCTAGTTCAAGACCACAATGTATTTTTTAGTGCCTTCCTATGCCATTTAGAGTAAACCTAAGATTTGCAAGGTCCTCCTTGGTCTGACCTCTGCCTGTCTTTCAATCCTCCCTCCCATCTCCCGTGTTCTTCATTTACATCATGCAGCTCTTGCCTAGATCAGGCTGGCTCCCACTGAGGGTGTCTTTGTATCAGCAGTTTCTCTGTCTGAGTCCCAGTTATTCAGAGGCAGTACAATGTAGTGGTTAATGTATAATGCATTGATGACAATTCACAATATTGTGTTGTATACATGTGATGTGCTGCAAGGATAGACCTTGAATATCACTACACACAGTCATACACGCAATGGTGATTATGTGAGGTCACAGATATGTTAATCAGCTTGATTGTGGTGATCATTTCACGATGTACACACATATCAAAACATCAAATTGTAGGGCCTCCCCTGGTGGCTCAGCAGTTGAGCGCTGGGCTGCGAAGCTGCCCGCAGCCTCTGCAGTGCCGGTTCGATCCCTGGCTGCTCCCCGGCCACCGGAGGAGGGTCCCGCGTGGCGCGCAGACCTCTCCTGCCATCTGCTGCTCCCTTCAGCAGTGTATTTCATCAGTCTGCCTGATCTGTTCCCCGCTCTGACTCTGGTGAATTCTCTCACTCTCCCGCGCTTCTGACTGTACCCAGTGCTTGCATAAATAAATAAATAAATAAATAAATATCTTTAAAAAAACAAAAACCAAAAAAAACCCCATAAAATTGTACACCTCAAGTATATAAAAATTTTGATATGCTAGTGATATCAGTAAAGCTGGTAAAACAACAACAATGGCAAGCTCTGTGAAGCTACATGGCCTGGATTGGAATTTTGCCTCTGCATTTACTAGCTCTGTCCCTGAGCACTGTTGCCTAGTTTGTCATCCCTGGGTCCCTTGGCAGCAGTTGTGAGGATGAGATGAATGCATGTAAGTCCATGGCGCAGTGCTCAGAACAGAGGAAATAACTTTTTAGTTATTTTCTGTCTTCAGAATCCTCCCAAGCCTAAGGAAGTCACCCAGGCACTCCCCAAAATTGAATTTTATTCTAATTTTCTTCAGGCAAAAAAATCAAGTTGCCCAGAAAGTGCAATATCAGATTCCCTTCTTTATTCATCCCAGACATTTCCCCTAAATAGTCCAAAGCATGTAGCAACCTCCTTCATGCATTACCCATCACATGTTTTGGACATCTGTAAGGCCATGGACTATATATCTGTTTGTTCTAACTATAAAGATAAAATGGGTCCATGAAATAGAAAGTAGACATACAGTGATTAAGAACTGACAAAGATTTCAAATGGAGCCTCAAAAATTAACCAATTTAATCTTATTTCTCTCCTTTTAAAAGTAATTATTTGAATGCCATTCCCCTTCCCTAGCCAGAAATCTAATATTCTCTGGAAGTCCTTACCTCTCCTTGAGTTGTCTAAAATCCTGGGGGTTCGGGGCTGAATGGCAGTAAGTCTCCTTTTGCCAGTCCTTTGCTGCAGTGACTTCTGCCTGCCACAAGGTGTCGCTTTCAATGTAGATCTTCCAGTTGAAAGGAGTGAAGGTGGGAATGTTCATGATCCTGGCATTGTGCCCTGGCCACAGCATGTTTGGCATCAAGCTTGTGGTTCTTCTCCAAGTAACTAGCCTGAAGTTTTTCTTTTAAGTGTCTGTCTCCATTTTTAGACACTTTCAGACATCTAGAAGGCAGAATGTTATTCAATTTGTTTATTATGGAGGATTTTTTTTAAAAAAAGATTTATTTATTTATACAAGATCTGGGGTACAGGTCAGATGCACGGGAGGGTGAGAAGACTCACAAGAGGCAGAGCAGGGAACAGAACAGGCAGACTGACTGAAATACACTGCTGAGGGGAGCAGCGGGAGAGACAGAAGAGGTCTGCCTGGCCATGTGGGTTTCTCTGTGGGCAGGTGGTGGGGATCGAACCTGCACTGCAGAGGCTGCAGACAACTTTACAGTGCTGTGCTCAACTGCCTGCGCCACCAGGGAGGCTCTATGGAGGAATATTTGACAATTAAAATTGTATACTATATGTAAGGTGTACTATATGATGATTTGATATACATAATACCTTGAGAAATAATCACCCTGATCAATTTATTTAGCATATTAATCACCTCAGAGTTATATTTTTTGGTGGTGATAACACTTATGCTCTACCTTCTTAGCAAATTTCAAGTGTACAATAAAGTATTCTTAACTATAGATATCGTATTGTGCATTAGATCTTCAGAATTTATACATTGATATGACTGAAGCTTTGTGTCCCTTGACGAACATCTCCCTCTTTCCACTTTTCCCAATCCCTGGTAATCAACCTTCAACTTTTTTTTGAAGTCATTGTTTTTATTTATTTATTTATTTATTTATTTATTTATTTATTTAAGATTTATTTATGCATACAATAGCTGGGGTACAGGCCAGATGTGCGGGGGTGAGAATATTCACCAGAGATAGAGTGGGGAACAGAATAGGCAGACTGATGAAATACACTGCTGAGGGGAGCAGTGGGTGAGACAGGAGAGGTCCACAACGCCATTGGGTGTCTCCCTGGCTGGCCGGGATTGAACCCGTGGTGCAGAGACTGTGGGCAGTTTCACAGTGCAGCACTCAACTGTCTGCACCACTAGGGAGGCCCAAGTCATTGTTTTTAGTTTCCATATAGTAAGATCATGCAGTATTTGCTTTCCTGTGTCTGGTTTATTTCACTTAGCAAATGTCCTACATGTTCACCATGTTGTTGAAAATGGTAGGATTTCCTTTAATACTGTATATTTATTCTGGCTGAATAATATTCCACTGTATATACCTACATCATTTTCTTTTTAGTCATTCATCTATGAATAGACATTTATGTTGGCTGTTATGAATAATGCTGGAATGAACACGGGAGTGCAGATATCTTTTTGAGATCCTGATTTCCCTTAGCTATACATCCACAAGTGGATTGAAGTATCATAAGGTAGGTCTATTTTAATTTTTTGAGGAAACACCATGCTATTTTCCATAATGCCTGTACCAATTTATATTCCCTCTCATAGTAAATGTAAACAAGCATTTGCTTATCTCCACATCCTTGCCAGCACTTGCTATTTTTTCTCTTTCTGATAATATCCATTCTAAAGGCATAAAATAGTATCTCATGATTTTGATTAGAAATTTTGTGATGACTAGTGAAGCTGAGCACATTTTCACGTATCTGTTGACCACTTGTATGTCCTCTTTTGAGAAATGTTTATTCAGATTACTTGTCCATTACAAAAATTTTTTTTTGGTCTATTGAATGTGTGGGTCCCTATATATTTTGGATATTAACCCCTTATTAAACATATGATTTGCAAATAATTTCTCTAGTTCTGTTGGTTGCCTTTTCACTATTGATTTTTTTTCCTTTGCTCTTTCCTTTTTTGATTTGTTATGATCTCATTTGTCTATTTTGACTTTTGTTGTCTGTGAATTTGATGTCATATAAAAAAATTGTTACCCAGATAAATGTCAAGGAACTTTCCCTTATGTTTTTTGGCTAGTGGTTTTATGCTTCAGGCCTTAAATTTAAGTCTTTAATCTATTTTCAGTTTATTTTTGTGTTTGAAGTAAGATAGCGGTCCGACTTCATTGTTTTGCGTGTGAATATTCAGTTTCCCCAATGTTATTAATTGAAGAGACTATTCTTTCCTCAATTTGTGTTCTTGGCTCCCTTGTTGAAGATCATTTGACAATATATATATGGATTTATTTCTGGGCTCTCTATTCTATTCCATTGATCTATATGTCTGTTTTTATGGCAGTACCATACTGTTTTGATTACTGTAGTTTTATAATAATTTTTGAGATCAGCAAGTGTGATGCCTCTAGCCTTGTCCTTACCTGAGATTGCTTTGGCTATTCAGGATCTTTGTAGTTCCATGTGAATTTTAGGATTTTTTCCTATTTCTATAAAGAATGCCGTTGGGATTTTAATAAGAATTGCTTTAAATCTGTAGATCACTTTGAGTAGTAATGGACCTTTTAACAATCTATGAACATAGACTATCTTTTTTTTTTTAAGATTTATTTATTTATTTATACAAGCACTGGGTATAGTGAGAAGCGTGGGAGGGTGAGAGAATGCACCAGAGCCAGAGCAGGGAGCAGAGCAGGCAGAAGGACAGAAGTACACTGCTGAGGGGAGCAGCGGGCGGCAGGAGAGGTCTGCGCACCATGTGGGACTCTCGTCCTGCGGCCAGGGAGCAGCTGGGGATCGAACTGGCGCTGCAGAGGCTGCGGGCAGCTTCGCAACCCAGAGCTCAACCACTGCGCCACCGGGGAGGCCCGAACATAGACTATCTTTCTATTTGTTGTTTTGGTCTTTTATCTATCTTTATGTCTTTTTAAATTTCCTTTATCAGTGTTACTATAATTTTCAGTATACAAATCTTTCACCTCTTTGGTTAAGTTATTCTTAAGTATTTTGGGTTTTTTTTTGCTATTGTTTTCTTAATTTCTCTTTTGGATAGTTTGTTTTTTTGTGTAGAAGAACACAATTGATTTTATATGTTTATTTGTATTTTGCAACCTTACTGAATTCATTTATTATAATGTTCATTACTTATTATAATTCATTTATTTTTTGTTGTTATTGTTGGTCTTTAGGGTTTTCTATGTAGACAGTCATGCCATCTTATGAAAGTGTTCTTTCATATTTGGACACTTTTTGTTTATTTTACTTGTCTAATTTCTTAGCTAGGACTTCCAGTGCGATGTTGAAAAGAACTGGTAAGAGCATGTATCCTTGCCTTGAGCTAGATCTTAGAGGGAATGTTTTCAGGCACTCTCACTCCCCCCAGTATTTATTATAAGTCAACTGTGGGCTTTTCATATATAGCCTTTATTGTGTTGAGATAGGATACTTCTGTACTTATTTTGTTGAGAGTTTTAATCATAAATGGGTGTTGAACTTTGTAAAATACTTATTCTACATCTTTTGAGACAATCATATTTTTTTCTCATTCATTTTGTTAATGTTATATATCACCTTGATAGATTTGTATAGGTTGAAACATCCTTGCATACCACTTAGTCATGGTGTGTGATTCTTATAATGTGCTGTTGAATTCAATGTGCTAGGACTTTATTAAGGATTTTTGCATTTATATTCATATTTGTCTGTAGTTTTCTTTTTTTGTAGTGTTTTTTTTTTTAATTGGTTTTTGATGTTAGGGTGATGGATATTGACTTTGTAAAATGAATTTGGAAGTGTTCTTTCTTCTACTTTTTTTTTAAAAATAAATTTTATTTTTATATTCCCCATACAATTGCAACCCCCTTATTTTGACCCCAATCCCTCCCCTCCCTGCCCCCCACCCCCATAGAGTGTCTCTGGTTCATAGTTTTTGTTGATTTTGATTTTCACTTTCTTATAGTTATTCATTTTCCTGGTCTCTTATTTAAGTTGTCTAGATTCCTGCTATGAGTGAGACCAGCCGGTATTTTTCTTTTTCTTTCTGGCTTATTTCGCTGAGCATGATCCTTTCCAGCTCCATCCATGTGGCTGCAAATTGCATGTGTTTATCTTTTTTGAATGCTGAGTAATGTTCCATGGTGTATATGTACCACATCTTCTTGATCCAGTCATCTATTTTTGGGCTGTTGGGCTGTTTCCAAAGCTTAGCTATTGTAAACAGTGCTGCTATAAACATAGGGGTGCAGGTGCTCTTTGGAGTTGATATTTCTGTGTCCTTTGGGTAAATACCTAGGAGTGGAATTGCTGGATCATATGGAAGCTCTATGTTCAGTAGGTCCAGAAATCTCCACACAGCTCTCCATAGTGGTTGGACCAGTTTGCACTCCCACCAACAGTGCAGAAGAGTTCCTTTTTCTCCACACCCTCGCCAACATTTGTTGTTGCTAGTTTTTTTAATATGTGCCATTCTCACTGGTGTAAGATGGTATCTCATGGTAGTTTTGATTTGCATTTCCCTGATTACAAGTGATGTTGAACATTTTTTCATATGCCTGTTGGCCATTTGCATTTCCTCTTCAGAGAAGTTTCTTTTTAGCTCTTCTGCCCATTTTTTGACTGGATTATTTTCTTTGTTGTTGTTGAGTCTCATCAGCTCTTTGTAGATTTTTGTGATCAGTCCTTTATCATTAGTGTTGTGTGCAAAAATGTTCTCCCAGTCGGTGGGGTTTCTCTTTGTTTTTGTTATTGTCTCTTTTGCTGTGCAGAAGCTCTTTAATTTGATGTAGTCCCAGCTGTTTATCTTTGCCTTCACTATCACTGCTTTGGGTGATGTGTCTGTAAAGATGTCTTAGATGTGCAAATCATGTAGTGTTTTGCCTATATTTCCTTCTATGTATTTTATGGTTTCAGGTCTTATGTCTAGTTCTTTAATCCATTTTGAGTTGATTTTTGTGTATGGTGTGAGGTAGTGGTCAAGCTTCATTCTTTTGCATGTAGCAGCCCAGTTTTCCCAGCACCATTTATTGAACAAACTTTCTTTGCTCCAATGCATAGTCTTTGCTCCTTTGTCAAAGATTAGTTGACCATAAATCTGTGGGTTTATTTCTGGATTTTCTATTTAATTCCATTGGTCTGTGTGTCTGTTCTTGTTCCAATACCATGCAGTTTTGATGATTATGGCTTTGTAGTATGGTTTGAAGTCTGGGAGTGTGATGCCCTTCTTTCTTTTTCAGGAGAGCTTTGGTTATTATGGGTTTTTGGTGATTCCATATGAATTTCATCAATAATTGTTCTATTTCTTTGAAGAATGACATTGAGATTTTTATTGGAATAGCATTGAATCTGTATATTGCTTTTGGTAGGATGGCCATTTTAATAATGTTTATTCTTCCAATCCATGAGCAGGGGCTGTCTTTCCATTTCTTTGTGTCTTCTTCTATTTCTTTTAACAGTGTTTTATAGTTTTCTTTGTATAGGTCCTTTACATTTTTTGTTAGGTTTATTCCCAAGTATTTGATTTTTTTTGTTTCAATAATAAAGGGGATGGTTTTTTTCATTTCTTCTTCTTCTTCAGATTTATTGTTTGTGTATAGGAAGGCTACTGACTTTTGCATGTTGATTTTGTATCCTGCCACTTTACTGAACTGATTGATGAGTTGAATTAGTTTTTCTGTGGAGTTTTTGGGGTTCTCTATGTATATTATCATATCATCTGCAAATAGTGATAGTTTGACTTCTTCTTTTCCTATTTGGATTCATTGTATGTCTTTCTCTTGTCTTATTGCTCTGGCTAGGACTTCCAGTATTATAATGAAAAGCAGTGGTGAGAGTGGACATCCTTGTCTTATTCCAGATCTTAATGGAAATGCTTTCAGCTTTTCACCATTGAGAATGATACTGGCTGTTGGCTTGTCATAGATGGCCTTTATGATGTTGAGGTATCAAGAATTTCAAGGGCTTTTATCATGAATGGGTATTGCACTTTGTCGAAAGCTTTCTCAGCATCTATTGATATTATCATATGGTTTTTATATTTCTTTTTGTTGATGTGTTGGATAACGTTGATTGATTTTCGGATGTTGAACCATCCTTGTGTCCCTGGCATGAATCGTACTTGGTTGTGGTGAATTATCTTATGGATACATTGTTGGATTCTGGTAGCTAAAATTTTATTGAGGATTTTTGCACCAGTGTTCATTAGGGAGATTGGCCTGTAGTTTTCCTTTTTTGTTGTCCTTGTTCAGTTTTGGTATTAGTGTAATGTTTGTCCCTTCCTTCTCAATTTTTTGGAAGAGTTTGTGAAGGATAGGCACTAATTCGTCTCTGAATGTTTGGTAGAATTCATTTGTAAATCCATCAGGTCCTGGGCTTTTGTTTTTGGGGAGGTTTTTGATTACCATTTCAATTTCGCTGCTTGTAATTGGTCTGTTTAGGTGTTCTATTTCTTCTTTATCTAGCTTTGGGTGATTGTAGAGTTGTAGGAATTTGTCCACCTCCTCTAGATTGCTGAACTTGTTTCCATATAACTGTTCATAGTAGTTACTGATTATTCTTTTGATTTCTGCTATGTCCATTGTGATTTCTCCTCTTTTATTTATGATCCTGTTTATTTGTGCTTTCTCCCTTTTTTCCTTTGTGAGCCCGACTAGGCGTTTGTCTATTTTATTGATTTTTTCAAAGAACCAGCTCTTGGTTTCATTGATATTTTGGATTGTTTTTTTAGTTTCAATTTTATTTATTTTTGCTTTGGTTTTTATTATTTCTTTTCTTCTACTGGTTTTGGGTTTTTTTTTGTTGTTGTTCTTTTTCTAGATCTTTGAGCTTCAAGATTAGGTTGTTTCTTTGAGTTCTTTCTTATTTGTTGATGTGAGCCTCTATTGTTTTATATATTCCTCTTATTATTGATTTTGCTGCATCCCATACATTGAGGAAATTGGTGTCCTCCTTGTCATTCAATTCAAAGAACTTTTTAATTTCTTCTTTGATCTCCTCATTAGTCCAGTGGTCTTCCAGTAGTGTGGTTTTCAATCTCCATGAGGTAGGAGAGTTCCTTGCCTTCTTTTTGTGGTTTATTTCTAGTTTGATGCCTTCATGGTCAGAAAAGATGGTTGGTATGATTTCGATCTTGCTGTATCTGTTGATGTTTGTCTTGTGTCCCAGTATGTGATTGATCCTAGAGAATGATCCGTGTGCGCTTGAGAAAAATGTGTACTCCTGTTTTTTTTGGGTTTAGTGTTCTATAGATGTCTGTTAAGCCCAAGCACTCTAGATCCTTATTTACAGCTTTAGTGTCTTTACTTATTTTTTTGTCTCATTGATCTATCCATTGTTGATAGTGGTGTGTTGAAATCTCCCACTACCTATGTGTTTTCTCTGATATCTGTTTTCAGAGATGACAATAGTTGTCTGATATATTTTGGTGCTCCTTCGTTTGGTGAATATATGTTAATCAGTGTTATTTCTTCTTGAAGTATTGTCCCCTTGATCATAATGTAGTGACCGTTGGGTTCTCTTTTTATCTTTTTGAGTTTGAAATCTGTTTTATCTGATATAAGTATAGCTGTTCCTGCTTTCTTTTTTGGTCCATTTGCTTGTAGGATTGTTTTCCATCCTTTAACTTTGAGTGTATTTTTATCTTTTGTAGCTAAATGTGTTTCCTGGAGACAGCAAAAGGTTGGGTTTTGTTTCTTAATCCAGCCTGTGACTCTGTGTCTTTTTATTGAAGAGTTTAGTCCATTTACATTTAGAGTGAATATTGATATGTTAGCATCTGTATTTGCCATTGTGTTTGTCTTTCCTTTGATTTTATTTATTTATTCTTTTAATAACTTTTTTTTGGCCTTCTTTCATTGTTATTTGTCCCTCTGAGGTTCTGGCTTTAGGACTCCTTGTAGTATTTTTTGGAGTGGAGGTTTAGTCGTAATGAAATTCCAGAGTTTCTGTTTTTCTGGGAAGGTCCTTATTCTTTCTTCATAGAGGTAGGAGAGCTTTGCAGGATAGAGTATTCTTGGTTGGCATCTGTTTTCTTGGAGTCTGTTGACTATGTCCCTCCAATCTCTCCTTGCCTGTAGTGTTTCTTCGGAGAAGTCTGATGTCAGTCTGATTGGTTTTCCTTTGAATGTTATCTGTTTCTTCCCTCTTGTCAGCTTCATTATTTTTTCTTTGTCCTGGATTCTTGGGAGCTTTACTATTATGTGTCTTGCTGTATTTTTCCTTTTGTCGTGGAAGTTTGGTGTTCTTCTTACTTCTTGTGTATCAATTTTCAGCTCCTTCTTCACATTTGGGAAGTTCTCTTCAATTATCTCCTTGAATGTTTTCTCTGTTCCTACATGGGATTCCTATAACTCTTATATTTCCTTTCCTCATGGAGTCAGATAGTTCCCGAAGTCTTTCTTCTGTCTTTTTCCTTCGTACTTCTCTTTCCTTTTCTGTTTTGGTTCTTTTTATTTCTGTGTCTTCAAGAGTACTTATTCTTTCTTCCATTTCATCTATTCTGCTTTCATTGCTTTTCCCAGAGTTCTTTAGTGTCTCCATTAATTCTTTGATCTCCTACATTTCTTTTACTTCCCTCTTTAGGGACTCAATTTCATTCTTCTGATCGTTGATTGTTTTTCCCTTATCATTGTTTTCCTTTATGACTTCTGTCAGTTTTTTAATCATGGCAATTTTAAATTCTCTTTCTGGAATGCTCAGAAGTTCTTCCAAGTTACTGTCGTTGCAATCTGGGTGGTGGTTTTCTTTTTGTGGTGTGCTTTTTTCCTGAGGAGTTGCTAGGTTACGTGTGGTTCTTCTACTCTCTACTGTCTGTTTTCTAATTTGCCGTATGCATTGGGACACTGTGTTGCTGGGACTGGCCGGCATCTTGGGTGAACTTCTCCGTTCCCCTCTGGCTCCTCCAGGAGCTACCTGTCGGTTTCAAGCAGTCTTTACTGAAGAAAGGTCCCTGTTCTAAAATGCCAATGTGGGGACACGCTCCCCTGCACGCCTGGTCTGCCCTGGCAGTGGGTTCCCGCTCCCCCTCTGGGCTGGGACTACGGGCCAGAAGGGACCTGGTGTGGGCAAACTTCCCAGCTCACCTCTGGCTCCTCAGGGAGCCTTCTGCTGTTTTCAGGCAGTCTTTACTGGAGAAATGTCCCTGTTCTAAAATGGCGATGCGGGACGCACTCCCTGTGTGCCCGGTCTGCCTCTTTCTTTTACTTTTTGGGAAGAGTTTAGGAAGCATTGGCATTAATTTTTCTTTGACCATTTTATAGAATTTACCCATGAAGTCATTAGGTCCTGGACCTTTCTTTTTGTTTTCCCATACAAACAAAACTGAGAGAACTTGTTACCACTAGACATGCCTTACAAAAAGTGTCTTAGGGAGTTTTCCAAACTGAAATGAAAATTCATTAAACAATAATATGAAAGCATAGGAAAACACAAAGTTCACAGATAAAGGTAAAAACATGTATATAGATACAGATTAATGTAACACCATAAAGGTGAAAATTGAATTTTATATTAGGGTGGTGAAAGCTGTTGGGGTACTTCTTTTCCCCTTTTCCCCCAGAGGAGTTGTGGCTGAATGGAATACCTCTTGGGACTGTCATAGGGGTGTACTTTGCAGTGGTGAAGCCTGTGTCTGAATGTGGGTATGCAGGGGGTGATTGTGGAGCTGGGGCTCAGGCGCTTATATGTGGTTATAGGAGGTGGGTGGCATCTCTGATATTGGGGGGGGGTGGTCCTTGCACAGTGGTGGCTCTGGTAGAAGGGGATACAAATTCTTTTTTCTGTTGTCCTTCACTCTAGCACCTAGCACACATGCAAAATTCTGAAAAATAACAATATTAGGGAAGAGTTGATTAAAGTGTATGAACTTAAATATGTAATAATAATAGGTTAATAAAATAAACTTTGATCATGCAAACAAATGATTGCTCTTGTACTTGTTAAAAATCAGAGTGGCATCAGAGCACAGGCATCAGCTCAAACTCTGTCATAAAGTATGATACGGAATCTTTCTTTTGTCAGTTGTCAAAAGAAGGTTAAGAATGAGAATTTTTGTAATTTATTCGAGGCCACTTCTTGCTATCATTTTGAAATTGTTAAAATGGGCATGGTAGGGCCTCCCGGTGGTTCAGCAGTTGAGCGCTGGTTTGCGAAGCTGCCCAGCTGGCTTTGCAAGCTGCTGGCTTGTGAAGGAGCCTCTGCAGCGCCGGTTCGATCCCCGGCCGCCAGGTGAGGATCCCACATGGCATGCAGACCTCTCCTGCCGCCTGCTGCTCCCCTCAGCAGGTACTTCGTCACTCTCCCTGTTCTACTCTCTGCTCTGGCTCTGATGATTTCTCTCACCCTCCTGCGCCTCTAACTGTACCCAGTGCTTGTATAAATAAATAAATAAATCTTAAAAAAAAAAAAAGGGCATGGTAGTTCACAAAGCAATCTAATGCACTCAAGGGAGATGCAGTCACGTGGCTGCTCTGGGTGGGATCACCCCCAGCAGGGGAACATAACATTTTCTCCTAAAGGCAAAATGGGCATACGTTTTGCCTCTTTACTTTGTGTTTACTTTTAATCGCACTTGCTCACCTACCAGTGTTTATGAAGTCCTATATTTGGGGTGCTTTTTCTATGATAAAATATTATCATTTGTGAAAAAACAGTAACCCACTAGCATCAAATGTGTGTGAGCTATCCTTAGCATGGCACTAATTGCAAAGTAGTTGCAGCACAGCAGGAGGAGATGGTCATTGCGCTTTGGAACACATGGGAAGTCATTTTGCCCCAGGTTTGACAAAAAGCAGCATAAAGGGGGGTGTGATATGACCTTCTCCCCGAAACAAGATATGGGTCAAATGACAAATCCAGCGATTGTTCCCGGCTATTTGGCATACCAAAATTGTTAATCTAGGTAATTTCAGGGTTTTTGTTTGTTGGCTATAGATTTTGCATTGGTGGACATTTTCCTATTTGTTGTTTTTAAACATCTGATTAATTACTCTCTTGGGATAAGTTGACAGGGAATGATGGCTGAATGAAAGGTACTCAATAAAATTCTCCATGGCTCTAGCTAGCACGGCATTGCCAAATTGTTTTACAGATTTTTCCCTCCAGAAACATAAAAGTGTGTTGATTTGCCACTTACTGGCCAATGAAGTCATTATGTTGGGTAGCTGAAGACACACTCTACAAAGTGGAGAAGGTTTTGGATTAATTATTTTCCTATTTCCTTTCAAATCCTCGTTACCTAGACTTACACTCTTAATTATCTGTCCTTTTGGGACCCTCCACTCCCTTCTGGGACACTTACTCATTGGCCTGTGCAGTCCCTCCCTGGGGAGATGTGTGGGTGAGGTGGGATAAGGTGGAAGGATTGGCTGACAGAGGACTTGAGCTGGGGGGAGGTCACCTGTCACTCAAGGGCTCAAGTGGCACCTGTATGGCGGCCAAGCCTACATGTCTGCCCTTCCCCCCTTCCTTAGAGTATGGTCAGCTCCCCATTGCAGTCACTTTCTTTTAACATAGCTGTCCTACCACTTCTCTCTCGCTTCTTACCCATCACCCAGTCCATTTTAAAATTCACCATTAGCTTCTCTCTGTGCATAGGATAAAGTGGACCACTTGCTTGGCACACAGAGCCCTTCATTGCTTGTCTTCATCTTGCCTCTCCAGCCTTTTGTAAATGCTCATGAGGCACTCTGTGAATGTTCCACCCTGAGTGGGGGCACTCTTGTACCCCACGCTTTTGCCCTGGTCTCTTCCTTGTCATAAAATGTGCTCTTCATGTGCAACTCAAATATCATCTCCCCAAGGAAACTCTCCAGGAAGAAGGTGTTGCTTTCTGGGTGGCAAGGGTTCCCTGGGTACCCTGTTTGTGTCACAAAATTAGTAGTGTTCACAGCGCGTGGTGCCAGGGTGTGACTCTGTCCCCTCTGCTTGTCCCCACCCAGTGAGCTGGCCTATGTCTTACTCATATTGCCTAGAGAGGGCCTGGAAACTGCAGTGCTCAAGAAATATTTGTTGACTGAATGAATGTGCTTCATGGCTGTGGAAGTTGGGGGTTCATTAATTGAAGGAGAACATCCAAGGAAGATATATTTAAGCTGTGTGACCCCACCCAAGCCCTGGAGCTGGGAGGAGGAGATCTGAGCCAGGCTCAGAGGATAACATGACCTTCTGTGGCTCTGAGATGCTTCCACCAAGCTCTGAGGGAAGGTGGGTCCCTGAAACCAGTTGAGTTAATCGCTGGAAGTGAGTGTCATGTGAGGTCATCTCAGGAATGTAATTAGGGCTCTGTCGTGCTGGCTGAGAGCACTCATAGCCCTGGCTGCCATAATTGGAGGCAGAGGATGGGCAGGATGTGGAGCTTGGTGCTGGGATCCCAGCTCATACGGCTGTCTCCTGGCTGCATGCTGGGGAATCTTGGGTAAGCCACAGGCTGGAGCTGTGGATTCGGAGCAGCATCACCCTACAGGAACAGGTCAGAGTCTTTTCCAAAAGTGGTGTGGGTTAGGCTGGACTGTGTTGAGTCTGTGCAGGTTCAAGGGAGCAGAGATGGGTGCTTATTTGCTTTGGAGAGCATGTGCAGTGTAGATGGGTGCCCCAAACTTCTTCATTAGGATTCCAAAGAGGTTTGGGGACTCCAATGAAAAGCAAATCTTTGGTGTTGTCCCAAAGACCTTGGCTTGAATACAGCTCCAGGTAGATCAGGTATGTGATCTTGGGGAGTTTACTCATCTCTCCAATCCCATTTCCTCCCAGGAAATCCAGGACATGATGTTAGTTGTGCTTCCCTCCTAAGGTCCTTGCGGGTCCTGAGGTCCTCGTGGGTTAGTGTATGCAAAGGGCTTTGCTTGGTGCTCGGCTGGCTCCATCACATGGAAGCCCATCATGACTCTTAGCTGCATCCAATCCGATGAGGACTGTTGGCTCAACAGGGCAACCCTGCCCCCGAATAGGAAGGTCTTTTCTCTGTAGGAAGTGGGGAGTGACGGTCTCGGGCATCAAGCTTTACCTGTGTGCTGAGCACCTGGATGGTGCTCCTGCTGCCCCAACACTGGCCACCCACACAGAAGCTCCGGGAGGGTCTGGGTCCAGGAGGGGCTGTGTGGATGGTACGCGGATGCCTGGAGAGAGGGTGGGAGCCCAGATGGGAATTATGTGTTGTCTGGACAGTCAATTGAGAAAGCAAAACAACAATACAGCACAAGGATGGGGCTTCTGGGTGGTGTCATTATTTTAAATCTGTATTTCATTGGTAAAAATAGTCTGTGGTAGTGGAGAATCTGGCCTTCTCAGGGGGTTTAACATAGTTCCATTGGAAAACACTATCTTGCTTTGAAGATTTGTGTTTCTTTATGTAACTCTCAGCTGAGGGCAGATTTGGGGTGTGGAGAATCCCATCCTCAGATGGAACCAGGTCCTGAGTGTTCCCAGCACAGCTTCCTGCTGGGAAGGAAGTGGTGGGCAGAGTGAGAGGCAGAAGATTCTCAGAGGAAGCTCCTGGCCTGCTGTGGGCTCTGCAGATGAGGTGCTGCTCTCTCCTCCCAGATTCCCTGCTGGCCACCACTGCTCCACTTCAGCTCCAGAGTTGTCTCCCACCCTGGCCCAGGGCCCAGCTGCCATGACAGACACGCCAGTGGAGGAGTCCCTCTTTCAGATCATCCACTGCTACCACCAGTACGCGGCTCGGGAGGGGGACGTGGAGACCCTATCTCTAGAGGAGTTGAAGGCCCTGCTCATGGACAATGTGCCCCGCTTCATGGAGACCTTGGTGAGAAGGGACTGTCAGATGAGGGTGGTGAGGGCTCCTGGGGACCCGTGCAGGATTGGCTGTGGCTTGGAAGTGAGTGGTGAGAGTGTAGGCACAAAGTTGCTGTCTCCCAGGAGAAATTCCACCTGGGGAAGGGAGAGTGAGGAGAATGGAGGGCAGGATCAGATAGCAGAGAGAGGGTGGGCCTGCAGGTACTTCTTGCCTTTCCTTCCTTGAAACACCCTGCCTGGACCCACTCCAGCCCAAGCGTGGCTAATCCCTGAAACTCAATCCTAACCCCAAACCTGTTTATTCCCTGGCCCATCCTGCTTCCCAAGAGAACAGGCCTTAAACTTCCCTCTCCCACAGGCCTATTCAGTCTGTGACATGGTCCCATCCTTAGCTTTTGAACCCTAGTTCCTTCTTCTGGGGCCTACCACAGTTTCTTCTTGCCCCCCAACCCAGGGGAGGGGGTTACCCCAAGTCATAAGGTATGGGTGTACTTAGAAACAAAGCTTCCCCTCCCCTGTCCGCAGGGCTGACAGAGCCTCTCAGATGAGCCTGGGGACCTGGCCCCAAATCCTCCTCGGGGCTGTGCTTCATCTCTGTCATCAGGCCCAGCCCCATGATTAATGGGCTCCTTGGGGACTGAGAATCCTTCTGGTGTCTGTGGGTGTTTCCCTTGGCTCCACGCCCCAGGGGTCTCTGAACAGTGATCTCTAGAGGACTTGAGGGCACTATATTCTAGGAAAAGTGGTGCCTGGGGTCACTTCCCATTCCCCTGCCTACCACCAGGAATGTCGGAGACTGTCTGACCTTCTGTCTCATTGAAATGTTACCATGAGGGTCACATCAGAGATGAGGGTGACCCTGGCCAGTCCCATGTCTAGGGCTGTGCAAGGACCACCAGGCCCTGCCAATCCTGGGACTCACAGCTCCACCGGGGACAGGGCCCTCAGGACTGATGTGGGCATAGGGCAGACAGCTAGCAGCCTGGGCTGGGGCACTGAGATCAGAGAAGCTGGGAGAGCCTGACCAGGGCAGGACACTTCCAGCTCTTGTCTGTTCAACCGGCTTTGTGGAGTGGGGAGGGGGTGCTGAGGAGAGGGTGTAAATCTGCCCACTCGACTGAGGGGCTCCCAGGCCCACAGCTGCTTACAGACACAGTAACTTCCTTCCCCAGTTCTTTCTGAGAATTCCATACCAGGTGCCCACTCCCACCAACCAAATGTTGCCAAAACCTACTTCGCTGTCCCTGCCCAGTGCTCCTTGATGCCCACCCTATATTTACTGTCTCATCTCCTCACTGTGCTCTCCCGATTCTCTTCATGCTGTCCCTCTATCTCAAAGTCTTCTCTCTTCTTCTATACCACCCTCAACCTGCAGCCCTCAGGGCCACCTGCTCTGGGGCTTTGTTGTCCCCCTCATTCTGTACTTTCCTTTGATACCATAAGCAAGTGTCACAAAATTTCGCAGGCAGATGCCACAGCCTGCAGACATCTGGACCCCCACTTGCTGCCAGCCCTGCCATAGAGCTGGGACCAGGGACAGTTGTCTCCAAAAATGAGGCAAAGGCCCAGCCTGTCCTCTGGAGCCCCTGGGCAGGGAGCTTGCCGCTCAGCTGGGAAGACAGGCTTAACCAGTCACCAGCGTGGATGGACGTGAAGTGTATCTGGAGGTGCAGGTTGCTCAGCTGCTCAGTCACTGTAGACAATCAAGCCACAAACAGTGCCAATTGGCGCCTCCTGTCTGCTCCATGCAGCCCAGGCCTGGTTAGTCAAGGCCTCTTCAGCCTGATTCTGCTGCACAGGGTCCTGGCCATCTAGTGAGTGCCAGCCTTGCAGGTAGGGCCACACCCAGTTCCCTGGCCATCCTTCCGGTGGGGGAAGCCCGCTTGAGGCTGTGGGCCTGGGTGGGTGGCTGACCTCCACCTATTTCCTCAGGGCCGGAAGCAGCCGTACTACATTGCAGAGCTGTTCCGGGCTGCAGACAAGAACAAGGACAACCAGATCTGCTTTGAGGAGTTCCTCTACATCCTGGGCAAGCTGGTGAAGGACTACCACCTGCAGTACCACCGACAGCTGTGTGCCTACCACTGCGCCCAGCACAACCTCTATTAGGGTGGCACAGGTGGTCTCCCCCCCACAAAGGCCTGCCTTGAGGAGTAGGCATGGCAGACTTTGGGCTGCTGAATGGAGAACTCTGTGTGTGCTCAGGCATGTGTGTGCTTGAGAGCATATGTCTGCGGAAGAGAGCTGTGTGGGACGAGAATAAAATGACTTCAAAATTTTTCTGGGTATTGGTCAGTTCATCGTTCTGGACGTCTGCTGTGGCCCAGAGAAAGGAGATTTGGTCCTACCTGGAGAACATCCATTTTGGATGAGAGGCAGACCCTGCCTCCAGCAGCCCCAGCCAAGTGGGGAGACAGCCCAGCCTCTGTTTTGAGTATGAGAAGGAGAAATCTCTTCTCTGGGGAGGAGCCAGGCCACACTGGTGATATCTTGGTCACTGACTCTCTACACATGCACAGAGGGACAGGAGCCAGAAGGAGACAGGCACACTGGACATTGGCCCTGCCATTGAAAGACTCCCTGCTCTAGAAGAGAGCCCAAAGGAATCAGTGGACAAAGGTGGGGTGGCCTGGGCCTGGGACAGGGTCAGAACAGGCAGGCAGGAAAGGTGATGTCTTAATTGCTGTGGGGTGGGGGTGGTGGGGCCAGTGTGTGCTAGGACTGTGCAGTGGCTTTGCACATGCTGAGTCAGAGATGGGACAAGGGCTTAACTGTTATGCGGAAGAGCGATGTGTGGAACCTGGGTCAGTCAAGGAAGGCTTCTTGGAGGAGAGAAGCGATGGGTCTGGTTTTTCACTAATAAAGTTGATGATGGATGTGGGCGGGACTCCGACTCAGGGTTACTGGTGACTCATGCTCCAAGCCCTCCCATGGCTCCTGAGCCTCCTGCCCATGTCTGTCCCTGTCTTGTGTATTTGTTTTTCTCTTTCTCCCTGGAAACTCAGGAATCTGATGCAGAATCTTTCAGGAAGCCTCCTCTGCCTTCAAGTCCTGCTGGGCCCATCTTGTGTGTTTCTACTCTGAAGATGGATATGAACTCATGCACAGAGCTTATTCTGATAGAAACAATGGGTTTGAAAAGAACGATGGGTGATCCTCTGCATTGCTTCCCGTGCAAATAATTGGGTGGTTATTTAAGGAACTTGGGTGGTTCCTTCTCCCATCTGATGGAATTGGGTGCCCAACAAGGCCAGCAGCACCTGAGAGCTGAACCCAGGGGCCCCTGTTTCTCATCAGCCAAGCTCTGAAGCAAAATTCTGCCCCTGCTACGTGGGCGTGTCCTGCTACCATGGCCCCTTCCACATTGCTGCTCAGCCTGGCTGCCTCCCAGGATTCTGCTGGGTCCTCCCCCAGCCCCTCTGGGCTTTCCACCTGCTCTCGGGTCTAGACTTGCTCCTATGCTTTGTTTTGTTGCCTGTGTACACCAAGCCAGGGACCACATCCTGTCATCACCCTGTCCCAGGTTCTACTCTCCAGAGGTCGCTCCATCTGTCTGTCTGACTATGATGAGTGCCGGTACACAGTGCTGAGGACAGAATGCTGGACCAGGGGCCTTGAATTGCCACCTAGGGACCGGGATCTGTGCTGCCTCCTGTGGCTGCTTAGTCACCTCCAGACACAGAGACAGTGGACTGGGTGACACAAGCCATGCTTCCTCCAGGCCTAGGGAAGGACTTTCCCTGATGCCTCACTGGAAATGTGTTGTTTTTTACAGAACTTTGGGTTTTAAGGTAGTGGCTCAGCTGAGTTCCTCTGGCACCCGCCCTGGCCCCTTCCTGGGGCTTGTCTCCATGGCTCTGTTCTCACTTCCGCAGCTTGGGCCTGGGCATTGGGACACACAGCGGAGAGGGAGCTCTTTCCTGTAAACAGGACCAGGTTCTGCTCCCGTGAGGTTGCCCCATGTCCATCAGTCTGATTACAGGCCTTGCCCTCCCCCCCCCAATGTGCTTACTCAATTCTTGAGCCTTCTTCTGCAAGGCCAGCTCACACTGATGCCTGCTCTCTTGGAAGCTCCCAGGCTGTCTGTCCAGGGGAGCATTTCAGGAGTGATGCCAGGTGGCTTCACAGACCAGCATGCCACATGGGAAGAGGCGGTGGCTCAGGATCCCCCTTGATCTTCCTGGCTGTGGCTGAGACATGTTTTCCTTTTTTTCTGTATGAAGAAAACTGTCTTCCTCTGCCCCTGCACCTCCAAATGTCCTCAGGGGAGTGTCTTCAAGGCATCATATCCTGAAAGGTCTGGGGTCTGCGATGACATAGTTTCCATCAACCTCATCAACCCCCACATTGAGATAGACTAGTGTCTCCTGGGCCCCATCAGACAGGTGTTCTTCTGAATGGGGAAGCAAATCTTAATAGAGTCTCAGAAAATCCATCTTGCTTGTTCTAAGGTGTGTTTTGGACACCTGGGCACCAAGACAAAGCAGAACATATGCCCATAAGTAGGACCTGGAGTAACACCGCTTGCCTCAGTTTCCCCATCTATCCCCTAGGGGTAATTGTATCTATCATGTCCACCTCATGAGTCCTAGGGGAGGACTCTCCCTGATGCCTCACTGGAAATGTGTTGTTTTCTACAGAACTTTGGGTTTTAAGGTAGTGGCTCAGCTGAGTTCCTCTGCACCCGCCCGGGCCCCTTCCTGGGGCTTGTCTCCATGGCTCTGTTCTCACTTCCGCAGCTTGAGCCTGGGCTAGGTTATCTAATAAGTTAGTAGATATAAAATCACCTTGAAAATATGTGTGTGCTAAGGTACTATTATGCCACGTGGCATGGGAGAGGGCCTGGTGAGGAATAAGTACGTATACCAGGTGCTCCATTGCTGGTCAAACACTTGTCACGTTAGATATCAGGAACAGCCCTGTTTTCCTAATAAGAAGATGTGGGCCAACCTCCAGGAAGTCAGACTGCATTTGGTTGATGAATATATATCCTGCTCTGTTCCCAAAGTGATTTAATGTAGCTGGTTGTGCTAAAGGGAGTTTCTGCACTGAATCAGGGATGGATCAAAAGTTCAATGTCATGTTCATTTATCTTCTCAATAAGTATCCATTGAGCATGTAGTGTGAACCAGACCCTAGGGGTGTGAGCTGGTTTCTGCTCTAACAGGGCTTAAAGTCCCAAAGAAAAGACAGACAATAAACACATGAATCATAATAGGGCAGGACAGATGCTTTGATGCATAAGGATTGGGTGATACTGAGGAGAGAAGAATGAACTCTGTGCTGATAGGGTCGGGGAAGGAGGGTTGATATGAGACAGAGCAGATGGTCCCTGGGCTGCAGCAGGCCGGAGGAGGAGGGCTTTACCAGCCAAGAGGCAAACCAGGTGGGGCAGGAAGTGGAGGATGTCACCTCTGTCCTTTGATGCCTTCAGTCTCCTCTTTTGTAAAATGGGAGTTATAATAGTGCATTCCTCATAGGAGGATTATTGTGAAAATTAAATGAATTTATGTAAATAAAATTCTGGCACATGATAAAAGAACAATAAATTTAAGCTATTATTTTGCTATTATTTGTTCTTATTATTGATTGTAGTTGTGTGTTCCTGGCACAGTGCTGGGTCCAGGGATGCAGAGAGGGGTGATCCTGCCTGGGTCCTGGAGGTCACGCAGGCTGGCTGGAGGCTTATGCTTATGGGACAGTTGTCATTCTGTGCTTGCATGGTGCTTGCTCATGGTGTTTGGCTCAAACACTTCACACGTTGTTATGGTGCAAACTTTATTAAAGTATAATACACGTTAAAAAGTCCTCAAATCATAAATATTTTGCATCCTTACAACACTTTAAGGTAGATTTTATTTTTCAGGTAATTATATATCTTACACTGTGGTAAAATACACACAACAAAACTTAGCCTCTTTACCACTTTTAAAAAAAGCTTTTTATTATTTAAAAAACTTAATTTTTTTTGCATACAAGAACTAGGGTATAGGTCAGATGTTGGGGAGGGGGGTGAGAGGATTCACCAGAGACAGAGTGGGGAGCAGAACAGGCAGACTGACCAAAATACACTGCTGAGGAGAGAAGAGGAAGAAATAGGAAAGGTCTGCTGTGCCATGTGGAGTAATTCCCTGGCCGGGGATCGAAGTCATGCCATAGCAGTGATAGCGCTGAGACTCAATCCATAGGCTACCAGGGAGACCCTCTCTTGACCACTTTCAAGTGTTCAGTTCAGCTGTGTTGAGTATCTTCACGCTGTTGTACAACCAATCTCCAGAACTTACCATCTGAACCGGGCAACTGAAGCTCTATGCCCATTGAACAATAACTCCTACCCCACTCACCTTAGGTTCTGAAAACCCCTCATTCTATGAATTTGATTACTGGAGTTATCTCGTACAAATGGAATTACATAGTGTTTGTCCTTCAGAGACTGGCTTACTTCACTCAGCACAATGTCCTCCAGGGTCACTCATATATATCAAGTGTCAGAACTATCTTCCCTTTTTATTTTATTTTTTTAAAGATTTATTTATACAAGCACTGGGTACAGTCAGAAGCGTGGGAGGGTGAGAGAATTCCCTAGAGCCAGAGCGGGGAGCGAACAGGCAGAAGGACCAAAGTACACTGCTGAGGGGAGCAGCGGGTGCGGCAGGAGAGGTTTGCACGCCATGTGGGACCCTCGCCAGCAGCTGGGGATCGAACCGGCGCTGCAGAGGCTGTGGGCAGCTTTGCAGCCCAGTGCTCAACCGCTGAGCCACTGGGGAGGCCCCTCTTCCCTTTTTAAAGGCTGAATAACATTCCACCATATGTATACATCACACTTTATTCAGTCTTCCGTCATTGAACACTTGGGTTGCTTCCACATTTTGGCTATTGTGAATAATGCTGTGAACACAGGTGTTCACATCTCTTCTTTTGAGTCTGTGCTCTCAATTATTTTGAATGTATACCCAGAAGTGGAATAGCTGCATCATGTGATAATTTTATTTTTAATTTTTTGAGGAAACATCCTACCATTTTTCATAGCGGCTGCACTATTCTATGTTACCATCAGCAGAGTACATGAGGGTTCCAATTTCTCCACATCCTCAGCAACACATATTTTTCCTGTTTTTTTTTTTTTTAATAGTAGTCATTCTAGTGGATATGAGGGGAATTATCACTGTGGTTTTGATTTGCATTTCCCGAATGGTTGGTGATGGAGAGCATCTTTTAATGTGCTTGTTAACCATTTGCATATCTTGGAGAAATATTTATTCAAGTTCTTTGCCCACTTTGTTTTTATGTTGAATTGTAGGAGTTCTTCAGATACTCTTATTAGCACCTTATCGGATATGAGCTTTGCAAATATTTTCGCCCATTCTGTAGGTTGAAGGTGGACTCTATTTTTAATCACCATTTAATAATTGAGGTAACCTAGGCACAGAGGGGATAAGTAGCTGACCCAAGTTTACATAGCTATAAAGTTAATGATATAAAGAAAACCAAAACAGCTGTGAAACATGGAGAAAGAGAGGGTATTCCCATTTACTTCCTCCAGAGGGTGACGGTAGCCTCGGTACTGGAGAAGCACCAGGAAAATATCTGTTGAATACAGGAAGGAAGAAAGGAATCATCCAGCTGGGTGGTGTTCCTGTAAGTTCACAAGTGGAACCTGATGCTCTGGATGGGTCTGGGTCCTGACACATCCACCCTTAGGGGATGCTGGGTGAACTATTTCACCTCTAGGCCTCAGCTTCCGTCTCTGTAGACAGCTCATTCTGCATCATACCATCCTGATAGGCAGTTCTGAGGTTCTTTTTTAAAAAAAGATTTATTTATTTATTTATACAGGCACTGGGTACAGTCAGAAGCACGGGAGGGTGAGAGAATTCACCAGAGCCAGAGCGGGGAACAGAACAGGCAGACTGACGAAATACACTGCTGAGGGGAGCAGTGGACATGGCAGGAGAGGTCTGTCTTGCCATGTGGGACCCTCGCCGGCGGCCAGGAATCGAACCAGTGCTGCAGACGCCGGGGGCAGCCCTGCAGCCCAGCGCTCAATTGCTGTGCCACCAGGGGAGGCCCAGTTCTGAGGTTCTTAATAGATTATATGCATGTGAAGTGCTTTGTAACTGGAGAAACACACCGGGAATCATCAGTGCTGGAAGTCAGTCTGAGGAGCATTTTGTTGGTGGGGATGGGGAAAGGCTGGCATCTCTTGAAACCCTGGGGGAATTGGCCACCTCTCTTCTCTTTCTGGGCGTGAAACACTGCTGGCTTCTGCAAACACATACACACAGCATTGAGTTTGGTTCCTCTCCAGTCCCTCCTCTTGGGGTCAGGCACACAATCAATCCAGACAGGGTCCAAGGGGCCCTGTGTTACGCAGAGGCTCATACATGCGAAGGGGCCTCAAGCAACTTGTCTCCCTGGCCACAGGGCACCCCAGAGCAGGAACATTGTGAAGAGGCATGGGCAGCAGGACAGAAATGGATTTAGCCTTCAGCAATCCAGTCCCAGGGAGCCCTACATCCACGCAAAACAACCCAATACTAGAAACACTCCACCTTTCATTACCAAAATCCTTCTACTTGGACAAGTGTTCTTAACCTCTTAGTGGTGTTTGGACCCTTTGAGAACCTGATGAAAGTCATGGAGAAATGTGCTCATATGCATATATGATTTCAATGTCAATCCACTTCAGAGATGAAAAGACAGGCCACAATGCACAGGATTAGCAACAGTAACAGTGGGGAGGATTCAGGAGGCCATACCAACAGATGCCAGGGCCATCAGCAGGGGTGCTCACCATGCCTCTTCCGGTTTCTCCTGCTGGGTCGACTGCCAGGCAAACATCTTCTTCCTTCCACATTTCCTTCTCCACCCCTCCTCAGAAATTTTCATTCTGTGCAGTGATTGCCCCATTCACCTGGTTGAGAAACTATAGATTGTACAACCCTGGAAAGGAACTGCTGTCTCTGAATGGCTTGAGGATCTGGGCAATTGGCCAGGCCCAGTCGTTATAAAGGGAGCTGCCGCTCCACCTTGCATTCACTGTCACCTCTGTTTCAGAAAGACCTGGTAAGCGGGACTGCCTGGGTCTGGCCTTCATACTTCAGGCTTTTCTTGGGGAGGGCTAGGGGAGTGGGGCAGCCATCTCCGGGGGAGACAGCACTTAAGGGGAGGTCTTACAAATATCTAGGGCTCCTGCAGGAAGAGAGTAAGATGGGGACAAAGAAGCTGAGTCTGTAGCAGTTTGGGGTGAGGGCTCACTTGTTCTTAAGCTGCACCCTTCTTGGGCAGAAAATGAAGGTATAGGGAGAGTTGGCAGTTGCTCTGTGTGTGTAGCTTGCCCCTCTTACACGCTTGTCCACACCCCCTCACTCCTTCCCATCATAGCCATAGCCATCTGCTGGTTTAGTTATTTGGGTGGTACAGGCCAGGGTGAGGCTATTACTTGGGGTATGAATCCTCTGGGTGTCCCCTCGTCTCCACTGTGCTGCGGGCAGAGGCGCCCTTCTCATCCCTACACCCCACGTGCTTTCTCTTTCAGGTCTGTAAACACTTGGCACCATCATGACGGATCTGGAGAGGGCCATGAACTCCCTCATCAACGTCTACCACAAGTACTCCCTGGAGAAAGGAAACTACCATGCCCTCTACGACAGTGACTTGAAGAAACTGCTGGAGGTGGAGTGTCCGGATTATGTGAAGGTGAGGCAGCGGGGAGAGGTCAGCTCTTCCTCCCAGCTCCACGAAGCCCTGGTCTGGTCTGCCAACCAGGCTGTCCTGTGGCGACAGCCCCAGTGCAGCCTCTCTGACATCTCTACACTGTGGCTTCTTTTTTTTCTTTCTTGACAGAGAAAAAGTGCGGATGCTTGGTTCAAAGAGTTGGATATCAATAGTGATCAAGCAATTAACTTCGAGGAGTACCTCATATTTGTGATAAAGATCGGCGTGCTAGGCCATAAGGAATCCCACACAGAGTAACAGCCACTGGGTCTTGGGCCTGGGCCCCTGGACATATTCCTGCAGGAGAATAAAGTCATTGATACCTCATGTAACTCCTGGTCTCTTCCTTTTCTCTTGTGGAATGAGGTTCCTAGGGGTGATGGGAGGGTGGGGAAAGCCAAAGGAACATCCATTGTCCCCCACGTCTCTCTCAGGAGCCTGCAGGGATTCCCACTGGTCTGTTTCCATCCTGAGGTCTCTCACCAGAACTCAAACTACCCCTGAGTCTTTTCCAAGCCCAGGGTCCCAAGTTGTTGCCTCTCAGACTTAAAGACTTGGATTTTCCTGTTTGTTCCCAAATGAGTGATATGGCCACAGGGTGATGGAAAGAATGGCGCTGTATGTGCTAGAATTTCATTCCCAGCTAAGTGTCTGAGATGTGACTCTTGGGAAGTTAGGGAGATAACTATATAGAAATGTGTGTGTGTGTGTGTGTGTGTGTGTGTGTGAGAGAGAGAGAGAGAGAGAGAGAGAGAGAGAGAGAGAGAGAGAGAGAGAGTTAGAATTGGTGGGCTCTGTGCCTGGGGGTGGATATTAGACTACCACATTAAGTAGCACTAATAGCACCCTGTTCCCTACATGTAGAGATTTTGAAATTTCTTCCTGTTTGTCCACCCCCGATCTCCAACTCAATTAACATGGGCAGATAGGTCAATACATTAATAAAAGCCAACTCAATGGGTAGGAAACACAAATGCTGTCCTGTGGGCTAAATATACCGGTTGGTGATGAGTGAGTTCTCTAAAAGAGCCCCCCTATCGTTACTCTGTGGGTTTCCCAAGGCCCGGAAGATGAATGGGCATCTCTCATCAGAACCCACACCCAGGCTGCCTTTCCATGTTGTGCCCAGATATATTTTCTGTTGCCCTCAATCACTTAGGAGCTGGGGCCGTAGTAGGGGGTGATGGAGAAGGGGAAGGGGAGCTGCCACTGGAATCTCTGAACCAGGTTCTGAATCTGGTCTGTATGTATCTCTGAAATGGAATTGGTTGAATACATGATTTTGAGTGTATGCATTTAAGCATGTTTCTCCATGGTTTTCATGAGACTTTTGAAAGGTTTTGAAGACCTTGCGAAGGGTTAGGAATACTTGTCCTAGAGGCAGGATTTTGGTAATGAAAGGTGGAGTGTTTTTAGTATTGCTGGATGTTGGGCTCCCTGGGACTGGATTGCTGAGGGTTAAATCCATTTCTGTCCTGTTGCCCACACCCCACACCTATGCCCACTACTGCTCTGTGGGGCTGGGGTGCCCTGTGGCCAGGGAGACAGGCTGCTTGCATGCATGAGCCTTTGCATAACACAGGGCCCCTTGGACCCTGTCTGGATTGATTGTGTGCCTGACCCCAGGAGGAGGGACTGGAGAGGAACCAACTCAATGCTGTGTGTGTGTGTGTGTGTGTGTGTGTGTGTGTGTGTGTGTGTGTAGAAGCCAGCGGTGTTTCATACCCAAGAAAAGAAGAGAGGTGGCCAATTCCCCCAGGGTTTCAGGAAGTGCCAGCCTTTCCCCATTCCCACCAACAAAATGCTCCTCAGGTCTACTGGCTTCTAGCACTGCAGAGTCCCTGTTGCAGATTGCTGGACTTTTTGTTTGCAGCTGATTTTGATCATATTAAATTGCAAATGAACAAGGAAAGGTAACAGCTTAAACCCTTTTTAAGGGTTCATGGTATCAATTACCGGCTAGTTTTATTATCACCTGATATCTTAGTGAACATGGCTGGCGGTCGACAGAGAATTAAGACCGGGACATAAACAGCCATGGGAGAACCTAGTTATAGACGTGGAGATGGATTCATGAGGGGCAAGTGGGAAGGTTCCAGGACAAAATGGCTGTCTTCTCAGTTTTCCTGTAGGATCGCTTTATCTACTCCCCAAAGCTAGTGCTTCTCCCTCAATGGGGAACTGGGTGGTGCAGCAGGACTTGTAGAAGCGTAGTACAGGGCAGTCCTCAGAGGCTGAGGCCATCTTGTTATAAATTAAAGGTGTTAATAACAATACAAAACACAACAAAACAAAAATAGACAATTATAAATCAGAGACCTCCTGCAGGGGAGGAGGCAGGAGAGGGATCAGAGGGAGGGAGGGAGGAACACAGGGGATGAGGTGATGGTGCACGGGTACACGGGTGAAGGAAACTCTATGGGGACTACAACTGAGGAGGGGGAGGAAGCAAATATTGTTTAAAAATGAACAATGATATAAAAAAGAAATAATACAAAAATAAAATCATTGTGACTGGAAAAAGATAAATTAAAGGTGAGTGTCTGGCCCAAATGTGGCCCAGGAAAAAAAAAAAAGACAGGAAAGCTCCAGGGTTCCCCAGGGCATGTCCTAGACCTCACTTAATATTTAGGGTATATGATTCAAGAACACACACAAGAAGGGAGCAGCCTGATTCTGCCTCTCTGTTATCTACATTGATGCGTGTGTGTGTGTGTGTGTGTATTGGGGTGGGGATGCCACATATCCCAGTGTCTTTGATTTTCTTAAAATACATTTTTGAAATTTCTGCTAGTGGATTCTTTTGAGGGAGATTCATCATTATGAATTCTGTTTGGTTTTCCTTCAGAGTCCAGTGAGTCTTTTTCTCTGAGCAGGTTGGGAGGGGTCATGGGGAAAGTGTCCCAGAGTTCCCTCCAGAGTTTCACCATGAGGGATGGACTGGTTCTGGAGAGCTGCATTGGCTCTGGGCTGTTGGCAGTTGATACCTGAGCTCAAGTTTGGGCAGGAGAGGTGACCCATCTGGCACTGGCAGCTTGGAGGTAGAGGTGAAGAAGCAATCCTTGGAAGGCCCATGGAGAAGGCCGACTGGAAACTGTAATTTACAAACAAGACTCTGTCTGTCACAGAACCCCTGGGCAGAGTCAGGAGGGCTTGGGGCCTAGAGCAAGGTGATTCAGTTCCTGTTTTCTCAGCTACAAAAAAAGAACAAGGCAGTAGGAAGTTGAGAAATTAGTTTAGGAGGAAATCTCATGCAACACTGAAGCCACAAAGCACACCAGGTTTTACCAAATGGGGCAGATCCGGCCACTGAGATTTCTGAAGTTGCCATGATCTGAAACCCTGCTTCTCCACCCAACGCTCCTGACTTTGGCCTGATGGTTGTGACAAAAGTTGAAAGGGCATAGAGAAGATGTGGAATTGGGTGCTGGGTGTCTAGCAGCTGAACAAAAGAACTTATTCCAATGGAAAAGCCTTCCCTGAATATCTCTCCACTTGCGACCAGAACCATGGTGGCTGTATTCAAATACCAGCTTCCTGAACAGGGGAATTTGGCCTAAATCCACATGAGCTGAAGAGGGCAAGGAAAGCTACCAAAACCTCTTGGGCTTTTGCTGGGTATCAGTGAGAAAGGAAATAGTCATCTCAAACCTATATTTTTCTGTTTGGGGATTGCTTAAATCTTTGTCACATGTAGATTCTATTCACCTAGAAGCAAGTCCTTGCTACTTGTTCATCTCCCATCATCTGACACTTTTAGGAAGTGTAATGTGGTTGGCAAAGTTTATTTGATGAACAAGTCACAACAGATAAAGGAGATGGTTTACATCTGATCAATAGAATGATATGAATTTCTAGTCTGGTAGAGATACTAAACCCCTGACTATTCCAGTCCCAATCACCCAGCTGAACATAGAAAGAGTCTTATATCTAACTTAAAACCTTACTTAGACTTTCATTTCCTGACTGTCTACATATTTTCAAATATTCCTCAAATCAACTTTAAAAAAAATCTTCATTGTGATTCTCTTATTCATGAATTAAACCAAAAATGTTGAATAGGCCCACTATATTGCTGACAATTTCACCTTTTAGCAGAAGACATTATCTCACTTATTTCTCATAACAATCCAGCGAGGGATTGTTTTGGTATGAGATCAAGAAACTACAATTTTACTAATCTGGCAAGGGGCAAAGCTAGGATTTGACTGGGCTGTCTTCAGATGAGAAAGTCTAATTAAACCACCGAAGCACTCTTTTTTTTGCATTCCTTCCTGTGTATGTGGAGTACCCCCCTACCTTTACTGGCCTGTCTGGCCTACTTGTCCTCATCTCTTCAGGATCTCTGCCATTCAGGGGTGAGGAACAGGGGCAGCAGGTCCAGGTAAACTTATGAACTTATCACCGGGACTCTCTTTTCTGTCCAGGATGTCACCAGACGAGCCTCAGGATCTGTGGGTTCTTTTTCCTGGTGTGAGCCATCCTCCAGACAATGATGACAGTGGTATTTTTGGTATTTACCAATGATGACAATGGTATTTTGATTTCCCCGAACTCTTAGAGGTTGCGCAGTAACAACTACTCCTCCTTCCCTGGTTGGGAAGTCTTCCTTCCAGTCTGAGGAGCTGTACAAATTCCCACATGAGCAGTACACTGGTTTGTAAACTCATTCTGTCCTGGCATAGACAGGGCATAGACCTTGCATAAGGTCAGTGCATAGACCTTGTGCAAGTCTTTCAAATGATCTGTACATGCCCCTCTTTTGGTGGGCGGGAGCCCCCTCCTCATCCTCCTGAATAGGCCCCCTTTGTAGCAAAAAAACCATAGAGCTACCTGCAGCCAAAGCCCTTAGAGGGATTTCTCATCAACCAGGCTCAGCAAGGGCTCCATCCAGCTCAGTGTTCTCAGGGTCTTGTTCTGCTCTGCCACATTTCTCCCTTGTGCTTTCTGAAAAATATCTAAGCCAACCAAGTAGGATATTCTGAGTCTCTTTCCTGATTTGGTCCTAGAACCCTCCAGGAACAAGTGTATCTATTAAGATCTAATCATAAATATACTCAGTGGATAAATTTTTAATATTTTTCTATGACAGGAAGAAGACAAGGATATCATCAGTGCTTCCATTTAAGGATTTGTATCAGAGGTCCTTGCCAGTGCTATAAGGCAAGAAAAAATAAAGGGGAAGTAATGGGATCTCTGGAGGCACTGGTTCCCAGGCAGGGCACACCTGTGTCTGCACTTTATCACTTGCTTTGTTTCTCCTCCCACATAATTGCTGCTCTTGCAGATATTTTGTAATGTGTCCCAGCCAAGTTGGACTGAGTTCTTCCTCTGAAGCTCTTCATGTCATTACTGGAGAACATTTCCTTGTGGGTATTTTTGGATTTTTGCTGTAGGCTGAGTGGCCCTTTTCACAGCCTGCATCTGGACCCCACAAGTTTGGGACAGGATAGAAAGTGCCATACTCTAGGACTCAGCTACTCTGAGTCCTCTCCTTTAGGAAGAGGTTCAGAGATTTAGAAATTTACAGCCTGAAATAGGTACCTCAAAAACCATTCTAATGGGTTCCCTTTTCTGTGATCTGTTTTGGGTCTTAAATATTAACTTTACAACAGGTTACAAAATAGTGTATTTGCTTTCTTTTTCCTCTGGAATATTCTGCCAACCACTCTGTGCTGTGCAAGGGGTTGACAGTAGATCCTGTGGGGATCACTCAACCTCAGCCCATCCTATTGCTGACATTTTAGAGTTAACATCACATCCATCCCCATAAACCAAATTGCAGGCAGAACAGCAGATACTGTCTTAAAAAGCAGCTGGTTCCAATTCTAGGGAAGTCAATTGATCCATGAGACAGATGAATTCTTTCAGGGAACCCCCAAATGCAATAAGTATGATTTGATTAATCAATTACAGTTGCATGTGTTTGATGTTCCCAGTTAGTTGCTCAAGTACCTGCACTCTGGTTAGGAGGATGCCCAGGGCCCACTCAGCCAGTGGGGCTCTGGGATCTATTCTGTGTTCACCAAAGAGGGACAGATAAGAGCAGCACCCTCTTTTGTGGTTGCTTCCCTTCATTGTAGGAGCTGATGTTGAAGTCCAGTTTACACAAATCTGTGATGATATGTCTCTATCAAGCTGCTGGGAAGCCTCAGTGGCACTCTGTGCTGGGAAGCCAGTTCTGCTTTTTAAAATTCCTCTTCTGATGCTCAGGCATTGGTACCCAGAGGAAGATGGGGTTTGGAAGAGTTTTCATCAGAGGTGCCATATGCCCTCTGTCACTGGCCTTCTCCCCTCTTTTCCTCATGGTAATTTGACTTGAGGGACCTTTGGCTGCCTCTGCGAGGTCTCTCTTACCTCATCCAGGAGATTTCTTTTCCCCAAATTAGTCAACAGCACTCCTGACTAACTGCACACTGGGGATCAAGAGGGCAGGCATCTTGATGCCATTGCCTAACAGAGAGAAACAGAACTGCTTGCAGAAAGCTTCTGCCTTGCCTATTCTGAAAATCTTGGGATTTTCTTCACCAAGAGACTCTTTTCCGGCTGGTCAAACATCTGCTTTAACCTGCCACTAGAGGGCCCCTGTAAGCCCACTCTCCTTGCCCTCTAGTGTCCAAGCAGTCCTTAAAAAAAAAAACAAAACAGAAAAACCATAAAATATATAGAAGAAAACATAGGTAAAACACTATAAGACATACATCGCAATAACATCTTTAAAGAATTATCACCCAAAGCAAAGATAGTCAAGGAAAAGAGAAACACCTGGGATTATATCACACTGAAAAGCTTTTGTAGAGCAAAAGAGACATTAACCAAAACAGAGAGACACCCCACTGATTGGGAAAAATCTTTGCACTCCAGTCAACTGATAAGGGACTGATCACAAAGATATACAAAGAACTTACACGACTGAACAAAAATAAAATAAACACTCCAGTTGAGAAATGGGCAGAAAAACTCAAGACATTTCTCCAAAGAGGAAATGCAAATGGCCAACAGGCATATGAAAAAATGTTCAACATCTCTTATAATCAGGGAAATGCAAATCAAAAACACATTGAGATACCACCTTACACCAGTAAGAATGGCACATATCAAAATAACAAGCAACAGCAAATGTTGGCGAGGAAGTGGTGAAAAAGGAACTCTCCTACATTGCTGGTGGGAGTGCAAACTGGTCCAACCACTATGGAAAGCTGTGTGGAGGTTCCTCAGTCTACTAAAAATGGAGCTACCATATGACCTGGCAATTCCACTACCAGAGATCTACCCAAAGGACACAAAAACATTGATTCAAAAGACCACCTGTACCCCTATGTTTATTGCAGCACTATTTACAATAGGTAAAACCTGGAAACAACCCAAATGCCCAAAAATAGATGACTGGATCAAGAAGATGTGGTATATATACACAATGGAATATTATTCAGCAATCAAAAAAGGAACAGCAAAGTTCCATTCGCAGCAACATGAATGGAACTAGAAGGAATTATGCTCAGTGAAATAAGCCAGAAGGAAAAAGAAAAATATTGGATGGTCTCACTTATAGCAGGAATATAGGAGAACCAAATAAGACATCTGTGTAAAAAAATAATAACAGTACAAAACACAACAAAGCAAAAATAGATAATTATAAGTCAGAGAGGGGACGAGGAGGGAGAGGGATCAGTGGGAGGGAGGGAGGAGCACAGGGCACTGAGGTGATGGTGCACGGGAGCATTGGTGAAGGAAACTCTATAGGGACTACACCTGAGGGGGTGGGGGAAGCAAATATTGTTGAAAAATGAATAATGATGTAAAAAATAAAAAAAAATTAATGTAAAAAAATAAAAAAGAAAAAACCAGCTCCACTAGGGGAAGGGGAAGGGAAGAGGAAAAGAAACGGGTTAGGGCTTTCCCACAGAAGTTTTGCGGCGGGTGAGTGAAGCATGTGCACATATGGAGGTGTGAAAATGTACCCCAAAGTTACATAGATAGGTAAATGGCTGATGAATCAATAAAAAAGAAATAAAAAACAACAGAAAACAAAATAGTTCTATGGAGATACGGTTCATCTACCACACAACTCATTTAAAGTGCTATGCAGTTCTGATAAGAGGATAGCATTGGCCAAAAATCCATTCTGTAGGAGCAAGGAATGGTGAACCTTCTAGGAAACCCATTTGTGTTGGGGATGGGTTCTCCTGGGGTACCCCAGGAACCTCATCTGGGAGCCTGAAAGAGGAGTGGGTTTCCTGTCATCTCTATCAGGATAGTAATTGCTGACATTGTTACTCGAACCCCAACACCTGCCACTTTGGAGCAGGGCTCTCACTGGTTCGGTGGAGTCTGGAGGCCTGGCTGCCCTGGGGGTGACCAGCTCCTGGTCAGAGGTTAAGCAGGTGGTATTGCGGTTTGGGTTTGAACAGGTGGTGTGAGGACTGATCCCCACACCAAGTCTTCAGATACACTGCTCTCGATTGCAGGTGCTGGGGCCTGGGATGCCTCACTCCCCGCTGAGGAAAGGCTCTCTCTTCTTCTCCTTGTTCTCTGGGATGCAGGCTGGGGGAGTGGAGACCTCCACTGATTTCCCTTTTGGTGGCCCAAAGGAGAGGTATCTGGCTTCTCTCCTTCATCTGTTTTTATCCCTTTCTCTCATTATTTCTCAGGGGACCAAAAGGAAGTGCTGCTATGAACTAAGCTGAATCCTTGAGAGAGACTGGGGGGATTCACTCTCTCTCCTGTGATATCAGCCTGAGCTTCTGGATTGCTGAAGGCAGGACCACAGAATGGGCTTAAACACCAGCAATGGCCACCTTCCCTATGGTAAAAGGAAGGGACAGCCATTTTGATTTTTTAAAAGGCTTTGAAAGGCTGTCTTGGGAAAAACAGCTTCTCAGACCTTCAGAGTTTTAGACATTCCCACTGGACTGATAATCTGCATGGAACAGAGTCCCAGCAGGGTGCCTTGGCCTTGCACAGCCCTGAGTGCCTTCTCACGAGGTGTGTACCTGGCTCTCCCCCTGCCCCTTGCTATGGAGTCTCCCCCCTTGTGGAATTAGCCTCCAGGACCCAGGAAGGGGGTCCTCAGCTCTCTGTGAAAGGTGCCCTGCCGCACTTGTCAGCGCTGGTATTTTTTCAGGGACTTTCTTTTATTTATTTATTATTATTATTATTTTTAAAGATTTATTTATTTATACATACAAGAACTGGGTACAGGCCAGAGGTGTGGGGTGGTGAAAGGATTCACCAGAGACAGAGTGGGGAGCGGAACAGGCAGAACTACTGAAACACACTGCTGAGGGGAGCAGAGGGTGAGTCAGGAGAGGTCTGCTGCACCATGTGGATAGCTCCCTGGCCAGGGATTGAACTCGTGCTGCAGTGACTGCGAATTTCTTCATAGATTGCGTCTTAACTCCTTGTGCCATAGGGAGGCCCTCTTCAGGGACTTTCTAGAGGGCAGGACCTAGCAGGATCTGTCATCTCCCCAAGTTTCTAGGAAATGCACGGGGGCCACATACCTCTAAGTAGCGCCAAGCACACGCAGGCCTCTGAGTGTGCACTGGTTATGGAGCTTTTCTCTGCATGAAACCCATGTTGTCCAGGGCTCTCCTTTTCTCTGTCTGCCACCTTTACAGTTCCTAGTGCTGTCTGGACCGCCTGCTCCCTGGAGGCTGTAAAGCCCAGCCCTGCTTGCCACGCTCCCTCCTGGCTCTGTCTGGGTTGGCTGGAAGCTCCAGGGAGCCTCAGTCCCAGGCACTGGGCAAGCTCTCCTCCTCCAGGAAGAGGTTAGGGGGTCTTAAGAAACTCACTCTGAGGGAGAGGTGCCGGCAAACCATTCTTCGACGGATCTGCTGACTCTGCTAGCTAGGCAGGGGCTCCCAGAGAACTAAGTTTCTTAGCAGACAGCTTTTTATGTTTATTTAAAAAAATTTTTCCTTCTCTGCTTTCCGGAATATTTTGCCAATCATCCATTATCTGTCCAGGGAACTAAAACTATCCTGTGGATTCACAAGTATTTGCTGTTTGGTTTTGTCTTATAAAGGACGAGTTTGCAGTGTCCTGCCTAGTCTTCCATGTATCTCACAAACAAGGTAGAATGTAACAGCCAAGGAGGGAAGGAGAATGCAATTCAAAGCAAGCATCTGGCCGGAGTGTGTCAAGTAGTCTCACCCCCTGGGAGGGGACTCCTCAAAGAAAGTGGTGACCACTATGGCTCAGCGGACATAGAATCATGACTATTCAGGGGCAGGAGAGACTTGCCAGTCAGAGTGGCCCATCCTTAGTGACACAGAGCTGTGCACCCGAACGCTTCTTAGCAGGGCAGACCTAAAGGTGAGGTGATGGCAAAACCAAAACCGAGCGACTCAGGAGACTTTTGGAGGGGATGGGCATGTTTATTACTGAGACAGAAAGTTCAGGGACAGAGGCAGAGGGACAGGACTCAGGACAGAACTTTGCTGTTCCTATTGTTTTTTTCTGGCTGCTGAATAAGAGGTTAAATACATCTGGCTTAAGGCCAAAACACCTGCTACCATAAATTTCCTTGACTCATAATGTCTTTTTTTAAAAAACTAATTCCCTTCCCTCTAGCCTTTGCATTCCTGAGCTACCTCTTTGAGCTTATCAATTTAACCTGTTGAAGAAGAAGCTAGAGCCCTGTATGACCACTGAGCTGCTGCTGAGGGGAATGGACAGCTAGACATTCCTGCTGGCAGCCAGGAATGGACATGCTAGACAGACAAATGGATGTTTGCCATGTCCACTCTCCCTGCCTTCTCAGCCAGTAGAATTTAATTCCTTTGTTCTCAGACCCCAGCCCTAAAACCTGTATAGACCCCTGCTGCACCTCCCCCTGCAGTGACCTTTAGGGCTAACCGTCCCTAGGTCCGGCTGGGCAACCAGCGCGCAGGGGGAGAACAGCAAAACCCTACCTGCTGCACCTCCCCCCGCAGTGATCTTTAGGAATGGCTTTCGCCACGGTCCCTAGAGCTGGCTGGGCAACCAGCGCGCGGGAGGAGAACAGCCTGAAGCAGAGGAAGTGCAGCGGAAGTTCTGAAAAGGCAGAAGCTTATCAAACGATAACGACCACCAAGAACCACTACCAGAATGCTAAAAATCTTATCCCTCTTCCTAGAACTACAAACTTTAATCCCTTATTTGTCTTTCTAAACTTCCTTCTTTCTTCTATAATGGTCATTGCTTGTTATGTAGATCACCTCCCTGATGGTGATAGACTGAGCCCATGAGCAAGCTAATTTCCTTGATATTCATTCCTGTGCTTTTGGAAAACATATATATACTGGTCACAAACTTAAAGAAAATTACACTCAGATTTTCACTCTTGAAGTGTGTCTGTTTGTCATTTCTTTCGCCGACGCCCTGACCACCCTGCACGCTTCTCTCAACCCTGAGGTGGCCTCATCGTCTACTGCTGTGCTGGTCTGCGGCAGACCCCTGGCCCTGGCACCTTGGAGACCCTCTGTTTAAGGAGGTCTCCCTGGGGTTCTACTTCTTGCTCATTTTTCAATAAATCTTTCCATTAACCAATGTCTCCAGATCCTCATTCTAATTTAAGTTTTGACATACTCCAGGGGCCTGGGTTTCTTTTGGGGATTTGACCTGGACCACCCCCACGTGAAATAGCAGGCTGAGACAGCACAGAAGTTGCCAGAGACCTGGGTGAGACACTCTCTTTCCAGTTATGTTACCTCCATGGCGGGGACTGTATCGTGGGTGCTTGTGTATCTCTAAGCCCATTACATTGTACACATTGCACTGGTGTAGTTTTTGTTTACCAATTGATGCACCTTTATTATTAACCGAAGTCCATAGTTGACAGTTCACTCTCTATGTGGCACATTCCATGGTTTCTAAGAAATGTACAATGACATATTTCCACTGCTGTGGTATCATCAGCACCAAACCACCAACAGAAGCGTTCCCATGATTTTCATCCTCCGTGGCTGCCCAGAGTATCACCTTCCTGCTCAGTCCCAGCCTCAAGTGGTTCCTGTCAGTGGGACAGCCAGGAGGCCACAGTTTTCAGGCAAAGCCCAGACAGCACCAAGGCCAGTGGCAGGACCTGCCCCATGGGGCGGGAGGGACCATGGCCAGGGCTTGGCTTCCCTTTGGGGTCAATCCTACCTTTTCCTTGGGGTCCCTATGGGAGGAGGTAGAAGGAAAAGCAAGCAACGTTATTCTATGTGCCAGGAGCCAGGTGTTTCCGTTCTCCCTAAGGTCTTGCTGGACGGCCAAGATGCAGGGGCTTGTGGGCTCGGAGTGCTTGCTCAGAGGAAGAGCTGGAGCACATGAGCCCTCACCATGTGGAGGATAGAAGAAAAGTGTTTCTGTGGGCCTCTAGGGGACTCCCAGGGCCAGAGCCCTGGAAGGCTGGCTCTGGGCTCAAGCATATGTGGCTGGGATGAGCGATCACATCCAGGCTGGTGGGTCAGAGCCAAAGCAAAACAAATTTAAAAATTGAACTTCTCTGCTTTCAATTACTTTCTCAGTTGAGCTTTATGGGGAATCTCAGAACTAAACGAGGCAGGGAGGTGACTACACAGGTGAAGGAACAGCTCACGGAGGCCAAGGGCGCGTGCAGGGTCCCCTCCCTCAGCCCCCTGCGAGTCTCAGCCTGGGGCCGCTCACATCCCGCCCCCGTGTGGTGAGACACACTGTTATTTATTATTTAGGAAAGTGTCTGGGTCTAGTCAACCCCCAGTTCAGGGAGGGCAGCCAGGGAATTCAGGCTGCTTGTTTCCACAGCGGGTAAGGGTGTATGCGGAGGAGGGAATTTTTAAAAGCCACCCAAGAATTGAGGGCATTAGAAGAAAAAGAGCAGAGCCTGATATAAGATCGCGGCATCTATGTCCTGGGGAGGATGGAGTGACTCTGGCTTTTTTCGCCCTCCTGTTGCCAGCCTCTGTGGTGGCACCTGTGGCCCTTGTTTTCCTCCCACACATGACAATGCGTTGTTGCAGAGGGTGCTTGGGAGCACAAGCACAGGGCACGTACACAGGTAAATGCAGACACCTGGGCCACAGAGTGAGGGATGAAAGGGGTTCCCAGCTCTGGCATTCGTAGTGTCCCTCTGAGGTGAGAGATGTGACAGGGAGACAGAGAGACAGCACCAGAGAGGGCGTGGAGATGGTGGGGGCTAGGGTGCTCAGTTGCTGCCAGCCTCCCTGCCTGGTGTACCTGTGTGCCTCGTGGGGCGGGAGGGACCATGGCCAGGGCTTGGCTTCCCTTTGGGGTCAGTCCTACCTTTTCCCGCTTCAGCATTAAAGGCCTGTCAAATCTATTGAGGGCTCCAAAATTCCTTTACCTGTCTGCCCAAATCCACGGTGAACCTGCCTGCCCTGGGCATGCCTGCCCATGCTGTAGGGTAAGTGAAAATTATCAGGATTTTCCGCCCTCCCACCATTGTATTAATGATGGACTCCTGTGTTCTTACACGTGTGCCCCTATGGCGGACACCTGGAGTAGGGTATGGGCATGTGTAAATGGGCATGGGCACACCTGGGCTGAGAGACTGGGCTTATAAGGGCGGTGTCACAGGGACACCAGCAGAACAAGAGCAGAACAGGCAACAGCGGCAGAAGCAGCAGCAGAGAAGAGCCCGGGAGAGAACGCCAGAGAGCCCACAAAGAGTGAAGATTTGCTGGGGGCAGGGAGGCCTGCCTGCCTGCCAGCTTCCCTTCCCCACGGCTCCCTGCCTGCTGTGTACTTGGTTGCTGCACTATAAATGGTGTAAAAACTTCAATAAAAGCCTGAAAAGCCACCAAGGGCTCCAGGACTCTACCCATCTGTTCAGATCACAGAAAACCTGCTCTGTGCCTCTGTGCTCTCTGCCACTACACATACCATCAAAAGTTACTTTTTTTATATATAAAAAGTATGAGCATGTATTATCCTTTATAACAAAAGACTTCTCATTTTAGAGAAAAAAGGACAATAACAGTAAAGTTTTATTTTTCATTTTTTTAAAATAAATTTTATTTTTATATATTCCCCATACAATTGCAACCCTCTTATTTTGACCCCAATCCCTCCACCCACGCCCCCCAACCCCCATAGAGTGTCTCTGGTTCATAGTTTTTGGTTGATTTTGATTTTCACTTTCTTATAGTTATTCATTTTCCTGGTAACAGTAAAGTTTTAAAAGAAGATAAATTTGGGTTTGATGTTTGCAGAATGGGCATGCTATTTATTATGCACTCACTTCCAGGGCTGTTTGGAGAATTGAGTGAAGGAGGAGCTGGGTCTGGGGCTCTTTGCAGGCTGAGCAAAGGGCAGCCTGCGCTGCAGTTTAAAGTTTCTCTTGAGCAACAGAGTACTGTCTAGCAATTGCCTCAAGATGAGTCAGAGATGTTTCTTCACTCGAGGTGGAAGGTAAAGCCTGGAGGAACTTATAAAACCCTCCCACCCTCAGTGCCCTGCAGTAGCACTGGCTTAAGGCTATCCTCCACATCCCTGGGTTTTGGTGGTAAGTGTCCTTTCCTCGGCTGGGCCCCCAGGGCATCCTTGGGATGGTGATGGCAGATGGCCACTGGCAGACTGTTGGAAGCCATAGCCCTCCTAGCTGGGGTGCTCTAGGCTGACCGAACTTTGGGCCCAAGGACACCAGCTTTTGCTGTGCTCACACTTAGGGACAACAAAGGTGGGTGGGTGGGGTAGTGGAGATCTGTAAGGGCGCTAAAGTATCATCACCTGGGGAGAGGGAACAGCCTGGCCAACCACAGCTTGCTTCCCAGGAGTGTTGGCATGAGCAATAGCCTTTGAATTGAACTCCCAGGAGACAGGGGGGCATAAAACCCTGCAGCAACTCAGGCTGATTATTTTAGAAGTTAGATAGTATGATCTATCCTTCTTCCCCATATTATTTACAAATGAAGAAGTCACCACGGGCCAACACGGGGCAGAGCAAACACAGAGCAGACAGAACACAAAGCAGACACAAAGTGAGGGAGTCATCCCTTATCTAAGTTTTTGAAGCACAGAGGAGAGTGGCTGTAGGGGGTGGGGAAGAACAGCCCTAGACCTCCCCTGTCTCTTACAGGTTAAGGCGAGGTTGGGAAGATGACAAAGCTGGAAGACTACCTGGAGGGAATTATCAACATCTACCACCAGTATTCAGTGCGGGTGAAGAATTTTGACACCCTCTCCAAGAGTGAGCTGAAGAGGCTGATCACAAAGGAACTTACAAACACCCTCAAGGTAGGTGCAGTCTCTCATCGCTGGCCCACTCCCCATGTGATGGCAAGGCCTGAGGATGACAGTGGGACAAGAGCTGGGGTGGGCCGTGGCCCCAGTGCGAGCTCCGGGGAGGTTCTGCAGCTGCTGGCTCCACAGAGGCTCTACTCCTCATCTGTAAAGTGGAGAGGGTGGTGTTGGGTCGGTCAGCAGCAGAGTCTCTTCTGGGTGGGCCCTAACATTTGCTCCTTTCTGTCTCCTCTTTGGTCATGCTGGCTTCTCCAAAATGGCTTTGGCTGATGAGCGAATGTTCCCAGGCCCTCCCTGAGCAGAGCCGTAAGGGATGAGAGGCCTGGAGAAGGGGAGGAAAGGCTGAGTTCTCTGTCTTTGTTGTCCCCTTCTAGAGTACCAAAGATCAACCTTTCATTGACAAATTATTTAAAGAATTGGATGCGGACGGAGATGGGCAGGTCGATTTTAAGGAATTCGTAAAGCTGGTGACCGAAGTGCTGGTGTCAGCTCATGATGAACTCCACGACAAGGAGGCGCACTGAGGGACTGTCCCACACACTCCCGGCAAGACCTTCCTTCTGCTCCCCAATCCTAGCCTTGCCTCAGGGCAGTGAGAGTTAATAAAAGCTTTTCTGAAAAGTTCTTAACAGTGTCTGTGCACATTTTTTCTTTCCATGCCTGTGTTTCCCCAAACTGAATACACCTCACCCTTGCTATTCTTTTTTTTTCCTTTCTTTTCTTTTTTTAAAGATTTATTTATTTATTTATACAAGCACTGGGTACAGTCAGAAGCTCGGGAGGGTGAGAGAATTCACCAGAGCCAGTGCTAGGAGTAGAACAGGCAGACTGAGGAAGTACACTGCTGAGGGGAGCAGCGGGCAGCAGGAGAGGGATTGAACCAGCGCTGCAGAGGCTGCGGGCAGCTTCGCAACCCAGCACTCAACCGCTGCACCACTAGTCACCCCTGCTATTCTGACAGCTCCTTTTTAGGCCCTTGAGACCTCACTATTCAATTGTTCACCAGCTACTTATTAACTATCTACTATTTATTCATTTATTAATTCAACAAATATTCACTGAGCATCTGTGATAGGGACCCTAAAAGCCCTGTCAACTTAGAATTTATGTTCCATTGGTATATACCATGGAATATTACTCAGCATTCAAAAAAGATAAACACATGCAATTTGCAGCAACATGGATGGCGCTGGAAGGGATCATGCTCAGCGAAATAAGCCAAAAAGAAAAAGAAAAATACCGGATGGTCTCACTCATAGCAGGAATCTAGAAAACTTAAATAAGGGACCAGGAAAATGAATAACTATAAGAAAGTGAAAATCAAAATCAACAAAAAACTATGAACCAGAGACACTTTTTGGGGGGTGAGGGGCGGGAGGGGAGGGATTGGGGTCAGAATGGGGGGGTTGCAATTGTATGGGGAATATAAAAATAAAATTTATTATTTAAAAAAATAAAATAAAATAATCTCAAAAAAAAAAAAAGAATTTATGTTCCATTGGGTGGAGGACAGAAAATAAGTAGGCTGTCAAACAAAAAAAAGATCATATGATACACTGGTAGGTAAAGATAAGTGAAGTGAAGAAAGCTAAAGTAGGGGAGGAGGGCTGGATGTGAGGGGAAGGAGAGGGATGCTGGTTTGGATAGGATGATGGAGGAATGCATTGAGCAGAAACATGAAAGGAAGAAAAAAGAGCAGCCTTGACTTCCTTGTGGAGAGAAACAAAGGCCCTGAGGTGGGGACATGTCTTATCTGCTCTCAGAATAACACAGGGCAAGTGTGGCAGGTGAGATGGGGAGGTTGGGAGGTCTGAGCCTGCAGGCGATGGGCAGGGAGCAGGGGTTTGCAGGCCTGGGGAAGAACTTAGGACTGTATGAAAAGTGTGCTGAGGGGCCTCCCCAGTGGCGCAGTGGTTGAGCGCTGGGCTGCGAAGCTGCCCGCAGCCTCTGCAGTCCTGTTCAATTCCCAGCCGCCGGCGAGGGTCCCACATGGCATGCAGACCTCTCCTGCCGCCCGCTGCTCCCTTCAGCAGTGTACTTCGTTAGTCTGCCTGCTCTGCTCCCCGCTCTGGCTCTGGTGAATTCTCTCACCCTCCCGCACTTCTGACTGTACCCAGTGCTTGTATAAATAAATAAAATAAATCTTTAAAAAAAAAAAGTGTGTTGAGGAGCCACTGGGGGAGTTTTGAGCAAGGGTATGGGCTGATTTCTTTTATGTTCAGAAGCCTCCTTCTGCCTTAGTGGAGAAGTAATGCCAGGGGGAGGCAAGAAGAGGAGACCAGCAAGGAGGAATTCCCCAGTGTAGGGCTGGTCAATAGAGCATAATGTGGACCACACATGTAGTGTTAAGTATACTTGTGGTCCTATCTGGACACCAGCAAGTTACCTAATTTTTCTTGTGTTTATTACCCACTCTACCCTCCTGATATGTTCTTGAAAGGGAATTCAAGGAGCAGCCACTGAAGGGTCCTGCAGAGCCCATGGCTGTACCCTGGCTGCTGATTCTATGGGGTCTGAACTGGCTCTGGTTGCTATAATAAAATTTCATAGGTGGGGGGGGGGTGGGAGCTTAAAGAACAGACATTCATTTCTCAGTTCTGGAGGCTGAAGCTGGAGACCAGTGAACCAGCAAGTTGGGTTTTGGGGAGAACAGTCTTTCTGGCAGATAGACAGGGCCTTCTTGCTAGGAGACCTTAATACCCCACTCACAATAACGAACAGATCAACAAGACAATGTGTAAATAAGGAGCTGGACCAAACAGATCTAATGCACATCTGTGAAACACTTCACCCCCAAACTGTTACATGCATGTTTTTTTTTTTTTTCAACTGCACATCGAACATTTTCAAGATTAGACCGCACGTTCTGTCACAAGTCAACTGTCAATACATTTATGAAGATTGAAATCCCACTAAGCATTCTTTTGGATCATGATGCCATAAAACTGAAACCAATTTTTTTTTTTTTAACAAAAACAGGCAGAATTATAAATCAGAGACATCCTGCAGGGGAGGAGGAGGGAGAGGGATCAGAGGGAGGAAGGGAGGAGCACAGGGGACTGAGGTGATGGTGCACAGGTGCATTGGTGAAAGGAATTCTATGGGGACTACACCGGGGGTAGAGGAGAGAAGTAAACATTGTTTAAAAATGAAAAATCATGTAAAAAATATATAAATAAAATATTAAAAAAACTGATACCATTTTTTTTTTAAACTGAAAACCTTAAAACACAGAGATTAAACAACATGCACCTCAGTAACCACTAGGTCAAGGAGGAAATTAATGCAGAAATTAAAAACTACCTGGAGACTCATGGAAATGAAGACAAAGCTATCATAATTTATGAAATGCAGTAAAAACATTTTAAAGAGAGAATTTAATAGCGACACAGGCCTACATTAAGAAGCAAGAAAGACAACAACCAACCAGCAAGAACAAAACCCAGTGTATTTGCTGTTGTGAAAAATTTACCAGCCATGATTTTGTTTCGAAAAAGCAAAGCAAAAATCGGACTTAAATCATATTAGAAAAATATTAAGGGCTCCCAAACTTGGTCAGAATCCATCAGTCAGAGGCACCTGAGGACAATGAAAGAGCCCTCAACTGGGAACCCGGTTCTCTGGGCTGGGCTCCCAGCTCAACTGGCCCGATTCTGAGTGAGCAAGTGACTTCCCCTTTCTGCATCTCAGCCTTGTCATCTGTAAAGTATTAGGACGAGGTGATCTCTAGGCTCTTCTCAAAAAGACCTGATGACAGCAGATGTCATTAAAAACAAACACACTTTAGAGCCACACGACATCAGCGACTGGACCAATTTCCCAGCGCCAATGCCATCATTCCAAAACATTCTCCAGTTTTCCTCATGAACTTTCAGACTTTGATTTTTACCTCCTGTCCTATTATTCTCTTTATCTGAACCTCTCCTTTCTCTTCACATTTTTGAAACGTTCCAGGCACCAGACTCTTGGGCCCTTCTTTAGGAAAAATTTTTGCTTATCCACTAAGGCCCAACTCAAATGTCACCTCCTCCAAGGAGCTCACCTGCTCACATCCCCCTCACCTATATCCACTTCCCATGCTGGATAGATTTCAGCTTGGAGATTCTGAGGCTTATCTCTCTGTCATACTCTGAGGTTCCTGTTGAAACGATTAGTCCGACAAGGCCCTCTGGGCAAAGGTATGGGTGTGTGACCAGGGACGCCAATGCTACTCTCTTGGGGGGTGATGTGTGCCAGACCTTGCCCTTCAGGAGGACATTTCAGTTGGGCTGTGGGCAAGACAGTACAAACCAACTTACACGTGGGGGTTTTGGAAGCCAGAAGATCTGGATCTGATGCTAGGGCAACCAGAAGCACCTGCAATAATGGCTCTGACTTGTCAATGTAATGTGGCCAATATAAACATCTTCAAAGTTAAAAGAAAGTAAACTGGATGGTACAAAGCTGGAGGGCAAGGCCCTGACTGGCTTTGCTTTCTGATTTCTCTTGTTATCTCAAACAGCACCAGGAAGGCAGAAGTTCCGTTTTCTTGCCCTTTCAAAACTCAACCCAGCATCAATCTCAGGAAGCTTTCCTCATCCCTCCTCCCTGCCCTTGTTCCCCCAGCCCGGAAGTCCACAAAAAGCACCTCTGTGCTTCCAGCACACCTTGTGCTTATCTCCCTGCTTTGCTGTTCTTACACCCATAACATTATATTGAAATATCTGTTTGGGGCTGGGCTGCTCTCTTCAGACTAAGGGCTCCTGGAGGGCCGGGGACCCAGCACAGTATTTGGCACATGACTTGATAAATCCCTGCAACAGCCTCTACTGGATCCCTGCTGAGTTACTGGATCCCCACAGAGTCCGAAATCCTCCATTGACCGCCCCATGCCACCCACCTGATCAAGCCTCTGGAGGCTCCCAATGCCTCTGGTCCCTCAGGCCTATTCCTGCTGTGTCCACTTCAGGGAGATCCCATCTGGCTCCCCAACTGGCAACCATTCCTCCACATCTTCCTTTTCTATTTTTAGCATAACTGATCCCTGTCTGAAATGCTGTTATTTATTCCTCTCATTTCTTGTCTGACTTCTCCCCATGCTCTGTGTCCTGCCTTGACAGCGTGACTGTTAGCTGAAGGGATGAAGCTGGTCAGTGTTGGTGCAGTCACGTGAAAAGGCAGGGAATGAAAATGCAGGTGAGATGGCTGGGGAGGGGGGAGCGCCAGCAGGGGCGCTGAGCCCCATCACAGAGAGCAGGTGCAGAGGCCTTGCTGTGGAGGAAGCTCCTCTTTCCCAGGCTCCCCCTTGTGATATTCTCCCATCATTAGGCACCTTGGAAACTGAGCATCCTCTGTTTTGGAGGTGTCACCCTGCTTAGATATGAACCCCGTATTTCTTCTTAAGGGGGGTCCCCTCCTCCCAGCTACTTGGGACTGAACTTTCCCACTAAGATCAGGAGGGGAAAAGGTACAAGTGCAGAAACCACTCAGAGAGACGTTGTAGCAGAGTAGAGAGAGGAAGAGGAGGGAATTCAGAAGGCGAGGGGAGGCTGGGAGAGGACGGGGATAGACGTGAACCGAGGCTGGGCTGCCCACCCTGCTGTGGCTGCTGGGTGCCACCCTCCTCACCCTGGGTCTTGCTGACACTCCCTTCCTCACTGCACTACCTTATGTGACATGGGCAAAAATGGGAGAATTCACACAGAAAAGGGAAAACCTGGGGAGGGGGTGCTCACAGGAAGAGGCTAGCCACCCACCTTTGCTCTCAGCGCTCACTCCCCCATCCATTATGTGTGGGAGGTGGTCCCTGAGACAGGGGCTGGGGCCAAGCAGGGAACTGACAGGCATCTGGGGGAGAGGAATTGTTTCAGAGCTGGGCCCCGGGAGGCAACAGGACTTGAGCAAGCAGATGTTTCAATCCTGTTATCACTTTTGTAATTAGAATGTCAAAATCCATGACACAGGAATTTCTAAAATGCAAGTCTTCAGCAACTTCGGGGAGGGGGCAGGCACTGAGGTGGATTCTGGAGCTTACTTCAGAGGGCACTTGTGTCAGGCTTGTGCAAGATTGCCTCACGGGGCTGGTGAAAGTGGAGGCCTTTCTTCCCAGCAAGGTCTTGGGAAACAGCACCCAATTCTCTTCTTTATCCGCTGGGGTCCCTACCAGGCTGTGCAGGGGAGACAGGGCCCGGAGTGGTTTGAAGTCCTCTTCTACAAGAAGGGCGCCTGTCAGCGCTCACCTGAACAGAGCTGCTGCTTCCTTGTGCCTTGTGCCTGCTGTCTCATTCCCACCCCGAAGATAAACTTTTCTAGAATTCAAATATGTTTGGCCCCTGGCTCCCCAAACATAACTACTGCCTGCTGTTGGCAAACTCTTCACAGATAGCATAAGCTGCTGGTGAGCACATATTTTGTATGTTGGATGTGTTATATACTGTAGCCTTACAACAAAGTAAGCTGGAGAAAAGAAATGTCATTAAGAAGATCTTAAGGAAGAGAGCATACATTTAGGTGTTTACAGAAAAATTTCTGTGTAAGAGATTCTGGAGGCACAAGTTCAGCTCGTTCAAGGGACAACTGTGCAAATACATTACTATCACCTGCCTGCACGAAACCCCCACTGCTTTGCCCTCTGTCCTCCTGCTGCAGGAAGTGTGAGCTGAGGTGCCCACATGCTGCCCACTGTCTCCTGCTCACACCCCACCTCTACCCGCTCCAGGCCCTTGCTCACTCATCTCCTTTTCCGGAAGCAGCTGCATGTTCATCCGGGGACACCTGCAGGGATGTCAAAGTCCCACCAGGTCTCGCTTTTCTCTGACCTCTCACTTTCCATGTTAGAATCCTTTGAGAGGGGCCTCCCTAGTGGCACAGGGGTTAAGACACAGCACTATGAAGCTTTTGGCAGCCACTGCAGCAGGAGTTTGATGCCCGGCCAGGGAGCTACCCACATGGCGCAGCAGACCTCTCCTCTCTCACCTGCTGCTCCCCTCAGCAGTGTATTTCTGTTCTGTTCCCCACTCTGTCTCTGGTGAATCCTCTCACCCTCCACACCTCTGGCCTGTTCCCCAGTTCTTGTATGCATAAATAATCTTAAAAAAAAAAAAAGAAGAATCCTTTGAGGAGCTGCCTTGTGCCCTACAGGCTGGGGAGCCCCAGGGTGAAGTCTTGTTTGTGTTGGGGCCCCAGAGCCTTACACAATGCAGACATCAGATCTGAAACAAAAGTCTGTTGATTGAGTGGACAGATTGCCTTTCAGTTCTGGGTGCAACCCGCACACCCCAGCTCCAGAGCATTCTGAGAACATCATCGCTAACCCCTGGGCAGAGCCTGCAGCTCAGGCTGCATCTTCCTTCCCCATCCCCCTCCCCATTGCTAAGGACATCAATTCCATATTATTCAGGAATCAAAAAAGATAAACTCATGCCATTCGGAGCTACATGGATGGAGCTAGAAGGAATTATGCTCAGTGAAATAAGCCACAAGGAAAAAGAAAAATATCGGATGGTTTCACTTACAGCAGGAATATAGGGGAACCAAATAAGACATCAGTGTAAAAAAAATAACAGTACAAAACACAGCAAAACAAAAACAGTCAATTATAAATCAGAGACATCCTGCAGGGGAGGAGGAGGGAGAGGGGTCAGAGGGAGGGAGGGAGGAGCACAGGGGACTGAGGTGAAGGTGCACGGGTGCATTGGGGAAGGAAACTCTATGGGGACTACACCCGAGGGGGTGGGGGGAAGCAATCATTGTTTAAAAATGAACAACGATGTAAAAAATTAAAAAAAAAATTAATTAAAAAAAGAAGAAGATCAATTCCAGGGTGGGGTTGGGGAGGTGTAGGATGACTGTCTCAGTGCTCTTTAGTCACTGTGCTGCCAGGGAAACACTAACGGTCTTGTTTCCCCAAAGGACTCAATTGTTAATTAATAATTAGGAAATAATCAATCAACCATTAATAGAGGCCGTCACCAATCTCGCTTGCATTAGAATCTTAACCTTGACACGGAGATCTTGGTCCCTATCTGAGGGAAGAAGTCACCTCCTCTCTACTCAGCAGAACCAGATTTTGGGAATGGAAGTGGCAAGGGGGATGGAAGAAATTAAGTCACTTGGACTAGCCAAGTTAAAATTTAAGGAAAATGCCCGACTCTGGGAAAGTGACTGTCAGACCTGCCCCGGGATCTAGAATAATCCCCACCCTCAGACTGAGTTAGCAGAGATAAGACAGGAGGGGGCTTGTCACCTGAGAAGGTCTGTCCCCATCGTGCTGAGTCTCGGCTCTCCCAGCCTCCAGTGGCCCGTGGGCTCATGCCCACCCTACTCTCCCCATCTGAGCGTCAGCCCCAGCTCCAGGCCCAGAGACTCCTGGGCCCATTCACCTGCACCTGCTCATCCCTAGTGCTCGCTGAGAACTTCTTCCATGCCAGCCCCTGGGGGGAGGTGAGGTAGCTTTTGTCCCTGCTGACAGGGTCACAGATCAGGGTGACAATTCCACAGTGGAGGTGCAGTGGTAGAAGTACCAGAGTTCTGTGGGCCTGGAAGAGGAGACTCCTGTATTCTCAGGAAGGTGGGTGGCTGGGGAAGTCTTATTGGAGGAGCAAGGGCCCTCACTGTCCTGAGGGCCAGACCAGTGGCCAGGTGGGGCAGCGCCCCTGGTGCAAGGGAGCGGAGGCTGGAGGCAGCTAGGTGTTGCTCCAGGAAGGTGTTCTGAGAGGTGGTGGGTGGCTGCGTGGATGGAAGGAGCTAGGTTTATTCCATGTTCCCAGGGGTGTGGGAGGGACCCAGAGATACTAGGATGGACGCCTGCTGGAGGATACGTGTAGGGCCAGGTTGACCATTTGGTGGCGACCTAAGTGTCAGGTGGGGCAATTTGGTTCAGTCAAAAATCTTCTATCTTGGGCCTCCCTGGTGGCACAGCGGTTGAGCGCTGGGTTGTGAAGCTGCCCGCAGCCTCTGCAGCGCCTGTTCGATCCCCAGCTGCTCCCGGCTACCGGAGGAGGGTCCCACATGGCACTCAGACCTCTCCTGCCATGCCCGCTGCTCCCCTCAGCAGTGTACTTCGGTCCTTCTGCCTGCTCTGCTCCCCGCTCTGGCTCTGGTGAATTCTCTCACCCTCCCGCGCTTCTGACTGTACCCAGTGCTTGTATAAATAAATAAAAATAAATCTTTAAAAAAAATCTATCTAAGATTTTAATTTATTATTTTTTTAAATTTTTACGTAGAAGAACTGTGGTACAGGCCAGAGGTGTGGGGCGTGAGAGGATTCACCAGAGACAGAGTTGGGAGCAGAATAGGTGGATCTACTGAAATACACTGCGGAGGGGAGCAGCAGGCGAGATAGGCCTTTATCTCCCAGGCCGGTTTCCATGAGTCAAGTCACGTTCAGAAGAGTAGACTTTCCCTGGACCTGAGGGTGGGGATTGGGGGGCTGTCAGAGGTAAGTGTCCCCAGCTGTCAGGAACCCAAGTCAGGCAGGAGAGGAACTGGGGGGCTTCTAAATTCTGTGCCCCAAGCTGGAAACACCCTCATGCCCTCAAGCAGGAGCCCTTAAATCCCAGTGCCCACAGCAAGGGATCCTGGGCCTTCCCAGTGTGTGGGGTGCCTCTGGATGACTGACTGCAGACTGTGGGGACTGGCCTACAGCCCGGGGTGGGAGAGCACATCCCTGACCAGGGCTGCCTTCTCTGTACTCAGCACTGGGGAGAGAGCTGCAGGTCCGGCTGGGGCAGAAGGTGGGATTCAAGGCCCTCTTCTCTCTACACTGTCGTGGCCAACTCTACCGCACACAAGCAGGGACAGTTGTCTTCTCCACTCTGTGACTTGCTGTATTCACTTAGAGCAGCTTCCCCAAATTCCAGTTTTCTCTGCTGAAAGGAGAGTGTATGCCCCTGATTTGGGCTGTGGATTTTGGAAGGCCCAGCCTGGTTATAAAGTAAGAAAGGAACTTTATGGTGATGCCGACAGGTTGAAGATTAGGAGGGATGCAGAGGAGTCACTTGGGTGTCTCTGACATGAGCTGCTGGGTCTGGAGGCTGAGGGAGGGGTTTGGGGAAGGAGCAGAGGCAACAACTCTGGGGAAGGTGGAAGATACCTCCCTCCCATCCCCCGCAGGCCTTGTAGAGCTCAGTGAGCAAGTATCCCCTCTTGCCATAATCCTCAGTGGCTGCCAGGGACCAGAAGCACCTTGGGCTCTTCAGGAGGTCAGCTGGCCTCAGGCTTAGCATCAGTCTCAGGTCTGAGGCTCTCTGGACCAGAGTCCAGCCTCCCCGCGCTGAGTTGTCTCTTAGCTGCACAGCCGGGATTGGAGCTTGTTTCTCCAGAAGCAGGCAGGAGCTTGTCTCACTCCCCCAGCCTGCAGGTGGGGTGGGCATGGGGCTGGGTCCCCAGGCTTCATCCATGTGCACCCCTCCCCCAGGATCCCTAGTGAGGATGCTCAATCTGCTCAGAGATGCCCAACTGTTCTCACGCACCAGGGCTCTGCCTTCAAGCATCCACCTCAAGGGCCCCGCCTAGGTACACTTTGGCAAGAGGGAGGAGGGTCTATCAGGAGAGATGGGTGTGCAGGCAGCCTGGGGTAAAGAGGGGTTGGGGCTGGGAGGGGGCTGGCATGTCGAGGGGGAGGCATTACCCTCCTTTGCTTGCTCTGGTAACAACAAGGGTCAATCTGGCAGGCTGGACAGCAGCGAGGTCCTGAGCTGGGTGCAGGCGACTGGGCCCTGAGTAGTGGGGCCTGAGTCAGAGGAGAGGGCATGGGCAGGGAGGAGAGCCCAGCTCAGGACGGGCATTATTATAGCAACTTCTCACTTTGCTGAGAAGGGGTTGAGACCCAGTTGCGGGGCAGAGCTGTTGAACTCCCAGACCCCCAAGAAGGACAGGTCAGGAAGGGGGTGGTAGAAGAAGCACGCAGGACACTGGCTTGGAGGAAGGCTTTATTTTGCCCCCAGCTGTCAGCCCGCAGCTCAGGCAGAGTGGCACAGCAGCCCTGGAACCCAGCTGGGCTGGGCAGTGGCCCGGTCTCCTGATTAGTGGCTGTGGCCATGGCCATGGCTGTGGCCGTGACCGTGGCCATGGCTGTGGCCGTGACCACCCTCCCCAAGGCCTGGTCCGTGGCTGTGGTTCTTCCCTGGGTCAGCGTTCTTGTGCATCTCCTGATGGGAGGCATGCGTCAGCCGGCCCACCAGGATGGCGAACTCCTCGAAGCTCAGCTGCTTGTCAACAGTCGTGTCCAGGTCCTCCATGATCTTGAGTAGGGCAGCATCGTCCTTTTTCTTTTGCAGGTAGGAGAGAGAGGGCAGTCAGGGATTCTGGGTATGACCAGGGTTGGGGAGAACAGTAACTAACCAGATGGCAAAGGCATAGGAACAGCTGGTTCCTGGGCCTCAACTGAAAAATTAAAAATGACTGTGGACTGAGTGGCCACGGTGTAACAGATGCCAGATGTGTACCAGACACTTTCAAAGTGACTGGTGTGCAAGCAGCACACTCTTCTCCAGTTTACAGGAGAGAGACTGAGGCTGAGTGACTTGCCTGATGTTGCACAGGTAGCAAACATGGAGAGGTTTGTAAGTCCTCATCCGGTCCTGTAAGTACTTTAGCAGGTGGAGATTGTGTCTTCCTTGAGGAAGATGTGAGCAAACTGCCTTAGGAAAGGTAATAAGTGTTTGCAGGTTGACAAGGTTTGGGAGCAGGAGAGCGTTAATGCAAGTTGTGATCTGACTCAGCCCCTTCTTGTCCCCTTCCCCGTCCCATCCCTTGTCTGCCCCCCTTCTGTTCATCTTTCTTCCCTCTCCAGGTTACTAACTAGTGACATTCGTTTCAACCTACCTGCGGGGAAGCACCTTAGCAAAACAGGGTGGCAGGGATCTTGTGTGAGGACAGAGAGCAGTGTGCAAGCGCCGCTGACATCAAATGTGTGAGAAAGAATGCAGGGCAGGGTGGGAGGGGAGCCCAGAGATACAGATGGGACAGAAGGGAGCTGCAGGAGGGCCAGCTCTGCCACATTCACCCCCTTCCTGCTCTGGAGTGCCCCAACACATGCCACTTCCCTGTACTTGTGCCATCATGGGACGGAGCGCTTACTCCTGAGCAGCTCCTCTGTCTGCTTGATCCCAGCTTCCCCTCCTTTCCCATCATGCTGTTCCTGGCTGCGTGTGTGGGGTGAGTGGGTTTTGGGGTCACATGGGGAGAACATTGCCCACACCGCTTCCTGGCTGTCCCTCTGTCTCGCCTGCCCTGACCCAGCATCCTGCTTGCTGTGATCTGCAGCTGCGGGGACGGCAGCATCCCTGACACCACCACTGCTGCTGTCTTGCTGTCACGGTGGGATGTTCAGCCCCAGGGGCCCAGCTGTCCCCCCTTTCTTTGTCCAGGCCCCTGCTTCCTCCAAGTCACCAAATTTGAAAAGAAAATGAAAGACGGCAGAACGAATCCTTTTTCCTAGTACTGCCGCACCCTTTGCAGATCAGGGAAATCAAGGACCCTGTTCCCAAGGGCCATGCCACTCCTTGACTGGGCACTGCTCTCCCTCTTGCCTCTGTTTGCTTCCTGCCATAAACTCTTTCGGATCTCAAATGGCCTCTAGGTCTGCTCCAAGCCCCAAGGCTTACAGTCTCCTCATCTTCCAGCCCAGCTTCCTCCGTTGCTTCCTTCTGAACATTGCAGTCTCTGCTCCAGTGCCTTGTCCTCACTAGTCCCTCTGCCTGGTCAGCCTACTCTGCCGGGCCCTCATCACCGCCCCCTCGCTTATTTTCCTCCAGGTGCTTGTCTGCCTTAGATTGTGCTTTTTATTGGTCATCATCTTTGCTGCGTGTCTCCGTTTGCCACTACACGCACCCCTCCCCCACCCGAGGGCCTGGCACACAGCATGCCTCAGTCTTGCTGGCTCTGTAGCGCCTGTCTGACCTGCAGCCCCTCCAGTGACAGGGTGCCGTGGCTCATGTTCTCAGCTCAAGTGTAGCCCTGCTGGATCGAGCCAGCTGGTCCAGGCCTACCTGGAGGAAGTTGGGCAGCTCCTTCTTTGCCAGCTGTTTGAATTCCTGCTGCGACAGGGTGTCGTGGTCACCCTTCCTCACGGAATAGTGGTGGAAGGTGTTGATGATGACATCTATGCTCCTCTCCAGCTCCGACATTTCCGCCACTATCCTCTTGCACCTGAAGGGGAGAAGCAAGGGTCGGTCCTTAGAGGGAAAGATTGGCTCCCTGGCCACCCCCAACTGGCTGCCTGCAGGAATAAAGGGGAACATGGGGTAAAAAGAAGGGGCTGGTGTGGCTGAATTGGGAGGCAGCCCTGTCCTACAAATGAGAAATGGTTTTTAGACTATCTGGAAAATGCCAAAACAGCATTTGAGACCTGGTGGCTGCAGCAGAAGAAGGAAGCTCTAAAGTGGGCCTGTCAGTCAAGGAGGGCTTCCAGGGAGAGGATCCGAAAGGAAGTTGTGTGTGGGGAAAGGAGGCAGCAGGCAGGCTCCTGCTGGAAGCTGGTAGCTACTTACCCAGCCAAGAGCCACACAGAGGACTTTGACAGCCTGCAGTGGGCCCAGCCTTTATAGGCCGGCCCTGGCCGGGACACTCAGCCCTCTCTCAGGAAGGTTGCCTCACAGGTGAGCCATGTGGTAACCCTAAACTGGCCTGTCACTGCCAGGAAGGGGGCAGGGGCGGAACAGGAAGTATTCACGGAACTCCTTTAGCCTTTTTGTGAAATTCCCAGCCCTAGAGCTGGTTTGGGAGGAAGCTGGTGGGTTAGCTTACTTCCCCTCCACCCATGCCCTGCCCTCCTGAACAAGCCAGCCCATCCCCAAGGGGTGCACCTACCCACAGGGCTCAGCCTCTCCTCTGGCACCCCCTTTACCTGTGACACCAGTGGATGGTGGGCTGAGGACCCTCAGGGAGCCTAACTCATGCTGCTGTGGCGCCCAGCAGGGAAGGCTGAGCCTGTGCTTATATGGGGGTCAGTGTGGGTGTGATGGATACATAGGATATGAGTCGGGGTTAGAAGGACCCCAGAGCCAGTCAGCCCCCTGGTGACAGTGCCCTGGGTGGTGCAGATGAAGAAACTGATGCCCAGAGGGCAAACAAGCAAGGTCGCAGAGCTGGTTGGTGACATAGCAGGAACTGGGCCCAGACAGCCTGGTTCCTGCTCTGAGGCTTCTGCCACACCTCCCTCTTGCAGCCTGAGAGCCTCGGGGCGACTGCATTTCCAGCAAGCTTCTAGTGTTACTCTTCTAAATCCTGCTCCCCACATGGAAACCATGCCTCACAAGCCAGAATGCGGCTATTTCAATGTAGGTCTGTGGGCAAGACCTGTCCCTCTCCAGAGTAAGTCGCCATTGGCTCCCATCCCCAGTGGAGAAGGCGGAGCACTTAGCACAGCACACAAAGCCCTTCAGCTGCTCCCCTTGGGGAAGGGAGGGGGCACAGGGCCCACCTACCCCTGCACCTCCAGGTCTTTGTGTTTGATGTTCTCACTCCAGAAGTGCCCTGTTTCCTCTGTAAGGTGCAGTCCTGCCCACCGTTCTGGCTCAGTTTCAGATGCCATCTTCTTCAGGAAGCCTGCTCAGCTCTTCCTTCTGAGAATTCCTCCCATACCACTTCTGACTCTCAACACTTCCTCTCCTGGAGTAAGCTTATCTGAATATTTTGTTGGGCATTGGGGAGATCCTCACATTTACTAAATGATCTATTTTGTGCCCTTACTGGTACCCATCCCAGGAAGCATGTGTAGAGGACCTACTGTGGACATCTTCCCTTAACTTCTCCCCCTCTGTCAGGGATGATGTTTCTCCACTTCTGCCTCTTTTGTCCAGTTTTCCCAAACACTGGGCAAGCCACTGCCTGGCTCCTCCTGATCTGCTCTTTGGAAGCCCTGGGGCATCTCCTATGTGAACCTTGGCTTTGTGGCGAGAGTTCAGATGGGTTGTGTGTCCTTAGCCAAGTTACTTAATCTCTCTGTGCCTCACTTAAAAAATCAGTAAAATGGATTAATAACAGAATCTACTTTGAGGATTGAGATAGTAGATGTCAAGATGTCAAGATGTCAAATTGGAATCTCTCAGTAAATTAGGAGTATCATATAACAAACGTTGGTTGAACACTTACTATGTGTCAGGCATGAATCTGAGGGTTTAGTGAGTTGCAATACATGGGGAGATATAATCTTACATCCTAAATTCCTAATCACAGCTTAAATTCTTGGGTACTAAGTATAGGGTCTGGTATACAGAAAGTGTTTCATGAATGCTCGTTGAATGTGTGCTTGAATGAATGAATAGCCATCTGTGAGTGAGTGAGCATTGCAGACACAGCCCAGGGATACATGAATGGGGACTTCAGGGACATTCCCTAAGGAGGTCTGTCTGTCACTGTTTGAACAGGGAAGGAGGCACAGACCACAGCAAACAGGGATCCTGGGGCTCCCCTTCTCAGGCTGTTAGGAAATCTCTGTTCTAGGATTTTGTGTAGGTACCTCCTCTGTGTGAGCCAATAGCGCCCTCTGCAGTCTCTATTGAAGCATGTTTCACTCTGGCCCAGATGCTCACACACTTGCATGGGGGAAACATGAGAGCTTGGACAGCACCACCAGTAGGGTGATTTGTGGCAACTGACATGGTGCCTCAGAGTGGGAGACACTAGGAAGTGCTGTAGACTTTGGCAAATGCGAGTGTTCCTTGAAGGACAGTTGGTATTCAGGCTCAGGCTGCTTACCATGTGGGAAAGTAAACTAAGTATTGCTGGACCTTCTAAAAGTCCAGGAAAGATGAAGTTTTAATGTGAAAATTCCTTCTTATAAAATTTGCCAACTGACTAAACCCCTCCCCCCCCAACATTAACAACAAAGCATGGTGTGTAGGGGAAAAATCATGCCTGTGGCAGATAGTGTATAACTTTGCTCTGCCACGTGTTCTTAACTTTCTGGCCTCTCTCCTCCCCTTCACTGGGCTTCCTGAGGCAGGACTGTTGTCGTCAAGGATGGAGCAAGGACATGGCTTATATGCACTGGATAAGTGTTTCATTGAATGAATAAATGCAGGAGAGCGTGTAATGAAGAAATGAGTGAGTATGAAATGAAGACTGGTCTGTTGCCCTGTGACTTTCTGGAGGGTCACTGACTATGACCATATCATAGAGAAAGAGTAAGAGACTGCACATGGGGTTGATAGTGGGTTCCCCCAGTTCATAAGGCCTCTGCAGGCACCATTGTCCCAGGCTAGCCAGACTGGGGTGAGGTCAGTGCTAGAACATGGACTGACTTGGTTTTGATGGAACCTATGCTTAGATCATTACTTCCTGAAATTAAGAAGCTGTGCAGCCAAGAATGCAGGGAAGGGATAAAAGGGAGCAGGAAGGGAGGGATGGTGATAGTGAAGATGGGGGGGTGGCGGGAGGGGGGGTGGGAGTGGGGGTGGGGGTGGGAGCAGTTCTCTGGGATTAGCAAAGTGTGTGCTGCCCCCTGGTGGCCAACCTTCATCAGGTCAGCCTGTGGCTTTTCTCTGGCTTCCAGTCTCAACCTTTTTGCTCTCCATTCCCTTTTACTCTTGGGAAATCTGCTGAGTAATCTTCAGGGCTCTTGATTATGTGGATTACAATGTCAATACTTATCATATTAGAAATGTAAGACATTTGGGCCTCCCGGCCGGCCAGGAACATTCCCACATGGTGCAGGAGACCTCTCCTGTCTCCCCACTGCTCCCCTCAGCAGTGTGTTTCAGTCTGTTCTGCTCCCCACTCTGTCTCCGGTGAATCCTCTCACCTCCCCCCGCCCCCCCTCGCCCCCCGCACCTCTGGCCTGTATCCCGGCTTTTATGCATAAATAAATAAATCTTAAAAAAAAGAAATGTAAGACATTTAAGATACTTAGTAATTCATTTAAAATAGCATTTATACTCATGTTTAACAAATGCTTCATTAAATGATAGATAATTTATATTTTCAAGAAAAGGACCTGTAGAGAAGAGTATTATCATTAAAAATTTTACAAACATATTTAATGTATGGCTTAAAAGAAGACAGTTGGATATTCATATTGACACTGCATTCAATGTACTGTATAAATGTTTTTGTTGAAGATAAGAAGACAATTAAGCCTCATACAGATAAGTAGTTGGAAATATTAATATATTAAAAATCACTGTGGAGAGTCTTTGATAAGGCTACAAAACACAGCAAGTGGCGGTTTCTTACAGGTTAGTTGCAGTGTGGGATGTGAAGCTGTGTCTAGGATTCTCTTGGTCTTATTCTACATTGGAACCCACCACCTATCAGGTCTCTCACCCAGGCATGGTTTTGTAGCTTCACATCTGGTCACTGGGAAAATACAGATAAAATGAGTTATCCATGTCTTCTAAATCGGCTACATTTCATCACAGTTACCCCTGACCTTGGAAAAGTCCTTAGTTTGGGTTAATGGCTAAGCTCATGGTAGCAGACACACATTTTCTAAAATTTCAAATTTTGCTTGATGCTAACACATCCCATTGGTTGTTCTCCAAATGCTGAATTCTCTTGATTTTTAAGAAAATGTCTGCCCTATTCACCCTGGCAGGAATATCCAGCTTGGGTACTTGTTCCTCGAGGAAAAATGGTGTTCCACCAGAAAGTGGTTGGTTCAGCTCCCCTGGTTCAGCTCCCCACTCAGCCACTTACATGCTTTTCCCTTGGACAACTGTGGTGGAGAATTAATAAAATTAATAATTTTCACCGCTTCATCAACATTCTCAAGTGAAACTTTCATCTGAAAGAATATATAGTGAGTACAGTGACAGCTAGTGTTACTGTGTCAATTTCAGCACAGTGATAGATGATTCTGCAGGTAGTTTTCACCTCATGGAGATGTCTTGGGCTCCCCAGCCTCCCTGGACCACTCTTCAAGGACCACTGCCTCAGGCAATTCCTTACTGGAAGCACGCCCGTGTTCCTGCCTCTTTGCTTGTTTTCCTTCCATTTCTCCATGTCTGCTCTGTTAGGCGCTGAGGGAGTTGGATGTGGAGTGGCTTTCAGAAATTATGACATTGTCACGATTTGTAGAGTCTGGGAAGGAGAAGAGGGACTTTAAGGCTAATAGTCAGGACTACTCGCAGAGGCTGCTCTGAAGAAGCCAGGCTGGAGTCTCCACCCCAGGTGAGGGATGAGGTGTGGCCCTCAGCTGGGGAGGGTGACCAGGGCCGGTTGTTCGGTTATCCTGCCCTGTTAGTCCTAAATTCACAGAGCCTGAGAGGGACTGCCCACACCCCGCTACAGCTCCCCTGGTTTGCCTCTGGGAGCCCCTGGATCTTGGTTCTCTAGAACTGCTTGCCTCTGAGTGAGTTGGATGCACCTGCTCCCTCTGTCCATTCAGGCAGTCACCTTCTAGTCTCTCCTTGGGTTTCTGACTCCCTAAACACTTCTGAGAGAGGGACCCAGTCTCCTCAACACCCTAGGGATGCCCAGAGGCAAGCCCACAGACCTCACTGTAGGACGGGAGTCAGAGCAGGCTTGGGAAGACAGGGCACATCAGAAAGGTCTGGGACTCCTCCAGGTGCCCGCTGCCCAGGCCAGCCCTGCCCCGCCTTGGGTAAGCTCAGCAGTGCCAGGCTCTCCCTCACACTCTCCCCAGGCCTTTCTTCTCAGCCTGGGCCTGGATGGATGACCAGAGAGGACAATGGGTAGGACAGATGCCCATTCAAGGATCTTTGAGGCGCTTTGCTGGGGATCCCAGGCCCAAGGGTCAGCCTGCTGCCCACCAAGGTAACCTTCCTGGATTTGGGGCATTTGCGCAGAGGGTACGTTCTGTGGTCTCAGGAGTCGGCCCTGGCTCGCCGGGCAGTGTGAGCTCTGCCGGTCCCCTGACACACGGGTCCTGAGGCACCGCACACAGCTCATGGGGTGCTACTGCTCTGAGGTTCTGGGCCTCGGGCTTTGAGGCCGCAGACAGGGAGCTCGCCAGTGAGGGTCGTCCAGTGTCCATGCCCTGGGAGTTCCCGGGGGCTGGAGAGTTTTTTGTTTGTGGGAGGTTTCCCATGTGGGTGGCAATTTGATGCTGAGGGGGGCATGGAAGGAGGGAGGGTGATGGACATGCAGGCTACAGGGTGGAAGAGGCTCGAGGGCGGCACACTGCCAGCTGCCTCCAGGAAGGGACCTTCTCACTTCCCTGCCCCCATCCTGCCCTGCTGGTGAGGGGGGCAGGCTGGGCTGGGGGGTGAGTGGCCTCCACCTACTGACACACACCCAGAGCTGATGGCCCCTCCCACGGGCACCCTGGAGTGTGGGGGGAATCCCAGGCAGGGCATGAGGAAGGAGCTCAGCAGCATTGAGCAATCGCGCCCTTCCCCAGGGAGGAGGTGCTGGCTTGTTCACAGGGCGGGTCCCTCTGTCAGGGAGTCTGCTCTCACCTGGTTTCTCTCAGAGTCTGGACAGAGGAGCTGGCTGCAGCCCGGGAGTCCTGCCCCCTGCTCAGTGTGATGTAGGGACCCCAGGCTTTCCTCTTCCCTCCTGGGAGGCAGAGCTCAGCCCTCCCATTTCTGGGGAGGGTGTGCCCTCTGGTGTGGGGGACAGTGCATGCCCAGGAGGCTGCTGGAGGAGGAGGGCGGGGCAGAGGTCAAGACTGGAAACTGGCCAGTGAGGGCGAGCCCTCTGCGCCCTGAGCTGTGGGCTGGGACAGCACGGGACCCACAGGTAGCGTGAGTGTGTGTGCGAGTGTTTCTTCCTGAGAAGGATCGGACTCCAGAGATGGAGTGTGACGATGAGGAAGTTTCCTCTGCCTTAGAACTGGGGCTGCTCTCACCCCTCCCTGTCCCCAACTGGGAGGGATCTCTCTGCACTGGCTCTGCCCCTGTGCGTTTGGATGTCTTGGTTCCACTCTTTCTGGGCTTATGTCCCTCTCCTCTAAGAAGGAGGGTCAGCAACCCTGCATTCCAGGTTGAGGTGGGGAGTAAATAAGATCACGTGTGTCTACCCAGGGCTTGCTCTCCACGAAATCGAGTTGCCCAGGGTAATGGGATGCAGTGTTTACCCAGCCAGTGTGCAAAGGCATGTGCCAGGGACCGAGAAGCCCTCAGTTTGGCAGGGGTCATGCAGTGGGGTGGGGGCCCTGTTTGATGAGTAAGTGTGGCCCCATTAACTGTTTCCCAGGGTCACCATCCCCACTCTCCAGTCGGTGTCTGAGACCACAAGAGGATGCTGCGGTGGCTTCTTTTCTTCTCTGCTCTGGGTCTCAGAGCTTGGGGTGAGTTTTCCCTCACTGATCAGAGAGTAACTGAGAAGGGGCATCCTGAAGTCTTCATATGCTTATGCTTTCTTAGGAAGAAAGAATTTGCATTTAGAAGCACAGAATTGAGTTCAAATCCTTGTTCTGCCTCCAGCAATGATTTTAAACCAGTTAGTCAGCTCTGTAAGACTATTTGCCCACCTGCAAATTTAACTAAGTTTCCGACCTCCTAAACTGTGGTGAGGGTTCCCTGGAGGACTCAGTGCCTGAGCAAAGTCAGTCAGAGCCTGGGGTTTATACTTGTTAATAAAAGAAGGTTCCTTGGGGTGGGAGTGTCAGGTGACTTGCTGTGCCTCATCCTGAAGTCCCTTGCTCCGGAGCACAGGCCTAGCAAGTGCCCCAAAACAATCTCAGGGGGACTGACTCCAGCCACGCAGGTGATTCTAGGAGATTCTAATCCCATTTCCACAGAGACTTCCCCACAGCTTCCAGCAGGTACAATCCTCCTAAGAAAAGACTTTATATTTATGTCTCTCGGTGTTTTTTTTTTTTTCCCTTTTTTTGTGGCCAGTTGTGCCCGTAGATGCAGCTCACTAGAAAAAAGATGTTATTTTGGACTCCCTGCCCTTGGCTGTTTAATTCTCTTCTAGGGGACGTCCTGGAGTTGGTGTTGGAGAAACCACACCACGTACCGCTGGCGGGGGTAGTTCTCTGGCCTCTCCAGAGTGTGTTCTTGGTGGGGGTTCAGGTGTCTGGGATGGCTGGGGCTCCCTGAGAACTGGGTCAACTGGGCTGTTCCTTTGCTGGTGACACCCCCTGGGGTGAGATGCAAGGTAACCTCAGGTCAGAGGCGCCTCAGTCCGTTCTTAGCAGCATCTCCCAGCCCACTGGAAAAATCAAACTCGTTCTCAATGGTGAGGAGGCCTGTGGGCTGACTGGGGGTTTCTCATGCCACTAGAATGGTCTCTGAGCACTGCACAGCCACCCTGGCTGGGGCGATGGGCTGAGTTGCAGAGAGGGGCACCTGTAAACCACCTGTAAACCAACCTTGCAGGGGTGGTGGTATGGGAAGGAATAGAACTAGGAAGAGGACAGGCAACTTCTGCACCCCTGACCCAGAGATGGACCGCACACCCTGCCCTCAGGGAGTCCTCAGACAGAAGGAAGACCCAGGTCCCGCCTGAAGGAAACTTCCTGGCTGGGGAGGTGATTGTGCAGCTGGGTGAAGAACAAAGTCAGAGGCACAGAGAGAGCTGTCAGTGAGCATAGTGCCCGTGAAGGGCATTAGTGCCGAGGTGAGGTGGGGGGAGGGTGCTCGGGGCTCCCCAGGGTCAGTGGTGAGATGGAGATGCATCCTGAGGTGGGAAGTGAGGGCTGGAGGGGGGCCATCTGAACAGAGCAGGGTAGAAGCTGCAAGATAGCAAAGTCCAGAGTGGGGGTGGGCCTGGGGTCGAGGAGCAAGGCCTAGGCTTGCATCTGCTTCTCTGGGCAGGTGCAACTTCAGCTATGGGTGATGAGGGGAAGCAGGGATGTGGAGGTGACAAGTGGAGGGGGTACTGCCCAGTGAAGAGCTCCTCCTGGCCTTTTCCACCACTGTGGGCAGACACAGCCCGGCAAGGCAGATGTGGCCTAGGGGATTAATGTAGGGACGTGGGGCAAGATGAGCAGAATAACACCCCCTCCACCCATTGGCCCCCCACAGATGTCTCCACCATGGTGTCACACAAGGAGTGGGGAGATGAAGATGTTGGCTGCAGCACCCAGCTGACCAGGCCAGTGGATTTCCTTGTCACGCACCACATCCCTGGGCTGGAGTGTCACAACCAGACCACGTGCAGCCAGAGGCTGCGGGAGCTGCGGGCCTACCATGTGCACAACAACAGCTGGTGCGGCCTGGCCTACAAGTGAGAGTTAGCAGGGCAGGGTGGGGGTGGGGGGCAGTGACCAAGTCAGAGGCAGGTGGGGTGGGGGTGGGCGCTGAGGGATCACCAAGTGAGAGTTGGTGGGGGTCAGCAGCAGTCAAGCCTGCTCTTCAGGCTGCTGTTTTTCTCATTTTTTTCTGGGTTATAATTATGTCAGGTTTGTATAGAATGAAATAGTTAATAGACCCTATATATTGCTAAGTCCTCAGGATTTTCTGTGAGGCCCTAGACTGTGAGATATAAAAGGCAATGAGGAACGTTAAGTAATGATCGTACTTTCTATTTCCCCAAACCTGGTTCACACACAGCACCTGGAAGTTCAGGTAAATGCTGTGCGTGAACCGGTCAGCCTGTGAGGTTCCTGGGGCAAGGATTACCTACCACCCCACACTGTGGACTGGGAACCAAGGCAGGAAGGTGGGTTTGATTTCCCCCAAATCAGGCAGCTGCAAAGTGGGGATCCTCAACAGCCCATAACAGTCTTTTTGTGCTTCCCGCACCACTGTAGCAGGGTGCGCTCCCCTTGGTGACATCGCTGTCCATCTCCTGCCCCAGTGGCCTTTCTGGCAGGTTCTATGGCTTCTCAGGCCCTCGTGCCCTTGGCCCACTCTGACTATTTTGGGTTGTGGACAGTTCCTGGGCATGGTGACAACTTCCAGCCTCAAGTACCCACTGACTCGTCTGCTTTGATGCTTTGATCTTACACCCAATTCCTGAGCGTGAAGGGGAGTTAATGTCCTTTGGGGTGGGAGTTGGTAGAGAGCTTCCTCAGCACCCAGCCCTTCTGAGGGGCAGTTCCAAAGTGCATTACCTACCTGACAGGCTGGGGGGAGTGAGCGCCAGCCCAATTCCACACACTTTGTTGAATCTTTTCCTCTGTCTTACTCTCCTTGCTTCTTTACCCTTGCTTCTGGGGTTGTATCCCCCCAAACTGCCTGAATCTGCATCCTATTCTGAGGTGCTGCTTGGTGGGGAGTCTCCAAGGGACAGTGGCCCTGCACAGTCACACACACAGCCTGGTGGCCACTTGTATTTTGGAGGGAGGATGAGAGTCATATTTTAGGACATGTGGAGACTGAGAAGATTCTTATTTTGTGTGGTTGATTCTCTTTATTTCCTGTAGCGGCTCCAAGACCTCTTCTCCTTCTGAGTATGCAGGATGATTCTGTAAAGCCCAGACATCTGGATAAGGAGGCGGGTGGGGAGCACGAGTCTAGATGACTCTCCTGGCCATTTCTGAGCTTAGCCCTTGCAAGTTCCCTTTAGAGAGGAAGGCTCCTTTTGAAGGCTGGGGAGTGGCTCCTCTCACAGGACCGGGCCTCCGTCCAGTCACTGAGCCCTTATCTCCCTGCCGCGCAGCTTCCTGGTCGGGGACGATGGCCAGGTGTATGAAGGTGTGGGCTGGAACATCCAGGGCGTGCACACCCAGGGCTACAACAACATCTCCTTGGGGCTCGCCTTCTTCGGCACAAAGGAAGGTAATGGTCACCCCACTGCCCTTCTCAGATTCTCCACTTTGTTGCCCCAATACCGCTGCCTTCTCGCCCTTCACATTTCCCTGAGCTGCGCTAGCTCCTCGAATCCTTCTCTCCCTTGGCTTTTGCATTCCTTGGGTCCTCTTCCTAGTGTGCTGGCTTCCTCCGCAGCCTCTGGAGCAGACTTCTCTTCCTTTGGCATCTCACTCTGGAGCTGCTCTCTGCCTTGCTCACCTTGGAAGGTTCTGCTCCGTCTCCTACTTCCATGTCAGTGATGATCACACCTTCCTCTCGAGCCCTGACGCTTACGTAGTGCTAGGCTGTGCATTCCCATTTCCTGCCCGGCACCCTACACCCTCCTTCCATTTCTCTTACCCTGAGATTTTCTACACAATTAAAAAAAGCCTCTTTGAGGCCTCTAATCTCTGACTAAGTCTTATCCAGTTCCTTCTAGTCTTATGGCTGCTCCCCACCCCTGCCACCTGCAGCCTAACTTAGAGTGTGCCCTCTTTCCCGTGCACAGAGCTCTTGCACATCTAGTTTCTCACTGGCCCCATATTCTTCAAGGAGGTCCAAATTCAAGTTTAATGAACATGCCTGAAACCAGTGCAGCCTTAATGTCACAGGGTGAAGCAGCTATGACAGAAGAATCAGAACATCTCCCATCTCCAGCCCTGGTGTTTTCCTACTCACCCAGAGCTCTTCGTGTTCAACTTGGTTTGTTTCCATGAACATTTGTTGCTACCTGGGTGTTACCTTGTTAGCTGTGGGATCTTGCCATGTTATTTTTTGGATTTTAAAGTTCCCCTTGGTGAATAATGGGGCTAATAATAGCATCTATCTCAAGGCTTATGGCAAAGATTAAAGAAGCGAATACAGGTAAAGAAGCTGGAAAGTGTCTGGATGGCTAACCCTACCCTGGCCAGTTGAATGTTCCTGACTATGCTCCTTCGTAGATGAGTATATGAGTGAAGTCTTGGTGGATGGTTGGGGAATGTCTTCATCCTGGGCCACCAAGCCCTCCCCCCAGGCGGAGCTTGATGTTCAGGCCTCCGGATGTAGGGATGAGCTTATTCCCCTTTTTTCTCCTCCAACAGCTATGCAGGGACTCACGGGGCTTCTCACTCTCCCCCCTAACAACCCTCCTGAAACTTAAGTCAGACCAAGGCTCCTCTCTTCCAGGCCACAGTCCCAGCCCTGCCGCCCTGTCAGCAATGGAGGGTCTGATTGTCCATGCGATACTGAAGGGCCACCTGTCTCCCATGTTTGTTCAGCCACTTCTTGTGAAAGGCGAGAATTGCCTGGCCCCTAAGCAGAAGGAGAGTCCCAAGAAAGGTAAGGCCTTCAACCCTAATGGGACTCTTTCCAGACTCTCTCCCAACCCCCAAGGGGGTGACGTTTTCAGTCATGGTCTCACAGGATTCCTTGTAGAGTGCCACAGACCGCCTTGGCAAAATGTCGTGTCAGGGGTTCCTAAAAGGATGAGATGGCGTTGGCGAAAACTTAAGGGCTAAGGGGAAGGGGATGAGGTAGTGAGGAGACACTGACACTTGATGAGGTGCAAGTATCTTCTACTGAGGGGCTCAGCAGGTCTTTATTTATTCATTTTTAGCAAGCAGTGAGATGACATCATCATATGCATAGAAGCAAAGTAGAAACAATCAGTGCATTCTTTTCCCATAGACTTTTGGCTACTACGTGCTCTCAGCAAGAAGGCAACCTTCAAGGTTAATAGATAAAAAACTAAGCCTTACACTAAAACTTATTATTTCAGCTAGACAATTACCTAAGACAGTTGATAGCCACCAGTACACCCCTATCAGCTAAAGCCTAAGCATAAAAAGACTTTTCTATTCATATGGCCTTCAGCCGGAGGCCAGCTGCTTCTCTGCTATCAGAATCTTTTCTACCTAGAAACTTCTTAACACAATTAACTTCATTTAAAAACTTTCCTAAGAAACTTCTAAAAAAGCAAAAGAAGGACTTACTATAATTGTTGTGCAGGATTGTTTGTCAGGCATGTACAATAAATTGTCTCCCTTTGTCAAGTGGGCCAAATTGTTTAATTACTAATTTCTAAACAGATAATTTTCCATGCCATTTACTTACAGTATGCTGATATGTATAATTTATTGCCTAATGTACTTTCTGATAAATTTTTCTCTTTTTATGACCAAGAACAAAAAACGAAGGGATGTTAAATCTTCAGCCCCACGGTGTGAGGCACAAGGAATCTTCGGCCCCACGGTGTGAGGCCCTTTAGCTTCGGTCCCACAGTGTGAGGCCCTTTTTCTTAGCTGCTTGCCAGTGTCTTATCTGGCTGGGGCATCAAGGTCCTCTTTAGCAGTAGAGGCAACTGGTTACCCAACTTCTCTGAACTTTTACAGCCAGCAAACCTGAGAGGGACCCTCAGGTCACCATTTCCCCCCCAGATTCCTAGAATGATAGAGCCATGGCTTCATGCTGGTGTAACATATATGTCCTCATTTCTTCAATCATCCAGCATTGGACATTGGGTCATCCCAAGGAACAAAACACACAAAAATAGTCCCTTCTTGGGGTTTCTGGCTAGAGGGTAGGAAATGATAATAAGCAAATAAATGAGCACAAGATTTGGTGTGTCTTATGATGGAGGGGCAAAAATCTTGGAGAGGGGCCGGATGTACAACACAAGCACAAGTGCATACCTTTCTGAACACTGAAAACAGAACAGTGGGTGGAAGTGCTCAAGTTACCACAGCCACTAAGTTTAGAGGGGGAGTTGAACATAATTTTGGTAGTAAAAGCTAGATGCTGGATTTAACAGGTAGCAGCATCAAAATCAGTGTAGTTAATAAGCCTTTCAGCCTTTTCTTGGACTTAAAATTATTTTAGAGAAAATTAGCTACACTAGATTCAAGTTCTACATAAATTTTCTATGCCTTTGTATTGGTGCCATTTGTCAATAGTAATAGTTGCTTGGATTGATAGAGAACTTTATGGATTACAATTGCCCTCAAAGTCATGCTTTCAAATGAAAATTCAGCTGATTTCTCCAAAAGGGAGCAAAGCATCCACAGTTCCTCAGGAGGACATGTTCACTGTCCTTTGGGTACTGCTTTTTGGGTTAGAAACCATGGATCTTTGGTTCCTTCCTCTCAGCCCATTCCCAGGTGGTCCATCAAATGTTTCTGGGATTTTCTGAGTTCATACCCTAGGTAGGATACCAAGCTGGTGGGGTATTCAGTAGTGAGGTATTGATACGGGGCAGTTGCAGGGAGCAAAATGAATCCTCATGTTCCTGTTCCTCTGACCTTCCGCAGCATGCCCCATTGTCCTGAGGTCTTCTTGGAAGGCTAGAGAGACCCACTGCCCCAAGATGAGCCTCCCAGCCAAGTACGTCATCATCATCCAAACCGCAGGGAGAACCTGCCACATGTCTGATGAGTGCCGTCAGTTGGTCCAAGATATCCAGTCCCTCTTCATGGACAAATATGAAGCCTGTGACACTAGGTATAAGTAAGTAAACCTGAGGGCAGGTGGGCTTCTTAACACTTGGGGACAGAAATTGAATCTTTGAAAGGGAAGCAAAAGGGACAAATGATAAGACGCCCACGGTGTGAGACGTGTCCATGTGTAAACACACTGATTTCTCTCACAGACATGGATGGGCCTTATCTGGAATGCAGCTAAGGGTAAGTCATTCTCTTTGAGCATGTTCCAAAATGTGAGGCCATATCACGAAGTATCTTGTACTGAAGCTGGAGAGTTCGAGCTCCATGCCTAAAGACAGAAAAGAGGTCTTGACATAAGACTTGCCCTAGGAAGAACACCCTGGTTGTTGCTTCTGGAATGGATTGGAAAAGGGAAAACTGGTGGTGAGATGGTCAATCTTAGGACTCTGTTGCAGTCAGACAGGACGGGATGGCATCATGGTTGGGTGGTGGCTGCCATCCTGGATGAAGTAGAGGAATCTGAGTGGTTAGGTGTTCATGATGAAGGTGCAGAGTCCAGTAGGGACAGTGGTTGGGAGACGTGCTTGATAAGCCTTGGTTGCCGTATGGGTCAAGAATGTGGGCTGAGGCTCACATTCTTGGTTGGGGTCATGGAGGATGGGGTGTCTTTCACCACAATGGGGAGCTCAGAGAGGGAACAGGTAGGGAAGAAGGTGGGTCCATGAGCGGACACACGACTTTCTGAATGGCAGCTGAAGCTAAGGAAGCAGACGATTCATCCTGGGAGAAGTGTTATAAAGAGAGGGCTGTACCCAGAGGAGCTCATGTAGGCAGGAAGATGAGGTGCAGATGAGTCTGAGGGGCAGCAGCCAGAAAAGGCGGGGAGAGAGTGCCATGCCATGGAAGTTAAGGGGAGGGAATATTCCAAAGGGTGGAGGAGTTGCAGGGTAGAAAGCACAAAGAGGTCTGGAGGGGCAAGGTCAGAGAATTGTCTTTGTATGAGGAAGTTGCAGGTCGCCTTGGGAAGCAGTTTTGCTGGCGAGGTGTGGGAGTTCAGGCAGAAGGCTGCCACTGTTGACTTCACAGCCCTAAGCTCCTTGGGGCCAGCAATGGGGTGCTGGAGCCCCAGGGGCTTCCAAGAGTGATTGCTGGAGATTCAGAGGTTTTGGATCCACTCGTTAAATATTGGTGGTCTGAAATGGGCTGTGGTGGGAATCTTACACTTCAGAAATCAATACAGGTCATACATCTGGGCTTTCTGCCCTCCCCTGCTCTATGAGGGTTGGTTTACCAGAGCAGCACCTTCTTTTTTGTAACTCAGTGCCTAGGAGATAGCTCACATATGGGTCCAATGGGTAAAGGTGTGGTTGGATGGACGAAACCACCCAAAGTGCCCATCTTTCATGCTGACCTATATGTCCCCTTGGATCCTCCAGTTTCCTTGTGGGCCAGGATGGCGTCATTTATGAAGGAGTGGGCTGGAATGTCCAAGGCTCCCACACCACTGGCTACAATGACATTGCCCTGGGCATTGCCTTCATGGGCACCTTCTCAGGTGAGTGGCTGTTTTGGGCCCTGGTGGTCATTGGATGGTGTTTGAGGGACAATATCAGACTCAGGCATATCAGGCATTATGTTGGGGTCAGGTAAGCTGGGTCTACCCAGCTTTAAATTTGATACTTGACTAGGTTCAATGTGACCAAGGTGACATCCCCCCAACAGAAGACCCGCCTTCACTCTATCCAACCCAATGTCTCTTTCTTCTGATATCCAAGGCATGTGTAAGATGAGGGAAAAGATCTTTATGTGTATGTTTACAGAGCAATGAAGAGAGCACAAAGCCAAGCATGAGCCCTGTCCCTGGCACTGAGAATTGTCACTGCCCAGCTCTCTTGGCTGAAGTTTGTTTAGACTCAGGAGCCTTTTGTTGAGCTTCTGGGAAGAGGAGGCCATGCCACAGGGGCTGGTTCAGGTTGATTCTAAGATGAGCATTAGCCAGGGACAGGGGTTGACTCAGGGATGTACCTGAAGATGGGACTGGGCATTGGGGTGGGGCACATGAAGGGTCAGGAAATGTGTGGCCATAGAGGGATGGCAGGCCTTGGCCCTGTTGACTTGCTGAGTCAGATAATCTGCAGTGGGCCCCCATGTGTGTTGTAGGGTGTTTAGCAGTAGCCCCCTTGTTATGACTACCAAAATGTCTCTAGACATCACCAAATGTCCCCCAGGGGGCTAAACTTCTCCCTGTAAGAACTCCCAGGCTAAACCTTTGCAGTGGATAATCATGTATTTTATCCTGGGCTCTGCTTGTGTGATTCAGGAAGGACTTTGACACCAAAGAATCTGAAATATTGAGTTTGTTTTCTGTCTGTATAGAAGGGTGACTGGTAGTGGTGGAATATATTCAATACTAGCTTGGTGGTGCAGGTGGGTGAGGGTCTAGGAGTGGGGGGCACGGGGGGCAGGGGCCCTGGACCTACAACTGATGGGCCTGTTGTCTTTTGCAGGTGCCTCACCCAATGCTGCAGCACTAGAGGCAGCCCAGGACCTGATCCAATGTGCTGTGAACAAGGGGTACCTGATTCCCAACTACCTCCTGGTGGGGCAGAGTGATGTGGCCAATACCCTGTCTCCTGGGCAGGCCTTGTACGACATCATTAAGTCTTGGCCTCATTTCAAACACTGAGGGAGCCCCTGGTCCTTCTGACACTGCTGCCCCCAATCCCAATTGGCTGCTGGGCCTTCCCAGACCTCACCTCCACTCTGACACAACACCTCCTGTCCCCTTCCTGTCAGCCCCGCCCCGACCCTTTCCTCAGGCTGGTATGCTCCTGTCCTGCTAGCACCCCCCAGGACCCTCACACCCCAGAGCCCAGCGCTGCCAGCGCAGACGCCTCTGAGTCTGGCCCCAGTTGTCCCCTCTGCTCACCTTCCTCTCCCTGGGCACACGGCCCCTCAGTCAGGTGAGGGTTGGTTCCCGCTGGACTTCTTGCCACTTTGGTGTGTGCCCCTGTGCCTAGAATGCATGTCCTGCTGGGTGCCCCGCCGCCTGCCCTCTCCCCTGGCCCCTGCCACTGTCCCCAGCTCCTCCTCTGTGCCCGCACACCCACGACCTTGTCTGTATTTGAAAGGGGCCCTAATTCAGGACCATGACTGCTTGTCGACATGTCTGTTCCTCCACTGGATGGCGAAGTTGTCCAGTTTTGTTTCCCTGTGTCCTCAGTTCCTCAGCAATGTCTGGCATCCAGTAGGTGCTACTGTCATAACCAATATGGAATAAACCAGTGAGTGAGTGGATTGGATCTCTGCTTCTCTTTCTGATTTGCTCTTTCACCCCCGCTTTGGGGATATCTTCCTGGGTCGTCCCCCATCCCGCCGGCACTCCCCTTGTCCCCTTTGTTCCCAGTCCGAGGCTCAGAGCCGGCTCTGGCCTCTCATCTGCGGTGGTTTCTGTGTCTCCAGGATGCAGTGTCCCGTCCTCCCCGAGGCCCCCAAGGCAGCTCCCTGCCCAGGCCCAGCTGTGTCCACACAAGCCTCCCACTGCTGTCATGAAAAGGGTGCTCATAGATGAAAGCTATAAACTAATCTCAAACAGATAAAGATATCAAGACAGTGATACAAGATATGAAAGAACAACTAATTAGAAGCATAACAAGTTTGAAACCAGGCAATAAAATACAGGAGAGAACACGAAATGAAAGAAACAACCATTTCAGAAAACACCAGTTTAAAAAAGGAAGTAACAGTGAATATACGTAACAAATAATGTCTTAGAAGAAAAAGATCAAATAATGGAAAATTCAAAAATCAAGATAGGGCCTCCCCGGTGGCGCAGCGGTTGAGCACTGGGCTGCGAACTGCCCGCATCCTTTGCAGCGCCAGTTCGATCCCCAGCCGCAGGCGAGGGTCCCACATGGCGCGCAGACCTCTCCTGCCACCCGCTGCTCCCCTCACCAGTGTATTTCATCGGTCTGCCTGTTCTGTTCCCTGCTCTGGCTCTGGTGAATTCTCTCACCCTCCTGCGCTTCTGACTTTACCCAGTGCTTGTATAAATGAATAAATAAATCTTTAAAAAAAAAAACCAAAAACAAAAACAAAAAAACCCCACAAAAATCAAGAGAAAAAAATTAGGTTAAAACAATACATATGAGAAAAGCCAAGAAATGACAAGGTACATATGACTGGACTCTATCAAAGAAAACTAAGAGATTAGAATGAATACTTAAAACTACAAGTCTAGCAAACCTTACTGAAATTTTAAAAAGTGGAGAAACTTTGCTTTTAAAGGGCATATTTTGTGCCTGAAAAGACTGACTCAAAATGATGTCTTCTGTGTCTCCTGCCCAGTGTCACTTCCTCAAGACTTGCTTGGTGCCCTGCTCCTTCTCCGCACAGCAGCTCCAGCATTTGAAACCTTCTCAGTGACTGTGTGGTTGTTTTCTGTCTCTCTTCCCTCTAGACTTTGAATTTCATGTGCGCAGACATGACGAGGGTACAAACATAGTTGCTTTGCACTGTACCCTTAATTTAAGGAAGCTATATGGAGAAAAAGAGCAAAACTATCCATTGAAGTTGCATTAATAATGTCAACAATTAGATTGAGTAGGTAAATAATTCCTCTAATGTAGAAAATATTAAAAAAATGAAGAAGATTCACTTCAATTGCATCTCATATGAGCCTATCTATTCTCTGCTATTTAAAAATTTTTCCTTTTTTAAAAATAGAATATGTAAGTATTATTTTAAAAGGAAAATTCTACAATGCAGATCGCAGTTATGGTCTTTTTAGTATTTAGAGTTCATACAAAATTTGAAAAATTATGATGAATTTGCAGGGTTATAACTACAAATTGAATTTTACATATTTATGACTTTGAATTTTCAATTTTACAGTGGAACTGATGAATTAAAGAAAGTGATTTTGACTAGACATTTGTGTCTGAGGGTGAAGACTTTAAATTATATTCTCAATCCAGTGTGACTCCTCTTGAAGTTAAAGCATATGTACAGTAAAAATATACTAGATATTTTTCTAAATATGTTTGTAGATTTCAGGATACATTTTACTTGGATAATATCAGCTACAAGTGGAGAATACCACTTCTTAAATTAAAATGTATTTAAAATGACCCAAGAAAATGAAATACTGAATCAAATTAGTGCCAAAATTGGCCCAAAGAGTTCTCTTCCTCAAAAATAAAGTAACTACATAACCAATTATGGTATCTCAGTGACTTTGAGTTCCAATTACTTTGATTAAAAGTATCTTGTATTTAATAAGTTGGTTTATGTAATTTATACAATTGTATCATAACTGTTTTTATTGAGAAGTACACAACACTAAGTACAGTTTCCCCTGTGGAAGGAGCACCTCTTTAGTTCTCATAAAAATCCCTCCTGGACATGCCTGGGCCTTGCTTCTGACTGTCTGCCCAGAAGCCCTGGGTGTCCTGTCAGGGACCTCAGGCCTGCCCTGTTTCCTCCCCCCTTTTGGGCTGCCTCATTCCGTTATCACTTGGATTTCTCCTCTTAAAGTTGACTTCAGAGTGAGCCAGTCTCTAGCTCTCCCTCACTTGCTGTGTTAAAGATGAGCTTATAAACCATTATAAGGGTTTCTAAGGGTTTTCCTACTAATCACCATGGGAAAACATTCAGAATCATAAATAAAAATGTCAGACATGAGGATATTGCCAAGGTTTTGGAAAACTCATGAGCTTGTTTCTGTCTTTGTCACCAATTGTAATTCTGGGTCCTCTGCTAGATGTCTCTCTCTCAGGTTTTTGTCCAAGACCCTGTCCCCCAATATGGCGGATGGAGCTCACGAAACATGTTTCCTTCAGACGTCAACCGGTCTGTAGGTTCCAAGAGACCCCTTCCCAGCTCTGGCCCCTGAAGTGTGAGTGGACCTGTCATTGTGAGGAATGTGGTGGGTGTTTGGCTGCCTCTCATGGAGGGGCTTTGGTCTGAGCACCCCCTTTCGTGGGTGTACTTCAGATTCTTTTGACAGAGCAGGACTGAAAGCCTTATGTATAAACCTCCTCAGAGAAGGTACAGGGATTCTAGGAGACCAGAGCTGAAGATGAAGGCCACTGACGGGTTGGGTGAAGGGGTGGAGAGTTTTGGTTGATGAAACACTTCTTATGACGTTTGTCTCCGGGAAGCAGTTTGATGCTAAGGGCAAACTGGCTATGGGTGGAAAAGACTGCCTCCAGAAAGGAACCTTCCCACTTCCCTGGCCCCATCCTGCCCTGCTGGTGAGGGGGGCAGGCGGGGCTGGGGGGTGAGTGGCCTCCACCTATTGACACACACCCAGAGCTGATGGCCCCTCCCACGGGCACCCTGGAGTGTGGGGGGAATCCCAGGCAGGGCATGAGGAAGGAGCTCAGCAGCATTGAGCAATCGCGCCCTTCCCCAGGGAGGAGGTGCTGGCTTGTGCACAGGGCGGGTCCCTCTGTCAGGGAGTCTGCTCTCACCTGGTTTCTCTCAGAGCCTGGACAGAGAAGCTGGCTGCAGCCCGGGAGTCCTGCCCCCTGCTCAGTGTGTTGTAGGGACCCCAGGCTTTCCTCTTCCCTCCTGGGAGGCAGAGCTCAGCCCTCCCATTTCTGGGGTGGGCGTGTCCTCTAGCGTGGGGGACAGTGCATGCCCAGGAGGCTGCTGGAGGAGGAGGGCGGGGCAGAGGTCAAGACTGGAAACTGGGGGGGAGCCCCCTGCGCCCTGAGCTGTGGGCTGGGACGGCACAGGACCCACAGGTAGCGTGAGTGTATGTGAGAGTGTTTCTTCCTGACAATAAGGTTAAAACATTAATGTGGTGGAGAAATTTCCACTTATCCCCCTCTTGAATTTTCTTCAAATAAGAAAACTTTTTTTGCTCTAAACTCTTCTAAATGAATTTGGTTCTGCCTCTCATGTACCTTTCTTGCTGAGGCTGGCGGTCCTGGGGTTACCTCTCCCCTGTTCCTTTCCATTCTATCTAGCCTGGAATCTCTGTCGACTACGTCTCATTGCCTCCTATTCTAATAAGTCCTTTTTATTTTAAGATACAGAATTTTAATTCACAATGATGTGAGCCATGGTGGGTAAACCTTGGCTTGGTGTTTGCGAGTGGGGCAGGCGTGGGAGACACCAGCTGCCCTTCCCCTGCTGTGATCAGGGGCTAAGTTTGCAATTGCAGCTCAATGATGTGACAAACACAGGGGAGCCTTTACCACATTAACACACCTCTGACTCAAGTAGCGCTGGGTTGAGGCCCACCCTGCTGCTCTTTGTGGTTCACCACTTCGAGCCTCTGTGTTCCTTTCTATAAAATGGGACTAAGGATATCTTTCAGGAATTTAACAAGGATTACACATAAAGTTGCAGCACTAGATGGAGCAATATCTATATAGGGTTTGTTCATAACAGCTACTCATGGATTTTAGAAATTGTTAATGTATGCTGGGAGTCTAAGATGAAGCACTGACTTCTTACAGGGAAACCAGGAGCTCCCAGGGAAGAGGAGTCTGGGAATAGGCATCTGTTATGGACATGGCTCTGGTCGAGGGTGGTGCTAGGCAGAGGTGTCAGCAACCTCATCTTCACTGAGCACCTGCAAGTCTTGTGCTGGAGAAGCTGGGGAGGCTGGCCAGGTGCCAGCCCACAGGATGGAGGCAGGTGGACAGGGGTCAGTGCAGTGGGTGGGTGTCACTGATGATGACTGTGATCGGCTTAACTGTCCATATCTCTCAGGGTTCTGGCCGCGCTCTCTCATCGGCACCTGGGACCACAAGAGGATGCTGCTGTGGTTTCCTGTCTTCTCTGCTCTGGCTCTCGGAGCCTGGGGTGAGTTTTCCTTCATTGAGTCAGAGGTGCTTTTGCCATCAAAATCCCTGCCTGGTTTCACTTGTAGGTTGTCCTGTCCAGACCCAGTGCTCCTACCTCTCCCGACCTCCAGGGTCCTTGTTCCCCTCACAGCCAGCCCAGGCCCCCTCCCCTGCTGAGCTGGTTGCATCTTCAGCAATCTCTCCAGCCAGCCCAGCACACATCGGCTCAGAAGGAAATACTCTCAGAATCATGGAGGCCACTCTCAGTGACCTTCTCTGACAGGGAAAAACCCATCATATTACAGCAGTGACTTGCCCAAGGTCATCTGACAACTTTGGGGAGGCCACAGAGTGTAGTGGTTATGAACATGGTTCCAGGGTCAGGCAGCCTGGGTTGGAATCCAAGCCCACAGCTGAAAACTTGTGTGGTCTTTGACAAGTGGCATAATCTCTCTGAGCCTCAGTTTCCTATCTTTATAGAGAGGGAGTTATTCTTCATTGCCTACCTCTTAAAGTTGTTCTTTGCCACAAACTTTGTGCCCTTAACATGCTTGTGAGTGACAGAAAGGGGCTGTGGGATATGGTGTTTGGTGATGCTATAGTGGGTTATTGCTCCCGGGACCCCTGGTACTCAATGTGGGGAGGCATAGGGCACCATGGCGACAAATCCTCTATTAATCCTGTCTAAATTATCTAGTTTGTGAGTGTGGTCACAATGATCTTCAAATTTCTGTTTTGAGAACCTTGCCTATATCAGTTGGTGCTTAATACATGTATGAGTGTTAACCAAAAATGATGACATCTGGGTACGTGGCACTTGGATTTGTTAATAAGTATGCAGGCGGACCAGGGTAGGCAGCTGCTCAGACGAGGGTCAGGAAAGACGGCAGACTCCCTAGAATGGAAGGGGGTTAGAGGAGAGGGAGGATGGGGATCTTGGGCAGCTTTGAGAGGCAGGGCAGGTTGCACACATCTGTGGATTGCCCCCTAGAGGAAGCCAGGGGCCTGGGAGAAGAAGGTGGGCTGTGGGGCTGGGGCGGCCCCCCTCTGAGCTGGTCCAGGTGTTCTCTGAGGATCACCAAGCGCAATATACCTCTGCAGGGAACTCCCCACAGTTCTCCTGGAATGAAACCCAAGCCAGAGGATTGTCAGAGAAGCTTTGGGACCTGTTTGTTGGCATCTTACATCTGTTATACAAGGGCCACAATGGTGAGGTGGCTTGGGGGTTTACTGGGGCTCCTTAGGCTACCAAAAATGTTTCTCAGGCTTCATTAGAGCTGGGTTGAGTGCTGGAGGGGTATAGGATCCCATTACCATTGACTCACATTACCAATGACTCACATGTGGCAAAGGTTTTGCAAAGGTCGGTTCTTGGAAGGGGGAACAAAACCCCAGGGGGCAAAGGCATGCTCCCCCCTACCCAGCCTCTAGCTCCCTGAAGGAGTGGGGAGACACTGTTCTTTGGGGAGTTCCTGGGAGTTCTCCGGATTGAGGAGAGACAAGGAGCCCTCAGAGACTCTGGGCCTGTGTGGAGCTCTCACAGCACGTTTCCATCCGGAAGAAAGCCAGGGAGCCAGTATTCATGGAGCTGCCTGTGGGTCTCAGGCCTGGGAGCCCCTAGTTTGAGGACAGTGACAGGGCTTCCCTCAGAGAGACACGAGACAGGAGACACGGTCAGAGATCCAGGGCAAATGCCAGTGGGGAAAATGCACCCTCTGGCATCTATCCTGAGGTGCTTCCAGAAACTCTAGAGGAAGGTGTGGGGCACCACAGGGAGTACAACCAGAGAGGAGTTGGGGGTGGGATTTGTCCTCTAGGGAAATAGGAGAAGAAAGTCTTTGGGCAACAAGGGGATTTGACTTTCCAGATTGAAAGCAGACTCAACTTGGGCTTTGTTTTCAAGCCGAAGTGGGGATGAGGAGATGAGAAGGGGGCTGTGGTGGTGAAGGCCTCCTCCAGGGGAAGCGGCGTCCCAGCGTGTGAGGGCAGCATGTAGGGGGACGTGGCCTGCACTGCAGCATGTCATCCTGCCATTTCTCCACAGGTGTGCCCACCATTGTCCCCCGCAAGGAGTGGGGGGCAAGATCACTGACGTGCAGTGCCCCGTTGACCCTGCCTGTGGCCTATGTCATCACAGACCAGGTCTTGGGGATGGAGTGCAAGGTGGGGGAGGCCTGCAGCGCGCGGCTGCGGGACCTTCAGTCCCACTCTGTCTACACCAAAGGCTGGTGTGACGTGGCCTACAAGTAAGAGGTTGCTGGGGCCGAGTCTGCGTTCATGTTCCCTCTGGGCTCCAGGGGTCCTCTCACTCCTCTTCCTCTATTTCTCCCACTTTTTCATTCATGTTACTTTTGTAATGAGTATAAATGTTAAACAAGCAAACAGAATCACAAATCCTCCAGGGGCACTAGGAGGGACTGCTCTGCGCTCTTTGTTCAGATGTGGCCTTGGAGGTGGGGACCCCCCAGAAAGACACAAGGGAGGCTGTGCAACTCTGCCATCACCCTGGGAGCTCTCAGGAACTTATGGCCACAAAGGTCTTCATAGGCATTACCTAAGGAGGCTGTCTGGCTGCTCCAGGGACTTGGAGGAGAAGCACCACCTCCTTAACTTCCCAGGTAAAAGCCAAGGTCTGAGGAGTCACAGGAGGTGTTCCACGTGACATGACAGGAAGCCAGGACCCAGAGCTAGGCTGAGACCACCTGCAGCTCCTGCGCACAACAGGGCTTTCACCCAAGAAGCTGTCTCCCAATGGGTGCCCTAAAGGACCTCCTCCCAGGGGGAGCAGTGAAAGGGTGGGGTGGGAGAGGCTTTGAAGAATGTTCAAGCTCTTGGTCCTGTCATTTAAAAACATGGTGCTGGGCCTCCCCAGTGGCACAGTGGTTGAGCTCTGGGTTGTGAAGCTGCCAGCAGCCTCTGCAGCGCCGGTTCAATCCCCGGCCGCCAGGCAAGAGTCCCACATGGCATGCAGACCTCTCCTGCCGCCCGCTGCTCCCCTCAGCAGTGTATTTCGGTCCTTCTGCCTGCTCTGCTCCCCGCTCTGGCTCTGGTGAATTCTCTCACCCTCCCGTGCTTCTGACTGTACCCAGTGCTTGTATAAATAAATAAATAAATAAATCTTAAAAAAAAAAAATAAAAACATGGTGCATGAATTCAGGCTCTTGAGTTGCATGTTCAAAGTCACTTTGAACCAAAAGAGTATTTTTAAAATGAGGCTCTTGGAATCACATGTAAACTAAGTCATAACAAAATTAAAAGTCTATTTCTGCATCTCTTGGAAGTTTAACATGGGTGTTCCCCTGCCCTCCCACTGCTGTCACTGGGGCTGTAGCACTGCTTTCCCTTAGGAGGATGGGTGAGAGGTTTTCCGTTACAGAGGTTTGTCATTCAAACCATGTTTTTGCCCGGCAGCTTCCTGGTTGGGGACGATGGCCGGGTGTATGAAGGTGTGGGCTGGAATGTCCAAGGTGTGCACACCCAGGGCTACAACAACATCTCCTTGGGGCTCGCCTTCTTCGGCAATAAGATAGGTAATGGTGGTTCCCCCTGCCGCTCTGCCAGAGAGCTGTGCATGCTCTCGTCCTCCACTTGTCTCAATAGCTTGCTTGTCTTCTCTGACAAGTGCATCTCTCTTAGTCCTTTTCTCCTTGGATTCTATGACTTGGCTTTCTTTCAGTTCTCTTCCCCCTTTCCAGACTCTCTCCCATGCTGAGCCACGACTGACACCACTTGAGTTCACAGTTATTGCAGTCAGTCCTAGGGCCTGATGTGAGACACTGAGATTATGGCTGGCAGGGGCAGAAAAGCTTGGTGTCTCTCTTCCTCCAGCGCTTCCTATTGTTTGAACCAGACCAGAAACCACAGGCAGGGAAGTCTGGGGAATATAGTTTGCAGGCTTCTAGCCTTCTGCAAACAGAAGAGAGAACAGAACAGAAATGGAGTTGAGAGCTAGTACAGAAGAACTGATACCTGCCAGGGTCCTCATCTGCCAATGGGCGGAGTAATAGCACTTATGTCAGAGGTTTTCCGTGACCATGTGAGTTAATGGGTGTGAAGAACATTTTCCATCTGCCTGGTGATGGGAACTAATAAGTAACACTATCACCTTTTTCTCCATGTTACACATGCCTGACAGGGCTTTCCTTTGCAGGTAGATGTAACTGCTGCCAGGGCTTGCAGTAGGGACAGAGTAGATACAGTCCAGAGTGGAATTTGAAGAGGTCACCACCTTGACTTCCTAGAGCTCTCTCCAAGTAATTCAGTGCCTCTTAGGCCCTCTGTCCAGTTTTCTCTCTTCCTATCCATTAGCTACTCAGGGTGAGGGGGTTGTCTTGTCCTTCCTCCAAGTCCAGACCAGTTGGAGTTTTTTACTGACAGTTCGGTGTTTCACGCTATCTTCTTGCAGGCATTAGTCCCAGCCCTGCTGCCTTATCAGCTGCAGAGGGCCTGATCTTGTATGCCATCCGGAAAGGTCACCTGTCATCCAGGTATATTCAGCCACTAATCTTGAAAGAGGAGATCTGCCTGGCCCCTCAACAGCCAGTGATGCCCAGGAAAGGTAAGCCTCTTAGTCCCAGCTCACCCTGGACCCAGGGACTGCTCACCATATTGAGGAGCACTCTCTCCTATTGGTGCTCAGTGGTTCCTTGGACTGAGAACTTCTCATGCCTATCATAACTGTGAGATCTGGAAAATTCTGAGAGGGAATCTTGTCCTTCTCTCCATTCCAACAGAATGATATAGCTAGAGACTTATTCTTGACTTAAATATATATGTATATATACTCGCACACACATTTTTCAATCAATCAACAAATATTACTGAATGCTCGGCATTCTCCTAGGTACTGGAGATACAGATGTGAATAAAATGGACAGAAATTTTAAGTGAGTAAATATAGACAATGAAGAGATTAATAACATGCATATATTATATATATATATAATGGAAATAGGGTAGATTAAATATCAATGCACATTATTTGTACTACATGACTACTCACACTCACACTGTTCTAAATGGAAAAAAACAGCCAGCAATATGGCTACAATGCTGAGAAAAACTTGAGTTCCCAGGTTATACTGATATCAGAATGAACATTCCAAGAAGTTGGATAATAAAAATATCCTGCAATGTTCAGGAGCAGTAACCTAAAGGTACTTACTGCAATTATCAGTTTCAGTAGTTTAACTCTGCTCAAGTGGAGCTTTGATTGGATTCAAGGATATTTTTAAAACAAGTTTTTTAAAATTGTAAATCTAGAAATAAATTTTTTCTTGCTTTCAGAAGATGTTATTTCCAAGAATGACAATTCTTTAATTGTTTGTAGACATCAAAGTGTTTCTCTCTTTGGACAGTGAGTCCAATGACTTACAATATTGGCCCTGACACATACGAATTCATTCCTGCATATATTTGCAAGGCCTATTCAAGCACATAGGTCTATGTCATCTCTTGAATAAAATGGCCATGCCTCTGCATGACCTTTCCCTTCAGCTCACACACTGGTTTTCACAGTTGCTACCACTAATGTACATTTTGGACTCTGTTCCTTGGCTCAAGTCCCCTAACCCAGGTGATCACTATCTGGGCTTTCCCAGAATGCCGCAACTGAGTTCATGATAAGCTGTGCCAGTGGGTGCCAGAAATTGGGGTGTTTGAGGGGGGTCACCAGGCCTGCAGTTGTGAGATTGTCCATATATGGGCATAAGTGACTTCCCTTGGATTTTCACCTCACCATAGCTTGCCCCAACATCATCACGCGGTCAACTTGGGAAGCCAGAGAGACACACTGTCCTAAAATGAATCTCCCCGCCAAATACGTCATCATCATCCACACGGTTGGGTTACCCTGCACAGTGTCCATGGACTGCCAGATTTATGTCCGAGATCTACAGTCCTACCACATGGATGCCAGGGGCTTCTGTGACATCGGGTATAAGTAAGTAGGATGGGTGGAAGCGTGGCCTGCCTTTTCTTCAGGGACATATGAAGGGAGGCTGAGGGAGGCACCTATGTTTACTAAGACTTCCTTCATACTAGATATATTATATCAAATGTTGTATTTTATTCTTGCAAGACACTGGACAGAATATCCTTTAGAGTATAGCTAAGGGTTAGTCCTGGGCACATTCTTTATGGGAGGTTGGGAAGATGCTGACAAGAAGAGTTTAGAAGTAACTGTGACAAGGGAGATCCCTATGGAAGGTCACCAAAGGCTCATGCCTTTTTTTTTTTTTTAAAGATTCATCTATCCATGCATACAAGAACTGGGGCACAGGCCAGAGGCGTGGGAGAGTGAGAGGATTCACCAGAGACAGAGTGGGGAGCAGAACAGGCAGACTGACGAAATACACTCCTGAGGGTAGAAGCGGGCGAGACAGGAGAGGTCTGCCGCGCCATGTGGGTATCTCCCCAGCTGGCCAGGGACCGAACCCATGCCATAGAGGCTGTGAACAGCTTCACAGTGCTGTGCTCAACCCCCCGTGCCACCAAGGAGGCCCCAAAGGGTCATGCCTTTTTATGTAATCCCTTCCAACTACCCAGAGATACATGCCCTGTTCTTGCCCTGCTTTTTTTCTTTTTTTTTTTTTAAGATTTATTTATTTATTTGTTTGTTTGTTTGTTTATTTATTTATTTATACAAGAACTGGGGTACAGGTCAGATGCACAGGAGGGTGAGAGGATTCACCAGAGACAGAGTGGGGAACAGAACAGGCAGACTGATGAAATACACTGCTGAAGGGAGCAGCAGGCGAGACAGGAGAGGTCTGCTGCGCCATATGGGGCCCATGCTGGCCGGCCGTGATCGATCCTGTGCTGCAGAGGCTGCGGACAGCTTCACAGTGCAGCGCTCAACTGCCTGTGCCACCAGGGGAGGCCCACATTCCCCGCTTTCTTCTGGCCCACCTCTAAGCTTGCTCTCTCTGATGTTAGAATCCTGATGTACCTCTGGTATTCTTTACCTTATTTTATAGATACAGTTTTTTTTTAACCTCCATGGGCTTCTTTTTGCCTCATCTCTATAACAGGGACAATAAATAGAGACGATCTCTGTTCATGACTTTTCAACTCTGGCTCCTACATAACCTTTCAAGTCCTCCATTTCTCTCAATGCCAACTCTAGTACACTGTTCCGGGTCACCGTCACCTGTTGTCTGGGTCACTGCAATAGTTCCCTGTGAGACGGTTGCCTTTTCCAACCCAATCCAGCCTTAAAACGGATAATTGGGACAACAATACTTTATTTATTTGAAGATAGAGAGTAAAACCAAAACATTCTCTTTGGGTTCCTTTAATGCCAGGTCTATAATAAAGAGACACATTAAGCTAATGGAAAAGCAGAAACTACATAGAGAGCTACCTTAATTTTCAAAGAAGGGACTTAGTTATAGAGTATGATAAATTTAAACCATTCGTCTGTGACCTAATCACAACCCATTTTATAGAATCTTGGGTGAATTCGCTTTTGCATTTGTGCTGTTCTGGCTAGCTGCCTCGCTCCTCAACTTCCATTTTAAAAGCAGTCTTTACAAAATGGTAGAACTATTGCTGCCCTTTGCAGGATTCCCAAGCTTTACTGTGGCTATTTGGTATAGATAATAGAGAATTAACTATAAATTTGAAAATTCTAAATGGAAAATGCCAGAAGCTGAAGGAATGCTACTTTTGCTGTTGTATTCAGTTTTTAGGGTCAATCCCTGTTTCTTGACTTTTATTATTATTATTTTTGAAGATTTTATTTATTTATTTGTTTGTTTGTTTGTTTTTTAAAGATTTATTTATTTATTTATACAAGCACTGGAGGGTGAGAGAATTCACCAGAGCCAGAGCAGGGAGCAGAACTGGCAGACTGAAGAAGTACACAGCTGAGGGGAGCAGCGGGTGGCAGGAGTGGTCTGTGCACCATGTGGGACCCTCATCCTGCAGCTGGAGATCGAGCCGGTGCTGCAGAGGCTGTGGGCAGCTTCTCAGCCTAGCGCTCAACCGCTGTGCCACCAGGGGAGGCCCTAAAGATTTTATTTATTTATTTTTGCATAGAAGAACTGGGGCTTAGGCCAGAGGTGCAGGGGGTAAAAGGATTCATCGGAGACAGGGTGGGGAGCAGAACAGGGGGATTGACTGAAACACTGCTGAGGGGAGCAGCGGGCGAGTCAGGAGACGTCTGCTGCACCATGTGGGCAGCTCCCTGAACGGGGGTCGAACTCAGTCCTTCTTGGTGGGCTGTCACTGTGATAGCACAGAGCCTTAGCCCCTAGGCCACCAGGGAGTTTCCTATTATTAATATTTATTGAAGTAATAGTGCATTATAGCATTGTATAAATTTTAGGCGCACACCAATGAGTGTTTTTTGAAATCCTGTGGTGTCCCTTTTCTACTTCGGCCTCATGTGTCACCTCGGACCCTGACTTGGACTGTAATCAAGACAGAGTGCCCACCCACTCACTCACCATTTTCTATTTTTTTAACCAATATTTACTGGGTATCTGCTCTGTGCCTTGTGCTCAGCAAGATATATATGGTCATAGTCCCTCTGCCAGTGGAGTTGAGAGAGAAGAGAGTAAGCAAGTAATCAACAGCTCAGAATGAGCTACAAAGCCACGAGCAATGTTTGGAAGGTGCTGGGAGAGAGAGAGGGAGGCATTTACGATGATGTGTAGTTTTCTGGTTGGGGAAATCCAGAAGGAAATGGGTTTGTTAGGACATGTTGGTTTTAATAAATAGGAATGGAAGCTGTGGGAGTGGATGACTGTCCAGGAAGAACGTGTTGAGTGTGTGGAGAGCAAGGGGAGACCATACTGCTGGAGGAAGGTGAGAAGGCTGAGGGACCTGAAGGAGGCAGCAAAATACAGGCAAATCAGCATGGTGCGAGCTTGCGGAAGCCAGGCAAGAGGATATTTCAAGAACAGAATGGTTACCAGCTCCATGTGACACAGAAGAACAATGTATCTGTAGTACTAGTGTCAAGGAGGCCCCTGGCCACCATGGGGGCATCAGCCTCAGTGGCTTGCTGGGAAGGAAGGCCATGTTGCAGTGCACTGAAGTCAGCAATTCTTGACATAATCTGTCTTCACTTCAAGGGGTTAGGGACTGGGATTGTTTGTTTGTTTTTTGACCTCTGTGTACACTGGCACATAAGAAATGGCCAGTCAATATCTGATAAATGGATGAAAGAATGAATTAATGATCTGAGGAGTGAATGAAGCCAATTCTGCTTTCCAGAGTGACTTTCTTTACTTTTCTTTGCCCTCCCAGCTTCCTGGTGGGTGAGGACGGTGGTGTGTATGAAGGAGTTGGCTGGAATATCCAGGGAAGTCACAGCTATGGGCACAACGATTTTGCCCTGGGAATCGCCTTCATGGGCAATTTTATGGGTAAGGGGTGAACATGGGCAGGGGACTCTGGGTGAGACAGTTCCATGTGGAACGTCTGAGCACAGGGGGAGTGACAGCACTGTGGATCCTGCCAGTGCCAGTAGAACATTTTAATTTTAAAGTGGACTCAAAATAAGATGCATGTTACTGGAGGCCCCTTGAAGCTGGAACACCCATCCCTACTCAGTTCAACCTTGTTTTGTAGCCATAGCCCAGGTAAGTGTGGAGCTGGACAGAAAAACAGCTTTTGCATACTTTGGTGCTTTTATGGATTTGATGGCAAATGTATTTTCTCGCTGGGTAACCATGGCAACAAGGTTGGGGAGCACCACTGCCCGTGATGGCAAGGTGGTGGACAGCACAGATGCCATGTTAGCCTCGTAGCACACAGCAGTGTGCCATGCTGCTCTCTTCCAGAGCAGTTTTTAACTTTCTGGAGGAAACTTAACAGGAAACCATTGGGGAACACATGACCTCATTTTCTCCTTGTGCCTGGCTGCTGCAACATATGTGAACTTGCTGACTAGGGTGGTGGTGGGGAGGGTGCAGAAGGACTGGACTCTAGGTGCTTCTCTCTGTGCTAAGCAAGGAACCTGGAGATCCTACTGACTGATGGGGTCAATATGTCTTGCAGAAAAGGCACCGAATGCCGCAGCGCTGGAGGTAGCCCAGGACCTGATCGAATGTGCTGTGAACAAGGGGTACCTGATTCCCAACTACCTCCTGGTGGGGCACAGGGATGTGATCAGTACCCTGTCTCCTGGGCAGGCCTTGTACGACATCATTAAGTCTTGGCCTCATTTCAAACACTGAGGGAGCCCCTGGTCCTTCTGACACTGCTGCCCGCTAATCCCAATTGGCTACTGGGCCTCCCCAGACCTCACCTCCACTCTGACACAACACCTCCTGTCCCCTCCCTGCCAGCCCTGCCCTGACCCCTTCCTCAGGCTGGTATGCTCCTGTCCTGCTAGCGCCCCCCCAAGACCCTCACACCCCAGAGCCCAGCGCTGCCAGCGCAGACGCCTATGAGTCTGGCCCCAGTTGTCCCCTCTGCTCACCTTCCTCTCCCTGGGCACACGGCCCCTCAGCCAGGTGAGGTGAGGGTTGGTTCCCTCTGGACTTCTTGCCACTTTGGCGTGTGCCCCTGTGCCTAGAACGCATGTCCTGCTGGGTGCCCCACCACCCTGCCCTCTCCCCTGGCCCCTGTCACTGTCCCCAGCTCCTCCTCTGTGCCCGCACACCCACGGCCTTGTCTGTATTTGAAAGGGGCCCTAATTCAGGACCATGACTGCTTGTCGACATGTCTGTTCCTCCACTGGATGGCGAAGTTGTCCAGTTTTGTTTCCCTGTGTCCTCAGTTCCTCAGCAATGTCTGGCATCCAGTAGGTGCTACTGTCATAACCAATATGGAATAAACCAGTGAGTGAGTGGATTGGATCTCTGCTTCCCTTTCTGATTTGCTCTTTCACCCCCGCTTTGGGGATATCTTCCTGGGTCGTCCCCCATCCCGCCGGCACTCCCCTTGTCCCCTTCGTTCCCAGTCCGAGGCTCGGAGCCGGCTCTGGCCTCTCATCTGCGGTGGTTGCTGTGTCTCCAGGATGCAGTGTCCCGTCCTCCCCGAGGCCCCCAAGGCAGCTCCCTGCCCAGGCCCAGCTGTGTCCACACAAGCCTCCCACTGCCTGTTCCCTGCCTTTGCCAAGCCGGACACAGGCCATCAGGCAAGGATCTGAAGTCATGGGCTGGTCCTGCCCAGAGGGAAGTCTCTCCTTTCAGACAGGAGCAGACACACCGCACCAGGAGCCTGTTCCTGTTTTTCCTGATCTGGAATCAAGGGGAGAAGGAAGAAAGGGAGGGATGATAGAAGGAGCCAGAAACATGGGATTTTTTTTTTAAAGATATATTTATTTATTTATTTATACAAGAGCTGGGGCACAGGCCAGAGGCGTGGGAGGGTGAGAGGATTCACGAGAGACAGAGTCGAGAACAGAACAGGAAGACTGACTGAAATCCACTGCTGAGGGGAGCAGCGGGCGAGACAGGAGAGGTCTGCTGCGCCATGAGGGAATCTCGCTGGCTGGCTGGGAATCGAACCCGCACTGCAGAGACTGCGGACAGCTTCACAGCGCTGTGCTCAACCCACTGTGCCACTGGGGAGGCCCACATGCGATTATTTTTCTTACAACTTTGGTATATTTACTGTGTCACGGTTCTAGAATGTTTTACATTCTTACAACAAAGCAAGTTTTAACAGCCTCACTGTTTACACAGTCCTTTGGACTCTCGAAAGACTATGTTTCTGATCACCACATCACCATGAACTGTCACTATTGTCCCTTGGAGGAAACATACCACAATTGTACATATATACCATGGAATATTACTCAGCATTCAAAAAAGATAAACACATGCAATTTGCAGCAACATGGATGGCGCTGGAAGGGATCATGCTCAGCGAAATAAGCCAAAAAGAAAAAGAAAAATACCGGATGGTCTCACTCATAGCAGGAATCTAGAAAACTTAAATAAGGGACCAGGAAAATGAATAACTATAAGAAAGTGAAAATCAAAATCAACAAAAAACTATGAACCAGAGACACTTTTAGGGGGGCGGGGGCGGGAGTGGAGGGATTGGGGTCAGAATGGGGGGGCTGCAATTGTATGGGGAATATAACAATAAAATTTATAAAAAAAAAAAAAAGAAACATACCACAATTGAAAAAAAAAAAAAGAAAGAAAGAAAAAGACTGTGTCTCTGATCTCTCTGGATCCACTCTGTCTGTCATGTAAGCGGGGAGGGACAAGTTTATCTGGGGAACCCAGGGTTCCAGGGACTCTGACACACACAGCCGGGATAGGGGCTCCAGGAGGTCACTCCAAATGGACGGGACACGATTCCACGGAAACTCTGTCCAACCTCATCCTTCCTGTGGTATGGAGGGTGGGGAGAGGGCTGGATACAGACTTGCCAGGGCGCCTCCCCTAGTTCCTGCAGTGTGGTCCCTTCTCTGATGACAGCCCCTACTTGATGCAGCACATAGCCAAAGGGGCAGTAGTGAGATGCTCAGAAATGACCCCCAAGAAAAAGCTGTCCTTCAGATTTCTTGGCCCTCCTTCTATCCCTCCAAAGCAGAGGTCCTGCCTTTTATTCAAACCCATCTCAGTCCTCATGGACCTGCCTTTCCCTGGCCCTGGTGGGCTTTGGAGGGAGCTGCAGACTCCCCATGTCCTTCAGCACTCATCAAGGTCCCTCAGAACATGCTGTGTGCTCTGAACTATTGCCTTCTCAGAATTGTTTACTTTTTATTGATCTTAAATATATTATCTAGGTAAAATCAGAGCACTCAACTAGCAAATGTTTTTTCAAGGGAAATTCCATGCAGGTTGCCTCTGAGTCTTTCGTATTGAGAAATTCCCTCCAGAAATTCTCCCTTAATTATTCAAAATGGTGTTCAGACTAACAGCCTCTTAGAGGGCTCCTGTGAGGATTAAGTGAATTAAAATGTGTAAGGGTCTGGTAAGAGTCTGAGGCTCTGGCATTACTCACCGCCCCTAGCACTAGTGGCGGTGTCCTTACTCTCCTTGCTGCTGTCATCTTTGCTGCTGTCTCCTATTCCTGTTGGCGGGAAGGACATGACATCATGGGTACCAGCCTCCCCTGCCCGGGGAGTTTGGGTGCAGGCTGGTGAGAGCCTTGTGATGACCAAGCATGTGTGAGTGGGCAGAAGCCCCTGGCAGGAGGCACACATCCTCAGGCTGCCTGCACTCAGGTGCAAGGGGCTCTAGAGTGCTCCTTGGCAAAGGTTTTCCACATTGTGAATTGGAAGAACAAGACTCCAAATGAATTTCCCTTTGGTTCCAGAACAGAACACTAATCTGGTGAAAGCCCTTGATTTTGCAGAAAACTGAACCTGAAGGGGCAGATGCCCATTTCACGTTCAGCCAGGGAGTTGAGGAAAGGCACGCTTGCATTCTGAGCATGGCCTCCACACCACATCCACCTGTCCAAGTCATTCTATGGCCCCTCCTTTCCAACCTGGCACTTAGGACTTTCCACAGTCTCACTCATAGCACGAGCCCAAGTGGGCACTTCACGGGTTCACCCTCTGGGCTTGCCCATTTTGGGGTCTTGGTCCCCTTCATCCCCTCATTCTTTTTCTCTCCTATTCCACTGGGTTTTTAGGATGCTTTTCAAGGCTAGCTGTTCTCCAGACCAGAAGTGATCTCTCCCTCCGCAGTTGCCCATGGACTTCACTGGCCCCTTTGGGTTTATCCCTGTCCCCTGCCTTCCCCTTCTGGACCTGGACTCCCCTGGTGGCAGACTGTGGTCTCTGTGCCTCCAGGGCCAGTATGGGTTGTGGAGCACCAAGGGCCACTGTCTATCTGTGGGACAGAGTCCATGGCAGGTGCGCAGAGGCAGCCATGCTGGCCTGGGAGCTCTTCCATCCCTGGTCTTGGGACATCTGGCACAGATGTGGAAAATGCCAGTGTCTTCATGCTGCTGAAACCTGCCGGCCATTGTCAGATTCCTCATAGGCAAATTCCATTGTGATTCCAGGCCAGCCATGGGTCCCACCCACTGGCAGATGTCCCATGCATGTAGATTTGGGGAGGACACTCTCCAGCACCAATGTCCCATTTCCTCCCATCCTTGGAGGCCTCTGTAACCTTCTCACTGTGGGGACCCAGCCGAGGAAATGTGGTCCGCTGGTCTCTGCTGGCCCCCCACTCTCCACCCCTCGGCGACTCCTCCTAGCTGGCTGACTCAGGAAAAGGGTTCTCCCCGAAGATCCTGCCCACCCTTTCCCTGAGCGCCCTGGCTCTTCCTCTGTCTTTCCAGGGTTTTGCTTCCCACGCTTTGCCTCTCTTTGTCCAGCATCGTGGTCCCTTTTCTGCCTCCATCCCACCTCTTTTCCTGTTTCTCTTTTTTTCGTTCCTTCTCTCATGCTGCCTTCCTCTCTCTTCTTCAGAACATCTCATTTCTGTCTCTGGCCTTCTGTCTGCTTAGGTGTCTGATCCTGTCTTTGTCCTTTCTCTTTTGCTGTCACCAACATCTAAAAACGGCAGCATGGAAGAGCATTGGGAGTGGACGGTGTTAGCACTATGGACACCCAGGGGCCCAATCCACTCTGCCTGCCCCAGCCATGTCCTCCCCTGCCCTGGGACAGCTGGAGGCCCTGAGTGGGTTGCGGGCAGAAGGCCAGGGGTGGGGTGTTTCTGGGGAAGGTGCACACCTTCCAGAAGCTTAGAGCACATAGAAGCAGGACCAGGTGTGTTTCTGGCCCGGCAGGTTCCTCAGGTCAGCTGTTCTGAGGGCTGGGTCTCACTAGCAGAGCCAGCTCTGAAAGAGGAGACATGCTATTAGCTGAGGGAGGGAGAGAGGAGGTGGGGGCTCAGGGAGGACTTTCCACAGTGGAGTAAGAAGTAGTAGTAGGGAGTTGGATGTCCCTTCTCAGGGACCCCTCCCCTCCACCCCGGGACCCTCTGGTTCCCAAGAACCATGCAGCTGCTGAGTGGGAGGGGGGCCGGGGCATTTCTCATCCTGCCATGCTCAGCTAACATGTCCTTTTTTCTGGGACCATTCGGGAGGCCCCTAAATTAGATTCTTATTCAGTGTTTCTTTGGTACTCTGTTCACTTGTAATGATTGACTTACGTGTTCCTTTCTCTGAGTTTATAATTCTTTTTTTTTTTTTTTTGCCTGACTTTCTTCCTAAATCATAAGCTCCAGGAGAGCTTGAAACGTTGACCCTGTTGGTATGCAGACCTGCTTGTGGTGCAGAGTAGGTGCTCAGGACCAAGCTCTGAGGACCACATACCATTTGTTCCCTGACCTTTCTTGGAGCAGGTGGCAAGTGTGATGGCTTATCTGGTGTGTCCCCACTGAGCTGCCCTGTGGTGTGGTGTTGTGTTGTGTGTGGTGGAGTCAAGAGTGAGGATGATGCTTGGGAGGAGGTGAACCTAGGGTCCAGTGGATCACAGCAGGCCTACAGAGCGGACACCCACTCGTGGGTAATTGACAAGGAGGACTGAGCTCTTAACACCACTCGATGATCTTTTCTCTGTGCAGATTCTGTTGGTCTTGTGACATCTGTGATTTTATTGACTCTTTAAGAGCGCTCTGTAGGCAGGAGCCAGTGTTCCTATTTGACAGCTGAGAAAACTGAGTCTTGGCTTGGAGAAAAGTTCATATAGCTAGAACAGGCTAGTGTTGAGCTGGAGTTTTCAACCAGGATGTCCTCCAGGTTGCTCACATTCCTTTTATAACTGGTGACTGGAAGTACATCTTCCTTTTATAACTGGTGACCGGAAGTGGACAAAATACTCCAGGCTCTACTCATTCAGACAGAGTTCACTGCAGCAATTCCTTCCCTTGATCCAACATCAAGGTAATAAATATAAAACCCTATGTAAATGGTGCAGTTTTGATGTCACATAACAATAACAGAATGCAGTCCAAATGGCTTTATCCTTGGGTCACACAGACAACCTACTGGCTCGTGGGTCTTCCCATCACAGTGGCTGTTCACCCATCTCTCACCCCATCATGCCCTCACCAGGCCCGTTTTTCCACCTAAGTGCAGGACTCTAGTTAGTCTTGATTTAGTGTCATGTTAGTAGTGTTTCCCCATAGTTAGAGTCTGTTGAAACCTCTTTAAATTCTGATTTTGTCATCCCTATGAGCCATCCCTCACTTCTTCACCTTCAGCATTTTTATTCAAATCCTTTACTATCATCCCTTGAACATCGGTGCTGCACCTCCCCCTGCAGTGACCCTCAGGGCTAATGGCTGTTGCCATGGTCCCTGAGGTCCGGCGTGGGCAAGGAACCATGCACGCAGGGGGAGAACAGCAAACTCCCTAAGTTGCAGAGAAGCCGAATGCCTGCCAAGAGATAACGACCACCAGAAGCCGCCACAGAGATGATTAAAAGAAATGCTGACCACCTGGAACCTTATCTTGCTGTCTCAGATCTACGAACCTTATTCTGCTACAACTGTCTTTCTAAAATCTTTCCCTTTTCTGGTCGTTAGTTGCTAATTAAAAAATAAAAATATAAAAAGGCTGATACAAATGAAACATTACTAAACTCTGTGTAACAATAGAATTGTTAGTTTAATGATTTCTCTGTTGTGTCCTTGGCTTTATTAGCTTTTATGATAAAAATATTACTTTGTGAAAAGTATATTCATTGTTCCTATGCTTTTAGAGAACATATAAATACTGGCCACTAACCCAAATAAAATTACACTCAGATTTACACTCTCTCTTGAAGTGTGTCTGTTTGTCACTTCTTTAACCGAATCCCTGACCACCCTGCGCAGTCTCTCAACCCTGAGACGGCCTCATCGTCTACTGCTGTGCTGGTCCGCGGCACATCGGCATGTATCGGACAACGAGGTCAGGTGCACCTACACACACCGCCCCATTTGACCCTCGCAGGACCCGGTGAGGAGGGCACTGTTACCCCATTTCACAGATGGGACACTGAGGAGGTGTGCTAGAGAAACTAGATTGAGAGCCCCCATCCTTGTACCCCCTCTCCTTATGTAGTTTTTCCAGAAACCTACCTCTAGGACGACAGTCATCCATTGGCCACAAGTCTCTGCGACTCCTGGCACCAACCACATACACGGTGACAGGTCTACCTGTCAACTCAGTCCTTGCACCTCTGTGACTGCTGGAGGCAGAGAGGAACTGTGACTGAGGTGTGTGTGCCAACACCACTGCCCAGCACTATGAATTAGTCTGTTTTCATTATACCCACGGGGTCATCATTCATTTATCACCAATATTTTATGAATCTGAAATTTTTTTCTTTCTTTTCACTGAAATGGGAAGTGAATCCCTTACCTCGATTCTTTTAATCTCTTAGTCTTTTTACAAGCATGTGGTGAGGTTTTCATCTGGCACAGGGAGATAGTGTTGTGTTTGTAGAGTAGGCCAAATGCAATGTGCATTAAGATTTTTCTGATCTGTGCATGACTGTGGAGCCTCCCAATGGGTAGATTTCTGGTATTTGGGAAGTTAAAGGAGCAGTTTCCGCTCAAGTGCTGCCACTTAAAATCACAGGGATCTTGGTTTAGATTCCAGTTGCAGTGAAGCTAAGAATACTTGTTTAAGCTTCTTGGGTTTGTTATTCTGTCAAATTTAGGTAATAATGAAATTCTCCAGATTGGTATTTAAAGGTAAAAGAGAGGAAGAACTTGCAATACTACAAATAAGTTGCAGTATAAAATATCCACATGATCACACACAAGTGGCCTAAACTGATTGTCTTGTCTCAGGGAGGTTATTATCTGGAGCTGAGGATGGGGATGAGGCGAGGAAGGGGAGCCAACAGGCAACTCCCACAAGGTGAGATGGAACTTACATTTGTTGGCAGGGCCTACTGGTGGACTGTGGAACTGACCACCTTTTCTGTCTGGGATGTTCTTCTTGTCCCCTGTATTCATTGCCTGGCCAATTCCTATTCATCCTTCAGTTTCCAGAGTAAATGTCATGTTTTCTACCACATTCCTCCCCCAAACACACACCCACCACCACCACCACAACCATGACCATCACCACCAACCATTGCTTATTCAGAAACTTGCTCCTCTCCAACACAGTATTCTTTGGCAATGTATCTTTAATCTGTGGCTATTTCATATCTGTCTTCCTCACTAGACAAGGCAAGGACCCCTCTAATATACCCCAAGTTCCTGGATAGTGTAAGGTACACAAGCACATATGGTAGCTTGGTTAGTATTATGGAATAAATGAATGACCTGGGCATTTTCCAAGCCTGAGATGCTTTGGAGTCTAAAGGTCTGAGTGTGGACTCTGTCTCTGGCAGCTGTTGAGTGGATGGTGGTTTAGGGAACAGCTCCAGAAGAGAGAGGGAATCCCACCTTGGATCAGTAGATGGAGCAGGTGAGCTGGTTCCTTGGCTAGGTTGGGTATTGGGCCAGAACTGTTGGGTGTGGAATTAGAATACCAGCAGGGAGATATGCCTGGACCTGCTGGGTGAGGAGGTTGGTGGAGGAAGGAAGGGAGCATAACTGGGATGCTAACTTGCCAGGGCACTTGCTCAGGGGTGGGTTGGGTGTTGGCATCTTGGAACTTCTGGCTACAAAACTGCTCTTGGCATATCAAGATGCAGAATGGCAAGGAACCTGTCTTGACAGTGGGAGGTCAGAGTGAAGCTCCGTGTTTCTGTAGGTCCCCAGCGCTGTCTGGGGTTAAGTTTTCTGCTTGCTCTTGGTCTGTTCCTGCTCCCATTTCTCACATACATCCCATATTTCACCTCCTTCTCCAGGTGTCCATCCAATCCTTCTACTCTCAGCAGAGAAAATCAAGGCTATCCAGTAACTTTTGGTGACCTTGCAAATATTCCTGCAACTGCATCCTGAAAGTTTTCTTCACATCAGCCTTGGAAGGTGCCAAATCACCTCATCTGACAAGGTCCAACTTTTTTTTTTTTAAGTTTTATTGGCTTTCCACTAGATTACATAATTGTGTAGGCTTGCAAATACAACTTCACACTTCCTTAAGTGAATTTACCCACTCACTCTCCACCAAATCTTCAGTCAGAATATTTGGGTAAGAAAAACACATAAATGGAATCCAAATTAGTAAAGAAGTGAAAATATTGCTATCACAGATGACATTATGATATACACAGAAAACCCAAAAGACTCTACCAAAAAACTGTTAGAAATAGCAAGTGAATATAGTAAGTGGCAGGATATAAAGTCAATATGCAAAAATCTGCTGCATTTCTATACGCAAACAATAAATTAGAAGAAAAAAATTAAGAAAACACTCCCATTTACAGTCATCTCCAAAACACGAAAGAATAAGCAAAGAAGTGAAGGTACTATGCAATGAAAATTACTAGACACTGTCAAAGGAAATAAAAGAAGACACATAGAAATGGAAAAATACCCTGTGTTCATGGATATGAAGAATAAACATTGTTAAAGTGGTCATATTACCTAAAGCAATTTACAGATTCAATGCACTAAAATCCTAAGGACCAGCTTTCTAGTCCTTCCCTTGACTACTTCCTGTTTATGCTCCTTTGGGATCCTTCTTTTTAACTATCAATTTTACCTCCCAAATTTATATCCACAAGCAGAGCATTTTTCTTTAACATCAGGTTCAAATTCTCTCATATTTATGTGCTTATTTCCACTTGGACCTGGTGAGTGTCTGAAACATACGATGCCCAAGGCTGAGTCTTCCCTGTAAACTACTCCCCCACCATGCCCCTCCTCCCTCTGTAAAGGGCAGTACCACCTTTGTAGTGAGTTGCTCAGGCCAAAAGCCTGACTCCCAGGCAGTGCGGGGCCAACACTGACTCCTTTCTTTCCTTCATTTCTCTCATTTGGTTGGATATATTCACAATATATTCAGAATCCAGACACTTCTCAGAATCATCCTGCTGCCTCTGTGGCTCGAGTCAACGCCGTCTGTCACTTGAAACGCTGCAATAACCTTCTACTTAATCTCCCTGATTCTGCTGTCCCCTTGGCCTTGAGTCTATGCTCAGTATAACAATGGGAGAGAATCTGTTAAAATTCAAATGAACTCATGTCTCTCCTCTGTTCAAAACCCTCTGAGGCTTCCCATGTCACTCAGAGTAAAAGCCAAAGTCCTTACTAAGGTCTCAAAGGCCCTACACAAGCTGACCCCTCAGTTGGCCTTCCCACATCTCCCGTATCCCTGGACTCCAGCTTCACCAGCCTCGGTGCTCCTTGTCCTTTCCAGGCACGCCTCTGCCTCAGGGCCCCTGCCCAGTGTTCCCTCTGCCTGTAGTTTTTTTCCCTCATCCACATCCTTCAGACTTTTATCAAATGTCCTTTCTTTGTGAGTCTTTCCCTGGCTGACAGCCTAGAATTGTAGCACCCCTTCCTGCCAACACTCCCCTCTTTCCCTGCTTTCTTTCCCAGCACCACACTATGTATTTTACTTACTGTACCTCTCCCTCAACTAGATTGTAAACTTCATGGGGTAGGAATTCTGAGCTGTCCTGTTTTCTGTTGTGGCATCAATACCTCAAACCCCTTTCCACTGGACTGATGCTCTTAGTGTGTTGTGTCCTCAGGGTTTTTGGGCTTTGTTTTACAGCAGTTTAGTTCTGAGTATCTGGAAGAGGCGAGCCAATGTCACGTCTTCACCCTGGCACCATCTTGCCTGAACACCCTCTGCACTTTACCTATTCAATCCTTTTCCAAAACCTGGAACCCTGGCAACCAGACTTTTATACTATCTCTATAGCTTTACTTTTTCTAGAATGTAATGCAGTTGGAACTTCTCTCCTATATGCATTTAAGGATCACCCATCTTTTCCTACTTGATAGCTCATTTCTTCTTCTTTTTTTAAAAAAGATTTATTTATGTATGCATGCAAGAACTGGGGTACAGGCCAGAGTTGTGGTGGGGGGGGGTGAGAGGATTCACCAGAGACAGAGTAGGGAACAGAGCAGGCATATTGACTGAAATATGCTGCCGAGGGGAGCAGCAGACAAGACAGGAGAGGTCTGCTGCACTATGTGGGTCAGCTCCTTGGCTGGGGATCGAAGTCGTGCTGCAGTGGCTGCGGATAGCTTCTTAGTGCTGAGACTTAACCACTTGTGCCACCAGGGAGGGCCCCTCATTTCTTCTTAATGGCTGAGTATCATCCCATTGTCTGGTGATAGTTTGGGTGCCATTCACCCATTGAAGGACATCTTGTTTACTTCCAAGTTTTGGTGATTATGAATAAAGGTACAAATATTTGATGATTATGAATAAAGGTGTTACATATATTTGTGTGGATATAAATTTTCAAACCAGCAGGTAGACCCCTAGAAATGTGATTGTTGAATAATAAGGCAAGGCTATGTTCAACTTTGGAAGAAACTGTCTTCCAAAAGAGCAATACTTCTTTGTGCTTCCAATGCATTCAGCAATGAATAAATGTTCCTGTTGCTTCACATCCTCACCAGTTCAGTTTTTAGAGTCTAGGTATTCTGACAGGTATGTATTAGTATCTTGCTATTGTTTTAGTTTACAATTTCCTAGTTAGGAATGATGTTCAGCATCTTTTTATATACTCATTTGCCATCTGTCTATCTCTTGGTGAGATGGCTGTTCAAATATTTTGTTCATTTAAAAACTGGATACAGGGCCTTCCCTGGTGGCGCAGTGGTTGAGCGCTGGGCTGCGAGGCTGCCCTCAGCCTCTGTGGTGCCGGTTCAATTCCCAGCTGCCAAGAGGGTCCCACATGGCGCGCAGACCTCAGACCTCTCCTGCCGCTCCCGCTGCTCCCCTCAGCAGTGTACTTCAGTCCTTCTGCCTGTTCTGCTGCCCGCTCTGGCTCTGGTGAATTCTCTCACCCTCCTGCGCTTCTGACTGTACCCAGTGCTTGTATAAATAAATAAATAAATCTTTAAAAAAACAAAACAAAACTGGATATGGGTCTCCTTGGTGGCACAGGGGTTAAAGTATCAGCACTATCGCCAGCCACTGTAGCCTGAGTTTGTTCGAGCTAACTCACATGTAGCAGCAGACCTCTCCTGCTCCCCTCAGCAGTATATTTGAGAAGATCCACCTGTTCTGCTCCCCACTCTGTTTCTAGTGATTTCTCTCACCCCCTGCACCTCTGGCCTACACCTCAGTTCTTGTATACATAAATAAGTAAAAATAAATCCTTAAAAAAATTGGATAGTTTGAAATGTTGCCACTTACAGCAAAATGGAAAGAGTCTGAGGAAATTATGTGTAGTAAACCAAGTCAGAATGACAAGACAAATATTGGACATTTACTGAGCAAATAATTTGACCAAGCAAAATATCAACAAAACAAGTAGACCCTTAGAAAAAAAGTGAGGTTTCTGGGGCTAAGAGAAGGTCAAAGGAGAGAAGGTCAAAGGAGTATAAGTAGTAGAGGGAAAAAAGAAAGAAAAAATTGAATTCTTTTCTTATTTTGAGTTCTAAGAGTCCTTTGCCTATTTTGGATAGGTGTCCTTTATTAGATATTCATTTTGCAAATATTTTCTCCCAGTCTGTGACTTGCTTGTCTTCTCATTCTTTCAACATTGTTGTCATAAATAGGCATTTTAATTAACTTAAATTTTAAGATCAAATTTTTGTATGTCAATTTTTTTTTTGGTGTATCTAAAAATGCCTAAGCAAATGTAATGATCTCCTAGCTATTCCCCTATGTTCTCTTCTAGAAGCTTATAGCTTTGCAGTTTACATTGAGGTCTATGATCCACTTTTAATTTTTTTTGTAAAAGGTGTAAGTTCTGTATCTAGGTTTATTTATTTATTTAGCATATAAACCATCCAGTAGTTCTAGCACATTCTCCTTAAAAGACTGTCTTTTCTGAATTGAATTGCCTTTATTTCTTCGCTAAAGATAAGTTGATTATATCTCTGTGGGTCTATTACTGGGATCTTTATTTTGTTCTATCAATCTATATGTCTATTCTTTTGTCAGTGCCATACAGTCTCGATTAATACATTTTATAATAAATCTTGAAGTCATGTAGTATGTTCATCTCCAGTGTTGTCTTCTCTGGGCTTTTTAGTTTCTATATAAGCTTTACAATCAGCTTATTAATATCTACAAAATAGCTTTCTAGGATTTCTATTGGGATTGAATTAATTCTACAGCTCAAGTTGGAAAGATCTGACATCTTAACAAGACTGAGTCTTCCAATCTATGACTGTTATCTATTTATTTAGATCCTCTCTGATTGATTTCATCAGAGTTTTATGGTTTTCTACACACAGATCCTTGGACTCTATTTAGATTTACATTTAAGAGTTTTATTGTCTTTGATGTGTTTGCTAATTGTGTGATCTTACAGTTCAAATTCTAATTGTTCATTTCTGGTATATAGGAAAGTAATTGGCTTTTGCATATTAACCTGTATCCTGTGACTTTGCTATACTTACTCATTCCAGAAGATTTTGTTTCTTTGGGACTTTCCAACACAGGCAGTCCTGACCCTTGTGAACATGGGCAGTTTATTTCTTCCTCCCCGTCTGTATATCAAAGGCTCTCACATGAGGCTCGCATTACATTTCTGTTGGGCATGGCTAATCTAAGCTATCCCATGGCTGAGATACGGGATTGGTGCTTGGCATGACTGGAGGAGCAAAATGGTTTGTGCAAGGATGAGTCAGCCTGTCTCATTTATCAGGGCTCTCGGAAGGAGTACGTGGGGTGTGACCTGTTAGGACTTTGAAACACAATGTGACAGCATTCTATCCTTGTGACTTTGTATGGCACTGGGGGGTGGCAGTTTATGTCATTCACAAGGATCTGTCCTAAGCAAAGAAATAAATGCTCTTTTGCAAGGAGAACTGAAAAGTGGCCTTTTGAGGATATCGTCCTTGATTAGCATCGTTTTAATATTTTCACTGAAATTTGGTCTTGGGGTAACAGATGTGTTTTTGTTCATTTGGCTGATAGTTGGAGTTGTATTCTGAAGTCCAGGTTTGCAGGTTATACCAAGGTTTCCATGGCAGAGAAAACCCAAACCAACAGGAACTCCTGTGGGAAGAAAATGCTGTACCTGGTTTTCCACCCACCTCTCTGACTGCCTGCTTGGAATATCAGAGTCCCCGGGGCTCCGTCCCTGTCCTCTTTTCCTTCTCTTCTTTCACAGATGATCTCCCCACTGCCATGGTTTTAACCTCCCATCTATTGAAATGCTTCATCCTTCGGACCCAATCAAAACCTCTCCGGTGCTCCGGACCTGCCTGGGCGGTGGGCTGGGCAATGACTATTCCAGCTCTCACACACTCAGCACCGAAAGCCCTTCCTTTCCCCAAAGCCTTTTCCAATCTGGAAAGCTCCATGTCATTCTATCTTCCTCTTCACCCACATCCCATGTGGGAGGCAGTGCTGTTACTGGGTCAGACCCAGGTTTGGAGCAGGACAGAAGCAAGGCCAGATCAATGCCCTTGTTCCAAGATTTGCAAAATTGGATCTACAAATACATAACTTACAAGACTATTGTGAGGACCAAAGGAGACAGTGCAGATCAACCCAGAGCATGCTGGGCCTTAACAAAGATGATGACTTTCAAATAATTAGCTGCAAGTCTTAAGATTCCCTGAGCTCAGAAATGTCTCCTGACTCCGGTTTCTCCCACCCTTTTCCAGGTCAGGGCCTGAGCTGGTGTCACCACTTCTCACCCAAGTACTTCATTAGTCACGCTACTGGCTCTTCATTTTTCATTGTGTGGATGGTGTAATCTTTTTTAAAAACAAAAGAAAGCAATCAGTCAAACAAACAAAAAAACATGTTTGACTTGTCGACCCTGGCTGGTTCCTTGTTACTCAAAGGATAAAATTGAAACTTCTTGTCTTGACACACCAGGCCCTCTTCTCTCTGTGCTCAGACCTACCTGTGGGCCTCTGCCCCGTCCTTGGTACCTGGGTTCTTTTCTGATGCAACCAACACACTTGTTCCTGAACATACCGGGCCTGTCTCAGGGCAGTGCCTTTGAACCGCTGTTCCGTGTCCTTGGATTTCCTTCATTGCACTCTGCTTGACAAACCGGTGGTTTGTTTATTCAATTTTCCAAGATGGAGACCCTAATCTGAGATCCTGGGAACCCTTGCTTATCATGCTGTGTTACAATTTTGGCTTATTTCTCTTTATCATCTGTGTGGCTTTTTTTTTTTTTCTTTTTTAAAGATTTATTATTTATTTATACAAGCACTGGGTACAGTCAGAAGCGCGGGAGGGTGAGAGAATTCACCAGAGCCAGAGCAAGGAACAGAACAGGCAGACAGATGATACACTGCTGAGGGGAGCAGCAGGCGCAGCAGGAGAGGTCTGCAGCGCCATGTGGGACCCTTGCCAGCGGCTGGGGATAGAACCGGCACTGCAGAACCTGCGGACGGCTTCGCAGCCCAGCGCTCAACCGCTGCGTCACCAGCGCCCTCATCTGTGTGCCTTTAAGAAGACTGACAATCTGTCTTATCCTAAGGGATCAATAAACATTTGATCCACTAACCATTTGGGATGGTTAATAAGCTACCAATATTATTGACTTATTAGTTAGTGTCTTCACTAGAACTTGGGGTCCAGAAGGAATAAGAAGTGTTTATAGTTTATCTTCCAGTCTTCTGGGTCTCAGCTGGTTCCCACTGTGGCAGTTGTTTTAGCTTGTGTGAGTGACCAGGAATATGACCGATTAATTTTACTTTGGGCCTCCCCGGTGGCGCAGCGGTTGAGCGCTGGGTTGCGAAGCTGCCCGCAGCCTCTGCAGCGCCGGTTCGATCCCCGGCTGCTCCCCGGCCACCGGAGGAGGGTCCCGCATGGCGCACAGACCTCTCCTGCCGCCCACTGCTCCCCTCAGCAGTGTACTTCGGTCCTTCTGCCTGTTCTGCTCCCCGCTCTGGCTCTGGTGAATTCTCTCACCCTCCCGTGCTTCTGACTGTACCCAGTGCTTGTATAAATAAATAAATCTTTAAAAAAAAAGAAATAATAAAATGACTTAATTCTTAAAAAAAAATTTTTTTTTTTTACCTTGGCTAAGGGTAAGAGTTAAAGTTGCTGGGCTGAAACTTCTAGGGTGGGCAGGGGGCTCAGGATGAGTCAGACCCTATAAGAACCTAAGAGTCTTTGCTGGGGATTCCTTGAAGCAGCGATGCCTTCCTCCATGGGAACTGACTCCTGCTTTTTCCTTCCACAATCTAGTCCTATGCCTCCCCCTTCCTCCTCTACCATAATGCATTTTTCCTTGAGTTTAAGGTGATGATCAGTTAATATAAATGACACACTAGGAGTAAGAATAAACTTGGTGCCTTTGGATAGACTAATCTTCATACTGTAGTTTCTTCATCTGTACCTATAATTGGTTGTTGTGAGAAACTTGTTCTGATTTTCACAGTGATAGTGACAATTTTTTTGTAATACCTAATAATTCTTATTCTTAGTACACATTTTATTTCTCTTGATATTTTGGTATTTTCTTAAAAGATCAAATAGCTTCAGAAAGGGGGCAACAAAGTGTCTCTCAAGAAATGTGAATGAGGAGTCCAAGATAACCCAGCTGATAAGGGCCCAGAGCAGGACCTGCAACCCAAGTCTGTCTCACTTCAAAGTCTCTTGTGCCTTACTCTGGTCTGATGTCTGTAAGGGGTACTCGATCCCTCTTTTGTAGAACCTATGGTGGAGCCCAGTGAGCCCTTATCAAAAAATTCTGATTACCTACAAGGTTACTGTTCAGCACTGCCACCCAAAGAGACAAATGCTTGCTAGAGTGGGACGGAAACCTCAAACCTTAGTGTTAGAATTTGCTGCAACATGGATGGAACTGGAAGGGATTATGCTCAGTGAAATAAATCAGAAGGAAAAAGAAAAACATCGATGGTTTCACTTATAGGAGGAATATATGGGAACAAAATAAGAGATCAGAAATAAATAACAATAACAATGATAATAAATAAAAACAAAATTAGCAGGCAACTATAAATCAGAGACATTCTGCAGGGGAGGTAGAGGGCTCAAGGCAGGGGAGGGAAGAGCACAAGGGGCTAGGGTTATGGTTCACGGATGAATTAGTGGTGGGAATTTTATGGGGAATACATCTGAAAGGAGAAAGCATACAAGCATACATTGTACAAAAATGAACAATGATATAAAATATAAACAAACAAAACAAAACACCTTAGGGCTAGAGTCTCTAAATGATGTAGGTAAGGTGTTTTGTTTCTGCTCACCAGCAGAGGGCGGGCGTTTCTGTTTTGCTCACCACCTATGGATGCAGGTGGCCCTCCAGGCAAGGACTCTCAAGAAGGTTGAGACTATAAAATAGCAAGAGTGACTTCCGGATGCACAAGGATTTATAGTTGTAAACTTCATAGTGGCTTTGAGAAGTGAACTTTATTGCTTTCGTTTTCTCAGATAGTTTTAATTCAATGTCACAAGGCTTGCAAAGATGTCCAAGGTCACAAGCCTTGCAAAGATGTCCAAGGTCACTCAGCCTTGCAAGCGCTGGGTCCCCAACTCTAGTTATTTTGCTGTACATTTTGAACTTTTCCTGGCATCTTACACTGGCTTTTTGGTAAATATGACATTTTTGTAAAAGGGCTTTCCATATGCTTAAATCTACCTCCTTTTTAACTGCCAGTCCACCAATGCCACTGTGGTTGAGTTCTGATGAAAGTTTGCACCCTGACTTGAGGGCAGCCACCTCCTCACTCTGTCCTCACATGGAAGGGGAGAGAGAGAGAGAAAGAGAGAGAGAGAGAGAATATATTTCTTCCTAAAAGGGCACTGACCCCATCATGAGGGCCTCATACTTGTTATGTTCTAATTCTCCCCCAAAAAATTCCATCTTCAAATATCATCACATTTGGGGTTAGAATTCAACATAAGGATTTTGGAGGGGAAGGTCACAACTCAGTTCATAGTATTCCAGTATTCCAGTTGCCAGTTATTATAAAGTTATATCCTGTGATATTGTGATTTATAATAAGAAATATATATTTGGCCTTTGGCCCTAGAACTGAACTCCTAAAATCTTTGGAATTTATTTGTTCTGTTATTTTAAGGAGTTGACTTTTGGAAAGCACCTAATGCTGTGGGCTGGCAGCCAGAGGGGTCAATTAGAGTCTACCCACTAAAGGGTACTCAGGGGAACTAGAGGGTATTCAACTTCCTGTGGCCAATAATATAATAAGTTATGCTTGTGTAATGAAGGACAGGTTTCAAAGGATAGTCTCTTCAACAAATGGTGCTGGGAAAACTGGACTGCCACATGCAAAAGAATGAAACTAGATTACTACCTCACACCATACACAAAACCCCACTCAAAATGGATAAAGGACTTGAATATAAGACCTGAAATCAGAAAAAGTACAGAAGAGAACATAGACAAAACACTCCATTACATACACCCCAGAAACATCTTTGAGGACTCATCCCCAGAAACAAAGAAAACGAAGGAAACGATAAACAGTTGGGACTACATCAAACTAAAAAGCTGTACAGCAAAAAGAGACAATAACCAAAATGAAGAGACAGCCCACATATTGGGAGAAAATATTTGCACACTATACAGCTGATAAGGGACTGATATATAAAATCTACGAGTTTACACAACTCAACAAAAATAAACAACCCAGTCAAAAATGGGCAGAAGAACTAAAAAGATACTTCTCCAATGAGGAAATGCAAATGGCTAACAGGTATATGAAAAAATGTTCATTTATAATTAGAGAAATGCAAATCAAAACCATAGTAAAACACCATCTCACAACAGTGACAATGGCCCATATTGAAAAAACTGGCAACAACAAATGTTGGCGAGGATGTGGAGATATAAGAACCCTTTTACACTGCTGGTAGGAATGCAAACTGGTCTAACAACTATGGAAAGCTGTGTGGAGGACCCTCAAATTACTAAAAATGGATCTACCATATGACCCAGCAATTCTACTCCTAGAAATCTACCCAAAGGACACAAAAACACTAATTTGTTTTTATTCACATTTTATTTAAATTTTATCTTTTATATTCCCCATACAAATTACAACCCCCTTATTTTGACCCCAAGCCTTCCTTTCCCCACCCCCCCACCCCTCATAGAGTGTCTCTGATTCATAGTTGTTTGTTGATTTTGATATTTTCTTTCTTAAAGTTATTCTTTTTCCTGGTCCCTTATTTAAGTTTTCTAGATTCCTGCTATGAGTGAGACCATCCGGTATTTTTCTTTTTCTTTCTGGCTTATTTCGCTGAGCATGATCCCTTCCAGCTCCATCCATGTCGCTGCAAATTGCATGTGTTTATCTTTTTTGAATGCTGAGTAATATTCCATGGTGTATATGTACCACATCTTCTTGATCCAGTCATCTATTTTTGGGCATTTGGGTTGTTTCCAAAGCTTAGCTATTGTAAACAGTGCTGCTATAAACATAGGGGTGCAGGTGCTCTTTGGAATTGATGTTTCTGTGTCCTTTGGGTAAATATCTAGGAGTGGAATTGCTGGATCATATGGAAGCTCTATGTTTAGTAGGTCCAGAAATCTCCACACAGCTCTCCATAGTGGTTGGACCAGTTTGCATTCCCACCAACAGTGCCGAAGAGTTCCTTTTTCTCCACAACCTCGCCAACATTTGTTGTTGCTAGTTTTTTTAATATGTGCCATTCTGACTAGTGTAAGATGGTATCTCATGATAGTTTTGATTTGCATTTCCCTGATGACAAGTGATGTTGAACATTTTTTCGTATGCCTGTTGGCCATGTGCGTTTCCTCTTCAGAGAAGTTTCTTTTTAGCTCTTCTGCCCATTTTTTGACTGGATTCTTTTCTTTTTTTTTTTGTTGAGTCTCATCAGCTCTTTGCAGATTTTTGTGATCAGTCCTTTATCATTAGTGTTGTGTGCAAAAATGTTCTCCCAGTCGGTGGGGTTTCTCTTTGTTTTTGTTATTGTCTCTTTTGCTGTGCAGAAGCTCTTTAATTTGATGTAGTCCCAGCTGTTTATCTTTGCCTTCACTATCACTGCTTTGGGTAATGTGTCTGTAAAGATGTCTTTGATGTGCATATCATGTAGTGTTTCACCTATATTTCCTTCTATGTATTTTATGGTTTCAGGTCTTATGTCTAGTTCATTAATCCATTTTGAGTTGATTTTTGTGTGTGGTGTGAGGTAGTGGTCAAGCTTCATTCTTTTGCATGTAGCGACCAGTTTTCCCAGCACCATTTATTGAACAAACTTTCTTTGCTCCAATGCATAATCTTTGCTCCTTTATCAAAGATTAGTTGACCACAAATCTGTGGGTTTATTTCTGGATTTTCTATTCGATTCCATTGGTCTGTGTGTCTGTTCTTGTTCCAATACCATGCAGTTTTGATGATTATGGCTTTGTAGTATGGTTTGAAGTTTGGGAGTGTGATGCCCCCATTCCCTTCTTTTTTTTTTTTTTTTCAGGAGAGCTTTGGCTATTCAGGGTTTTTGGTGATTCCATATGAATTTCATCAATAATTGTTCTATTTCTTTGAAGAATGACATTGAGATTTTTATTGGAATAGCATTGAATCTGTATATTGCTTTTGGTAGGATGGCCATTTTAATAAAGTTTATTCTTCCAATCCATGAGCAGGGTATGTCTTTCCATTTCTTTGTGTCTTCTTCTATTTCTTTTAGCAGTGTTTTATAGTTTTCTTTGTATAGGTCCTTTACCTCTTTTGTTAGATTTATTCCCAAGTATTTGATTTTTTTTGTTTCAATAATAAAAGGGATGGTGTTTTTGATTTCATCTTCTTCAGATTTATTGTTTGTGTATAGGAAGGCTACTGACTTTTGCGTGTTGATTTTGTATCCTGCCACTTTACTGAACTTATTGATGAGTTGAATTAGTTTTTCTGTGGAGTTTTTGGGGTTCTCGATTTATATTATCATATCATCTGCAAATAGTGATAGTTTGACTTCTTCTTTTCCTATTTGGATTCCTTGTATGTCTTTCTCTTGTCTTATTGCTCTGGCTAGGACTTCCAGTATTATATTGAAAAGCAGTGGTGAAAGTGGACATCCTTGTCTTATTCCAGATCTTAATGGAAATGCTTTCAGCTTTTCACCATTGAGAATGATACTGGCTGTTGGCTTGTCGTATATGGCCTTTATGATGTTGAGGTATGTTCCTTGTATCCCAAGAATTTCAAGGGCTTTTGTCATGAATGGGTGTTGCACTTTGTCGAAAGCTTTCTCAGCATCTATTGATATTATCATATGGTTTTTATATTTCTTTTTGTTGATGAGTTGGATAATGTTGATTGATTTTCGGATGTTGAACCATCCTTGTGTCCCTGGCATGAATCCTACTTGGTCGTGGTGAATTATCTTATGGATACATTGTTGGATTCTGATAGCTAAAATTTTATTGAGGATTTTTGCATCAGTGTTCATTAGGGAGATTGGCCTGTACTTTTCCTTTTTTGTTTTGTCCTTGTTCGGTTTTGTTATTAGTGTAATGTTGGCTTCATAGAATGTGTTTGGTATTGTCCCTTCCTTCTCAATTTTTTGGAAGAGTTTGTGAAGGATAGGCACTAATTCGTCTCTGAATGTTTGGTAGAATTCATTTGTAAATCCATCAGATCCTGGGCTTTTGTTTTGGGGGAGGTTTTTGATTACCATTTCAATTTCGCTGCTTGTAATTGGTCTGTTTAGGTGTTCTATTTCTTCTTTATCTAGCTTTGGGTGATTGTAGAGTTGTAGGAATTTGTCCATCTCCTCTAGATTGTTGAACTTGTTTCCATATAACTGTTCATAGTAGTTACTGATTATTCTTTTGATTTCTGCTGTGTCCGTTGTGATTTCTCCTCTTTCATTTATGATCCTGTTTATTTGTGCTTTCTCCTCTTTTTCCTTTGTGAGCCTGGCTAGGGGTTTTTCTATTTTATTGATTTTTTCGAAGAACCAGCTCTTGGTTTCATTGATCTTTTGGATTTTTTTTTAGTTTCGATTTCATTTATTTCTGCTTTGGTTTTTACTATTTCTTTTTTTCTACTGGTTTTGGGGTTTTTTTGTGTTGTTCTTTTTCTAGATCTTTGAGCTTCGAGATTAGGTTGTTTCTTTGAGTTCTTTCTTGTTTCTTGATGTGAGCCTCTATTGCTATATATTTTCCTCTTATTACTGCTTTTGCTGCATCCCATACATTTAGGAAATTGGTGTCCTCGTCATTTAATTCAAAGAATTTTTTAATTTCTTCTTTGATCGCCTCATTAGTCCAGTAGTCTTCCAGTAGTGTGGTTTTTAATCTCCATGAGGTAGGAGAGTTTCTTGCCTTTTTTTTATGGTTTATTTCTAGTTTGATGCCTTCACAGTCAGAAAAGATGGTTGGTATGATTTCAATCTTGGTGTATCTGTTGATGTTTGTCTTGTGTCCCAGTATGTGATCGATCCTAGAGAATGATCCGTGTGCGCTTGAGAAAAATGTGTACTCAGATTTTTTTGGGTTTAGTGTTCTATAGATGTCTGTTAAGCCCAAGCGCTCTAGATTTTTATTTACAGCTTTAGTGTCTTTACTTATTTTTTGTCTCATTGATCTATCCATTGTTGATAGTGGTGTGTTGAAGTTTTCCACTACGTATGTGTTTTCTCTGATGTCTGTTTTCAGAGATGACAATAGTTGTCTGATATATTTTGGTGCTCCTTCGTTTGGTGAATATATGTTAATGAGTGTTATTTCTTCTTGAAGTATTGTCCCCTTGATCATAATGTAGTGACCATTGGAGTCTCTTTTTATCTTTTTGAGTTTGAAATCTGTTTTATCTGATATAAGTATAGCTGTTCCTGCTTTCTTTTTTGGTCCATTTGTTTGTAGGATTGTTTTCCATCCTTTAACTTTGAGTCTATTTTTATCTTTTGTAGCTAAATGTGTTTCCTGGAGATAGCAAAAGGTTGGATTTTGTTTCTTAATCCAGCTTGCAACTCTTTGTCTTTTTATTGAAGAGTTTAGTCCATTTACATTTAGAGTTAATATTGATATGTTAGCATCTGTATTTGCCATTGTGTTTGTCTTTCCTTTGATTTTATTTATTTATTCTTTTAATAACTTTTTTTTTTTTTTGCCTTCTTTCATTGTTATTTGTCCCTCTGAGGTTCTGGCTTTAGGACTCCTTGTAGTATTTTTTGGAGTGGGGGTTTAGTCGTAATGAAATTCCAGAGTTTCTGTTTGTCTGGGAAGGTCCTTATTCTTTCTTCATAGAGGAAGGAGAGCTTTGCAGGATAGAGTATTCTTGGGTGGCATCTGTTTTCTTGGAGTCTGTTGACTATGTCCCTCCACTCTCTCCTTGCCTGTAGTGTTTCTTCAGAGAAGTCTGATGTCAGCCTGATTGGTTTTCCTTTGAATGTTATCTGTTTCTTCCCTCTTGTCAGCTTCATTATTTTTTCCTTGTCCTGGATTCTTGGGAGCTTTACTATTATGTGTCTTGCTGTATTTTTCCTTTCATCGTGGAAGTTTGGTGTTCTTCTTGCTTCTTGTATATCAATTTTCAGCTCCTTCTTCAAGTTTGGGAAGATCTCTTCAATTATCTCCTTGAATATTTTCTCTGTTCCTACATCTCTCTCCTCTCCTTCTGGAATTCCTATAACTCTTATATTTCCTTTCCTCATGGAGTCAGATAGTTCCTGAAGTCTTTCTTCATTCTTTTTCCTTCGTACTTCTCTTTCCTTTTCTGTTTTGGTTCTTTTTATTTCTGTGTCTTCAAGAGTACTGATTCGTTCTTCCATTTCATCTATTCTGCTTTCATTGCTTTTCCCAGAGTTCTTTAGTGTCTCCATTAATTCTTTGATCTCCTGCATTTCTTTTACTTCCCTCTTTAGGGACTCAATTTCATTCTTCTGATCACTGATTATTTTTCCCTTATCATTGTTTTCCTTTATGACTTCTGTCAGTTTTTTAATCACGGCAATTTTAAATTCTCTTTCTGAAATGCTCAGTAGTTCTTCCAAGTTACTGTTGTTGCAATCTGGGGGGTGGTTTTCTTTTTGTGGTGTGCTTTTTTCCTGAGGAGTTGCTGGGTTGCATGTGGATTTTCTACTCCCTACGGTCTGTTTTCTAATTTGCCGTATGCATTGGGACACTGTTTTGCTGGTACTGGCCAGCATCTTGGGCGAACTTTCCAGCTTACCTCTGGCTCCTCCAGGAGCCATCTGCCGGTTTCAAGAAAGATCCCTGTTCTAAAAAGGCAATGCAGGTTCACACTCCTCTGCGTGCCCGGTCTGCTCCGGTCCTGGGTGCCCGCTCCCCCTCTGGGCTCGGACTGCAGGCCAGAAGGGGCCTGGCGTGGGCAAGCTTCCCAGCTCACCTCTGGCTCCTCCGGGAGCTTTCTGCCGGTTTCATGCAGTCTTTACTGAATAAATGTTCCTGTTCTAAAATGGAGATGCGGGACGCACTCCCGGCACGCCCAGTCTGCTGGTGGGTTCCCGGCTCCCCTTCTGGGCTCTGACTACAGGCCAGAAGGGGCCTGGCGTGGGTGAACTTCCCAGCTCACCTCTGGCTCCTCCGGGAGCCTTCTGCCAGGTTCGCCATTTTAATAATGTTTATTCTTTCAATCCATGAGCAGGGGATGTCTTTCCATTTCTTTGTGTCTTCTTCTATTTCTTTTAACAGTGAAAAACACTAATTTGAAAGGAAACCTGCACTCCTGTTTATTGCAGTACTAGTTACAATAGCTAAGATATGGAAACAACCTAAATGAACTGAAACATGAATGGATCAAGAAGATGTGGTATATACACACCATGGAATACTACTCAGTGTTCAAAAAGGATAAATTTATGCCATTTGCAATAACATGGATGGAGCTGGAAGGGATTATGCAATGCAAAATAGGTCAGAAAGAGAAAGGTAACTATTGGATGATATCATTTATATGTGGAATATAGGAAAACTGAACAAAGGGTCGGGGAAAAGACAAAACTCTCAGGCAATCCATGGACCCGAGGCACACGCCAGGGGAGGAGGAGGAAAGGGGTCAAAATAGGAGAGCACAAGGGATTATGGTGATTGTTCATGGGTACTATGGGTACTATGGGAGAATTATTGGGACTACACCTGATGGGAGAAATCAAATACTATAGAAAAAGGAAGAATGATGTGAGAAAAATAAAAAAGACAGGGTTCAGAGAGCTTCCAGGTTGGTGAGCATGTGGCAATTCGGGGACAGTGTCACACTGTAAGAGAGAAGCTCTGTGTCACACAGAAGCTCTATACCCCTTCCCCAAGACATAACTACCCCTACTCATCTCTTCCATCCTGCTGTTCCTGAGTTATACCCTTTTAGAATAAGCCTGTAATCTAGGACATAGAGTGTTTCTCTGAGTTCTGGGGGCCATTATAGAAAATTAATGGAATTCAAGGAGGGGACTCATGGGAACCTCTCATGTGTAGCCAGTCAGCAAGCACAGGCGCCAAAGTGGAGGGGCAGACTCCAAGGACTGAGCCCTAACCAGTGGGGTTTGATGCTACCTCCCTGCAGATAGTGTCAAACTGAGTTAAATTAAACTGAGTTAACTGGTATTGGAGAATTGCTTGGTGGGGTTGGAAAACCCACTCATTGGAATCAAATATTAACACCGTGTGTTATTTCCCCATGGTGTTTGTCACCTGCCTTTGTGCTGATGCTTGGAAATTGAACTAGTGAAGGTAAGTTTTGCTAGCTGTGGCAGCCCGCCGAATCACAGGGGCTTAAAGCAACTTTAAGCAATCTTAAAGCAAGATTGACTTTTGACTCATGGGAGTCTGTGGAGTGTTGGTGTGGGCTGCCTTCATGGTATCATCAAAGTTCTGATTCTGGCCTCCCTGGTGACGCAGGCAGTTGAGCGCCCCACTGTGAAGTTGCCTGCAGCCTCTGCAGTGCCGGCGTGAGCCCGGCAGGCCTGGGAGCTACCCATATGTGCAGCAGTCCTCTCCTGTCTTGCCCGCTGCTCCCCTCAGCAGTGTATTTCGTCAGTCTGCCTGTTCTGTTCCCTACTCTGTCTCTGGTGAATCCTCTCACCCTCCCACACATCTGGTCTGTACCCCAGTTCTTGCATAAATAAATAAATCTTAAAAAAAAAAAAGAACAAAGTTCTGTTTCTGCTTCTCTGAATATATGACACCGATGTCCAGGCTGCTCTATGGCCCTTTGCCGTGACCTTCCCTGCGAGGGGAGAGAGACGCCAGCACCTGTGTCATGTTCTGGGTCTCCAGCAGGCCCACGGGGCTCGCACCATAGCTAAGCCTGGCCTTGAGGCAGGAGCCGTGTCTGGTCCGCGCCAGTTCTGCCGGAGCGCAGATCTTGGGGCCAGAGCACGGCTGCAGCTTATTCTTGGGCATGCGTAACCTAATTCCATCCTTCAGAACTTTCTGGAAGCCAGGGCCGTTGGAGAGGCCCCTGAGTCCCTCCATCCAGCTGCGGAGCTCTGCCGCCTTCTGGGGCAGTATTTGGACACCAGCCGGTTCTTAACTGCCAGGGTAAAGCCATATTGAGTGGCCCTTGAACTGCACGGAGCTCTGGCCGGCGGCCACAGTAAGGCACCAGCTAGTTTGGTGCACCGCTCTATAAATTTTAAAGGATTAAAATATAGAATATGGCCTCTGAGCACAATAGAATTAAATTACAAATTAATAGCATTAAAATATTTAGAGATTAAGTAACACTCGGAATAACCCATGAGTTAAGGGGAAAACGTCACAAAAGATATTAAAATAGTTTGTAATGAATGATAATGAAAGCAGCACATTAAGATTTGATTTTTGGAAAATTAATTATAGATCATTCCCTTTGAGAATCTCAAGGCTATAACAAAAAGAGACAAAACCTAGTGTTGGTGAGATGCAAACCATCACCCTCAAGAAATGGAATGCAGGGCCGCCCTGGTGGCACAAGGGGTTAAGCACCACACTGTGAAGGTATCGCAGCGTCTGATACAAGAGTTCCATCTGGCTGGCTAGGGAGCTACCCACATGGCACAGCAGACCTCTCCTGTCTCGCCTGCTGCTCCCCTCAGCAGAGTATTTCAGTCAGTCTGCCTGCTCTGTTCCCCACTCTGTTTCTGGTGAATCCTCTCACCCCCAGCACCTCTGGCCTGTAACCCCGGTTCTTGTATGCATAAATAAATAAATCTTAAAAAAAAAAGAAATGGAATGCAGCACTTTGAGAAAGTAGCCATCAAAGCTGAACACGCACAAATCTTGTGATAACATATAACTGGAAGCAATAGCCCAAATGTCAATCAACAGTAGAAAAGATAAGTTATGATCTAGTCAAACATGGTAAACTATATGACAATGAAAAATTACAAGCTACTGTTCAAAGAGATCAAACAATGAATTTTGCAAACATAATACTGAATAAAAAAACAGACAAAAAACATACCATAAGATCATCATATTTTTATAACCTTCCAAAATAAGCAAAGTCATCCATAATAGAAATCAGAATAATGGTACCTTCAGTAAATGACTGGGAAGGGGATAAGGAAGGCTTCTGAGGTTCCATTACTGTGATAAATAAGTTCATGTGGTAAAAAATTGACCCATTACTTACATTTTGTGCCTTTGTATATACGTATGCAATATTATAATAAAATTTACTTTCATTTTAAAGAATTTTTAGAATTTTATTTTGACTTATCTATACTGTTCTTGAGTGTACCCCTTTGTATAGCCTTTTTTAATGGTTGCTATAGATATTATATTATATATGATCTCTTAAAGGCAAGGCTTTCAATTTTTCACCATTAAGAATGATATTAGCTGTGGGTTTGTCATATATGGCTTTATTATCTTATAGTATGTTCCTTCAATCCCAATAATTTTGTGGGCCTACACCATAAATGGATGTTGAACTTTATCAAATGCTTTCTCAGCATCTATTATTAATATGATCATCTTTTTTTTTTTTTTGATGTGGTGGGTTACATTAATTGGTTTTCATATGTTGAATTATCCTTGTATTCCTGGAATAAATCTCACTTGGTCATGCTATAGTATCCTTTTGATGCATTGTTGGATTTGGTTTGCAAGGATTTTATTGAAGATTTTTGCATCTGTGTTCATTAGGGACATTTGTTTATAGTTTTCTTATTTTGTGTTGTCTTTTTGGTTTTGGTATTATTGTAATGTTGGTTTTGTAAAATGTATTTGGTAGTATTCCTTCCTCAATTTTTGGAAAGAGTTTTTGTAGGATAGGCACCAGTTCATCTTTGAATGTTTTATAGAACTCATTTGTGAAACCATGTGGCCCTGGACTTTTGTTTTTGGGGAAAGTTTTGATTACTGCTTCAATTTCGCAGGTTGTAATTGGTCTGTTTAGGATTTCTACTTCTTTATTCAGCTTGGGATGCTTGTATAGTTCTAAGAATTTGTCAGTCTCGTCTAGATTGTTGAACTTGTTTGCATATAAATGCTCATAGTAATCTCTGATTATCCTCTGGATTTCTGCTGTGTCCGTTGTGATTTCTCCTCTCTCATTTATGATGCTATCTATTTGAGTTTTTTTCCTTTTTTTCTTTTGTGAGAATGATTAGAGGTTTGTATATTCTGTTTATTTTTTCAAAGAACAAGCTTTTGATTTCACTGACGTTGTGCATTGTCTTTTTAGTTTCTATTTCATTTATTTCTGCTTGAATTTTTATTATGATGTTTCTTCTACTGGCTTTTGGATTTTTTGTTGTTCTTCTAGTTCTTCAAGATAGGGAATTAGGTTGTTTTTGGGGTTCTCTCTTGTTCCTTCATGTGGGCCTATATTGATACATACTTTCCTTTTATTACTGCTTTTGCTGTGTCCCATACATTCTGGAAAGTTGTGCACTCTTTGTCATTTCTTTCAATGTATTTTCAAAGTTTCTTCTCTGATTTCCTCAAAATCCAGTGCTCTTTCAGTTTCCATGTAATGGAGGGTTCCTTTCTTTTCATAGTTGATTTCTAGTTTGGTACCTTTATGTTCAGAGAAGATGGTAGGTATGATTTCAGTCTTCACATCTTTGTTGATGTTTGTTTTGTGGCCCAGCATGTGGTCTATCCTGGAGAATGATCCATGTGCACGGAGAAAAAAATGTGTATTCAGTTGTATTTTTTTTTTTGAGTGCATTGTCCTATAGACACTGGTTAGGCACATGTGGTCCAGATCTTTATTTAGGGCTATTGTGTCCTTGCTTATTTTTTTGTCTAGTTGAGCTGCCTCTTGGTGAGAGTGGAGTGAAGTCTCCTATGACGTGTATTTTCTCTAATGTCTGTTTTCAGAAATGATAGTAATTGTGTAGTGTATCTTAGAACTCCTTCATTTGGTGAGTATATATTAATGAGTGTATATTAATGAGTGTTATGTCTTCCTGGTGTATTGTCCTTTTGATCACTAACTAGTGACCATTTAAATCGCTTGTCACATTTTTTAGTTTGAAGTCTCTTTTATCTGATATAAGGATTGCTACCTTTTAGGTACCTTTGCTTGTAGAATTATTTTCTAACCCTTTACTTTCAATCTATGTTTATCTTTAGCAGTTAGGTGTGTTTCCTGGAGACAGCAGAAGGTTGAATTCTACATTGGGTCTTTTTATTGGTGAGTTTAGTCCATTTCTGTTTAGGGTTATTATTGATACATGGAAGTCTGTACTTGCCATTTTGTTCATGGTTTCACGGTTCTATATGGTACCTTGTTCAGTTCTTCCTCTTCATTCTTCTGTTGATTTAGATTTTAAGTGAAACCACACAGTATTTCTCTTTCTCTGTTTAACTTATTTTGCTTAACATAATGTCTTTTTTTTTATTTTTTTAAGATATTCTTTTTTTTTTTTTAAGATTAATTTTTATTTATTTATTTATTTATACAAGCACTGGGTACAGTCAGAAGCGTGGGAGGGTGAGAGGATTCACCAGAGCCAGAGCGGGGAGCAGAGCAGGCAGAAGGACCGAAGTACACTGCTGAGGGGAGCAGCGGGCGGCAGGAGAGGTCTGCGCGCCATGTGGGACCCTCCTCTGATGGCTGGGGAGCAGCCGGGGATCGAACCGGCGCCACAGAGGCCGCGGGCAGCTTCGCAACCCAGCGCTCAACCGCTGCGCCAGCGGGGAGGCCCAACATAATGTCTTAAAGATCTATCCAAGGTATTGCAAATGGTAGGAATTCTTTTTCATGAGAAAATTATATTCTCTTGCATTTATATGTTTGTGTATATCCACATCAACATCTGCATGTATATTTATATCTATGTCTCTGACATATCTTTATCCATCTGTTGATGGACTCATTGGTTGTCTCCATGTCTTGGCTATTGTGAGTAACGCTGCAGTGAACTCGAGAGCACAGGTAGTTTTGAGATCCTGATTTCAATTTTGTATATATTTTCAGAAGTGGGATTGCTGGATCACATGGTAGTTCTATTTTTATTTTTTTGAGGAAGCTTCATGCTGTTTTCCGTAATGATTATGCCAATTTACATTCCCACCAACAGTGTACCAGACTTCCCTCCCTCCCCCCCATCTTAGCCAACATTTGTTATTTCTCGTCTGTTTCATGATAGCTGTGAGGTGATATCTCATTGTGGTTTTAATTTTCATTTCTTTGATGATAAGTGATGTTGAGCATCTTTTCATGTACTGCTTGGCCATCTCTGTATCTTCACTTCTTGTGCCCACTTAGAAATCTTGTTAGTTTTTTTTCTTTTGTTATTGAGTTGCAAGTTCTTTATAAATGCTGGATATTAACCCCTCATTAGTTATATAATCTGTAAGTATTTTCTCTTACCTTATAAGTTATCTTTCCATTTTCTTGATTATTTCTTTTACTGTGCAGAAACTTTTCAGTTTGGTACAGTCCACTTACTTGTTTTTGCTTTTCTTGCTTGTATTTTATTGTCAAATCCAGTAAATTCCTGTTGAGACCAATGTCATGCAACTATGCCCTATGTTTACTCCTAGGAGTTTTACAGTTTCAGGTCTCAAATGTTAGTCTTTAATCTATTTGAAGTTCATCTTTGTGAATGGTGTGTTGCTGTGGATTTGTTTGAATTTATCTTGCTTGAGGTTGACTAATCTTGAATCTGTAGGTTTATGCCCGTTACTGATCTAGGTAATTTGAGCTATCATTTCATCTAATATTTTCAGTCCCACCCTCTTCTCTCCTTCTGAGACTCTGGTTACATGAATGCTAACTCATTTGATGTCCACAACTTTTTTTTTTAAGATTTATTTATTTATGCATGTAAGAACTGTGGTACAGGCCAGAGGTGCAGGGGTGGGGTGTTGAGCGGATCACCAGAGACAGAGTGGGGAGCAGAACAGCCAGATCTACTGAAATACACTGCTGAGGGGAACAGCTGGTGAAACAGGAGAGGTCCGCTGCGCCATGTGGGTCAGCAACTTGGCCGGCTGGGATTTGAATTCGTGCTGCAGAGTTGCAGACAGCTTCACAGAGCTGTGCTTAACCCCTTGCACCACCAGGGAGGCCCAATGCCAGTTTACTGATTTTATTTTACACAAACGTGGTTTTTTAAATATAACAATTATACACATATATTTTCAATAAGGCCAAAAAGAGTTAAGACAACATTCATAACCATTATACAATTTATTGTGATAGTAGAATAATTTTTCAATGGAAAATTTTCCACTACAAAGCTTTATAAATTACTAATTCAAGATGTAAAAATATTAGAAATATTTAGAGTTCCAACTGTTACAGGGCAGCCCCGACATAAAACGGGTTACCTGGCTGTGGGTACTCACCCATGCGCTTAAAAGGGACTTATTAATACTCCACTACAGGCACACACAAAAGGTTAATAAAAGGTTTATTTGCAAGGGAAGGGGAAATGAGGAAATGTACAACTCAGGAAGAAAATAGGGACGCATCTTAAATGTGTCCTACTCAATCCGCTGACCTGGAAACCCAATGGCACTCTGAGAGCTGGCGGAGAGCCAAAAGGGGACATGTGTCTGGTTTTATACCAAACCTGGCTGCTTAACTCCACCCTCAGGTTCTAGTAAACTTCTCTTTGGTGGTGATGGGATTTGTCTCTCCCAGTGTCCTGATGGCTTTGGTCTGGAGTGGGGGTGGAGTCCACAAAGCCTGTATGGAATTAGTCAGGACATCCTTTCCCCCTAACACAAGGAGAAGTTTGACCACATTCCAATGCAATTCACTTCCATTTTGCTGTTTAGCCAATCCAGTGAGTTTTATATTTTTCAGTTCTAAATTTTAGTTCTACAGCTGGTTACTAATTTTTTTAAATGAACAAACTTCTACTTGTCTTCTTTTTATCCTTTATTTCTTGGCCAAAGCTTTCTAATTTTTTCAGTTGTTTCAAGTATGTTTGTAATTTCTTGTTGAAGCATTTTTACAATGTCATCTTTAAAATCCCTATCAGCTAATTCCAAAGTTTGCATCATTTCAGTGTTAGTGATGGAGTACAAGAATAGAAAAACTGAAAAGGAGACTCACAAGGCCAGAAAACTGGCTCACACAATGCCAAGAGCTGGAGATGGGGTAGAAGAGATTAGCATAGTCTTTGACCTAGCTATAGAAACCAAGATCCTTAGGTGCCAACTCCTGGATTACAAAGCATAAAAGCCAAGCAGGTATCAGACTGCTATAGGGAGTGTCTAGAACGCAGACCCAAAGATAAAGATACGGAGATTGAGCCCTTAGAAGAATCTCCAGTTGCTTTCACATTCTGCATATTTATCCAAAATCAGCGACTAACTGAAGGCTCACAAGGAGTGAGCCGCTCCCAAAGAGAAGATGATATTTGTGCAGTCTCTGCACTGGCCTGGGGCAGTAGTCCGTCTGCCCACCTGTGACTATGCAGGTGATTCCACCAACTGTCTCCCTTTGCAGGGCAGCAGCTTCCTGCCCACCTGTGACCTGTGCCATGCCGGGGTTTCTCTTCACTGACCTCCCTCAGTGGAGACAGTTCTCGTTAAGGCCTCCCGCCTGCAACCATGCAGGCCTCTCTCAGCAAACCTGCCCCTTTCGGGGCAGCTCTTTCTGCCCACTAGTGTCTATGCAAGTGTCCTTCATTCTTTTGTCCCCTTTTCCTAATAAACCTGTTCTTTAAATATAACTACCATCGGGAGCAACATGGCGGCGAGGAGACGCTGCGAGTAAGATCTCCCATTAAAAAAAGTTAATAGGGAGGAAAAGCGGCAGGTCCCAGTGAGAACTGGGACACGGAAGATAAACGGACGACTCCAGCAAACTGCCCAAAGAAGAAAGTTGCCATAAAAGAGGACGAGAAGGGAGGGAAGCGCAGAACCCTGCTCCCCTCCCCCGCCCACAGAGGCGGCACTCTCCGACTGGCAGAGAGGAGGGAAACAACAAACCAAAACGCCCAACAAGAAAAACGGATGCAGCAAGTGGGACTGTGAGTGGAAAGGAACTATTTCAGCCACCACACCCCGTGAACGGGAGCTGAGGCGAACCCTGCAGGATCCGCCGCGGAGGTGAGCTCCAGGCGCCATTAAAGAGAGCCCCGCCCACCAGGAGGAGACCAGCACCAGCACACAGCCCCGGCCCCCCGGTAAGCTTGCGCGAAAGCGGCGCTCGGATTGCAGCTGCCCAGGCCCCTGCGCCTGCGACCTAGGCTTGCGGGGAGACGGCGGAGGCCCTCCCTGAGTGAGCAGGAACAAGGTGCCCAGGCAGGGGAGCGGGATTCAAAAGGCGCCATTCCCCTGCCACTGATCTGGGCTACAGCCCGCGTCCTGGAACTGAGGGCTTTGGAACTGAGACCCAGGCGGAGGCCCTCCCTGAGTGAGCAGGAACAAGGCGCCCAGGCAGGGGAGCGGGATTCAAAAGGCGCCATTCCCGCGCCACTGATCTGGGCTACAGCCCGCGTCCTGGAACTGAGGGCTTTGGAACTGAGACCCGGGGCACGAAATTAGGGGCGTGGGTTCCCCATGACGGTGGGGCACAAGGCAGACACAGCACCCCAAAGCCGTTGAGGTGTACCCTACCATCCCCGCTCTGCTCCCTGTCCCACGGGGTGGAAAATCAGCTCCCCAAGGGCTCTAGGAGAGATCTCTGGTGCCACCTAGCGACTTGACCCCAGCACAGGCTACTGAAGGAGCTAGTGGCCAGCTGGGGAGTTAGCCCACACCGGGCCCCTTCTGAACAAGTAGTCTGAGTCCACAGGGAGAGCGAGCACCCACAGCCGGGGCAGACCAGGCGCACAGAAGAGTGTGCCTGAGACCAGAAGCACAGGGAGTGTGTCCCACATCACCATTTTAGAACAGGGACATTTCTTCAGTAAAGACTACCTGCAGAAGGCTTCCTCAGGAGCCAGAGGTGAGCGGGGGAAGTTCGCCCACGCCAGACCCCCTCTGGCCTGCAGTCCAAGCCCAGAGGGGAGCAGGAACCCACCGCCGGGGCAGACCAGGCGCACAGGGGAGTGTGTCCCCACATCGGCATTTTAGAACAGGGACCTTTCTCCAGTAAAGGCTGCTTGAAACTGACAGATGACTCCTGGAAGAACCAGAGGGGAACAGAGAAGCCCACCCAAGATGCCGGCAAGTCCCAACAACACAGTGTCCCAACGCATACGGCAAATTAGAAAACAGACAGTAGGGAGGAGAAGAACCACACGCAACCTAGCAACTCTCCAGAGAAAAAGCACACCACAAAAAGAAAGCCAGCCCCCAGATTGCAACGACAATAACTTGGAAGAATTTCTGAGCCTTCCAGAAAGAGAATTTAAAATTGCCGTGATTAAAAAACTGACAGAAGTCATAAAGGAAAACAATGATAAGGGAAAAATAATCAACGATCAGAAGAATGCAATTGAGTCCCTAGAGAGGGAAAACAATGGTCAGAAGAAAGAAATTGAGTCCCTAAAGAGGGAAGTAAAAGAAATGCAGGAGATCAAAGAATTAATGGAAGAACTAAAGAATTCTGGGAAAAGCAATGAAAGCAGAATAGATGAAATGGAAGAACGAATAAGTAATCTTGAAGACACAGAAATAAAAAGAACCAAAACAGAAAAGGAAAGAGAAGTACGAAGGAAAAAGAACGAAGAAAGACTTCGGGAACTATCTGACTCCATGAGGAAAGGAAATATAAGAGTTATAGGAATACCAGAAGGAGAGGAGAGAGATGTAGGAACAGAGAAAATATTCAAAGAGATAATTGAAGAGAACTTCCCAAATGTGAAGAAGGAGCTGAAAATTGATATACAAGAAGCAAGAAGAACACCAAACTTCCACGACGAAAGGAAAAATACAGGAAGACACATAATAGTAAAGCTCCCAAGAATCCAGGACAAGGAAAAAATGAAGCTGGCAAGAGGGAAGAAACAGATAACATTCAAAGGAAAACCAATCAGGCTGACATCAGACTTCTCCGAAGAAACACTACGGGCAAGGAGAGAGTGGAGGGACATAGTCAACAGACTCCAAGAAAACAGATGCCAACCAAGAATACTCTATCCCGCAAAGCTCTCCTTCCTCTTTGAAGAAAGAATATGGACCTTCCCAGACAAACAGAAACTCCGGAATTTCATTGCAACTAAACCCCCACTCCAAAAAATACTACAAGGAGTCCTAAAGCCAGAACCTCAGAGCAACGAATAACAATGAAAGAAGGCCAAAAAAAAAAAAGTTATTAAAAGAATAAATAAATAAAATCAAAGGAAAGACAAACACAATGGCAAATACAGATGTTAACATATCAATATTAACTCTAAATGTAAATGGACTAAACTCTTCAATAAAAAGACACAGAGTTGCAGCCTGGATTAAGAAACAAAACCCAACCTTTTGCTGTCTCCAGGAAACACATTTAGCTACAAAAGATAAAAATAGACTCAAAGTTAAAGGATGGAAAACAATCCTACAAGCAAATGGACCAAAAAAGAAAGCAGGAACAGCTATACTTATATCAGATAAAACAGATTTCAAACTCAAAAAGATAAAAAGAGACCCCAATGGTCACTACATTATGATCAAGGGGACAATACTTCAAGAAGAAATAACACTCATTAACATATACTCACCAAACGAAGGAGCACCAAAATATATCAGACAACTGTTGTCCTCTCTGAAAACAGACATCAGAGAAAACACATACGTAGTGGGAGACTTCAACACACCACTATCAACAATGGATAGATCAACAAGACAAAAAATAAGTAAAGAAACCAAAGCTCTAAATAAAGACCTAGAGCAATTGGGCTTAACAGACATCTATAGAACACTAAACCCCCAAAAAACGGAGTACACATTTTTCTCAAGCGCACACGGATCATTCTCCAGGATCGATCACATACTGGGGCACAAGAGAAACATCAACAGATACACCAAGATTGAAATCATATCAACCATCTTTTCTGACCATGAAGGCATCAAACTAGAAATAAACCATAAAAAGAAGGCAAGGAACTTTCCTACCTCATGGAGATTAAAAACCACACTACTGGAAGACCATTGGACTAATGAGGAGATCAAAGAAGAAATTAAAAAATTTTTTGAATTGAACGACAAGGAGGACACCAATATCCTAAATGTATGGGATGCAGCAAAAGCAGTAATAAGAGGAAAATATATAGCAATAGAAGCTCACATCAAGAAACAAGAAAGAACGCAAAGAAACAACCTAATCTCGAAGCTCAAAGATCTAGAAAAAGAACAACAAAAAAACCCCAAAACCAGTAGAAGAAAAGAAATAATAAAAACCAAAGCAGAAATAAATGAAATTGAAACTAAAAAAACAATCCAAAAGATCAATGAAACCAAGAGCTGGTTCTTTGAAAAAATCAATAAAATAGACAAACCCCTAGCCAGGCTCACAAAGGAAAAAAGGGAGAAAGCACAAATAAACAGGATCATCAATGAAAGAGGAGAAATCACAACGGACACAGCAGAAATCAAAAGAATAATCAGTAACTACTATGAACAGTTATATGGAAACAAGTTTAACAATCTAGAGGAGATGGACAAATTCCTACAACTCTACAATCACCCAAAGCTAGATAAAGAAGAAATAGAACACCTAAACAGACCAATTACAATTAGCGAAATTGAAATGGTAATCAAAAACCTCCCCAAAAACAAAAGCCCAGGACCTGATGGATTTACAAATGAATTCTACCAAACATTCAGAGATGAATTAGTGCCTATCCTTCACAAACTCTTCCAAAAAATTGAGAAGGAAGGGACAATACCAAACACGTTCTATGAAGCCAACATTACACTAATACCAAAACCGAACAAGGACAACACAAAAAAGGAAAACTACAGGCCAATCTCCCTAATGAACACTGATGCAAAAATCCTCAATAAAATTTTAGCCATCAGAATCCAACAATGTATCCATAAGATAATTCACCACGACCAAGTTGGATTCATTCCAGGGGCACAAGGATGGTTTAACATCCGAAAATCAATCAACGTTATCCAACATATCAACAAAAAGAAATATAAAAACCATATGATAATATCAATAGATGCTGAGAAAGCTTTCGACAAAGTGCAACACCCATTCATGATAAAAGCCCTTGAAATTCTTGGGATACAAGGAACATACCTCAACATCATAAAGGCCATCTATGACAAGCCAACAGCCAGTATCATTCTCAATGGTGAAAAGCTGAAAGCAATTCCATTAAGATCTGGAACAAGACAAGGATGTCCACTCTCACCATTGCTTTTCAATATAATACTGGAAGTCCTAGCCAGGGCAATAAGACAAGAGAAAGACATCCAAGGAATCCAAATAGGAAAAGAAGACGTCAAACTATCACTATTTGCAGACGATATGATATTATACATAGAGAACCCCAAAAACTCCACTGAAAAGCTAATTCAACTCATCAATCAGTTCAGTAAAGTGGCAGGATACAAAATCAACACGCAAAAGTCAGTAGCCTTCCTATACACAAACAATAAATCTGAAGAAGAAGAAATCAAAAAGACCATCCCTTTTGTTATTGAAACAAAAAAAATGAAATATTTGGGAATAAATCTAACAAAAGAGGTAAAGGACCTATACAAAGAAAACTATAAAACACTGTTAAAAGAAATAGAAGAAGACACAAAGAAATGGAGAGACATCCCCTGCTCATGGATTGGAAGAATAAACATTATTAAAATGGCCATCCTTCCAAAAGCAATATACAGATTCAATGCTATTCCAATCAAAATTTCAATGTCATTCTTCAAAGAAATAGAACAATTATTGATGAAATTCATATGGAATCACAAAAAACCCCGAATAGCCAAAGCTCTCCTGAAAAAAAAAGAAGGGAATGGAGGCATCAGACTCCCAGACTTCAAACTATACTACAAAGCCATAATCATCAAAACTGCATGGTATTGGAACAAGAACAGACATACAGACCAATGGAATCGAATAGAAAATCCAGAAATAAACCCACAGATTTATGGTCAACTAATCTTTGACAAAGGAGCAAAGACTATGCATTGGAGCAAAGAAAGTTTGTTCAATAAATGGTGCTGGGAAAACTGGGTCGCTACATGCAAAAGAATGAAGCTTGACCACCACCTCACACCATACACAAAAATCAACTCAAAATGGATTAAAGAACTAGACATAAGACCTGAAACCATAAAATATATAGAAGGAAATATAGGCGAAACACTACGTGATTTGCACATCAAAGACATCTTTACAGACACATCACCCAAAGCAGTGATAGTGAAGGCAAAGATAAACAGCTGGGACTATATCAAATTAAAGAGCTTTTGCACAGCAAAAGAGACAATAACAAAAACAAAGAGAAACCCCACCAACTGGGAGAACATTTTTGCACCCAACACTAATGATAAAGGACTGATCACAAAAATCTGCAAAGAGCTGATGAGACTCAACAACAACAAAGAAAATAATCCAGTCAAAAAATGGGCAGAAGAGCTTAAAAGAAACTTCTCTGAAGAGGAAATGCAAATGGCCAACAGGCATATGAAAAAATGTTCAACATCACTTGTCATCAGGGAAATGCAAATCAAAACTACCATGAGATACCATCTTACACCAGTGAGAATGGCACATATTAAAAAAAACTAGCAACAACAAATGTTGGCGAGGGTGTGGAGAAAAAGGAACTCTTCTGCACTTTTGGTGGGAGTGCAAACTGGTCCAACCACTGTGGAAAGTTGTGTGGAGATTTCTGGACCTACTAAACATAGAGCTTCCATATGATCCAGCAATTCCACTCCTAGGTATTTACCCAAAGGACACAGAAACATCAATTCCAAAGAACACCTGCACCCCTATGTTTATAGCAGCACTGTTTACAATAGCTAAGCTTTGGAAACAACCCAAATGCCCAAAAATAGATGACTGGATCAAGAAGATGTGGTACATATACACCATGGAATATTACTCAGCATTCAAAAAAGATAAACACATGCAATTTGCTGCAACATGGATGGCGCTGGAAGGGATCATGCTCAGCGAAATAAGCCAAAAAGAAAAAGAAAAATACCGGATGGTCTCACTCATAGCAGGAATCTAGAAAACTTAAATAAGGGACCAGGAAAATGAATAACTATAAGAAAGTGAAAATCAAAATCAACAAAAAACTATGAACCAGAGACACTTTTAGGGGGGCGGGGGCGGGAGGGGAGGGATTGGGGTCAGAATGGGGGGCTGCAATTGTATGGGGAATATAACAATAAAATTTATAAAAAAAATAAAATAAAATAAAATAAAATAGAATTGTGAAAAAAAAAATATAACTACCATCTCTGTCTTGTGGAGAAACTCTCCTGGGAAACTTGGCACATGCTGAAAGGGGAGCTCTGGTGAAACCTTTCCCAGAGTGAACCCAAGGACCCCACATTCCAAACCCACTGACTCCAAAAATGACATCATTAGTATCTATTGATGATGCCTTTTCTTCTCTCTCTCTCTTTAAAGATTTATTTATTCATGCATACAAGAACCAGGGTACAGGCCAGATGCGTGGGAGGGTGAGAGGATTCACCAAAGACAGAGCAGGGAACACAACTGCTGAGAAGAGCAGCAGGCTGTGCCATGTGGGTCGCTCCCTGGCTGGGGATTGAACTCGTGCTACAGTGGCTGTGGTTAGCTTCATAGGTTGCATCTTAACCCCTTGTGCCACCAGGGAGGCCTGATGATGACTTTTCTAATTGGAGTTGAGATTTTCCTGGTTCTTGGTATGATGAATGATTTCTGATTGTGTGCTGGACATTTTTGACATTGCTCTATCGGATTCTGGATCTTATTCAAATCTTCCATTATAAAAAACCTTTGGAAATACTGCACCAGTAAAGTGTGTGTGTATGTGTGGGGTTATCTTCTTGCTCCTGAGTACAGATAGAACTCCAGTGTTTCCATTGTTTTTTTCCTTAGATGGTTGGCTAAAGTAGGGTGGTTAGTGTCAAAAAACATTTCTGTCTTGAGGTGTCACCTTTTTTTCTGGTCCTTTGAATAAAGAAAGCAGAGTTACTTGAGGCTTTTTTTTTTTGGTCTGCACCTCTTGCTATTTCTTGGTTGCAAAGTTTCTAGTGCCCAATTTGGGATAGATAGAAGGCAAAAAAGAAAACCTGGGGAAATACAGTGTCAATCCTCAAGTTTTGAGGACTGTACCTACTCTACCTTCTTCTTTCCACCCTTCAGACTTTTTAAATATTTGGTTTATATATTATATTCAGATATTTCAGGTATGTCCAGATATTTTAGTTATAGTTAGCTGGAATAATAGGGGTAAATATGTCCGCTCCATCTGCTCTCCATTCCTGCTCAGTGGGGCAGAGCAGTCTAGGTAGCACCTTCCTCCCACACCCCAAAAGCGCTGAGCTCAACGAGGAGACCCACGGGGCCGCGCGACTCCCTGGGATGTTCTCTGAAGTCTCTTCTTGGGACCTTTGCGTTCATTCTGATCTCACCTCACAATCAGACACCACCACCCGCGCGCCCCGCAGAGTAAGCATCTTGAGTGACCGTGAGGATGAGCGGCGGAGGCAAGGCGCGCCCAGCACGGAAGGCGCGCGCCTGCAAACCAGAAAGACTCGGAGACGCAGAGATGCTCGTGGACCGCACGTTTATTGACTGAAGGGGCGTGGGCTACGGTGCAGCGCGCGGACACCGGGGGCCGGGGCGCGCCGTGGAGACGCGTCATCACGCGCGCGCCCAGCCCGCCGGCGCCCCCGGGCCCGTCATGCGCCTGCGCCCCCGCGCCGCGCCCGCGGCCTTACTTGCAGGGCCAGGAGGGCGCCTGCTTCTGCTGGGTCTGGTGGCAGAGCGGGACGCCCTTGCCGCCCCCGGAGCCGCCCCCGGAGCCGCCGCCGGAGCCGCCGCCACAGCCGGAGCCGCCCCCGGAGCCGCCGCCACAGCCGGAGCCGCCCCCGGAGCCGCCGCCACAGCCGGAGCCGCCCCCGGAGCCGCCGCCACAACCGGAGCCGCCGCCGGAGCCGCCGCCGCAGCCCCCGGAGGAGCCGCCGCCGCCACAGCCGCCGCCGCCTGAGGAGCCGCCGCCGTAGCTCGGGGCGCACGAGGTCTGGGTGGTCTGCTGGGAGGAGTAGCCCGAGCCGCCCCCGCCGCAGCCGCCGCCGCCGGAGGAGCCGCCGCCGCAGCCGCCGGAGAAGCCGCCGCCGCCGGAGCCGCCGCCGCAGCCCCCGGAGAAGCCGCCGCCGCCGGAGCCGCCGCCGCAGCCGCCGGAGGAGCCGCCGCCGCCGTAGCTCTGGCACGAGACCTGCTGGCTGGAGCCGCCGCCGCAGCCGCCGCCGCCGGAGTAGCCGCCGCCGCCGCCGGAGTAGCCGCCGCCGCAGCCGGAGCTGCCGCCGCCGCCGGAGTAGCCGCCGCCGCCGCAGCCGGAGCCGCCGCCGCTGCCGCCCGAGGAGCCGCCGCCGCCGCAGTACTTGACGCCCCCACCGGAGCCGCCCCCGGAGGAGCCGCCGCAGCCCCCGGAGCCGCCGCCAGAGGAGCCGCCGCCGCCGCAGCCGCCGCCGCCGGAGTAGCCTCCGCCGCCGCCGGAGTAGCCGCCGCAGCCGCCGCCGCCGCCGCCGCCGGGGTACTTGACGCCCCCGCCGGAGCCGCCGCCGCCGCCGCAGCCCCCGGAGCCGCCGCCGCCGCCGCCGGAGCCGCCGCCTCCGCAGCCGCCGCCGCCGCCGCTAGAGAAGCCGCCGCAGCCGCCGCCGCCGCCGCTAGAGAAGCCGCCGCAGCCGCCGCCGCCGCCGCTAGAGAAGCCGCCGCAGCCGCCGCCGCCGCCGGACTTCCCGCAGCCCATGGGGGGCTGGGGCGTGGGCTGCTTTTTCTGGGACATCGCGTCGAGGGAAGAGGTGAACCCTGGGGGGAGAGCGGGAGCGTCACTGCGCCCGCGGCCGAGGACGCCCGCGGGAGCCGGATGGCCCCGGCCCGGCGCGGGCGCGCCCCCGCCTGCATCCTGGCCCGCTGGACCCCGCGGCCCGGGGCTTCCAGGGGGAGTGGTGGCCCCCCCGACGGTCCGTGCGGAGCTGCATGGCCGCCCCGCTCAGCTCGGCGCCCGCCGCCCGCTGTGCGCCTCGGCTCCTCTCCTCGAGCTCCGAGGCTGAAAGGCTCCAGGATTCCATCGCCCGGGGCACCTCCAGCCCCGACCGCCAACTCTCTGAGTTCACGTGGAAAATTAGCTCAGACGTGCAGCCCGGGGTGGGGGAGTGGGGGTGGGGGCGGATTTGACCCGTCCCTGGCACAGCAGAGGGAGGTTTGCAGCGTCCCGTTCTCTCACAGGACCTTAGTTCAAACTCTTGGTCTGTCCCATGAAGTTGGCCTTGATCTGGGCCAGTTACCAGAAAAGGAAGGTCCCCCCTGCGCCTGTCTGCAAGCCGGGAAGAGGACGCCAGCCTCTGGCCACAGCTGTCAGCCATGGCCTGCGCCATTGCCTGCGTCCATTCTTGGTTGGGGGAACCCTAGCTAGTAGGAAGCTGTGTCCTAGTCCTGCACAAGTCATCTCCCTCTCAGGACATCTCTCTGCAAAACAGGATTGGGTTCTTGTGCTCCTAAAACCTCCCCCAGCTGCAGCAGTCTGCGAAGCATTCTCCCTACTCCAGAGAGTGGCTCAGCCTCTCCTGGTAGATACATGAGGTCCATTCAGGCCACTCACAGGCCGCCTGGGGCAGTCTCTGCAGAGTGCCCTTTGTGCCCAGACCCCAGCTGGAGACAGGAGAGCCAGCAACACCATCTGCTCAGCAGCGGCTCAGCCCTCTCTTCCCTGCTTGGATCCCCTCTAAATGTGAGTGCAATTGGAAAGGGAGAGGCCTGTAGCTCCCGAAGCACAGAGGGGAGGCCTGTCCACCCTCTGGTCCACCCTGCCTTTGCAGGCCTGGATAGGACCAACTGTGAAGACAAGAGCCAGCAGCAGTCACACTTACCCAAAGCACCAAGGAAGGGTGAGTGAGGAGAGGAGATGCTGGCTCTGTGAGGAGCTCTGGAGCCCTGAGCTTTTATACTCTGAGAGCCCTGACTCATCTATTGATCTGGGCAAGCCTCTCATTTTTGGCCTCAGTTACGTGACCCATGGCTGTCGCCCCACCTCCCTGTGATTGCAGGCATGGGGTGGCCCATTCGTGGAGATTTTGGCATTCTTGAAATGGGCAACGAAGTGTGTGACTGGCCCCTTCTCTGATGCAACTGCGTGGCAGGCTGGCCAGCAGGGATGGCCAGCCAGAGTGGATAGCAGACATTGTTTCCTAAACCTCTGGCATGGGCGCATGCCATACTCAGAGGGCTGTGCTTGAGGAATAGGGCTCTGACTTTTGAGGTGGCCCAGGAGACGTACACTTGAGATCTCAGTCTTTGGCCCAAGGAGTAGTACCTTTCATTTGCCCTCTAATCTATCCCATTGCTTGGAAATCCTCTGAACTTTAGAGAGAACTAGGACCTTCTTTGCCAGAAGTTTCTCTCCTGGTATAGCAAGTATGTTTTACTGGGGGATGTGTCCTGCTCACTGGCTTGAGACCATGAAAAAGCCACAGCGCCTAGTTCTGGCTGGCACACCATGGACAGCACCATAACAAATGGGGCACTGACAACTACTTTGATTTATTTCTGGAGACAGCAAGGGTCTGAAAAAATTGGTCACTGGTACTCATGTTCCTTGCAGAGAAGCAAGCTAAAGAGATCAGCGACGGGGACTTACCCCCCATGGTGTTTTGGGGGTCCTGCAATCTTGTGTAGCAACACTGACCTCAGCCTTACAGGCAGCTATGGAATGTAATGGACTTGAGGTTAGGTGACTGGGTTTGGGTGCTCCCTATGCTACTTGCCAACTGTGTCACTTTGGCAAAGTCACAGCACCTCGTCTAGTGCCAGCACCTAGGAGCATGCAGTAATTGCTGACTATTGAATGAACAAGTTTTCTGATGCTCAGCTACCTTGTCTGTAGTAACACAGAAGAGTGGCACCTCTCTCACAGGCTGTAAGGAGGAGATAGTTCTGTAAAGTATGGAAGGTGATGGTCTTTTCATTTTTTTCCTCCCACCACAGCGCATTCTTCCCCCCAGCTTGGCCTTCCCTTGGACACCAGGCTGGGAGGAAGTCCATGGATGGCTCGAGGCTGAGCCTTCTCTTAGGAACATAGCTCAAAAGATCCCCATTGACCCCGGGCTGATAGCATCACCTTTGTGAATGAAGAACACCCATTCCCTCCTTTCATCACCAGAACTCAATTGCTACTGTTTCAGGTACCACATTTGAACTTGTTCCACTCAGCTGTGTGTTGAAATGACAGCACCAACAGTACATTGACTGTTAATTATGGTGGAGTTTCAATGATCCCAATGATCCTGATTAGTCTGTGGCCTTCAGAAACTTGTGGCACTAGTTTTAGCTTGAACATAGTGAACCTGAGGTGAACCCAGCAGGAATTCAGGTGTTCCCCTCCAGAGAGAACAGCCAGGAGGGAGAATTGAGGCACTGTATGTGCAGGCAGGCGTCTCGCTTTGAAGCTGAAGCATCCTGGAGATCTCCGGGGGAAATAGGTTCCAACCCCACACTTTATTTAGTTGGCCACACTGGAGAAGGGGAGGAGATGCGGACCGGGTTCCACATTGATCTGTGGGTCCCCAGTGGCCCAGTACTGGGTGTTTGCTTGTCCTCAGGAATATGTAAGTAAAAGCATGTTTGCAATGCAGTGTGTTTTTGTGAAGGGAAAATTGGGAGTCTGAAACACTGGCCTCCTTCTGTTGTTCTTGGTATGAAAATGTCATTTCTTTCATGTCCTTCCTTGTCAAAATGAAAATTTAGCTGTCATAAAATAGTTTCCATATTTAGAAAAGGGAAATGTTACATTTCTATGAAATTCCAACATTTGGGAACCCCAAGTGCAGGAGACCCCAAGAAGCTACTAACTTCCAAATTGCCCACGTTGGTTTGGAGGGTCATGTTCTTACAAGAAGGATATGTTTTCTATCACATTTAAGATCTGCATGCTTTATTCATTAATCAAGCCAACACCACTGTACTGGACAGGACGTGAGCAGCAGGGAAGAGCCAGATGCCTTTACAAAGCTGTGCATGGATTGCCAAGGCAGATTTGGGGTAGGGGTACCCCTGCCTGCCTCTGCCACCCTATGTAGAATTGAATAAGGAAAGCTTTCTGACTGGTACTTCCACTTCGCCAGCATGTAGATGAGGCTGGTGCAACATGGTGTCGATAGCGATGCCAGGTCTGTGGCTCTGAGTTAGCCTTGCCCCACGTGTTCATGCATGAACCTGGTTTCCCATGCTACCCTAGACCGGAAGTCATGGGATGTCTGTGTGGACCGCAGTTAGTGATCACATTCTATCATACCAATGAGGAGATGATGGCAGATTTTAGAATTATTACTTTCAGGTATTTGGAGTTTTGTAAGACTCAGCGTGTCAGATTTTTAAGATTTGTAGCCTTTAGACACTTAGCCCTGAGTGGGTGCCTGCATGGACATTTCAGTTCTGCAGCCTCATGGATCAGATGGTGGCTCCTGCCTGCACTGGATCTTTAGTGGGCACCAGAGCATAAAGTGAATGTTTCAAGGTACCCAGGTGATAGTGTAACAGTGCTCAGTATATCCAGGTGGAATTGACGGGAACTCTTGAGGGGAACTAAGAGCTTTGGTGTGAGGGGGGCATGGTCTCTGTTTCAGCAGTCTGTGGGAGATTACAGTTCTTGAGCTTGGGGGAGTCCCCAGTTTGAGGGAAGCCTGCTCATCGCAGTCATACATAGCTAAGCTACACACATGTATTCTTATGTCTGAATGCTGACCACAGGGAGCTTGTAAGTGCAGAGTGGACACAGGGCAGAGGCTTAGGACACGTTGGCAGGGCAGGTGTAGCGTTTGAAAGCTCTATGCATTTTACATTCAAAGAGAACAGTTTTTTCCTGACCCTTCGTTGGGTTCTCTATAGTCTACCTAAGTGAAACCGTTTGATATTTCTTTTTCCTTCTGACATTTCATTTAGCATTATCCCTTCCAATTCTATCATGTTGCTGCAAATGGTGTTAGTTTATTTTTTTGATCACTGAGTAGTATTCCATTGTCTGTTTTAGGACATCTGGGTTGTGGGAAAATATGGAGACCTTCACCTGAGGGGAGAAATCAAATACTGTACAGAAATGAACAATAATGTAAGAAAATAAATAAATTTAATAAAATAACAGAAAGGGCACAGTTTTCTCTGAGAGTCCTGGCCCAGGAGGTGTATCAGAGCCTCAGGCTTCTGGGCTGCCATCTGCCTCCTCTCTCCAGCCCTCCTGGAGTGGTTTGAAGAGGTAGATGTCTCAGTTGTTACTTAGAGGTCTGGGAGAAGGACAGCTATGTAATGGCTCACAGCCACTGGAATTCCATCGCCAGGAAGCTTCACTGGATTCATGGCACCCACTGGTTCAGTCTCCCTCCCCACTTTCCCTTATCAGGGCCCTAAGGAACGATTGCACCACAGTTACAGTTGCTAGTGACAGATTCATCTGTCCTGGAAAGAGCGCCCCCATTAGTTCTTGATTCTGCATCCTGAGATTGAAGGAGATTTTATAATCCCCTGGGACTCTGAGGACGTGATGACTCTTTTGGGGGCTTGTGGGACTCATTCCTGCACAGAGGAGGGCCGCAGCTGAGTTGTTGAAGGGCTGGCAAGTAGCTGTAGACTCTGCAGGGTGAGCCGTGTGGCAGGGACAGTGTGGCACAGACCTCCCTACACAGACTCTGGTTTCTCGACCACAGTCACATGCGTGTCATGTTCCTTTTCCACACGGTCCTGTGTGCTCAGTGATGTTATCCTTATTTCCTGGAGGAGGACTGTCACATAGAGGCTAGAGGAATTGCTCAAATTCCTGCAATCTTACAGTGGCGATGCCTGGATTCAGATTCAGTGCCTTTCATTCAAATCTGGTCTTCTTCCCAAACACTCTCTACCTTTCCTTTTTGGGTTAATATGGGCAGAACATGAAGGGACAACATCCAGTTTGGTTCAGGTTTCTGCCTTCAGAGAAGCCCAGAGCAGAAATTGCCCCCCTGGGTGTTCCTGGCTCATGGGGGACAATTCTGGGCCCCTGATAGGAACCGGGAGGAGGTAGGGAGGGTGTCCAACCCAACCCTGTCACTTGTAGAGGCAGGCGAGAGCCCGAGACCCAGAGATGTTAACCACTGCACACAGCAGGTCACACAGCAGGGCTGAGAGCAGAACCCAGGCTCCTGCTGCCGGCTTGGTTTTGCGGCTGCAGATTCAGGTGGTGGCTTTCTGCTTGTTCCTGACAAGCGTACCTCCAGGCATCCATGGTGAGAGCAGGGAGTAGTTGAAATGACTATAAAAGTGTTTCATAGCTGAGCAGACTTGCTCAAGGAAGTTGCTAGGTCTGGGTGCTCTGATCTCTGGGCTTGAAAGTTGTGCATTGATTGGGAGGCTCTGTCCTGGGGCTGGGATTGGGGGTGCATGTGAGAGGGGAGAGCCGCCACGCAACCTCAGGGCTCCCACATAATTTTTACCAGCAGGGGAGATGGAGCAGTGAGCAGCACCTGTGGCCCCAGGCTTGCTCCTAGAGGCCTTTTGTGCACAGTGGTATAGAGCTGGAAAGCCCTTAGTGAACAGGTCTTTGGTACATGGTGCTGTCTATTGGTACAAGCATGTTGCCTCTGACCCATCCCCACCAATATCTAGGGTGGATAATCCCATGTTTTTCTAACTAAAATCCAAGTCCAGTGGACTGAGGAGTCAGTGTGACACAGTGGGAAAAGCACATGCATTTCTACCCCAGTCTTTTAGGTTCTCTGGCCTAAAGCTTTGTTTCAAACTCTTTTGGGTGGCTTTCGATGATCTGCCCTGATCTATTACTGGGGCTCTTTGAAAAGCAAGGCAAGGTCAGTGTTTTGCCATTTTGGTTTCTAATCCAATTTGGACACATAAGCCCTGCTTTCAGGAATCCCTGGAGCTGCAGTTGACTTTAGTTGTGGCTTCTTTCTACTCTCAGCTTCTTAATAGGATTCACTACTGAAGGCCGGAATCTCGATCCATCTTTGACTTGACCAGTGCACCTTGTTCCTCAGACATGCTGGCTATCCTGATTTTTTGCTCATTTTTCAAACTCCTATTTCAGTAGCTGACTTGGGACAAACCTTCCCACTACTTAAAAAAAAATGGGGTGACTAGGATTTGGTTGATGGGTCTCGAGTGACTTCATTTGTTTCCATCCCTGTGTTCAGGAAATCCAGGGTGAAGGGCTGGGGAAGCTTTGCTCTCATCTGACGTAGCTTCTCAGGGCCTTCCTTTCTGGGCTCGGAGCACTGTCTAGGCAAGCTCCGAACCTCCTCAACCTCCATATCCTCACCTAACTCTGGGCTGGGTCAGAGAGATTGATTGATAAATATCTGTTGATGAGGGCCTCCCTGGTGGCACAAGGGGTTAAAATGCAACCTGTGACGCTATCTGTAGCCTCTGCAGCACGAGTGCGCTCCCTGGCCAGGGAGCTACCCACATGGCGCAGCAGGCCTCTCCTGGCTCGCCCACTGCTCCCCTCAGCTGTGTATTTCAGTCCATCTGCCTGTTCTGTTCCCCACTCTGTCTCTGGTGGATCCTCTCACCCCCCCCCCCATCTCTGGCCTGTACCCCAGTTCTTGTATGCATGAATGAAAAAAATCTTTTTAAAAAAAAATCTGTTGATCAACCAAAGGATTGATGAGAATTTAGTCTCATACCCCAGGGGAAATATAATCTAATTTAGTTTCCCATGGAAAGTAACTTAAATTGGCCGTGGCAGATGACTCTCCTCGCCGACCCCCACCTTTCATGAAAGGTGTCAGATTCCTTCATTCTCTTCTTCTTTTTCAGAATATCCTTTGGCCTATGTCCTACGGTCCAGTGTCAGCTTTCTCCATGGGCCTGAAGAAGTGCTGGAGGATCTGTTCTTATTTATTTTTAGTTTTAATTTTATTTTTTTTAAAGATTTATTTATTTATGCATATAAGAACTGGGGTATAGACCAGAGGTGTGGGATGCAGAATCTGGGAAGATTCACCAGAGAGAGTGGGGAGCAGAACAGGCGGATTTACTGAAATACACTGCTGAAGGGAACAGCTGGCAAGACACGAGAGGTCTGCTGAGCCATGTGGGTTGCTCCCTGGCTGGCTGGAGATGGAACTCATGCTGCAGTGGCTGGCGGTAGCTTGATAGCGTTGTCTTAACCCCTGCGCCACCAGGGAGGCCCGCTAGTCTGTTTCAACCAGAATCGATCCTCTTCTGAGGTCTTGGGGGTGGTGAGGGTGGAGGGTTGTGCTCAAAACCTGGTCTTGCCGCCAATGACAGATGAGCTTGGGCAGAGTAGTGTCCCCAGTCCGTGGTCTGTCTACTTCTAAAGCCAATCTGACTTATTATGGCCCTGGTTTCCTTGGTCCCTCTTCACAGGTTCCCCACTCTGGACAGAATGGAGATGAGGAGGTCACAGGTAGTGACAGGGAAGCAACTAGATGGCCCAACATGAATTATGGGCCTCTGGAACACTCACTAGTACGTCCCTGGGTGCCAGTGGGGGCTCAAGTCAGAAGTATTTGGGGAGCTCTTTTCTTCCCTCCTCCCCCCACACTTGAGCTAACTGTGGAGGAGGAGGGAGGGGTTTGCAGCAGAAGGGCAGGTGAGGAAAGTTAGCCTGTGTTATGAGTAACCTTTGCAGAGTATCATTACCCAGGGTGGATTTAATTGCACGGGATTAAGAAAGGCATGTGGGTGGGTGCTTTGCTGTAGATCCTTCTGCAATTAGCATATGTCACTTTGGGCCTCCAAGGAAGGATTAATTGGCTCCTGAATGCGCTCTTGCAGTGGACCCCTGCTGGTGGAGTTGGGCCCCTTGGTCTAAGAAGTCATTCAGTTGTTGAATGCAAAGGAAAAAAGTAACCTCACTACAAATAATTTGAAAAAAAAAAAAAAAAAGGAAAAAGTTACCTATCATCTCAGTATCCAAATACAACTGATATTTTTATCTTGTTCTTGTTTTCATGTATGCCCCCCCTTTTATATCAGTTCTCAGCTTTGGGCGGTGATTTTCCCAGTGACATTGTTCTCATGTGCAGGTCCCCTCCATGGCCTCTGGAGCCTTTTGTTTGGTCCCGCCCCTCAACTCCCTTCTCAAGGCTTGGGCCCTCCAGCTGCCCTTGTGCCCTGAAACCTTGTTAGGGAGTTTCGCTGGGTCTTGGTGGTCTCCTGGATAGTATGCATGGAGTGGCTGCATAGCAGGTGGGGAGGAAGGTTTGTTCTGTGAGGAGCCCCCACCCCATCTGTCCCCCTCCCCACCTCCTCAGACCTGGTGCCTTGGTTTCCCTGGACTCTGCCTAACTCCACAGAATAATTGCTTTCCCCCAAGTGTTTTCATCTCAGCTCTTTAAATGCCAGCTTCTCTTCGCAGACCATGGGCCAGGAGTTCCTTGGAATGTGGGGGCTAAGCAGACCCTTTTAGAGTGTTAGTGGGTAGGGAAAGTGGCAGAGGATGCATGGGCAGTTTAGTGGGGCAGTTGGAAAAGAAGTCACTTAGGGTGCTGAGTGTAATGCTAGCCGAGCACCCAGTGGTGAGGGGGGCCCGAGGAAGCAAGCTAGGTGAGTTTTGAGTTGGGATTGGAAAACAGTGAAAATGGGAGATAGACAAATCCAGACTTGGATTTTGGCTCTACTGTTTTCTTCGTGTGTGTGTGTGTGTGTGTGTGTGTGTGTATGTATACGTGTGATGTGTATGTAGTCTACTTGTGTATGATGTCAGTATTTCTCCTCATGTCTGACTCTCACAAGCCCTGTGCCCACTCTCCTGGGGTGGCAGATGGGGTTGGGGGTGCTCCTCCCTGGCCTCTCCTGTCAGCCCTGTCCCTTGGTGTCCACAGTAAGTCTTCGAGTGTGGAGCTGGTCCACGTCCTTGTCTGTGATCTATGCTCTGGCCCTGGCAGTGGACTTGCCCTGTTCATGTTGTTCTTCTGTCCTCACATCAAGACAAAGCCTAGATTTCTCAGTCCAAACGGCCTTTTGTACTTCAGTTTCTGCCCATCTCTGACTATTCCCCTATAGCAGCATTTTACTTCAAATTCAACAACCCCTGTCCCCAATGAGTCAGACTGTGTTTAATACCTTCATGTTTTTTCCTGGCCTCTGCCCTGCATTTGTGAATGCCCTGTCTGATTTCTGTTTTCCTTTCACCACTCTTATCAGACATCTGCCTCTCCAGGGAAGTTTCCCCAACACAGGTCTGATGGAAAGAGTGCTATGTCTTGCAGTGCAGGGATCCCTCTCTCACTAGACCCAGGTTATCCTGCAGGGGAGCAGGGTCTCGTTCATTGTCTCGCATGTGTAGTGCTTGGCACAAGGCCTGACACTGCCAGCAGATTGCAGGTAGAATGGATGGATGGGCGAATGCGAATGAATGAATTATTCCACATCTGCCCACTTCTGGAATTGTCAGTGGCCTGGATACTAAGGTGCTTCAGCCTGGGTGGGGAGATATTGTCTCTGTCCTATTTTTACCTCCCCAACAAGATTGTTTGCTCTTGAAGGGCAGGGATGGCATTGCAGCTCTTACTAAACTTGGAACCCATGGATACGTCAGCCACTTATTAAATGAAAAAAAGAAAAGAAAGAAGTATAAAATGTAGGGAGAGAGGAAAGGAAAGTAGGAGGATAGAAGAAATGTTTCAGAGAACTCCCTAGTGGTGCAAGAGGTTAAGTCTCAGCACTATGAAGCTATCAGCAGCCACTGTAGCATCCCTGGCTAGGAAGTTCCATCCCTGGCTAGGAAGCTGACCCACATGACACAGCAGACCTCTCCTGACTCGCCTGCTGCTCCCCTCAGCAGTGTATTTCCATATATCTGCTTATTCTGCTCCCCACAATGTCTCTGGTGAATCCTCTAACACCCCCCCCCCACACCTCTGGCCTACACCCCAGCTCTTGTATACATAATTTTTTTTTTTTTTAAAGAAGAAATGTTTCAGGATCTCTAAGTATAGAAACTTGAGTTTAGTCTAAATAATCACTTTTTCTTCCTACTCACCTTTGGGTGCTCTGATCGAATTCTGGCAACCCCAAAGCATTATAGAGCCTGTTTGGCTTCCAAAGGGAGATATCATTGAAATGACATTATTTTAGATGTTTTAAAGTGAATGTGAGAACTAGTTTCTGAATTATTGATAGAAGTGACTTCATTAGCCACGTAATTGATATTAATTATTCTTAGTGTTTCATTGCTCTCCATGATTAATTAGGACAAGTTACTCCTCATAATCCCTGCTAGATTCATGTGGATTACAGAAGTTACATAAAGTGAGGTGTGCTTGCCATTGGTGAATCACAAACCCTCCTTATGTTAATAGCCACGCACTCCTTGTTTTCCCTCCTAGGAACACACTGAGTTAGTGCTAGGCTATGTATTTGAATCTTGGGTTATTTCTCTACTATTCTTGGAATTTGAGCAAGTCACTGAATTTACCTTAAGACAGGGTATAAAGTAGCATCAGCCTCACAATTAATGAGTTAATGCATGAGTTAATTCTAGTTCTGGTCTACGGAGTGAGCATTTCTAACTGGGGGAAAAGGTTAGGAAGTTAGGGAACATAAATCACTCATTTGGGCATCTGGGAATAAAGAGAAAAAGATTTCCCTCCTCTTCATTCTTCCTTGAAAAAAGAGAATGGGCTGCTCATGTTTGAAGACCATGAATTGAAGCAGAAAACACTCATTACGCACATGTAAATATGTAAATGGATGAGAATTTGTAAAAGAGAGAAAGAGAATATTAAAAGTTTATTTTGACCTTCAAAAAGTTCTTAATGGGCTTCATATTTTCATTCATTTCCTAATTTGGCTTGATTGTCAAAGTGAAATTTTAATTATCTCTTCATGCCATGAATAGAATGTAAAGGCAATATTTTTGGTAGAATATGATCTATTTTCTAGAAATATTTTTATGCACTGCTTTCAGTTTGTATTACAATGGGTACTTCAGATTTATGATTTTTATGGATATTATTGCTCAGGATGAGATATAAAGTCAGGGTAATATACCTTTTAAAATAAATTTCACTAAAAATAATGAGTCCATCTAAAGTATTACAGAATAAGAATACAAGTGGTGCATGAATGTGGGAAAAACTGACAGAGGTATGTGAATTATGGAGGTATAGGAAACTAGTTCACAACCTGAGCCCTGCTATCTCCCTCTTAGAGGGTTTTGGACCCTGGATTTCCACCTGGGAAATTCAGGCTGTGGAGGGGGCATCCTGCCCCATGTTCAGCTGGGAGCCTGGACAGATGGTGGGGTCCAAGGGCAAATCAAACCCGCCGACCCAGAGCAAGTATGATGGAGACAGCTCAGCAGTGAAATAGGCAGTGTGCCCTTTGAGCCCATACTCCTGGCTTTGGAGTCCCAGTTATTATAGAAACCATGCCTGGGTTGTGGTGAGATCTTGGCAGTTGAACAGGTGTCAGGAGACCTGGGGTGGAATCCTGGCGATGTCACTTGCCAGCTGTGGGACCACATGTGTGTCCCTTGACCTTTCTGTGATGATGTCTTTACATGTAAACAGGTTTGATTTGCCAGTGTTGTGAGGACTAAACAAGATCTATTAACTGTAATTGGAAAATAGTAGGTGTTTGATTAAATGTTTGTGAACTCAGTTAATTTAGAGGTATGGGCATAGGGTGGTAGTTTAAAGTGGGACTCCATGCAGGGCACAGCATTTCTAAGGGGCTGAATTGCAGCTGCAAGGATAAAACTCTTCTGCTAAAAGGCTTTGGTGGGCCTGCACACACCCCAGGCATCCGTGAGGGACTGGGGATGGAGAAATGATCAGGAGAAATATTTCCAGGCCAGATTTTCTCCAGTGGGTTTGCCCTCTCTAAGCTTGTTGCCCTCTCTAAGTCTGGCTAGCCCTGTCCCCTTTGCCAGTTCTCTCCCATGTTCTTCTCTGAGTCACTCTTCAGCACCTAATGTCATAATTACCAATGATAGCAAATACCATTTGTTGAGCACATACTGTATGCCAAGCTCTATGATAAACGCTTTCCATGTGATATTTTATTTAAACCTTAACCACACCCTGAGGTCTGAGGAGCATAACCAACTTGTCCAAGGTCATAGGGTCAAAAAATAAGATGACGTACAACACTGTTTTGCTTGCCAGCCTTTCCTTTTTTTTTTTTTTTTAAAAGATTATTTATGCATACAAGAACTGGGGTATAAACCAGAGATGCAGGGGGTAAGAGGGTTCACCAGAGACAGAGAAAGACAGAGTGGGGAACAGAACAGGCAGACTGACTGAAATACACTGCTGAGGGGAGCAGTGGGCAAATCAGGAGACATCTGCGGCACCATGTGAGTTATCTCCCTGGCTGGCTGGGGATTGAACTCGTGCTGCAGAGGCTGCGAATAGCTTTACAGTGCTGTGCTTAACATCTTGGGCCACCAGGGAGGCACACCAAAGCCTCTGCTCTTTAAACTCTGCTTTTCTGCGTGAATTTTGCATCAACATCAGCACTGAGCAACACTTTTTGAGAGCAGGCTAGTTGTCACACACACTCGCCCTCACACACACTCTCACATGCACCCTACCCTGAGGAGTACACGTTCTAGCACAGTGGACAGGACTGCCGGGCAGCTCACTGCACGCTGTCTGATCTGTTTCCTCACCTGTCCAGGGAGTGGACTGAATTGGCTGGTCTTCAAAGTCCCTTCTAGCTTTGCTAAGACTGTGAATGTCACAAAGGAAGGACTAGATGTTTCTGATTTCTTATAGTTTCTTGCACAGAAGTGCTGACAACCTGACTTTCTTCTTGTCTGGTGAATGTTCTCTCATGGAGACCACTGGCACTGGGTTGTGGGAGTATGTGGAGAGATCCCCCAGAGATGGGTCTGAAGGTCACTTTTTGGTTTGGTTGCTTCAGTCCTGGGGATCATCCAGGCCAACGTCTCTGAGGAACTTAGAAATGTAAGCACACTGAGTTGGAATTCCAACTGATTTATGAGGCTTTCATGTAGAATGGGGGTGCTATTGTAGCTCCCTTCAGCAGGGAATGCCCAGGCTCGTGGAGCCCAAGTCAGCCTTGCTTTTGGTCAGATGGAAAGGACGTTCTCAGCCAGGTTGGCTGTTATCTATTTCAAGAAGCCTCTTCCAACTCTAGGTTATGTGTACCCTTCTGAGCCCCTGTAATATTCTGACTATATTTTTATTTTTTAAAAATCACTTCCATGTTGTGCTTATATCAGGTGTTAATATCCATTTCCCTTTCTGGGCCAAACACACCTTGAAGATAGAACTGAAACGTACTGATCTCCCACTCTTCAGCATTTAACACGGTGTCTGCCATGCAGCAGCGGCCTATAAATGTGGGTTGGTAACACTAAGGGGGAATGTCCTGTGATGTGATTGTACCCAGTAGGAAGCAGGTAACCAGACTTTAGAGACAATAAAAGGAAGGAGAAAAAGAAGGGGGAGAAAGCATGAGGAGCTTCTTGGCACTTGTGGGACAGGAGGGAATTATTTCATTGGAAGATGATCTTGCCCTGGTGAGTAGGTCACCCAGCCCAGGATGGAGCCCTTAGTGGCCCCACCACCATCACCAAGACTTCTGTATAGACAGGATGTACGGATGTCACGCTTAACTCTTGAGACTTGTTCAGCACAGTGTCAGTCTGGGAAACCCAACAAAATCCAGAGGAAGGCACCAGGAAGAGACAAGAGCAGGGTGACATTAATTGCTACTCTTGTGCCTAATCCCCCAGTGAATCAAATGTGAGACAATGGAGGTGCTTCAGCCAAACCCTTGGTTGACAGAGATGGAATTAGCCTGGTTCAAGTCCAAACTACTTGTTGTCTTTGCTGGAATGATTTTCAGAAGTGCTACTGAGTTCCAGAGATGCCATGGCTGTTGTGGTTACTCTGTTTGGACAGGCTGCTATAGGCACAGCAATTTGTTTTTCTTTAAAATAAATTGTTTTCTGATTCCTGAGCCAAATTGCTCACCTTGCTATCTGTGGCACAACAGCCGAATGTCCTTGCAGAGCTCAGTGTCTGTGGGGGAGTTGGGTCAGGTGTGGCTGGTGGGGCCTTGTCACCACCATTGGAATGTGGCCTCACACTCCTATTTGGTGACCTCTTCACATGGGATAAGACAACTAGTGGGTCCACGCACTGACAGGTCTGGTCAAGGCTTGTCCATGGTGGGCTGAGAGGTTCTAAAGCCTGCCTTGGTGGACTTACCTTTGACTTTACTCTCTTCCCACTTTTCTTTCTCTCAAATGCCCACAGGAAATTTCCATCATGGAAAAACCCAAAGTGGGAGACACAGAAGACGGAGATGCAGGGAAAACTGCAGCCTCTGAGAAGGAGCAGATAAAGTCCTCTAGACCACCCAGATTAGGAAGAGTCATCCTATTTATTCAGTCCAGTCTGGTGCCCTCAGAGATCCCCTGCCATGATCTTTCTATTTGTCCTGCCAAATGGCAGCGTGAAAGTTTGGGGAGGCTTTGCTATTAGTTGCCAAGTTATCAGTCCGAGATCTCAAGTTACTTTTTGCTTTGTGCCTACTTTGAATTCAGCACCTTTATTTTCATCATCTCTAACACCATTGCCACTGTGTCTATATTGCCATTACTTTCAAAACTATATCAGATACTGCAGCAAGCACTGTAAGTTGTCATCTGCTACAATTGCATCGCCATTACCACTATCCCCACTAAACCACGGCCACCTCCTCTCATTCTCACCATTGGTGCTTGCACCTCCACCTCCTTCCATTGCCACCATCCCCTTCACCATCACCACATTCCCACCACAATTATGAGTATTATCACCTCCATCTTTCTCACCATTGCTACCACCTCCACCATTGCTGACACCTCCATCAGCCCCAGTGTCACCACCTCCATCATCATTACCAGTGCTGCTCATGTTTACCACCATCATCACAACTATTGTGGAGAAGGACTCAGGGAGTGATGACTAGTCATCTTCAAATGACTGAAAACTGTGGAAGAATAGTTAAAGTTACTTAGTATGGGTAAAGAAGTTAGTCAGAAAAATGGACATAAATAATAAGGAATCATCATTACATTTGGGTAAACAAAGCGATGCTTTTCATAGAGTTAGGGGAGATGAGGGATATGATGTTTGATGATAGAAGATGATGAGTAATTTGGAACATGCTGAATTTATTTGCCTAAGGTGACATCCAGATGGAGTGGTGCAGAAGGTGGTCTTCCAGCACAGCTGCTCACTCATGCTCGGATGCGCTCTATGGAATCCCACAAGAGTGGCAGTCTGAGCCATAGAGTTTTGATGTTTTTAGTTTAGAAAACTCATTTAATCCCGAAGTTGCTGGTTCCTTTTGGCATTTGGTTTTATAGGTGCTAATCGTTCTATAATATTGAAATATATTCTCTTTAAAAAAATGAGTATACTGTCGTCAGGGTGGAATCCTTCCTATCACCAGTCCTAGTCCTTGTTCCTAAATCCTGTGGCCCTTTGCACAGGGAACCAGTGCCATAATTTGGTGTGTGTGTGTTTGTACATAATTTTCTTGCCTCGACCTACATATTTAGACACAATATAGTATTATATTGAGTACATTTTATGTGATAGGACACTTTATGTATCCTGTCCCTTGCTTTCTTTTTCATCAAGAATAAATTAGCATCATAATTAAGAGAATACACCCAGGAGCTTTGCGCCTTGATTCGATTCAGCTTTGTCACTTTTTGGTTGCATGGTCTAAATTATCAACCCGCCCTTAGCCTCAGTTACCCTCTTTGTTAACTGGGGTTACAGTATACCTATGTTCATAGGGCTCCTGAGCAGTTCATGAGTTAATTTACATCACTCTCATACATCATGTTGACAGGTATAAAGTCACATTCTTGCTTGTCATTATTCCTTAGTAATTTATAGGTTGGATCTGCCAAGTCTATTTTGCAATCCCTAATTTGATGAAAACATATATATTGCTTTGACTTTCCTTATTGCAATCAAGGCTTTTGTGCATACTTTTATATATGTCTCCTATATACATGAATGGTAATTTTGTAGAGAAGGAGGGAAATTGTTACATTTATCTCTTCAGAGGTTTTATTAGAAAAATGTAATTTTAGTGTGTGGATGTCTCTCTGCCTGCTGGGCAGCCCAAGCCTCATGCAGCTCTGAAATAGAAGACCCTGGTGGCTAGGAAAGATGATCTCAGTTTCAGCTTAACTTTGGGGGCCAGGGGTCACTTTTGGGGAGGCTTACCAAACATTTATATATAATAACTCATTTAATCATTGTGGTTTTTTATTATGAAATATATTTAATATATTTTCATCATTGTTCATTTTTGTATAATGTTTGATTTTTCCTCTCAGGTGTAGTCCCCATAAAATTCCAACAACCAAGTCACCCGTGAACTGTCATTATAGTCTCTTGTGCTTTTCCCGCCTGTGTTTTGATCCCTCTCCCTCTCTCCCTCCCCTTCCCCTGCTGTATGTCTCCAATTTGTAGTTTGCCTGTTAGTTTTGTCTCTCTCTCTCACTTCTTTCCCCACCCCTTTTTTTTTTATTAGATAATAAATTTTATTGTTATATTCCCCATACAATTGCAGCCCCCCCATTCTGACCCCAATCCCTCCCCTCCCGCCCCCGCCCCCCTAAAAGTGTCTCTGGTTCATAGTTTTTTGTTGATTTTGATTTTCACTTTCTTATAGTTATTCATTTTCCTGGTCCCTTATTTAAGTTTTCTAGATTCCTGCTATGAGTGAGACCATCCGGTATTTTTCTTTTTCTTTTTGGTTTATTTCGCTGAGCATGATCCCTTCCAGCGCCATCCATGTTGCTGCAAATTGCATGTGTTTATCTTTTTTGAATGCTGAGTAATATTCCATGGTGTATATGTACCACATCTTCTTGATCCAGTCATCTATTTTTCCCCACCCCTTTTTTGATTCTCCTATATACCGTCTTTTTTTTTTTTTTAAAGATTTATTTATTTATATAAGAACTGGGGTATAGGCCAGAGGTGCAGGAGGGTGAGAGAGTTCACCAGAGACAGAGTGAGGAGCAGAACAGGCAGATGATTGAAAATACTGCTGAGGGGAGCAGCAGATGAGACAGGAGAGGTCTGCCATGCCATGTGGGTTGCTCCCTGGTGGGCCAGGAATTGAACCTGTGCTGCAGAGGCTACGGACAGCTTCACAGCACTGCGCTCAACCAGCTGCGCCACCGGGGGAGGCCTCCTATATACCGTCTATAAGTAAATCATCTGAATTTTTCCTTTTCTTTCTGATGTATTTCACTGAGCATAATCCCTTCCAGCTCCATCCAGGTTGCTATGAATGGCTTGAGCTTATCTTTTTTGATTGCTGAGTAGTATTCCATTATGTATATATGCCACATCTTCTCGATCCATTCATCTGTTTCAGACATTTAGGTTGTTCCCATATCTTAGCTATTGTAAATAGTGCTGCACTTAACCACTGTGGTTTAGGTAACATGACTATTCCCTTTTTACTCAGGAGGAAGGGAAGCAAACAGAACCATGTGATTACTGAGGTCACATAAGTAGAAGCACAGGTCCTTGGCACAGGTATGAATGTTGAATCAATTGGCCTAGTAAACCTCTTAGAATTCTGCTTAGTGCATAGAACACATTCAGTACATGTTAGTGTTATTCTAGGATTGACTGGTGACTATTAAAGCTGTAGGATTATTATTAGCACTGTTCCCTTCTGCCCTCAGACTGTGACGAAGGACTTCTCCAGACATTCATTTAGTTTGTCTTAACAAAATGATAGGAAATTGTGACTTCAAGTCTTGGTTGACCAATGTACTTCAGCCTGCTCCAGAGCCATAGACCACATTCCTTTTTTTTTTTTTTTTTTAAAGATTTATTTATTTATTTATTTATACAAGCACTGAGTACAGTCAGAAGCGCGAGAGAATTCACCAGAGCCAGAGCGGGGAACAGAACAGCCAGAGTGACGAAACACACTGCTGAGGGGAGCAGTGGGCGGGGCAGGAGAGGTCTGTCGCACCATGTGGGACCCTCGCCAGCGGCCGGGGTTCAAACCGTGCTGCAGATGCTGTGGGCAGCTTCACAGCCCAGCACTCAACCGCTGCACCACCAGGGGAGGCCCTAGACCACATTCTTAAACTTGGAGGGAATATGCTAAGAAAGTTGCTGTAATTAGCACCCCCTGTTTTTTCCCCATGTATAAGATAAATCCAGGGTGGATGCACATAAGTCTGCGTTTGTGCTGGTGCAGAAAGTGGTGTATGAGGAACCGAGTTGGGCAGGATGGCCAGTTAAGAGGCTAATGGGGCAAGTCCTGTCCCTGAGACTTGAGGAGAGATCAGCTGGCTTGAGATGTTGCAATGCTGGCAGCAAATTGAAGAGGAGTTTCCTTCTGATCCCGAAAATTGTGATGGGACAAGATGAAATGAACTTCACTCATTCATTGCATACTTTTTCTGTGAAAGAAGTTGAAGATACAAAGATGAAGAAGCCACAGCACACCCTTTCGGAGTCCACTTGTCCTGAGGACAGTCACATTGGTGAATGACTTGTGTGTGCACGCGCTGGAGGCACAAGGTGTGGTGGTGTCTGCCAGAGAAGAGGCTTGAAAGGAGTTCTCCAGTGCAGGCTGGAGGGGCTGAAAGGGCAGGGGAGGGGTTGGAGCAGGGGAAGAATGTGTGTGCAGGTACAAGTATACCAGAAGGACATACACAGGCCACTTGGGGGTTTGGAAAGATGGAGAGTGGGGTGCATGTGTGCAGAAGAGGGATGAGGAAAGAATGAAAACCCTGCTAAGGTTCTAACTTTCATCTTATAGGATATGGGTGGTCACCAAAGGGGTTTTAGATAAGAAAGAAGCATGTTTGTATCATAATTTTACAAGATAAGTTTTTTCTTCAAATATTGGCAGCTGAGGAGAAGGCGAGCTGCCTGGAGGAGGCACAGGCCCATTAGAGAGAGCACAGTGGACACAGCCAGCCAGGGCCAGGGTGGCCCCTGTGAGAAGGTGACTCTTGTCACCATGATAGAGTTCTATTGGCTGCATTGTCCAGTGAGGTCATGTGGAACAAACAGATCCTGAATACCTGTGCCCTGACAGCAGTCACAGAGCTGTTTCATTTCCTCCTGAAAGTAACTTGTCATTCGGGTATTATTGTTCCTCCCATCATACAGCTGAGTAAATGAAGTCTCAGCAGGTGGAGGAAATTGCCTCAAACCAGAGTGTGTGAGTGGGGAGCACTCCAGGAGCTCTGCGCAATGTGGGGCTTGGTTGGTTGCTGCCCCCAGCTATCCTGAGACCCAGGGAGATTGAACTGAGTTCACCTCACAGAGTTCATGTTTCCGAGTTCTGAATGGAGCATCACTTGGTGCAGCTGCAGGGAGCAGCCGGTCCAGAGAGGACTCCTTCTCACAAACAGGGCCCCGCCTGGAGTTTGGGGTGAGGACTAGATGTCCCTCTAAACAGGAGTAGGGAGCCCCAGCATACCACCAGCCTGCTCCTCCCACCTCCCCAGGGTGGAGGGAGCTGGTGTGCTCTCCGGGGTTCTTGGGGGCTAAGGGGCGTGTGGTTTTCTTCATAAGGGAGAGGCTAGATCAGTACAAATCCATCCCCCTTCTGGAAAAACTGCTCCCAGGACCTGCCTGAGTCTGTCAAGGAAGCTCAACAGGACAGTTGGGCAACTTGGCTCCTCAGATGCTTCTGGAATGTTCTAGCGACAAGAAAAAAGGGATTTCTTAACTGCTCAACTGTGAGAATAAATGGGTGGAGGGACCTATGGTGAAATGGGGTCCAGCTCCACCCCACCCCAAGGCTTCTGCAGCATGGGACCCCGGGTGTTGGGAAGTCTCTGGGCAGCCACACCTGGGAGTGTAGGAAAGTGTCTTCCACACTTGAATTCTTTGATTCTTCAGATACTTTCATTTATCCTGGACAATGTGTCAGCCTCCATGACAAGGGTTTTACAACCAGGTCCTGATTTTATCTCCACAAAAACCCTGAGAAGTCAGTACGGATATCTCCTTTTAACAGATAAGGATATATAATACACCTTAGCACTGATGTCCATTTGATGCCTTAAAGTAACAAATCCATTGCCATTTAATGCACAGAGATGCTGTCCTGTGTGCTGGGGAGACCGCACATAGCATGGCCACAGGGTCTGGTGACAGTGGCTCTGGGCTGGCATTGGGATCCTGCTCCCGGGGTGGACAGAGACAATGGGTATGAACGTGCCTGATAGACCAGAAAGTACCGCACGACTCTAGGGACTTCCTTGTAGGAATAAAGGCTCAGCACAGCATAAAAATTGGCTATCGCTGCCCCATGTGGGCCAGGGAGCATGAGAGACCTGTCACCAGTGAGTGCCCCATCACAGCACTTCAACCCAGTCTAGGCCTTCAGGGTCCCTGGAGTCAGGTTAAGCACTATGCTGGTTGCCCATTTTACACAAGCTGTGTGGGTTGCCCATCACTCCCAGCCCCCACATGCCAGCTCCCTGCAGAGACCCTGCCCCAGTCCAGGAGGGTGCTCCACAGAGAAAGGCCTGGGCTTTCTCCTTTCAGGACCCATCCTCTTGGTGCTGAATCCATGCTGGTCTGAACTAGTGCCTGAAGGACTGAGAAGCGTAAGTTCATGGAGAAAGCTCAACAGTCTTTGTAAATGAACTCTCAATTCACAATTTGTATTGATAATCAACTGTCATTTGTTCCCTTAAATGCTTTATTAGTCAGGGATTGTTTACTGTGTTACATTTTATTTGCTTATTAATATACCATCCTCAAAAAAAAATATACCATCCTCAAACCCATATGAAGGGGACCTATGTTACAAGGTTTATGAGACAGAAATAGAAAATCTGAGGTAAGCAAGGAAGTCACATCAGATAAGGGAATCAAGAGGACAGTTTTTTCTTTATTTAAGATAATGAACAAAGAATGTAAATTTCTCTTACAAAAGTAATGCATGTTTACTAAGAATGTGAAATGCAGAAAGCATTAATAATAGGGAAAAATAATCCATAGGCTTAAGTGACAGTGGAGTCTATAAAAATTCCACATTTATTATTTGACTACTTTTTCTCTTAACAATAATATTTATTATTTTCCTACCTTTTCTCTTAACAATAATATATCATTATTTTTCTACAGCATAGGTGTACCTCAATTATCAGTTCTCTAGTGCTCATCATGGAAGTGTTGCATTAACATCCATGCCCATCTGAGTTTATCAACATTGCGAGTTGTTCTTTGGGTGAGTTCCTAGGAGCAGGATCCCTGAGTCAAGAAATCAGGCTTTGTGCAGACGAGAATGCAGACTTGGAGTTCCACACTTACGTTGACTCCCAGCACTGTGCGTGGCAGCCGAAGGGCCTTGCAGGCTGGACCTGATCTCCACCCTGGTGAATATGGAAAATAACAGTACCACCTCTACTGGGTTGCCAGGAGATGCATGTGGCTTAATCTGTGGCAAGTGCCTGATTCTGGCCCGGCCCACTGTGAGCATCAAGTTCTTGGCTCTTGTCACTATGATTGTTGATCTCCTTGCCAAACCGTGTTCCAGAAAGCGCCCTAATTTAAACTCCCACAAGCGTCTTTTGAGAACACCCATTTCCACACACCTTTGTCAACACTGGGTATTGTCATTCCTTTTATTATTTCATTGTTTGCCAACTTGATAGGCAAACTTGATGCTTGATTTACTTCTTTGATGCTAGTGATGAATATTTTGATTGTCTTTATTCGTAGTTACTTATCAGTGAGTTTCCTACTCATGAGCTTTTCATTTTGAAGCTTGTTCACCTTCTTAGGAATTTCTTTAGTGTATGTATAAAGGTCTTGTGCTGTTTAATTTTGTGCACATAGAAATTGTATTTTTCCTTGTCCTTGTCTAAAATTGTACACCGAGAAGTCCACCACGAGATGTTATCTTATTTCTCCAATTTGTATTTTTTACTAGTGTTCTTTTTCTTTTTTTTTTTAAATATTTATTTATTTATTATTTATACAAGCACTGGTACAGTCAGAAGCGCGGGAGGGTGAGAGAATTCACCAGAGCCAGAGCGGGGAGCAGAGCAGGCAGAAGGACCGAAGTACACTGCTGAGGGGAGCAGCAGGCTGCAGGAGAGGTCTGTGCGCCATGTGGGACCCTCCTCAGGTGGCCGGGGAGCAGTCGGGGATTGAACCGACGCTGCAGAGGCTGCGGGCAGCTTCGCAGCCCAGCGCTCAAGCACTGCGCCCCTGGGGAGGCCCCAATTTTTACTTTTACCTTTTGAATTCAAATTTAATAAATTTGGAATTTTAATAGTTAATTTCCCCACCTTTCTGTTAATTATTTATCAATTAATTGCTACAGACTAAATAGTATAGTCTTAGTTTGCTCCTTAACTGTATCTTCTGTTCCACTAATCTCTCTTTTTCTGTGCTGTATTTGAATTTTTTCTAATTTTATAAAATATTTTAATATATGTTGATACAAGTTCACTTTTACTAATTTTTTTTAGAAATATTTTTCTTGGCTATTATTATCTAATAATTAGAATTTTGTCACTTCTAGGAAGGCTGATTTTGATAAGACTTGCATTCAATTTATAAATTAATTTGGGGAGAATTCACTTTTTCCTGCCTTTCCATTTTTCTACCTTAGAAACGTAGAATTTGTTTCTCATGTTAGCCAGAAATTGAATCATAAACTTAATTTAGACTAGTTTTAGATTCACAAGAAGCTATCAAGACCTTACCGTGTCTCTGTGTGACCCTCGCCCCGTGTTGCTTATTGTTAGCACCTTACATTATTGTGGTGTATTTGTCACAAGTGAAACGATACTGGTGTGTTATTATTAACTAGCGTCCATACTTTATTTGAATTCCATTCGCTTTCTGCCAGATCCCTCTTCTGTCCGGCATCCCACCCAGAAGCCCACACCTCGTCTCCTTGTCTCCCCAAGGTCCTTCAGACTCTTCCAAGTTCTCAGACTTCCCTTGTTTTTGAAGATCTTGACTGTTTTGAGCAGTGCTGGCAGGTAATTTATAGAACTCAATTTAGATTTGTTTGATTTTTTTTTTTTTAAAGATTTATTTATTTATTTATACAAGCACTCGGTAGTCAGAAGCGTGGGAGGGTAAGAGGATTTACCAGAGCCAGAGCGGGGAGCAGAGCAGGCGGACTGATGAAACACACTACTGAGGGGAGCAGTGGGTGAGGCAGGAGAGGTCTGCGTGCCATGTGGGACCCTCGCCCAGTGGCCGGGGATCGAACCGACGCTGCAGAGGCTGCGGGCAGCTTCGTAACCCAGCGCTCAACCGCTGTGCCACTGGGGAGGCCCTGTTTGATGTTTTTTAATGATTAGCCTGGACTTTTATTGGGGGGGGTCCCAACAGCTAGGGCAAAAAATGACAGCGCTCCCATCTCCCTCAAGGGAGACTTTAAAAAAAAGACCTTGGCTATCACTGGGCCCTTCCAGAAAACGCACTGGGTGACATGGAGCACAGTGTTTCCATCAGGAGTGTGGAACACACAGAAGTGGTTTGGATTGGTCCCCTTTTCACCTACGACCTGCACACACCCCAGGTCAGGACATAAAATTTTCATCAAGGAAGTTCATTTTCTGCGCAGCTGGATAATGCATATGATTAGTTAGTCTTTCACACTTGCTTAACCTGTGCCCCAGTTAGAACCTACCGGAGAGGAGTAGTTCCATCGCAGGTTCCCCAGACTGCCTTTACAGCGTGCAAGCATGAAGTCTAAAGTCACACTGCCTGTTCTAATCCCAGCTCCACCTCTTCTCTGTTGTCTGACTTTGACATCTGTGACCTTGGGTGGAGGAAGCCAGAGTCTGCTCGCGGGAGCTGTGGCATGGGTCAGATGCGGACACACCACAAGGGAACCCAGACCGTTCTCTGTGTTGGCTCCTGCTGGGTTGCCCCCCCTCCCCCTACTCACCCCCAACCCTGTAGGCTCCCTCTCAGACACCTGCCTGCCATCGGGGGTGTGTCTGCACAGGCTTTGGTAAACCAGATGAGTAGGGAGCAGGCCTGATAAACTCTGATGCAAATTGAAGTCAAACCAGTGCTGGGGCCTCAGGGCAGGCTGCCTGCCAGTGTGTGGAGCCAGGCTCTGGGGCCCCCTGCGGGTCAGGCTGGGTTTTCTCTTGAGATGCAGGTGAGGCTCAGCTCTAACCTTTGCAGAGGCTGTGGGCAGAGTCCCCAGTCTTCTTTGCCACAGCACAAGCAGAATCATTTTGTCCTGAACACAAAAAGTTTGATAGAGTAAAACCTCAGCAAGACCCTCTGGTCCCAACTAACTGGCTTCTCCTGGGACCCTCTCCTGAATGAGAGTCTCCCATTCCTATCCCCACTGCCACCTCTTCTAGGTCATTGCACAGGTTCGCTTTATGGAACTAAGTTTTGGAGAAAACTGCCAAAGATGACTATTTTCAATAACGATCAATTGGTATTGATTTATACTTGCTGGCAGTGATTAGAATCTAGGACCCAGTCCCTTGAGGCTTTACCTGAATCATGATACAGAACTACATCATCTGATGCATGGCCTGAAGGTATAACTTCATTATATCCAAAAGTGTTATGACATTATTAGTGTAATTTTGAAGGGGATGCCAAAACACTGCCATATTTACCAGCACTGGAATGGCCTGCACTATAATAAAATGTTGTTATTATATTGAGATTTCAATGTTGCCAAACATTCAGGACTGGGCACTTACTTCTGACTTAGTGCCGGTGCCCATGGCTAATTTTGACCTGTAGAGACTGAATCATGCTTGTGTTTTGGGTCTGTGCCTGAGCTTGCGGTCCTTGTTTGGAATCTTTCATGTTCAGAACTTTCATGTTCAGGACAAAGCATGTGGGCGCCTACTTCATTACCTTCATTTTATAATCCAGAAAACTAGAGCACGGTGACTTTCACAAGGTTGCAAGTACCAAGGACTGGAAGTCAGACTGAAGCCAGGGCCCCAGGTCCAGTTATCATTTAAGTTGCAGTCCAACTGCCTGCTTTTGTGAACTCACCTCCATCCTCCTGGGCAGATCCTCACTCCCTACCTTTGAAGCTAGATATTTTTTAAATGTCCAATTTCTTTCATCACATTGCAGTTTTTTCCTGTTTCTGTGTTTTTGCCTCCCCTGGGAGACTTTGAGCCCTTGGAGGACAGCAACTTTGCCTTCTTTTCTGAATTCCCAGGGTCTGGCTCTAGGATACAGGACACAGAAGGCTCCTTCTAGATGCTGAGTGGATGGACAGATGAATGGATGCACTGTGCCAGTTTCGTGAGTAATCTTTGCATTCAAATTTAGCTGCCAAGCATTCTTTATACCTGGGACCTGCAACCAGTCTGCAGCGTGGGCTGGGAGAGCAGGGCTCCCTGTCCTGGGACTTTTTATCTGGGTGCTCTGGGCGGGCCCCCCTGTTGTTACAAGTCTGTACGGCCGTTTTCCCACCCCAGGGTCCCTCCTGGCTCCTACTTAGATTCATTGCGTGTCAAGGGAGAAGGGAGCTGAGAGGGCATCTCGGACAGGCCATCCTTCCACAGATAAGGAGGCTGAATGGGCTTATCCCCTAGCTCTTGCACCTACCTCTCCAGAGCCGGAACTCAGAGGGCAGGCAGATGGGATGGTGATTTGACTTCATGTGAAGCTGAACAGAGAGATCCTTTTATACTCATATTTCGGGCCATGGGTGGAATAGTCAATGAGACCTACCCGCTCTTAAATTGAGCAACATCCAGGGCTAAGGACTCTAAGTGGATTCATCCCCTGGATGTTCTAGGGGTAGCAATGATAATTATTAGCCTGTCCTCCTCCCTGCCTCACATCCCGCCCCTCCTCACAGCCTGTCCCCAAATCCCTTACACAACTGCCTTCCTCTTTCAAGTGCACTTGGTGCAACTCTTTCTGTGAGTCAGCTCCACTGAACAGTGTCATCACTCAAGCGGATGTGGCTTTGGAGTGTCACCTGGGGTCTGGAGAATTTGGGGTTGGGGGCACTGGAGCAGGTGACTTTGCTGCTTGACTGGGGCTTGTGAACACCAAAAGGCCATTTTCTGGTCCCAACCCGATTTTTTAACCCCTGCTCAACTTCTCACACCAAGATTCTTGCACTTGAAATTGGGTCAAGGTAGTTGTGAGTGGTGGACAGCTTAAACTTGAGTGATATAAGGCCTGGGAATATCAGAATCAGAGCTTTATTATTCAGTATCTAGATGAAAAATACCATAATTTGGACAGGGTTCTTTCTTTCTTTCTTCTTTATTTTTAAAGATTTATTTTTATTTATACAAGAGCTTGGGTACAGGCCAGAGTTGTGGGAGGGTGAGCGGATTCACCAGAGACAGAGTGGGAAGCAGAACAGGCAGATGGACTGAAGGCACTGCTGAAGGGAGCAGTGGGCAAGATAGGCGAGGTCTGCGGTGCCATGTGGGATTCTTCCTGGCCAGCCGGGAATGAATTGGTGCTGCAGAGGCTGTGGACAGCTTCATAGTATGGCGCTCAACTCACTGAGCCACCGGGGAGGCCCTGGACAGGGTTCTTTAAATGTAAGAAATTGGGTCATTACTATTATTGCTTTTTTTTTTTTTTCTGCACAATATCTTCTTAAAGACCAATGTTTGAAAGGATGGGGATGAAAGTGAGTCAGGTGGGTACTCTCAAGCTTTGTAGGGACTTTAGCATATGGGAGTCTTCTTAGGCCAGGGGCTTTTCCTTGCCTTCAAACTGGGGGTGGCTTTAAGGCCAGGATGGTGTCTCTTCACTCTCTCTGGAGACTCCAGAGGCTGGGGCTATGGTCTCCCCGAGGTTAGCTGTGTCCCATCTTGGAACAGGATCCCTGACAATAAGGCTTGAATTGTCAGATGGGATGATTCTCCTGGCATCAGTTAAAATCTGTGGACACTTAGGCCTTGTGATGGACACAGATGGGAGATGGCGCATTAGCTAGTGGCAGACCCATCACTTTCCTGTCACCTCTGTGGCCAGTGCAGCCTGTGCTTCAGCTGTGGGCTTCTGAGGGCAAAGGGGCAGGCTTGGTCCCAGCACCCATTGTCTTCTGCACTGGGTCTGGAGGAGGGCCAGCTGCGTGCATGTGTGTGTGTTTGTTTGTGTGAGCCTATGTGTGTTCTGTATATGTGCGGTGAAGTATGCAACCTCATGTGTGTGTGAGTCTATACAGGGTGAAGAGGAGGGCAGAGTCAGGAAGAGAGGCAGGTTTGGGCCAGGTGAACTCTATGGCGTGGTTCCATGTGGAATCTGACTATGGCCTGAAGCAAGGTTGTCATTTGGACCTGACTCAGCCTTTGTGGATTTAAAGGCTCAGGCGGGGTTTCCTTTGTAACTGGGGCACAGTGTTCACAGAATTCTAGGTCCACCCATGGGAGCCCTATAAATGGAGGTCTGAGCTTCAGCACTGGCTTCTGTCCTGTTTTTTTTTTTTTTTACTGTCTTTTTTTTTTTTTTAAAGATTTATTTTTATTTATTTATACAAGCACTGGGTACAGTCAGAAGCATGGGAGGGTGAGAGAATTCACCAGAGCCAGAGTGGGGAGCAGAGCAGGCAGAAGGACCGAAGTACACTGCCGAGGGGAGCAGCGGGCAGCAGGAGAGGTCTGCGCGCCATGTGGGACCCTCCTCCCGTGGCCGGGAAGCAGCGGGAATTGAACCGGCGCTGCAGAGGCTGCAGGCAGCTTTGCAACCCAGCGCTCAACCGCTGCGCCACTGGGGAGGCCCTCTGTCCTGGTTTTGGGAAGCAGCTGCTCAGCTGTGCTCCTGCCCATTAACCTGCAGACACCTGCAGCCAGGCAGCCCTGGGTGTGCCCAGGAGCGCTCGGGTCTGGGACTTCCTTTGACCAACCCAACTGAATCCAGGGACCCTATATTTAACACCACCAAGTTTCTGGTCCTGTGTATCCCTTTGGGACAGAGAGGAGAAAATGATGGATCTTGTTCTCTGGGGGTTTGCAGCCCAGTGGGGGCACTGCCCTGGAAACAAATCCGTTGCATCCAGTGGGGTCACCTCAAGGGCTGGTGTGTGTGTGAACAGGTACAGCGGGTCACAAAGGAGTAGGCAGCAGTGACTACCAGGAGGGTGTCAGGCTGCCAGGAGAAGTGGCCCTACTGGGAGAGCCAGGGGATGTGACAGTCAGGTCAAGACTTGAAGGTGTTTACCTGGCAGAGAAGTGGAGAAAAGATTCTTCCCCGCATAGGGAAGAACATAGGCTGAGTCTAACATTCTGAGAACTTCTGGAACAACAGCACAGTTAGGTCTCTCAGGTCTGCTCATTAGCATGGACTTTCACAGGGTGAGTCTTCTCAGTCCTCAACTCCTACACCACCCTGCCCCCAGGGTGAGCTCGTGGCTTTGGGCATCAACTTGTGCTTCTTTAAGAAAATAGAAGCCTTCAACTGGGACCTCTCGTCTTCCTGCCACCAAATCAACCACCTAGCTGCCTTTCATCTCTCTCCCTCATCCTCCCTTTCGTTATAGCCGTCGTGTCCTCCACTTGGGCTCCTCCCTCTACAGTTACTAGTAATACTGGTGGTGTACCAGGGGCTGCGCAGGCTGGTAGGGATGTAGGCACAAACAAGATTGATAAATTCATACCTTCATGGAGCTCCTATTCTAGTGTGAACAGTCAGACAATATTCATGCAAAAATATTATTTCATATAAAAGCGAAGGAGAAAATAAACTATAGAAAAAAGAAAGGCATTGATGTGATCGTAGGGATGGTGATAGTGATGATGAGGAGGATGGTGTGTGTGTGTGTGTGTAGGTTGGGGGGGCATGGAAGACCTCTGTGAAGAATTAGCATGTGAGCTAAGATCTAAGCAGCAAAGCTTCCTACCAGGTCTCTTTTTATGTGCCCCTGGCCTCAGTTTCCCTTTCCTCCTCTACTCCCAAGCTTCCTCTCTCTATTCAGTCATTTCTTAGTGTCACTTACTCTAATATAAAGCTATCAATAAAAGCTTCCTTGACTCCTATTTCCCCCCCTCATCTATAATCTCACTCTTCTGTTCATGTTCACAACCAATCATCTTGGAAGAACAACCCCCACACAGCACCCTCACCTTGGATTTTCTCTTTGTTCCTCAGTCCTCTACCACCCTTCCCATTCTGGCTTCTGTGCCCACGCTCAGGCCCCAGCAACCTCTGTGTTCCTTGACTAATTGGTGCTGTTGGACTCTATTTGATTCTCCATTCTTTTTTGGACTCCTGTCTTCTCCTGTCTTCCCAGACCTCCCTCTCCTTCACTGGGTGCTCCTTAGCAGCCGTGTAGATTTCTCCTCTGTTGCTCAATCCTGAGACCCTGGAGTGTCCCTCCCCAGCAGGGCCCATTCTCTTCTGTTTGGGTATTCTCAGCCTCTTCTGTGTCTTTAAATACCTTCCTTGGATGATGACTCTTAAATTTATATTTTTGGCCAAGTATCTCTGAGCTCCAGACTGAAATATCCAAATATCCCCTAGTCTTCATAGCTCTAAATGTAAATGCTCCACCATCCATCCAAGTCAGAAACTTGGGGATATTTTTACATTGTTTCCCTTCTCCTTCATTCCAGACATCAAATCTACCTGTTGGTTCTTCTGTTGATTATCCTTATGTAGCACTCCTCAGATTCATCCTCTTCCTTGTCTCCACTGCTGCCATCTGTCATCCTTAGCCGTATCTATAGTTCACATGGCCTATGTTCTTATGCTCACTCCACCATCCGTCCTTCATCCACTCTGCAGATAGAATCATCTTCTAAGGCTTTGACTCAAATCACATGTCTTGTCTCTGTTTAAAATCCTTCAGGGTCTTCTTACTGCATTTTGCAGAAAACCCAAACATGATACAGACATTGTTTGAGAGCTGGTGGGATATGTGGCCAGGTCGGTGCATGCTTATTCATATAAACAAGCATACACAGGGCCTCCCCGGTGGGTGCAGTGGGTTGAGTACCGCGCTGTGAAGCTGTCCTCAGCCTCTGCAGCACTGGTTCGATTCCAGGGAGCTACCCACATGGTGCAGCAGACCTCTCCTGTCTCACCTGCTGCTCCCCTCAGCAGTGTAGTTCAGTCGGTTTGTCTGTTTTGTCCCCCACTCTGTCTCTGGGGAATCCTCTCACCCCCTGCACCTCTGGCCTGTACCCCAGCTCTTGTATGCATAAATAAACAAATCTTTAAAAAAATAAAAGTTCTGATGTCTCTAGATTGTAAGTTCCACAAAGGCAGTGCTTTCCATCTGTTTGTTTATTGCTCTATCGTCAGCACCTAGGGGAGAGGCTGGAATGTAGTAGCTTCTCGGTAAAGGTTGAAAGAAAAAATAAATAAATCAAGTGAAAATACAATGAATAACCTGTAGTTAGGTGATGCCAACCTCGCTATTTAGAACTCATAGTGAAATCATTGCTAGACAATTCACATCCAAGAAAAGATCACCCCGGGATTCCTTCTCATCTCCAGCATCCTCTGTCCCCATTATCATGTAACCCATCATCTCTGTTACCTTGACCCTGTTCCCACTAAACACCATTGCCCTAACCCACAACTGCAGAACACTAAGTGACCCTCAGAACCAGTGCTTTCAAGAGTAAGTTGTTAGATTCTCCTCCACTCCCTGACTGGACAGGGTCTCTAGGATGTAGCCACACACCATATATTCATTTGGCGTAAGGAGTTACCCAGAGGTGCGTTATCCTCGGGGAAGGTGAGGGGATGGTTATTGCTCCCCACTCCAATTTTTGAATGGATTCCTAAGGGCAGAATCAGTTGTGCGGATAATTATAATAATAGTCTTCAAAATATGTTATGTTATTAAACATGGCTGGGAATATATTATTTGAGATATTTCCCCTGGGTTAAAGCTCATATTTTTAGATCAAAGGTATGAATTTTGGAATTGACTTGGCTTTGGAATGAGCTGGATTCAAGCCCTGGCATTGGTATGCACTGATGGATAATCATGGTCAGGTCAAACCTTCCAGGTCTTCACTCACTCACTCCTGTTGATCAGAATCTGATAATATGTCAAGCACTGTGGCTAAGGC